>NC_039358.1:123656779-124318583 GCF_003573695.1 Papaver somniferum | reverse complement strand
ATGTGTAATTATCGGATGAATGTTGATAACTGAATCATGAATATTGATCATTTGAGCAAATATTGCTCGTCCGAGCGAATATTGTTCGCTTGAGCAAATATTGCTCAATTAATGAATTATTAAACATTAATAGTTGAATCAATATTACTATTCGAACAAATATTGCTCGCATGGTGGATTATTGAATATTGATAGTCTGAGCAAATATTGCTCGTTTGAAGGTAACATGACCAAATAAAATACTAATTATTGGTAGATGGACCGAAGATTATATAATTAATCAAGATGTTGATTGTTGGATCAACATAAAATTATTAATGCTTGAACTTGCTTAGAATTATGATTCGCAGAGCATTCTGTTCAAAAACCTTAATTTTGATCGATTGTTGATTAATTGATGATTTACTGAAAATCGATCACTGAGTGAAGGAGAGACCGATTATATAGGATGATGGGTGGCCATGTAGCGCCCAGAGGCTCGTATGAGCAAACACCAAAGTCTTTTGTAGACAATTTAGTGAAAGGATGATTAAATACTGGTTTAATCATTTATTAAAATAGTGCTCGTCTGAGCATTAGGCAATAAAGCCTAATTATGGAGAGGTGAGGGACCGACCAAGGGGTATGAAACCGGCCCTTGGTGATCATGAGACCAGTTGGTGGTTGATTGAGCAAGTTCCAAATGGTTGAAAAGAGTTTGAACCCCATATGAACTGTAGAAAGTTAATTCGGTCAAAATTAAGAAGATGTGTGGGACCGACTCCTTCAAGCCTAAGGTACGACCTTGGTCGGTTAAGGTGGCATGTCCGTGTCCCAATCCTGAGATTTTTGGTGTTTTCTGGTGCGCGTTTGAGAAAATATTTTGAATTTTCAGAAGAGTTTGATCTTGACTGAAACTCTTGATTTTGCTCGAATGAGCAAGTAGAACTTTGCTCGTGCGACCAATCCTTTGAGAATATTAAAATAATAATATCTTAGTATTTTTCGTGAGTAGACTAGCCGATCGTGTGACCATTTGACTTTTTGGCTTTTGACAGTTTGAGCAATATTTGAGAAAATATGGAAAAACCAGGGTTTTTGCTCAAACGGAGGAGTTTCATGAGATGAAGGAAATAATAATAATAATAATAATAATAATAATAAAAATAAGGGATTATAAGGTCTGGGACCGGCCACGTCTAGGGCATGGACGACTGGCTAGTAGGCCCGATCCTGTGACACCTTTCCCTATTTTTAATTATTTTTCATCGTGTGAAGGAAATATGAGAAAGTAAGAGTTTTGCTCAAACGGGGGAGTTTGATCAAATGAAGGAGTTTTCATGAGATTGGGAAAATAATAAAAATAAGATAAAATAATAGGAAGAGGCGTGGGACCGGCAATGGCGGCATGGCCGGCCGTCCGGTGGGCCCGGTCCCCTAGGCGGCTCTTTTATTATTTTTTCCCTATTTTGCATAGGTTTCCTCGTTCGTCCATATTTTTGAGTGCTCGTTCGTGCGCTCGAGTGTTCGTTCGTGCATTATTGTTAAATACACTCACACCATTTTCTTGGGGCTTACTCGGTGGTGTCCCAGATGCCGATCAGTGAATATTTATTACTAATTCGTGGAATTCAGCTGAGAATCAACCATGAAACAGAGTAATAAAATAAATTGAGTATCTATTACTAATCCATGGAATTCAGCTGAGAATAAGCCATAGAGTAATGAGATATAATGATTATCTATTATTAATCCATGGAATCCAACTGAGGATCAGCCATGGAACAGAGTAATGAGATAAATAGATTATTTTCTAGGAATTCAATTGATGAATGACACGCCAGAATTAATCTATGAGTTGCTCTATACTAGCATGCGATATGTCTAGGAGCAGGTTTATTCGAGAATCGAGGTATGAGATAATTGAAGCATCATATTTGATCTGAATGTTGGGGGTTGAAAAGACGAGGGTACCCAAATACACCGCAATCTTTTATTTATCCACTTATAAGTCCTCTACCAAAAGTGATTGTCTATGGACAGAGTCGAGACAATACAACAAATCGGTTCACACTTCGTGTGATCGTCTATTGATACAAGATCGAGACAATACGACAACAAAATAACTTGTGTGATTGACTATGGATACAAAATCGAGACAATACAACAACGAAGTGTGATATTTGATAATAGGTTCAGACTTAACCAAACTCTATAGGATCACTATCAAGTATAACGGGGTCAACATTTGTGTATTTTACTTTTAATTATAATTGCGGAAATACAAAAGTAAAAGACATAGAAAGTTTTGTTAACGAGGAAACCGCAAATGCAGAAAAACCCCGGGACCAAGTCCAGAATTGAATACTCTCAGAATTAAGCCGCTATACAAAATCTAAACCAACTTCGTATAGTTGAGACCAAGCAACTACCCCTAGTTAACTCAGTTTCCTCAGTATCCTTACGTTTCCGACTTCCATGAGTGCACGCACTGGAACAATTCCTTTGGATCGTATTCCAAATAGTAAAGCAACAACAAATATGTTTGGTAACAACTCTATTGATTATTTGCTCAAAGAAGTCTTAAGTCATATGGAAAGGCTCTTCCGTTTAATCTAATAAACTAATTTTCCTGGTTAGATCAATCTAACTTTAACTACCGAAATAGCCAAGTCTAGATTCACAATCAATTAATATAGATCTAAAGAGAAACTATAAACCGATGCTGATCTCATGCAACTAATCAATCGAATAAATATGATTCTAGTTGGATCCCAACCGATCAAGGTTTGTACTACACAAAGATATGAGAAACCAAATAAGAAATCTTCTTTGTCTTCAAATCTTCTTCAATCTTCAATTAAAACATGCCCAACACCATTTGAATCTCTGGTGACAATTACACACAGAACGGAGTCTGTTAATAATGGGTTATCACAAGATGTCTTTAGATCTACAAACAGTCTAAAGATCCCGTCGATACTTCGAACTAGTTTGAGTGAATCTTTATATCATAAGAGAAGATTCTCAAGAATAAACAAACTAGGTGCAATCAAAGTTTCAGCAACCTTTAGTCAATCAAATCAATCGTAAACTAATAACACTGTAATTATCTAGTTTCCCACCAACGGCACTCGTAGAGCTTCTGGATACCACAAAAGTATTTAAACGAGCGTTCGTAAGAGATTTCTCCTAATTAGGGTACTTTCCTCTCCGAATAGACGGCTCCACCAGAAACAACAAGAAGATGAAGTTTGCCTGACTCTTAATATAGTTTGCTAGAAATGCAAACTTAGGTTTTTGTAGACCAAGAATGTTTGGACACCAAGGAATTTCCAAAACCGAAAGTATTCTCAAGATATGCAATAAATGCCCATTCGGTTTCCTAATTCCAATAAATGTTTTGTCCAATATTTCCGAAATCTCTCAATAGAAAATCTCCAATTAGTAAATGCACATTACTAATTTTTATTCTCTAGAAATATGCATTTAATTGCTGGTAATTAAAGCATATAAAACTAACAACCTTAATTAAAAGATTCTTAATTTATTTCGGCACAAGATCTCATTGAGTAATAAGAAATATCTTTGAACAATAAAAGATAATAGTTACTGTACGTGTTCAAAGTATGTTGACATCTTCTTGTTTGTAAATCCTCTTTCATATTTACAACCTTGGAATCAATTATACCACACTTCCAAACAAGTTTAGAATTGGTTCATCAGTATTCCAAGAATGTGATTGATAAAATATCAAAACACATTCATGGATTCACTCGGTTCTACCTCACTAGGATCGGTTATACCTTAACTATGGAAACACTTGTGATCGGTCACACAAGTTACCAGGACCGGCTACATCAGTTACCAGGATCGGTTACATCAATTACCAGGACCGGTTACCATAAACTCATGGTATTGCTTGTGATTGGTCACACCAATTACTAGGACCGGTTACACCAATTACCAGGATCGGTTACACCAATTACTAGGACCGGTTACACCAATTACAAGGATCGATTACACAACTCTCTATGATCGGTCACACCAAATACTAGGATCGGTCACACCAATTACAAATATCGATCATACCATCTCAGGTGATTACTTAGGATCAGTTACACTAGTTAATGAAAACCAGTCATACCAAATCATAAGTTACGCACTGTCATTAGTTATACCAAGATACATAACAAAGTTACGATCGGTTCTACCATCCTACACATATTGATAATCCAAAGATTTGCAATGAATAACGTACCAATAATCCTAGAGATTTCCCTTTCAAAACTCACTAAAATATGACAACCAAACTTGACATACCAACTCTTGGTGGGTTTAAGCGAGCACTGTTCTAACAGGGGTGTATAGTTAGAGACCAACAAAAAGTGTGACGTCCTGAAGACATTAGCGCTTTATACTAGCATGCAATATGTCTAGGAGCCGTCCAATCGTTAAGGGATTCTATACACGTTCTCTCTACATAGTCAGGGAACAATAAATAGTGTGACATCCTGAAGACGTTAGCGCTCTATACAAGCATGCAATATGTCTAGGAGTCGTCCAATCATTTTGATTATACATAGAGGTGATGATGAAATGTGTAAACCATCGAAAGCTCGATTGGGAGGCTTTTTCGAAAAACATATTCATCATAGATCTGAGAGGATATTCGCTCAGTCAGAGATCGTGAAATAGTTCACCACTCATAAAATTTGAGTTTCACATACATTCCTGAAGCAGGGTCAGAAACATGCAGTATCATGATTTTACAATTTTAGCCCATGTCGAAAATCCACCATCAATACGTGGATAATAAGTAGTTTTGTTTGCATGATATGGTTAACAATAGGGCTCGGGGAAGATTTTACGAGTGATAGTCTCCCTGCTGGGGTCAGGCACGTTATCATCCATATTTTTTGCTTTGTGTGTTAGCCGTTGAAGAAGGGGTGCAATAATTTGTCGAGAATCTCTTTCCTATTTAAATTGCACTACCATATATATGGTGATGGGGGTGTGATCGGTCGATGTTGTTTGTATGTCCAAAGCTTGACGAAGTACATCCTGTTTTTATTGGTCAAGCCTTGGATGATGGATTATTGTGGATTTTGAAGCGTTAATTTCAATTGACTCACTGAGGTATATGTTTGAGTTGATTTTTGGTGTTGCTTTATATGTTATCGAAAGATCATCCGCATACATGAGATGTAAGATTGGGGTAGCTTTCTGAGAAATGCAGAGCTCTTTCACCTTTCTGAGAGAATTTTCGTACAAATAATGAAAACATTCCTGAGTCCTCGAGTTGGGTGATGTATCCATTCGGCGTGTTGTTGATATTAATTTAATGGATGAACGTTGAAATGCATAATATAATGTAGTGCACAAATATCGTTGGGAATGCTAATTTTGGTAAATGCCTGTTAATGAAGCCCCAATCTAAGGAATTGTATGTTGTATGAATATCCAATTTAAACGTTATTTTGGGGTCTTTGGCGAGTATGATGATTTGATATGGTTAAAAATTTCTTCATCGATTGTTATATTATCATGAATAGATCTTGGGGTACAAAGGCGCTTTGATATTGGCTTATCAAGATTTTATACGTTTGACTTTGATTTTCGAAATAATTTTACATGTGAAATTGCATAGCCTTATAGGTCTGTATTGTGAAGGTTTGGAAAGATGATCAACTTTTGGGATTAATGTAACGTTAGTAAGGATGCACATGGGCCGGTACGGTCCCGATTTTTTATGAACCCGGTACTTATAACTGGAGTTATACCTGTACCTGTAAGACCGGCCCGGTACAAGACTGGTACCGGGTTTGTACCTGAATTTTGAGATCCAGTCCGAAGAAGAAATCGTAAAGTATCTGAGAAATGGACCAATTGATGAACAATGAGATCTGATTTGTACATACATCATAAGATGAACAAAGTAGTTAATAGTTCTCTTATTACAATACATAATATACAATCTAGTCGTTTAGCAAACAAAAATCTTATAGTATTTCGTCATACATTAAACAAAAGAGTTGTATTCTCAGTGATTATTTATGAAACCTCCTGCCTAATAGCCGTCATCGTCAAGTCATTTTATTTGCACCAAGTCACCAACTGATGAACCAATTTGCTTGATACATTAATCAAACATGAAATAGATAAGACCCTAAGTCAATTTAAATTAATCAGATGGATTATTTTACATGTTGTTGACTTTTTGTTAGTTTTTGAAATAACTGACGAAGAAGAAGTGACGGAAACAACGAAGATAGATTGGCTGATTGAGAGTAAAAAAGATCAAGTGATTTGGTTCTGGTGGTGTCGTTTAAGAAGAAGAACTGATCTGATTATGGTGAACAGAAGAAAAACAAGGAAAAAACGATGAGAGGTTCATTGATTAAGAGATTAAGTGAAGTATATACCTAGCATGAACGGCTAGGATTCACGGGAAATCAAGGGATAACGTTATTTGGAAAGTTTGGTCTGGTGCACACCGGGAACCTAGCAGAACCGGTCCATGTACCTCCATAGACACCGGTTCTTAAAATTGGAACTGTTCCCTGTACCGCCTTTGCCGGTTGCGATTTTGGTTCTGGTGCGGTTCACCGGTTCCGCTCTGGCTCCTGTGCAGCCTTAAACTTTAGTGTGGTTTATGAAAGGATGGATGTCTAGGGAGGTAAAAAACCGCGTACCACAACAATAATTTGTGAATGAGTCGTTCCCCAATTCTTTTTAAAAACTTATCGGTGCATTCGAGAAATATTTATCTTGCTTGCAAATTTATGCAGGTACCACTAAGACTATTTGATTTTCTTTTTTAAAATACACTTATCATAGCCAAGTTGGGACCTATGTTAGTTATGAAGGAGTTATAGTTTAACAACTATGATTAATATGCTTGAAGTTTGTGATCAACGAGACCGTTGATATCCTGGTCTAGGAAAATATGCGATTAACAGTAGGTCCCGATAGCCACATGTAGGTATTATTACATATTTTAGGAACAAAATTACATTCCTGGACCGTTGTTCGTTGTTCAAATTACGCTCTAGTGATACCAAATTTTCTGCCGAATTGAGCTAGCTTATCAGCAGGTATTATTACATATTTTAGAAACAAAATTACATTCCCATCGTGGAATACTTTTTTTAAACTTTTCCATGGCATCTAGAAAAATGACTTCTTTCTCCCAAGCAATGACCGGTGAAGATTTGTTAATGTAGTCTTCAATCCCTTTTAGATCAGTTTTAAAGATAATGTATGTATTTTGTGAATCATTGCCCCACCTGACTGCTTCAAAAAATGCTAGACACTCTGCCTGTTCAAAATTCTTTACTCATGCATAGCATTTCGATTTGCACCCCAGCCACTTTCCTGCAGAATCACACAAAACAAGAGCAATACCCGTTAGTCCAGTATTAACATCATATGAAGCATCACAATTAATTGTAAAGTACGGATACGCAGGTGGTTTCCACTTTGTTATGTTTAGCCTAGCCGAATGCATATTACTACAACTAGCTAGATGTTTGGTGTTAATTTTCTCAAGATGGAAAAACTCAAAGTGTTCCTAGCAGTAACTACAGGGCCATCCTTCTTGTTTTAAGATTGTATTTCACATCTCTCATTCCAGATAGTCCATGAAACTATCATGGAAGTGTTTAACCAGGCAGCTTGAGCAGACTGATGTTGTGCTTGTATCATCCAACTTTCGAACAAAGCAGCAATATCATTATGAGTCCATGTTAAGATACTTGCATCTCCAGGAATTTGCATCAAAGCCGCTCTTGAGACAGGACGGTAGAACAAAATATGCATCAAAGATTCATCGGATTGATTGCATAAAGGACATAAACAGTTTATGTGCCTACAATTCCTTGAGAGCTTGACTTTGGTGGGCAAAGTATCAGATAAGCATTTTCACCAGAAGTGCTTAACCCCTGGCCAAATCTGAATACTCCAGAATTTCCTCCAACTGATGTTAGAGTTTTGGATATTTTGAGAAACCTGCAAATTACCCAGTCTATTCTCATGCAGTTTATTGTAAGCCAATATTAGCGTGAAAACTCCATTTTTTGTTAAGTTCCATATGAGTTTATCTTCTGCAAATCATATTCAAAATCAAATTTACCGTGGCAGGATCAAAAAGATGATGAAGTAAATCAGAATTCAATTCGTTATCTTGGTTAAAGTTCTTGAACCCATATGTACCACTCACTATTTTCTATACCATGTCTTGGGGTTGGTGGACTGTTCATGCCAGATATCCACATATCAATCCATATTTTTATATTATTCCCCTTCCCTAATCTCCATCTGCTATGAAGCTTTATAAAGGAATCTGTTTTTGAATACCCTTCCAGGCCCAAGAACAATTTGTCTTGATAGCTTCATGAAGTAAGCTGGTAACTGAGAAGTATTTAGCTTGCATTTCCTTAACCCATTGCTCAACGGGATTAGTGCGTATTCTCCAGGCAGCTCTGACTACAAGGGATTGATTTAGAATTCTTAGGTCTCTAAAACCTTGACCACCAAGCTTTTTATGAAGACCTAATGTTTTCATGAAATGGGTACAGGTTCCTTTATGATCCTTAAAACCCCACAAGAAATTGCATTGTAAGGAATCAATATGCTTGATAATATTCACTGGTATTTGCAGACAACTCAATGAATAGGCTGGAATAATATTAGTGACAGTCTTTATCATTAAGGATTTACTGCATTGAGGCATTTTTCCACCATTCCAACTAGATAACCGGTTCTTAACTCTGTCCACCAGTCCATTAAAACATTGTATCTTATTATTACCAATAATAAGAGGGTTACCTAAATATCTTTCATTGGGATTTATTTTGAGAAATTTTAACCTTGTAAGTAATTTGCAGAATCTTTGAGGCACACAAACACTATAATAAACACTTGATTTACTAAAATTTACCATTTGTCCAGAAGCAACTCCAAAATCTTCAATAATTTTAAGAAGATTATTCACATTATGAAAATCAACATTTATAAACAATAAACAATCATCAAGAATAAGTGAGAAATTGATGGGGGACCTGGAGCAATATTGATACCTTATATCTTATTGTTTTTCAGCACGAATAAGTTGGCTAGAAAACGCTTCCATAACAATGATAAAGAGATAAGGTGACAGGACCTTGTCTCATCCCCAAGTTGGTTTATAAGAGTTACATGGAGCTTTATTTAGAAGAATAGAGATTTTTGTGGTACTAACACATTGCATAATGAGATTGCACCAATATGGAAAAAAAACCATCTTCAGCATAACATCCTTGAGAAAGGACTATTCTAGCCTATCTAAAACTTTAGACATGTCTATCTTTAAAGCTAGATGCTTATCCATCTCATTTTCATTCTTCATGGTATGAACAATCCCTTGAGAAAGATAAATATTATTTGATATCTGTCTCCCTAAGACGTAAGCATCCTCAAGGGGAGAAATGATTTTCCCCATAACTTTCTTCAATCTTGATGACAAGATCTTAGCAATAGGTCTCAAGTCTGAGGGAAATTGCTTATTCCTAGTTTTAGGAATTAAGAACACATTTGTAACATTAAGGCTCTTAAGAATATACCCTGAATGAAAAAAATTGTTGCACTATTTCCACAACATCTGAACCTACAATATCCCAGTGACGTTGAAAGAATACATGAGGAAAGCCATCCGGACCTATGGCTTTATAAGGTTTCATATCTTTTAGATCTTTAAGGATTCCAGTCATTATTTATGATTGCTCTATCAAGCCGTGATATTTTAATACACGGGCCATGAACATTGCTTGACCAAGTAAATGATCTTACTGAATATCCCAAATCCTCCAAGCCGGCTTCATGAATAAGATTAACATAGAAGGAATCCCTTGATGAAGAAACCAGAGAACTTGAAGTATGTGAAGTATTAGAAGCAGATGAGGTAATACCAGATATAAATAACCTTTCTTCATTTTTGAAAACCAAATTTAAGTCACCAATAACAACCCACGGCTTCTAAATAGTCTGACTTCAATTCTTTATATAGGTCCGTTGTTTTTCATTATTATTATGGTATGGAGATCCATACATACAGGTAAGCAACCACTCCGGCTTTGAAGGATCTTCCTGCACCAAACAGTTAATAATCCAGGAATTTGCATTCACAACATTAAATTGGAATCCATCTTTCCAAAGGAAAATTAAACCTCCTGCCAAACTTCTAGAAGGAATAAGTTTATCGTGTGGGAATCTATATTGCATGATAATTTTTTTCATATTACTTCTCTTATTTTGGCTTCTAATATGAAAATAACATCAGGGTCGTATCTATAAAGCAGGTCCTTAAGATGGTCTCTAGTTTTTTTGTTAGCAAAAACCTGAAAATTCCAGGTTAGGACTCTCATGGTTCTATAGAGAGGATCAATACTATAAAAAAAAATATGTTTATGCTGAATTAATAACAACTTATCTAATGAAGAAAAAGAAACTGCAGTAATAAAACAATAAAAATTTGGATAGTTGTAATTTTTTATCGTAGTTGCATGGCTCCCCAGATTTTGCATGACATTCTTCTTTGTGCTAGCTCCATGCGCTTCATTTTCTCTCATTTCTATCACATCCATTGAGTCAGCATTAGAGTTGTTATGAACATTATCATTCAACACCCTACCATGATCAACAAGTATAGGCCCTTGGATAGTTGGGTTAGAGCCATTATCCTGAATAGCTTGGTTTCTAGCTCTTTTAACAGTATTTTCCTCTTCTACTTCATTCATGGCCTCATTATCTTCCTCTATATGAACATAATCCCCATATAGATCTTCTTCCTCACCCACAGTCTTATTTTTAGCTTTATAGTGTTCTTCATACTCTTCAGCCGTCATTGCTCTTTCACGTAGAATTTCAACAGCTTCTTCATAGATTTCACCATCATGATCAATTAAGTAACATTGATCTCACAAACGACGGGGTTGTTTCACCCAATGATATCTAATCCAGACAGGTTCACCTTGGTTCGATTTCCACCAATCTCCTCTTTTTAGTGGCTTGTTTAAATTTATCTTTATATGGGTAGTGATCATGTTCCCTGAACGTGGTCTGCAGTTTTTGGGCTCCGTAAACATTTCCTTCCTAAATCTTCAATAGTTTCATTAACTACTGCTACATGGGGATTTAAAAAATAAAACCCTTGAACTGGACATTATAAGCTTGTTTCGTGAAAACATAATCTGCATAAGCTATTTCCATTGAGTATTCTTGTAACACAAGCAAACATATTTGAAAATTCCATGCTGATTTTTTCAAAACATCATTCATATCCTTCTGGGAATTGAACTTGAATACAAACAAGTATTTCCCCACAACCCTTATCTTTATTTTCTTATAATTTTTCCATGGAAGATTCAATTCTTCTTTGACAGCTGAAGTTTCAGTATCATCATCCTTAGTTATAAGTTTCCCAATCAAACTGTTTGACCAGGCATTTGCCGCATCATTTAGGTTTCTCACATAACCTATGGCACCCCTGTTACTTCGAATAGAAGTTCCCTTCATCTTTTCAGTAATAATAGTGAGACTGTTATTGTTGTCGTTGTTGTTACTTCCAGACTCCATTGATTCTCTACGATACTTTTTCCTAGGGTTTGAGGTACTCTTTGGTTTGTGCAGGCTCCAATGTTTATCTCTACTTTTATTTAGGAAGGAAACTAGGGGGAATAATTTACGAATATTGTGTTTCCTAAATAATATTAAGGGATAATTTTGAAAGGAAAGAAAATCTTTTCTGGTAGATGTTGACTGCATGAGATCCGAAGAAAAATGAATACTCCAGAAGACTCGGTTGAGTTAAGGCGGAAAGTAAGAAATTTGAAAATTTTGAATTTGAATAGGTATTCGAATCGAAAAACAAGATTGATTACTCATGGTTTCAAATATTTGATTAGGGGGATAATGTTGATTCTCATGTTGAGAAATACTCAATGCTGATACTATAAGGTTTTGCAGAACTGCAGGATATAATAGAACTATAGAAGGCAATATAGCCAAAGATGACAATACAGTCGCGAGAATGAAGTTTAAGTTGTGCAGAATGATCCAGAACTGGAAGGGATCCATATCAAATATAGAAAAACCTGCAAGAAACTAAAAATCTATCAGTGATAAACAAATTAATTTCAAAAAAATAAAAATCTAAAAGAAAATAATGACTTCTTTGAAATAAAACTAGGGGATAACCGTATAAGCTTTTAATGCGAAATCATCTAAGAAAACCAGTTGAGGCTAAAGAGATTATGGTTAAAACAGAGTAATCATAACATACAATAAATTGCAATTTGAAAAGAAGAAGAAGAAAAATAAAATCTAAAATGAAAAAAATTCACTGAGTCGACTCATTATGTTGCCCAATTTGCAGAGCTCTTTTTCTTCTCTCTTTTAGCTTTCTTGGCTTGCATTGTAATTATCAAATTATATTTTAAATTATAGTATATGATATTTTTTAAATAGGCATATTGTAATTATATTCTTTTTTAAGAAAATATTATAATTATTTTTATCATTTAATACACAATTTTTTAATTATGATTTGCTACAAAAAATAATATTATTGTAATTATTACTCCCTCCGTCCTATTTTAGATGAAGGGGAAGGGGTTTTTTCTAGTACCAAAACAGATGAAGATTCCATAATTTTCACACTTTCTTCCTACTTTGGCCCTGCATTGGAATCAACCACTAGAAACAAGGAACAAAAAACTAGGAGATTTAAATATTTTAACAATTGTTATTAAGGGATATATATGGAAAAAAATTAATCTCTTTTTATTTTCTTAATCTACGTGAAAACACCTTCCCCTTCATCTAAAATAGGACGGAGGGAGTATTTATTATTTCAAATAAAAAAATGATAAACAGAGGAACAAAATAAAAGTTAAAAATATAATAATAGTTGTACAATATTTTAAGGTAAAATTTGTCTTTATAATAAAATAATAAGGTTAAAGCAGAAAAATAATTTAATTAAATTTAATTACCTAAGCCCACAAATTTTGTTTTTCCGGCTTTTAAAAGCTAATACCAGGTAGCTTTTAAAAGCAGATCTAAAATGGAAGTGCTTCCCTTGAAAACCACTTTGAATAAAATTGAGCAGTGGTATCCCAGTCGACACTGTATAACACGTTTATAAGCTAACAGCTTTTAAACCGTTGGATACAAAAGATCTTTATGTTTTGTTTCTTTTAATAAAATCTTAACTAGTGACAGCTATTAGAAAAGTGTGCATTCACCTTGCTTCATGGCCAACAAAAACTTCTAGACAAACGATAATACCCTTCATATATATACACGGCTTTTTCCTAGTAACTGTATCATGGTATTGACCATACTACAAAGATGGAGTATCTAGGCCGCTCCCTGCCAAGCTCATGAGCCAGGTTTTTCCGTGTTTAATGTTCAATTAAGAAACCAAGATGTAGTTGTTGGGCTAGTCACATAGTCTAAGCAAAACTCTCTCCACTATCGTAATCCCAACACAACATGAGCCAGTACGCAAATTATATGAACCAAATGATAATGGTTGATGGTGGATTTTCATTTAAGGTTAAAATTGTGAAAGCAAAAATTATGCGCTGACATCCTGTAAAGCATAAAGTCATTAATGAGTGATGAATACTTCTTCACTTTACTAATTCACCTAGAATGGAGCATGTAGCAACAAATCCCATATACCTTATGAATTTATAGCATTATCAATTAATGCATGACCAGCCTTGTATTTCCTGTGTTGTTCCCGCAGAACTCTCATTATTAGTGCGACATGATGACTGAGTGTTACTCTCAGCAGAGTAACACGAATCTCCAAGTATTAATAGTGAGGCATGCACGAAATACGCGTACAGGCTATATCTCTCGGTGTGTTATATTAACCCGATTGAGCATATTTGAATCTGAACTGTCCATATCAGTCTCAGAAACAATCATTACCAGGCAAGTTGGCCGCACGATTTAACCAGCCAAGACGATCCTCAGCAGGAGCAGGCTACTACATTAATGACCACCAGCGGGCCCACTTATGCCCTGGTCGGTCGAATACCTACCATGCCTCCCAAACTACCACCGAACACCAGCCTGAAGTTGGATGTCCAGACTGGTATGGAGCAGCTTGGAGGAATCGTACAAACAAAGGCCGCCTATGGCAGTCTCAAGTTCATCACGTCCGTCCAACTTCAACGGCGTGGTTGGACGGCGTGGATCAGCCCAAAGCCGGTCGAACAAGCGCCGTGGTGTACACCGGCGGACCTTTTTCCTACCTGCATGACCGACTCTTCCTTAACCTGACCAGATTGCAATATACGATTGTCCGAAGTTGTGTCAGCTTGAAGAATTGAGGGTCGCAGGAAATTCCACTAAAGGTCCCAAATTGATCACGACCATCCAATTTCACCGGCATGATTGGATGGCTTAGATCGGACCCATAGCCACCAGGCAGGTATTGACGCGTTCACCACCGGCCCAACGTGGGCCCCACATGGTAGGCCTCCCTAAAGGAGAAGCGTGGCTTGCCAATTCGTCCAGCCAAAGCAGCGTGGACGTGAAACCATAATTAGGGTTTGTGGCACATCCCATGTGTCGCAAATCAGTGTCAACCATCCATTTTCGCAGGTATAGACGGAGGGTGTAAATGTAGATTCAAAGGGCCCAGAGCATGTCAACACAATCATCATGGACCCGCTTACATACATGACTAATCAGTCAAGACCAACTATGGTTGGTCGTCTCGATTCGTGTGCCCAAACTAGGTATGGCCACGCGTTTTCAATTGCAAATCGATCTCGACCACTCAACTTTGCCGGATAAATTGAGTGGCTTAGATCACATCTTCACGGGACAGTGAGGTACGGACGTGTACACTGGCCTGCCGACTGCACGCCTGACTGATCGGCCAAGACCGACCATGGCTGGTCGTCTCGAAACACGCGCTCGAAGTAGGAACGACGTGCGGTTTTCAATTCCTTTACGGCATGGGATTTCTGTCGCAAATCAATCTCAGCCGCTCCTCTTTGCCAGACAAATTGAGTGGCTTAGATCACATCTCCATGGGACAGTGAGGTACAAACACCTACACCAGCATGCCGTCTACACGCATGCCCAATCGGCCCTGCTAAAAACGTGTCCCATGCCTGGATTCGACCAAGATAAAGGTTGGTGTTCGAGCACCTCCAAAACCCTAATCCGACGGTCGCAGATATGGGTCGCAAGCCAACTCGTCCGTCCAACTTCACCAGCCTGGACGGACAGCCTAAGACAGGAGTTAGGCGACCCGTGAGGTATCACCACAATCACCGTCCACCATTCTTCCACACAGAGTGATCGTCCAAGTCAGGGCTTACCTATACAGCCTCCAAACGATCACTCGAAGATTGGACATGATGTTATGCTTAATCCGCGACTTACTCCGTTAAGACTTAAAACAACGATGCTTCATACACGCTGAATATATTCGATACGTTACATGCATAGAAATGCACACAATATTTCATAAATATCGACTTCCTAAATAACTTAGTTATTTAACCTAGCATCACATGCTTTCTGTGGGTCCCACGATCCACACACTCGAGACATTAATCATGTCACAAACTGGGGGATATATAATGGGGTATTGGTCTGGCGGTTTACAACGTGCAGCGCACAACGCGCCATCACAAGAACGTGTCAGGAAGACATGTACGGTTAGTGATGATGGGAGAAGTGGGCAAGACCGATCGTGTGACATTAACACACGCAACTCCACTACTCCACTTCCCACGAGATACGTGGGTAAGGCTCAATGACTTGTATAAATAGGTTCTCCTCCTTATTTCCAGGACAAGACAACAGAAACCAAGTGTTGATACAACCGTATCCAAACACCAGAACTGATAGCTTACATTATGCAAGCCAGTTCAGGTTTCGGATACAAGTCATACACAGCCAACACCTCCACAATCTCAACACCTTCTTCGCTTCCCTCCCTAAGATCAACCCCATCTCCTTCACTTTGTGACCGAAGCAAGTCTGGAACGGCCATTTCTTGTTTTAGGACGGAGTTTTACAAATTGATTTCTCGAATCACAAGCACTCCCGTGCAGTGCATTTGTTTAGGGTTTAGATTCATTTCTCATCCACACACCCCAAATTACCAAAACCAGCAGAAATAGTTTTCACCCATAAACAATTGGCGACCACAATGGGAGATTAATCTCTCGGTTGCAAAATTGGATTCTCAATATTCTTGTTCCAACCTTCTCAATTTTGGGATAGATCTTGTGTCCGATTCAATCATTAACCTATTCATTCTTTGGTTTTAATATCGGTCTTCATCTCACGATGTATCCTCGCCCACTAGATTCTTCTGAAACCATAGAGGATTCATGTATCATGGTAAGTGTGGCTAGGATGCTGGAGGATGTCCTGGAAAACCAAGCTGGTATTGATAGGAGGCAAAGCGAAACATTCCGCCTTTTGAACGATATAACGGCTCAATTACAAGGAGGTTCGTCAAGCATTTATCCAGAAGGTGTAAGAAACGTTGAATCCTTATCTAGAAGTCATGCCTTCACCGGTGAAGATGCAGAGAGAGCACGTGGCCACAGGGGACTCAGGAGAGACGAACAACATGGTCTGGTTGGCGATAGAGACTCGAGACAACTCCACAGAAGAAAAGACTTGTCCGGGATGCCACAACGTTTGCCGGATAAAGAAAAGGATCCTGCAGCTTACGTAGAATTGCTGGAAGATTTATATCTCAAGACTCTTGCTGAAGCTCAGAAGACTTCCCAATCCACAACGACCTTTCAGCCAAGTGAAGAAATGCTCGAGGAGGGAGAAATCAATCAAGGAACACGTGAGTGCAGAAGATGGGAGCGTTCGGCTCATTCACCCCGCAATGATATTATGACGCCTTCCGCATTCCGTCATCCAGTCAAGCGAGTCGCGGATATGATGACACACACTGCTTTTCCAACTCCGTCTCCAAAACGTACTCCACATCAAAACCACAGAGAGACGTTACGAAATCCACTAACACAATAAAGGATGGACTCAAGATATCCACGTTTCCCGCTTCCAATGAAGAAGATATTGGAATTTCTGGATACATGGGTACGAGACGGAGAAGTATAACTGTCGTCTGTGTGACGTCTGCCGACTAATCAAGAAATGACAGATCCGAGGTATTGTCATTATCATCGGTTCCTTCATCACTCTATCAGTGAATGCAACGCCTTGAAGCGCATCGTTCAGGAGAAGCTTAATTCAGAGGAATTTCCTTCCCTCTCTGGAAATTAATGCGTACGGATTCCTTGAAGAGGTTGCTTGGGAAGTTTCAGTTTCATGCAAATGAGGTTCCAAAGAGCAAGTAAGTTCTATCAAACAATTTTACAAGCAATATAGCTTTAGAATTTACTAGGGTCTTGACATCCCACACGGAGAAAGAGATTCAATGATCAAACACCATGTTTGTTTCCCTTCATGCTTTCCTTTTCGCACGATATTTGCAGTTATATGACATGTATAATCATTCATAACCAAGACAGAAATTATAGAATAATCTCTTTCAGAGAATTAATCGTTCATAAAACTATCTCAAAAAATAAACCAATTCAAAATTCAACCACCTATTAGTTCAAAACCTAAAATCAAATTGTGAAAGGAAATCCTCACAATCACTCAAAACGCATCTAAATAAAGAACACAAGTAGGCGCCACGAATCCTTCAAGGAAAGTCCTTCAGCAGCAACTCGTCCTTCTGGGCAAGAGCAGCTTTCATCCTTTGGAGCGCTTCCTGTTTCAGCTTCAACTCCTTAGACAACTTTTCAACCTCTTCTTCCTGGCGAGCAATACAGTCTGCAGAAGGAACTTCGTCTTGCAGTTTCTGAAGCTCCTGGATTTCAGAAAATCCCTTGAAGAACCAAGGAGCGTTGAAATCATACTGCACAAACACGTCTCGGTGGCACTTCTAGTCTTCAATCATCTCCTCAGAAATACTGCGACCGGTCGTGACACTCATCCCATGAATGGAGAATAAAGCTTCTTGGACGCGGTTGACCAATGCAAGGAGACTTTTGAGCTTCGTGGTGGTAGAAATGTGGCCATGCTTCTTCTATATCACCGTGTATAACTCCTCGAACCGAGCCGACACACTGAATCCCCCAACCAACACATGACCTGCATAAGGGGTATCGAAGGGAGGATCGAAGATAGCACCGGGAACAACAGGTTGCATTACCAATGCTTCACCAGTCACAAGAGGAATTTCAGAAGAAGTCACCATGACGGCTTCATCACTTGGAACCTGCTCAGGAAATTCTTTAGGGGGAGTCGTCTCAACAATCGCAAATGTTGTTTCTCCTGCATTCCTCCTGATATTTGCTTCAATCTGAAGGTTGATTTCTGTCACGGCCTCATCTACAAGTTCAACAAAACGCTCTGACACATTGCCGTTCTGGGAAACGCTTCTTGCATCAACCACTGAGCCTGCATCATCGTTTTCATCATCGCCAAGAGGATCAGAATCGCCAGACTTCTCATAAAGACCAGCGTTGCCAGACCCCTCGTTCTGAATACGTGCCAATCTTGTGAAAATATTTTCTTCCGGGATCCCCTGATTCCAAACAAGAATCACCTTTAGAAGAAATTACTCTGGAAAGATAAAGGAGTCGACATAAAGGGATTTTAAAAGTACCTGCATATTTGAAGAATTAAAAGCCACGGAACTGCATGCCTGTTTCTTAGACCTCACTCCTTCTTGGGGACTGCAGTCATCAGCTCTGGTTCATTTACCTGGGAGCGCCTTCAACCGAAAATGCTTTTTCAAAGTTTCAGAAGATGGTTCGCCGCGGGGAACTGTTACAACATCCTCCGAGAACTCCTGGAAAGCTAACAATTGTGTCCTCCAAAATTCCTTATACTTGCTGGTTACCGTCGTATTTCTTCCGATGGGAAAGAAATGAAGGTTCTGCACTGACGAAAACGTGTCAGCATTAAGAATATCCGGGAAAAGTTCTTTGGAGCCTCCAACGGGCAAAGAAATGGAACACCCTGGTCAAATCCCATTTTCCGAGCAGCTCTGTCAATATTGTACAGAGTCACAGTAAATGATTCGTCAAATAAAGACGGGACATATCCCGGAATGCAGCTTCGCAAGTAAATGAGTTCTCTAAGACTTGCGGTTTCAGCATCAGTACGTAGCACGGCATCAGGAACAGTGGAAAAATTCTTTGGCTGAACAATGGAGGGATGGATCGGTCCCCATGGATGAAAATATATGGAGAGCACATTGTCGAAGGCATCCACGAGCTTCACACCGGTTTTGGGACGTCTCTTCTTCCAACGAAGTATTCTCGAACCACCATACAAACTGCTGAGTGAAGTTGCAGGAACAGGAGCATAGCTTTTGAAATGTTCCCACAAAAACGCCTAAAGAAAAGCGATGTGGATATGCGACTCCACCTTCTTATACCCATTGGAAGCATGCATATCCGTCGCTAAGGCGTCCAGATGAGAATACAGTGATCCAAGAAACAAGGCACCTAGGGGAAGGACCTCACCTTTTGCCAGCCTTATAGCAAACATAACAAGGTCACCTCTTATAGTCTTCCTTCCAGAACCGTCGTCAAATATGTCTCTGGATAACCACAAAGACAGGAATGCAATCACGCTGAGCTCGTCTTCCAACTCCTGACTGGGTTTCGGGTCTGCAGGAGACCACTCCGACACCCACCAAGTGAAAGCATTTCGTGTCTTTCTTCTCCTTCTCCAGATCATCGAATTCTCCCGCCTTTAGAAGTATAGCATTATAATCACGACATTCTGCATCTGAAAGTTTATAGAAGAAGCTTCCAGCGATAGGCAGTTTCATCAATACAGCTACGCTTTCCAGAGTAATGGTCATCTCTCCCCATCTACATATGGATGTATGAGTAGAGGGACGCCACCGAGAAATGAAAGTGATCAAGCCTGCATCATCTTTCTTAACTTGAAGAGTGGCGGATGCCATGACCGCATCAAGGATTGCTTTGATCAAATTAGTCTTAATACTCTTATTATTCAGCATGCGTCTCATCCATCCTTCATAAGGACCCAGCGGGGTATGACAAATCTTGAAGTCAATAGGTGAAGGTGGATACTCATTTCTCCGAAGACAGAATCTCATCACAAGTGCTGAAGAATAGGATAGATCAACTTCCATAGTTTCTGAACCAGAGAGCAGGACTATCTTGTGAGAAGGATGCTTTCTAATGTTCGGAAAAGGCACGGTGAACAACTCATCATCTATGTTTGGCATATCTTTGAAGCTGTCAACACTCCCTGACTTGGCATCATCATTATCCCCAGACGACATTTTAACAGGAGCCCTTTTGTTCATTCTACAATAAAAGGCAGGGGAGTCAGTACTTGCATGAAAACGCATGGGATGTGTAGTCACACACGACAAAACATGCATTCATGTTGGAGCACACAAGGATGGGACAATCATACAAGCAAGGCTGGTATTGGGTCCAAACAAGGCTGGTATTGAGCCACGTCATCAAACGAGGCCGGTGTTGGTAAGTCCACGAAGACGGTCGAGATTACAGGGCTAATATCCCCAAGCAAGACTGATATCACATCAGTCAAACAGGTATTGGGCCACGCAGACAAGACTGATATCATGACAGTAGGCTGGTGTTGGGTCACGTCAAACCGGTATTGGTCATCAAGGTCATAAGTCTGGTGTTGGGTCACGTCAAGCCGGTATTGGTCATCAAGGTCACAAGTCTGGTATTGGGCCACGCAAGTCGGTATTGGTCAGGACCGATCAAGGTCACAAGTCTGATATTGGGCCACGTCAGCAAGCAAGACCGGTCAAGGTCACAAAGCTGGTATAGGGTCGATGTTCAATCAGGCGTACATAGTGAGACTCACGTTCAACCGAGCATATATGGTGGGGCCCGCATTCATTTGCACGTATTATAACACGGTTTTCTGTATTCATGGGAGTCGTGTCTACGAAATTCAAGCCAAGGGTTTTTCAAGCTATAACCTAAAAGCTAGGTTTTGCATGCAACAATGGAAAAATAAGCAAAAACAACATATTCATGGATTCACGGCTTGTTTTACTAAACAATCCTAGCAATATCGGCGGTTTTGCTATCAATTTCATCAAAAATTAATCATATGAAGAAGTTTCGTCTACGATGAGATGTTTTTATCAAGAGTGGAAGAGGTTTACCTAAGAACTAGGGTTTTACCTCTCAAAAAAAAAAAAAAAACGTGAAAGCAAGGAAGGACGAAGTACCTACCTCATATACGTGCGGCAGCAGCAACGAAGTCCGGCAGCAAAGAGCGACGGCGGCAGCAGGTCCGACGATGTCAACGGCGGCGGGAACGGCGGTGGAAGTCGCGGACGGGAGCTGCTTAAAAAAAAATATGTGAGAAAAGAAAAGGGTCGGTCCACTTTTATAAACAAATAATTGGAAGAATCCCAATGGAAAAAGGATTCCTCTTTTGATTGGATTCCTCTTTTGATTTAAACGCCCAAAGAAGGAAACCGGTCCCACCAAAAGAGTCCATGCTTTCACGGCGGCGTTCACATGGACAATTACTAACAGTCAAAGTTCTTTCGGGTAAACTTCATTTATCTTGTCTTTCTCATATATGTATGTCACCATCTCATGCCTACCCCACAATAGTGTAACCATTATGCGCTAGGCAGGGGACTTAATGTTGATGGTGGATTTTCATTTAAGGCTAAAATTATAAAAGCCAAAATTATGCGCTGACATCCTGTAAAGGATAAAGCCATCAATGAGTGATGAATACTTCTTCACTTTACTAATTCACCTAGAATGGAGCATGTAGCAACAAATCCCATATACCCTATGAATTTATAGCATTATCAATTAATGCATGACCAGCCTTGTATTTCCTGTGTTGTTCCCGCAGAACTCTCATTATTAGTGCGACATGATGACTGAGTGTTACTCTCAGCAGAGTAACACGAATCTCCAAGTATTAATAGTGAGGCATGCACGAAATACGCGTACATGCTACATCTCTCGGTGTGTTATTAACCCGATTGAGCATATTTGAATCTAAACTGCCCATATCGGTCTCAGAAACAATCATGACCACGCAAGTTGGCCGCACGATTTAACCAGCCAAGACGATCCTCAGCAGGAGAAGACTACTACATTAATGACCACCATCGGGCCCACTTATGCCCTGGTCGGTCGAATACCTACCATGCCTCCCAAACTACCACCGAACACCAGCCTGAAGTTGGATCTCCAGACTGGTATGGAGAAGCTTGGAGGAATCGTACAAACAAAGGCCGCCTATGGCAGTCTCAAGTTCATCACGTCCGTCCAACTTCACCGGCGTGGTTGGACGGCGTGGATCATCCCAAAGCTGGTCGAACAAGCGTCGTGGTGTACACCGGCGGACCTTCTTCCTATCTGCATGACCGACTCTTCCTTAACCTGACCAGATTGCAATATACGATTGTCCGAAGTTGTGTCAGCGTGAAGAATTGAGGGTCGCAGGAAATTCCACTAAAGGTCCCAAATTGATCACGACCATCCAATTTCACCGGCATGATTGGATGGCTTAGACCGGACCCATAGCCACCAGGAAGGTATTGGCGCGTTCACTACCGGCCCAACGTGGGCCCCACATAGTCGACCTCCCCAAAGGAGAAGCGTGGCTTGCCAATTCGTCCAGCCAAAGCAGCGTGGACGTGAAACCCTAATTAGGGTTTGCGGCACATCACATGTGTCGCAAATCATTGTCAACCATACATCTTCGCAGGTATAGACGGAGGGTGTAGATGTAGATTCAAAGGGCCCAGAGCATGTCAACACAATCACCGTGGGCCCTCTTACATACATGACTAATCGGTTAAGACCAACTATGGTTGGTCGTCTCGGTTCGTGCGCCCAAACTAGGCATGGACGCGCGTTTTCAATTGAAAATCGATCTCGACCACTCAACTTTGCCGGACAAATTGAGTGGCTTAGATCACATCTTCACGGGACAGTGAGGTACGGACGTGTACACTGGCCTGCCGACTGCACGCCTAACTGATCGGCAAAGACCGACCATAGTTGGTCGTTTCGAAACGCGCGCTCGAAGTAGGCACGACGTGCGGTCTTCAATTCCTTTGCGGCATGGGATTTCTGTCGCAAATCAATCTCAGCCGCTCCTCTTTGCCAGACAAATTGAGTGGCTTAGATCGCATCTCCATGGGACAGTAAGGTACAGACACCTACACCAGCATGTCGTCTACACGCATGCCCAATCTGCCCTGCCAAAAACGTGTCCCATGCCTGGATTTGACCAAGTTAAAGGTTGGTGTTCGAGCACCTCCTAAACCCTAATCCGACGGTCGCAGATATGGGTCGCAAGCCATCTCGTCCGTCAAACTTCACCAGCCTGGACGGACAGCCTAAGACAGGAGTTAGGCGACCCGTGAGGTATCACCACAATCACCGTCCACCATTCTTCCACACAGAGTGATCGTCCAAGTCAGGGCTTACCTATACAGCCTCCAAACGGTCACTCGAAGATTGGACATGATGTTATGCTTAATCCGCGACTTACTCCGTTAAGACTTAAAACAGCGATGCTTCATACACGCTGAATATATTCGATGCGTTACATGCATAGAAATGCACACGATAATTCATAAGTATCGACTTCCTAACTAACTTAGTTATTTAACCTAGCATCACATGCTTTCTGTGGGTCCCACGATCCACACACTCGAGACATTAATCATGTCACAAACTAGGGGATACATACTGGGGTATTGGTCTGGCGGTTTACAGTGTGCAGCACACAACACGCCATCACAAGAACGTCTCAGGAAGACATGGACGGTTAGTGATGATGGGAGAAGTGGGCAAGAATGATCGTGTGACATTAACACACGCAACTCCACTACTCCATCACTTCACTTTCTCCACTTCCCACGAGAGACGTGGGTAAGGCTCAATGACTTGTATAAATAGGTTCTCCTCCCTATTTCCAGGACAAGACAACATAAACCAAGTGTTGATATAACCGTATCCAAACACCAGAACTGATAGCTTACATTCTTCAAGCCAGTTCAGCTTTCTGATACAAGTCATACACAACCAACACCTCCACAATCTCAACACCTTCTTCGCTTCCCTCCCTAAGATCAACCCCATCTCATTCACTTTGTGACCGAAGCAAGTCTGGAACGGCCATTTCTTGGTTTAGGCCGGAGTTGTACAGATTGATTTCTCGAATCACAAGCACTCCCGTGCAGTGCATTTGTTTAGGGTTTAGATTAATTTCTCATCCACACACCCCAAATTACCAAAACCAGCAGAAATAGTTTTCACCCATAAACAATTGGCGACCACAGTGGGAGATTAATCTCTCGGTTGCAAAATTGGATTTTCAATATTCTTGTTCCAACCTTCTCAATTTTGGGATAGATCTTGTGTCCGATTCAATCATTAACCTATTCATTCTTTGGTTTTAATATCGTTCTTCATCTCACGATGTATCCTCGCCCGCTAGATTCTTCAGAAACCATAGAGGATTCAGGTATCATGGGAAGTGTGGCTAGGATGTTGGAGGATGTCCTGGCAAACCAAGCTGGTATTGCTAGGAGGCAAAGCGAAACATTCCGACTTTTGAACGATATAACAGCTCAATTACAAGGAGGTTCGGCAAGCATTTATCCAGACGGTGTAAGAAACGCTGAATCCTTATCTAGAAGTCATGCCTTCACCGGTGAAGATGTAGAGAGAGTGCATGGACACGGGGGACTCAGGAGAGACGAACAACATGGTTCAGCCGGCGACAGAGACTCGAGACAACTCCACAGAAGAAAAGACTTGTCCGGGATGCCACAATGTTTGCCGGATAAAGAAAAGGATCCTGCAACTTACGTAGCATTGCTGGAAGATTTATATCTCAAGACTCTTGCTGAAGCTCAGAAGACTTCCCAATCCACAGCGACCTTTAAGCCAAGTGAATAAATGCTCGAGGAGGGAGAAATCAATCAAGGAACACGTGAGTGCAGAGGATGGGAGCGTTCGACTCATTCACCTCGCAATGATATTATGACGCCTTCCGCATTCCGTCATCCAGTCAAGCGAGCCGCGGATATGATGACACACACTGGTTTTCACCTGTAGTATGTGCAACTTAGGCCTTCTTGAAACTTCTGAACATATAATTCTTCACTTTCCATTTGCAAAGTCTGTTTGGTATTTAACTCCTTATGCAGATCTAGTGGAGCAAGATAGTGTTTCTAACACTACTCTTAAAGATTGGGTGATAAAATGGGCTTCTGACACTACTCCAAAAGATAAAGTTTGTGCAGTTTTCTCAATTGCCTGGAGCCTTTGGAAAGAAAGATGCTCACACATCTTTCAAGGAAAAACTTTAAATCATCATTCCACAACTAGATTGTCTTTGAAACTAGTTAACGATACATATTTATTTTTGAACAAAGAGGATGAACAGGGAAGAACTACACCGTGTCCTGTAGTTGAAAGAAATCTGGAAAATGTTATCAATGACTTACCTGAAAATTGTTCTATTATCTTTAGTGATGCAACATTTGATAAGAACACTAATATGTCTGGAATGGGTTTGGCAATGTATGACACTACAAGTACCTTCATTGGGTGCAAGATCAAGCCAGGCACAGTAAGGAATGCAGAGGAAGCTGAAAGTCTTGCTTTATTGAATGTTGTAGAGTGGACAAAGAAAAAAGGAATGGAGCGAGTTTGTTTTATTAGTGACGCTAAGTCATTCATTGATTATCTTAGTTTAAATAATAACGAGTTATATTGGTACAACAGTTCAGTCTTGGATAACTGTAAAACCATTTGTTATTCTTTTGAATTCATTACCTTTGATTTTGGCCGATCAGGCTGCCAAGTTTAGCAAGAAATCTAGAATTTCAGGGAAATGGATGTAAGTTATTCCAGACTTTCTCAATTCTGCTCTGTAATAGTTCTATTCAGCAATAAAAAAAGACAAATTCTAGCAAAAAATTTTTTTTTACAAAGACTTGTTTGGTGATATAATTATTGGCAGCTGTTAATTTATTATTAACGTCTGCAAAAAAAAAGTGACTTATTATAAATGTTCCGTGAGCTGTCGCGCTGAGAGAATTTCCCAATAAAATTTACCAAGCAACTTTTGGTGAAAGTTTTTGGTAAAAATCCGTTGCAAAGTGCTTTTGTTCAAAGAAGAAATCCCAAGCGGGGCTGAGTGGTAGTTTGGTACCGAACACAACTTAGGACAGGTGAAGTGAACATAACCCAGAACCAGTAGTAAGAGTGAGAGTTCAAAGAAAGAAAAGGTGAAGTAGAAGAGGCGGAGATACAGAGAGTTTGTTTAACTGGCGCTGGAGGATTTCTAGCTTCTAAGGGCTACATCGTCCATGGAACTGTTCGAGACCCAAGTAAATCTCTCTCTCTCACTCACTCAACTTTCTAGTTTATAGTATTATTAGTAGATTATTATCATATCTAATAATGTTCCTCTCATCCGGTTGATTCACCTCCTCTGAATTAAGTTTGATCTTGGATTTTCATTTCATCCATCCAACTTTACCTTGTTTTTATTGCTAGTATGAAAGATGGTTCGCTGTTAGATTTTGAATGCATTGATTCTTTAAAATAAGAGCTATGCAAAGTATGATTAAAAAGGATCTTCGCGAATATATGTACTTTTGATAATTGAATACTGCAAAATTATTCCTTTCGTGCATAAACTTTTAAAGATACGTAGCACAGTATACTTACATAGTGATATTCCAGTGATTTTTGTGGTTTCAGCAACCATTTTAGATTCCCGTTAAGCCTATTTGCTTTCTGAATTCTTATTCAGAAATTTGAATGTCTCTCTCTTTTTCTTGTTTATTTTATATCTGCAACAGAAGTGGAAGGCAATTGGAAGCTGAGTTGTGAAAAATTGCAAAACGTGGGATGGTGATACATAACACTAGAATAAATCCTTGTTGACTCTGTTAACAGATACCAAGAGAAGGTTATTTTGACTCAAGGTACCGGAAAGATATAGCCATATCATGTACTTGTTTAGTTTGATAAAAAAAAGAGTTTATTTCTAAATGTTATGTGTTAAAACAGTAGTAAGAATTTAGTGGGCGTCTTGTTTCATCATCCGCGTCTTCTCTTGGCAGGTTCTGCTTTCACTTTCCAGAATAAGTGACATCTCTAGGTGCTGCCTTGCTGATGTATCAAGCTGTAGGATACAATGTATGTAGTATCAATTTAAGGGTGCAATGGTTAATAAAATACAAATGTTTAAGTATCACCCATTTAAATAATGCTCCCATTTATTTTAAGTTGTAGAGGTTGGAGTTATTCCCCACTCACTCATCTCATGTCATCTTAATTGGTGAGGGACCACTTGTTTCTATAGAGACTCCATATTATAAATGAGAGATGATTTGGAAATATTTCTGAATAGAAGAGGAAAAGTAAGAGTAAAAGAGATGGAAAAAAGAGTGTGTGTAACAGGTGCAGGAGGATATCTAGCTTCCTGGGTCGTCAAGTATCTCCTCTCTAAGGGCTACATAATCCATGGAACTGTTAGAGATCCAAGTAACTCCCTCTACTCTGCCTAGCTCTCTTGAGTTATTTATTTTTGTAAATTTTGTCACCTTCTTTCGTACTATTGTTAGTTTGATTTGTTAATAAGCTAATAATATTGAAGCTGGTCTTTTTACTTAACTTAGTTGCTTTTCATTTAGATGTCGTTGAAATGTATTGAAGGATTCCAAATCAAAGGCCAGTCCTCTTGTTGATTTCCTTATTATCTTCAAAATCTGGATACTAGAT
Organism: Papaver somniferum; assembly: GCF_003573695.1. Classification (NCBI taxonomy): domain Eukaryota; kingdom Viridiplantae; phylum Streptophyta; class Magnoliopsida; order Ranunculales; family Papaveraceae; genus Papaver; species Papaver somniferum. The sequence continues at coordinate 124,290,729 of NC_039358.1, read as the reverse complement.
GCTATTGCCTGCTGTTAGTAATCCTAAGTGTGGAATCAGATTTATTTAATGTGAAAAGTTAATATCCACCAAGTAGAGTAGAACTGAAATTTTCATAGATACTAGAACATGATTACACAGCTTTTGCCACTCTTGAGTATTGAAGCTGCAATTTATAATCAAAGTTCAATGATGAGCCCTTACAAAATAGATGCGTGTCGTGTATTTTTTAACACACTAGTGAAGTCTCTGGATTTTCCTCAATTAGTAGAATTTCCCTGAAGAAAATCTTTTGCATCATGAACTTTACTTTCTTTTAAATGTGTTTCAGATGATGAGAAGTATGCTCATTTGAAGAATCTGGAGAATGCCTTGGAAAACCTGCATCTCTTCAAGGCAGACTTGTTGGATTACGACAGCCTCTGTGCTTCCATGGCAGGATGCAGGGGCGTCCTTCATATAGCGAGTCCAGTTCCTTCAGGTGCCGTAATCAACCCCAAGGTAAGAATATCTTGAACTAATGGTACTGATGCATTTTTCCGTTTTGTGTACACTTGTTTTATGTAAAGAATTTTGTCGGTTTACTTTCTTTGCCGGACGTTACAGGTAGAACTACTTGAGCCTGCTTTAACGGGTACATGCAATGTACTGAAGGCGTGTACTGAGGCAAAAGTAAAAAGGGTTGTGGTTGTTTCATCTGTTTCTGCCGTTATCTGGAACCCTAATTGGCCAAAGGATCAATCTATGGATGAATCGTGTTGGTCTGACAAGGAATATTGCAGATCAAGTGAGGTAATGATCTACTGATTAATGCAGCCATGATATAGCTTATTAACCATCAAAGATTTCACTTGAACTATTTACTTCCTAAAATATTTCTAAAATGCAATTATAATCGTTTTCTTGTATTAAAGCCAGATTTGTTTTTATCATTTACAAAATTGGCCTATTGCTCGTGTAACTTGAGAATTTTCATTTGTTCAATCTTACTTGCCAAAGGCATGTTTACCATGTTCCATTAGCTCAATGCCTTGTATATATATATCGTTGCCATCCAATTGTGTAATGGGGTTTGACTTATCTTCCTTCATTTGCCTCTGCGTTGAATTGTCATGTATGTGTATAACCTAATCCCCATTTATTATTACTGGTGCCAGAACTGGTATAGCTTCTCCAAAACAGAAGCAGAAAGTGCGGCTTGGGAGTACTCAAAGAAAAATGGGCTTGATGTGGTAACAGTTTGTCCATCACTTATTTTTGGGCCACTGTTACAATCTACTATGAACGCTAGTAGCTCAGTTCTTGTCAAGTTATTGAGAGGTATCACCTTTTCTCCTTTCCGAGTTTGGCATTATGAATACTATGAGAAGGAATTAAAAAAAAAAAAGAGAAATCTATAAGATTCATTTCTGCCTTCTCTGCCACAAACAAAAAGTTCTTCATATTTCAGTTAAGCATCAATTTTGGGGTGAATTTGTTTGAGAAATCTCACTACTCCACATGTGACGAGCTTTGATAGTTGTAAATTGTTATATAAATTGCATTATGTTTCTAAGTTACACTTCTGGCGTGGTCAAATCAGATGGCGTTGAGGAAATCGATAATAATGAAAGGAGGATTGTAGATGTGCGTGATGTGGCTGAGGCAGTGTTACTGGCATATGAGAAGCCAGAAGCAGAAGGGAGATATTTATGTTCGACTTATACTGTCAATACACAAGAGTTGATTGAGAAGCTCAAAACCATGTACCCTGATTACAGTTACCCAAAGAAGTAAGTCAATGTCGTAAGTCTCTTTCCTGACATTTTCTTTTTTAGATTGAACTGCCTCATCTTAAAGATGGTACAATGGATTGCATGGTGAAAATAAATTCTGCTTTTGCAACCATTTTTAACAAGTACGTTTGCGGTCTGAGTTCATAAGTAATCCTAACTACTTCCTGATAACATAGATTCAACTATTCAAAGAATGTATTTCTTTTTTATACTTTTATTCAGTTTTGTTATGTTCCCTTAACAGAATTGCTGAAGTGAAGGAATTGCCCCAGAGAAGTTGCGAAAAACTGCAGAAGTTGGGATGGAAATGCATAACACTGGAAGAAAGCCTCGCTGACTCTGTCAAATGCTACCAAGAGATGGGAATCTTGGATTGAGGTACAATCGAGTGTGTAGTGGAACATGTTTCGCGGTGAAAGGGTTGCCTCTGTAAGCTCTCAACAAAACGAATGTTTATAACTTATTAATGTAATAGTAGTTGGTGGGATTCTTGTTTCCTGCGTGTAATAGAATAGATGATATACCATTTGGTGGGTATAATCGTTAGTATCAATAACATACCAAATTCTACCGTAAAAAAAAGAGAAGAAAAAGAAAAGCATAATCTGATGTCACATATATAGTAAAGAAGTGATCGAATGAGCTTACCTTTTTGTTGTTTTGTTCTATACTGAATCAATATTAGAAAGAGAAAGGTTGTGATCTAAATGATTAATCAGAAGGAGAGATAGAAGGTAGAGATGAAGGAGATAGTGTGTGTAACAGGTGCAGGAGGATTTCTAGCTTCTTGGGTTGTCAAGTATCTCCTTGCTGAGGGATTCATAGTCCATGCAACCGTTAGAAATCCAAGTAACTTTCTACTGTCTTTTTAGTCTCTGCTTTATTCTTGTTGATCCTATGCTGTCGTATGTTTTCTCCTTCATTTTTCTTACAGTTTAATATTCTTAAAACTACTTTTGGTTACGGATGTACACTTTACTTGCTTTCGTTAATTCTCTCTTTGCCTTCAATTGATTTTAGTCTCTTATACATGCGTACCTAATTTCATTAATGGTATTTGAAAATTAGTTCCATCGGCTTCTACTGTTTTGTCATTACTTCTTTTTTGTATATTCTGATTGTGTAGTGAAAAGATTCAGTTAAGGAATCTGGACAAGTGGTAAAACTGACTTTTTCACCCTTTTGCCAGTTTATTATCACTCTCCACCGACCCCCCATCCCCAGCACCAAAAGAAAAGCTTAGAATACTTTACCTATACTAAGTAATGGAACTGAAAAATCTTCCAACACATGTGGATTGCCATATGCTATTCTTCTGAATCCCGCTTTATTGACGTCTTTCAGGTGATGAAAAGTATGATTATGTGAATAATTTTGAGAATGCCTTGGAAAACCTGCACCTCTTCAAAGCAGATTTGCTCGATTACCACAGCCTCTTCGCTGCCGTTGCAGGATGTAGGGGTGTTTTTCATGTAGCTAGTCCAGTTCAGCTCCTGTGGCCAATCCCATGGTAGTAAGCTATTTCATTCACTGGATGCTTACTTAGATTTGTGTTCAAATATTTTATGTGGAGAGGTTATGGATGCTTACCTAGATTTGTGTTAAAATATTTTATGTGGAGAGGTTATGGATGCTTACCTTCTTATTTGATTGCTTTAGGTAGAACTGATCGTACCCACTTTGATAGGAACACGTAATGTATTAAAGGCATGTACTGAAGCAAAAGTTAAGAGGGTTGTGGTTGTGTCATCTATTGCCGCTGTTATGTTAAACCCGAACTGGCCGAAGGGTAAACCCATGAATGAATTGTGTTGGTCTGAGAACGAATACTGCAAAACAAGTGAGGTAACGATACAATATTTATACATTAGTTGTATGAGAAGCTTGATATCCTTGAAAAATATAAGTATTATATATCACAGTTCTGCTTTTTGTTGTTCATGATGCAATGAGAATGTTGTTAACTTCATTAAGGATCTCTCCCTCTCATTTTTTTAAAGCATCTCTTTCTCATATCAAATGCATCACATATATGTATAACTTAAACTCCTTATTTATTCTTGGTGCTAGAATTGGTATTGCCTTTCCAAACAAGAAAGAAGCAGAAAGAGAAGCTTGGGAATATACAAACAAGAAAGGGCACGGTGTGGTGACAGTTTGTCCGGCACTTACTATTTGGCCAATGTTACAGTCTACAATTAATGCTAGTAGCTCGATTCTGAAAGGTTTCTTACTTGCATTCCCCCTTTTCCCATAGTTCTCCGGTGACTTTAGTTGAAAAATCCTCATGTATAACGTGTTAAATTCATACTCAAATCAATAGTTCCCACTGAATTTCTGTTTCTATCAACAGAGCTTCAAAAGTTGCCAAGTAAATTACTTTGTGTCTCTAAAGTACACTTCTGACATGATAAAATCAGATGGCGCCGAGACAGTGGTAAACAAAGACCAAAGGATTGTAGAGGTGCGTGATGTGGCTAGAGCAATATTGCTGGCATATGAGAAGTTGGAAGTAGAAGGGAGATACATATGCTCCGCATATCTGGCCAAAACATGAGACTTGATTGACAGGCTGAAGACCATGCATCCAAAGTATAATTATTCCAAAAAGTAAGGAATATGTTGTCTTTCTACTTTTCTATTTGGTTGAACTGTTCAACGGATTTGATGGTTTCAGTAATGCTGCAATTCATGCAACCATTCTTGCTAGGATATTTGCCTTATTTTCATAACTAGTACTTATTTTTTCTTGATGAAGTTGTTTCAGTTACAACCCAGAATGCTACTTTTTGCCTTCCTCTGATCATATTGAGTGTTCTCTAAATCATTAACAGAATTACTGAAGCTGGTGACCAACGATTTTCTTGAGGTCAAATTAGTGACTAGACCATAAAGTAAAACTGTAAAACGCTGGAACTAAACATTTACTCCTACTCCCTTCTCTACAAAAGTCGATTAAAAAAGTCCTTGTTCCACTTGAGTTCCACATAAAGGCTCCTAGAATATTCCGGCTATGTGAGGTTCCCTGTGGTCACTGTAACTGTCAATTTTATCTGCCCCTAAACCTTGGCTCTTTCTTGTAGGAATCGACCTTTCTATATATAAAAAACAAAATTTGTGCCTAAATTAAAACTTGATTCAAACAGAAAGAAAACATCATGTGTTGACATTTAGGTAATGCGTGACAACATTGAGTCACCTAATATTCCTTGCTTTTTCAATAAAAACAAACTGGGGAGAGGATATGAAATCATTGACTCAGAGACAAAAAGGTAAAGCAGCAGAGGAGATGGAGAAACAAAGGGCTTGTGTAACTGGTGCTGGAGGTTTTCTAGCTTCTTGGGTTATCAAGTTGCTCCTCTCTAAGGGCTACACTGTTCACGGAACCGTTAGAGATCCAAGTACACTATCTCTACTCATCATGTATTGTTTAATCTCCTCGCATTATCAGACAGGTTATATCATCTGATTTCCTGTAAAATTCTTTTCAGGTGATGAAAAGCACGCTCATTTGAACAATCTGGAGAACGCCGCGGATAATCTACAGCTCTTCAAGGCAGATTTGCTGGACTACAACAGCCTCTGTGCTGCAATTGCAGGATGCAGCGGTGTTTTTCATATTGCCAGTCCATGTACAACTCCTGTGGCCGATCCTATGGTGAGAGTTTCTAGGGCTAATAATCGAAAAATTTCATCATGGGCTAACAAGTTTTATGTAGAGAGGTTTGGCAAGTTACATTCTTAATGGGTTGTTGCAGGTTGAACTGATTGAGCCTGCTGTCAAGGGTACGCGTAATGTACTGAAGGCGTGTACCGAGGCTAAAGTGAAGAGGGTTGTGGTTGTGTCATCTCGTGCTGCTGCTATTTGGAACCCTAATTGGCCAATTGATCAACCCATTGATGAGTCTTGTTGGTCTGACAAGGAACACTTGAATACAATTAAGGTACGCTTACCAAGTTATATATAAAGTACTCGTTCTATTTTGTAATGGGAATGACGCAATGAGCTTAAAATTAAAGGATTTCAACTACTCTTGCTCTTCACTTTCCTTGAGATTGACTTCATCATTTATGTTGGTAACCTAAGCTCCTTGATTTGTCATTGTTGCAGAATTGGTATGCCCTCTCCAAAACAGATGCAGAAAGTGAGGCTTGGGAGTATGCAAAGAAGACCGGGCTCGATGTGGTAACAATACTTCCATCACTTATCATCGGGCCAATGCTGCAGTCTAAGATGAATGCAAGTACCTTAACTCTCATCAAGATTATAAAAGGTATCTTCGGTGTATTTTATATTTCTCCATTTAGAGTTTCACATTCTGAAAAGTGAGAACACTATAGGATTCCCTTTCACATTTTACACTACAAACAATAAAAGTTCACATTTCAGTTAACTATCAGCTCTAATGATGTGGGGTAAATTTTGGTTGACAGACCCTTTCACTCCTTGTCTGTAAGGCCTTTTAAGTTGCAAATTAAAATACTGTCTGTTTCTAAGTTAAGCTTCTGACATGATTAAATCAGATGAAGCTGAGGAAATGGTTAACAATGACCTTAGGATTGTGGATGTGCGTGATGTGGTTGCAGCAATACTGATGGCATATGAGAAGCCCAAAGCAAAAGGAAGATACATCTGTTCTGCACATAATGCCACAACACAGGATTTGGTTGACAAGCTTAAGACCATGTATCCAATGTCTCATAATCCCAAGAAGTAAGTCAATTCATGAAGTCTACGTGCCTTTAATTTGAGTTGAGAAGTAATCTTTGCTGTCTATGAATTTACTGCTGGTGTCTTTATTATAATTTTTTTTTTCATCTACATGTTCTTAACAGAATTACTAAGGGGGAAGATAAGCACAAGCTAAGTTCTGAAAAGTTGCAGAAGTTGGGATGGACATACATACCGCTCGAGAAAAGCCTCGCGGACTCTGTTAAATGCTACAAAGAGAAGGGTATCTTGCTTTGAGGTACACACATGTTTAAAAGTGGGACGGATGCTCTATGTAGTATCTCAATAAAAAGATATCATATCTTACTGCTTTGTAAAAATAGTAGTTTCTAGGCTTATTTTATCTTGGTATGTTCTGGTTTTTGCCTTAAAAGAAGAATTAAATATATTGAACAGCCTGGGATAATGAAGTTGTGAGTGATTGAAAGGATACTACCAGTTTTTTAAATTGCACCAAACCTGCCAGTATTTATGGTTGTAGGCCTTCCAGTTATTTATTTGTTCATCTTTCAACCACTATCAGTAGCAGTAGTAGTTGGTTATAGTTGTCTTGTATGTCCTATTTTTGTTGGCCTCTATTCTTATTCTGCTTAAAGCATGCATCCATTCAGCTTTTTATTCAAGCACTGTATATTCTGGAGTGAAACCTCTTAAATTGTGAAATGGTAATAAATTACCAATTTGTAGGAGTTTTATTCTGAGGTCAGAGAAGATAAATTGGTATGGCAGTGACCACATGGACATACCATAAACATCTCATTCATTGGTTACGGAAGCTTCGATTAATCGACCCACCAAATTGTAAAAGCAACTACTTTTCCATTAAAATCCATAGCTTAATTGGTTTCAAGTATCAGAACAGAACCGGTGAGAGTGATATGGTGGACAAGGAGAGACTTTGTGTTCATGGTGCAGGAGGATTTATAGCATCCTGGATTGTGAAGTTTCTCCTTTCCAAAGGCCACATTGTCCATGGAACTATTAGAAATCCAAGTAATGCTTTCTCTCACCTTGCTTCTCTAATTTTAGTCCTCTTCACTGTCCTCTAGGTATATCAGTTAAACTATTTGATGATATTCGAACTGTCAATGACAGTCGTGATCTATGACCCAAACATACTACCACAACAAAACTAACGGCATTGTATCTTAATGTTGGTGCATTCGCATTTTTTGAAAGTAGTTAAATGGAGCACTTGTATTTACTTCTCACATTTGTGAGCTTAGAGCTTAAGATAATTTGCTGCTGCTCTTTTGTATTCTTTGAAACTGAAATTTGTACTCTCTATGCTTAGGAGGAGTATTTAGTTTCCTCCGTAAGCATACGAGTCTGTTTCACTTCTCAACTTGTTTGAGGTTTCACTGAATTCGAGGATTAAACATAGGCATTTCAGTTGAGAATAATCTCAATAAGTGCCTTTGGATTTTCGAGTGCTTACCTTAAATTCGATGTGCTTGTTGATACCGAAATTTAGCTGCTAGTCTACATCTAAACTCTTCTAAAACCTCTTCTCAGGTGATGAAAAGAATGCTCACTTGAAAATATTGGACAATGCCACTGAAAACCTCAAACTCTTCAAGGCAGACTTGCAGGACTACAGAAGCCTCTGTGCCGCCATCACAGGCTGCACCGGAGTTCTCCATGTTGCCAGTCCAGTTCCTGTGGGTCCTGTAGCCAACCCTAAGGTATAATAATTTTGATCGCTAATAAAAGTTCAATAGTGAGTTGAATCACATGTTCCATTTGTACAGTAAGTTGTCCTTACAAACACACCTTCAGTTATTAGTAAATTACTGTTGCAGGTGGAGGTTATCGAGCCTGTTATAACGGGGACGCGTAATGTATTAAGGGCATGCAGCGAGATGAAAGTGAAGAGGGTTGTGGTTGTATCATCTATTGCTGCTGTCATTATGAACCCCAATTGGCCAAAGGATCAACCCATGGACGAGACATGCTGGTCTGACGAGGAACACTGCAAAAAATTTGAAGTAACTGAACTGACCAAGCTATTCTTCTGTTAATGTTATTGCATTCAATGAGCTGTACTTAACTAATGACTCTGAGTTTCCTCTTTTACTTGAGTGTCCTTGTTCATATGAAAAAGTTATAAAGAGCACATTCGAAACAGATTGAGCTCGTCTTACTAATATTAAATTAATGCATGGGTCCAGAATGAGTACTACCTCGCCAAAACAGTCTCAGAAAGTGAGGCATTGCATTATGCAAAGACAAAGAACCTTGATACCATAACGATCTGTCCGTCCCTTACTTTTGGGCCGATGTTGCAGTCCGAGTTAAATTCTTCTAGCATGATTCTTGCCAAAATTTTGAAAGGTATATCTGGGTCATCTGTTTAAACTCCTTAGAATATTTATTGTGTAAACTAAGAGATTGTTGTTTATATGATCAAAGTGTCAGATGAATGTGAGACAATGTTAAACATTGTACGGTGGGTCGTTGATGTGCGTGATGTTGCTCAAGCAGTTCTGCTGGCATATGAGAAACCTGAAGCAGAAGGGAGATATATTTGTTCGGCCTTCTTGGTCGAAAAGCAAGATTTTGTTGAAAAGCTGAAGCGCATCTATCCAAACTTCTCCAATGAAGTAAGTCTTGATCAGGCTATCATTTTAAAATATTAAGTACTAATCAAACGTTGTTAACCCGGTTGTAAGACAGGGTTCAAAGTGTGCAATCAAAGACTTTTCACTTAAACTGTGAAATGCAAGTGGAGATATTTTCTACAGCTGATATTATCTTATTTATATATGAACATTAACAGGATTTCTGAGGAAGAGAAGTATCAGGATTTGAACTGTGAGAAACTAAAGAAATTGGGATGGACAACCAGACCATTAGTAGACACCCTCACCGACTCGGTTCAAAACTACCTGGAGAAGGGAATTTTAGAAACTCATTTGCTATAGAACATTCTGAAGGCTTACATTTCGGTCTTGTCATTAGGTTGAAATCGTCTGTGCCCAACAAATTTTCAAAGTTCTCAGCATAAAACAAATCATTGTTATGAATGAGTTTTATAAGAGACATGATTGATCAGTTTTCTAGTTGGGGCCTTATTTATCCATTCATTTGTTTGTTTCTGTGTAGTTTGGTTTAGATGCTTTGTGATATTCCACCTTCAGCCTATTATTCTACTTAAATGCGGTATATTATTTTGCTTAATTAAATGCTATTAGGATAATCAGGTGTCTGGGTCTTTTTCTTGTTACAAAAATGTTCTGTTTTCTTTGTTTCAGAAGAAATACTTTTGTGACAGCCTGGGTGAATCAAGTTGTGTGTGATACATGTGGATGTGGGATATATAATATTATGTTTTGAATCAACTGTACTTCTAAAGGCTGAAACATTCTATCTTGTTTGAAGTGAAGTCAACATCTTGATTCTTCATTAGGAAAGGTAGTTTTTCCTTGAAAAACCCTAGCCATTTCTGCAATCTATTTCACCTACAGCAGAAGACAGAGATAGAGAGACGGCTTGAAAATATGCAAAGTGAGAGAGAAATTGTGGGGAAGGAGAGAGTATGTGTTACAGGTGCAGGTGGATTTATAGCATCTTGGATTGTAAAGCTTCTCCTTTCTAAAGGCTACATGGTACATGGAACTGTTAGAGATCCAAGTAAGTCTCTATCGCGTTCCTTATCAAGTGTTTGATATTTGCTTACTGCCCATCCATTATCATTTTTTCGATTAGGTAGTGGAAGACTTCAAATTATATGCTTTGGTACACTATTTACCTTAATTGGTTATGCATTTGTTTTCTTTAAATTTGTAAAATTCGTATCTGTTTATCTTCCCGGGCAGTCGTACTTAGTATTTTTCATATTCTCAACTTGTTTGACATTTCACTGAATTTGGGGGATAATACTTGAGCATTTTTTCAATTGAGAATTATCCCTATAAGTGCCGTGGTGGTTTGCTTGTTTTCATGTATGATTTTACTTGTATTTATCCGACAGCCTCTTTCTTTTCGAAGTTTTCTGCAGTGTTATCAATGTAGAAACTTGTTTGGGCACTGCTAGTACATATTCCCTCCGTTAATTTTTAATAGGCCAGTTTCTATAAATAAATATTTCAAAAAAATAGGTCAGTTTCCTAATTGTGAAAGTCAAATGTTACTTTAATTTTTCTGGGACCACTTTTCTTTTAACTTCTTTTGATGATAAGTGTTATGTGGACCATTTCTCTTATTTCTTTGGCTGACAAGTGTCATGGGGACCATTTCACTTCACTTTTTTTATTGACAAGTGTGTAGATGACCACTTTCAATAATTAGTTCTCTTAATTTCCTTAATTTTCTCAAAAAAAGAAACTGGCCTATTAAAAAGTAACGGAGGGAGTATTAAACTAAACTGGATGTTGTTATATACTCCATGTCTACCTTTAAACCCCTTTAGAACCTCTTCTCAGGTGATGAAAAGAATGCTCATTTGACACTTTTGGACAATGCCACTGAGAACCTCCAACTTTTCAAGGCAGACTTGCAGGACTACAACAGCCTCTGTGGTGCCATTGCAGGATGCACTGGAGTTTTCCATGTTGCTAGCCCAGTTCCTGCTGGTCGCGCAGCCAACCGAGGTAAACAAAATACTGAACACCGAGAGAGGTGCTAGGTGAGGCGCCTTGGCCTAGCGCCTGTGGCGCTCAGAAAAAATAGTTCAAGGTACTAGCTCCCCGCCTTTTGCGCCTAGGGCGCCTAGGCGGGTGCCTAGCTCGCCTTTCCCATCTACTTCGGATTCAATCACATGTTTCGTGTGTATTATAAGTTGTCACTTCAATACATTCTAAGTTGTTAGTATAATACTATTGCAGGTGGAAGTTATCGAGCCTGTTATGAGGGGGACGAGAAATATTTTAATGGCATGCAGTGAGATAAAAGTGAAGAGGCTTGTGGTTGTATCATCGGTTGTTTCTGTTATTAAGAACCCTGATTGGCCGAAGGATCAACCCATGGATGAGTCATGCTGGTCTGATGAGGAGCACTGCAGAAAAACTGAGGTAACTAAGAAAGTGGATGAAGAAGGATTCTTCTGTTTGGTAATGTTACATTCGTTAACATAAAATTGATACATGATTTTAACTTCTCTCTTCACTTAAGCTTCTATTAATATCAATAGCTGCAGAACACGCACATTTGGTTGCTTAAATGTGAATGAATTGACTCCCTGGTTAATTTTTAAAAACTGGTGCCAGAACTGGTACTACTTCGCCAAAACAGCCTCGGAAAGGGAGGCACTGGAGTATTCAAAGAAAAATGATCTTGATGTTATAACAATTTGTCCGTCTGTTGCTCTTGGGCCAATGTTGCAGTCCACAGTGAATTCTAGTAGCATGATTCTCATCAAGATTTTGAAAGGTTTATCTCCTCATTTACCATCATTCAGCAATAGCTTGTTTAGACTCCTAAGTGAAATATCTCTAGTCTAACATGTCATTAAATTTTACATGATCAAATTATCAGATGGATGTGAGAGAATGTTCATCATTGTACGGCTGGTAGTTGATGTGCGTGATTTTGCTGAAGCTGTATTGTTAGTATATGAGAAGCCTGAAGCAGAAGGGAGGTATCTTTGTTCAGCACCCTCAGTCGAAAGACACGACTTCATCGACAAGCTAAAGAATATCTATCCAAAGTTCAGCTGCTTGCCAATGTAAGTCTGCTTCGTGTTATCATTTTATCAGTATAAAACCTATCTACCTGACCCTAAACCGGCTTACAAGGGCAAAGCTGTCTTAGGTTTACACACTTCAGAAACTGAGAGTGCTCTGGCGATTTGGGGACCATATCTAACAAATAGTAGTATGATTCCTGTTAAACACGGTTGTGAGCCATGTTTCGAAGTCTCGTATCAGCGGTTTTTAACTTGAACTGTGAAATGCAAGTACAGGTTTGCTATGTAACTGATTTTACCATATGTATCTGTGAACAGGACTCCCGGAGAAGAGAAGGGTCAGGAGTTGAATTGTGAAAAACTACAGAAGTTGGGATGGACAGCCAGACCTTTAGAAGAGACACTCCTTGACTCTGTTCAAGATTACCTAGAGAAGGAAATCTTAGAAAAGCATTTTTAAAAACGTACGAATCATTCATCCAATGTTTCTTGGATACATATCACGTCCTTGGATACATATCACGTCCTTGCAGTCTGTTAAAAGTCGTTAATTTTCTTCTCATAAGTTGGTTGAAATTATTGAATGTTGGTACAAAAATTGAATGACTTCTAAAACAATATGATTTGCTTTTATAAGTATGAATAAAAGTGCTAATGAGTTTCAAGCTCAGGTCGTGTACGTTTGTTTTGTCCATTCCTATATGATCCAACTTCAGCTTATCATTCTGCTTAATATTGCTTTCGCATCCAGCTTTTATCTGAGATATGAATTACATTTTTATTTTTTTTCATTTTCAAGAGTTTGTTGAAGTGTACCTATATATTTAAGGGACCAACTAGATTTATTATAGACTTAAACTACTATGGACCACCAGTAGTAGCAGTTGTTGGGTATAGTTGTCTTGTATGTTCGTTTGCCTCTATTTGATCCACCTTCAGTATTTTTCTCTTGGGGCTTGGCCATTGTTGGTTTCAGAGAAGAGCAGAACATAGCAATTGCAGAGCAAAAGAGAAAATGGTACAGCCAGAGAGAGTTTGCGTCACAGGTGCAGGAGGATTCATAGCATCATGGATCGTAAAGCTTCTTCTAAGGGTTACATAGTCCATGGAACTGTTAGAGATCCAAGTAACTCTCTCTCATTTTCTTTCTTTCCACGATTCTTTTTCTCTTGGGTCAAGAAGCACAACAATAAACAATAAAGGATTCATGTTCTTATGCTCACCCCAATACTTGTTGTATTTAAGTAACATCTTCTCACCCATATGGCTTAAGTGAGGATCATGATGAGCTTTTTGCCATTCATTTAACTCTCCACGTACATCACAAATTTCCCCCAAAAATGTATGCGAAGTGACATACGTAGAACCAGAAAACTCAACAGTGGCTTCAAAAAATACCTGTAGAAACAGTTCTAATTGTTATAGAAACTTCATATACAGATCATATTAACTCGTAAGCAACACAACAAGCTACTCAAAACATTCTTACAACTTTACATGTAAATGTTTACCTCCTACAATTGACGATCCCCAACTTACAACTTTCTCTTGGATATATTCAATTGCTTTTTTATTTGCAGATGCATTATCGAGCGTGATGGTGAACACTCTCTCAAGACCCCACTCTATCAAACATTTCTCCAATGCTCTTCCAATATGCTCACCTCCATGACTAGTAATTTGACAGAAACATATTATTCTTTTGTGTAACTTCCAGTGGTCATCGATGAAGTGGGCAGTAACTACCATGTAGTTGTAGTTCTGAATGGATGTCCATGTATCGGTTGTGAGACAAACTCTAACCTTGTTCGACTTGAAATAGTTCACCAAATTGGCTTTTTCACTCAAAAACAGTCCACAGATATCACGATAGACGGTCATCCGCGATGGAAGTTTGAACCTCGGCACAAGATATCTACAAAATGCTATAAATCCTTCTTTTTCAACCATTCGGAAAGACTGTTCATCTGTGATAATGAACTTTATCAAGGCTCTCCTACATCCATCTTGACAGAAGGTAACCCCAACTGTTTGCTGCTGATCTCCCAGATTGCTAGGCTGACCGAGAGAGTCCAACTGCGCAACTTCTAGTGACTCCATATACTTCCGACACTTGGTCAAATGCCAGTTCAAATTTGATGTGCCATACTTCTTACCACCAGCCCTATATTTACCACCTTCACAGTAGTTACATTTCCCCCATTTAATACCAGCTTCATCAACACTCTTTTGGAAATGCTCCCACACCGAAGATGTTCTGTTCCGCTTCATACTTTCCCTGACCTCAGGTTGAGAAGATGGTGGAGGTGGCGGAGATATAACAACACTGACCCTTTGTTGCACAGATTGATATGAATCTTGAGAGGGAATATGAGGTCTCGTTGACATCAATTCTGTAATCTCAACCATGCTTCCTCACTAGTCACTTCTGCAACCAGTAAAGAATACTGCAGCTAGTAATGCTACTGCAACAATTACTAAGCCTGAGAACAAAGTAGAACTTCTACTGTAGAAGAATACTGCAGCTAGAGAAAAGGTTCCCAATAGAAATAGAAGTTATAAGGCAAAGAACAAGTGATATGAATAGAAAGCAAACAATTAAGAAAGCAAACATTTAAGCAGAGAGTAACAATTGATATGAATAGAAAGCAAGATACACCATTTATGATTGAAACCCTATGATTTTTCAATCAATTTAACACACAAAAAAAAATGAAACAAAATTCCTATTATCAATTTGACTCTCATCTCTCCCTGGATGAGAATAAGAACTCTTAAGGGGTATGAGTGTCTAATCATGCTCATCATATGTGGGATGTATAGGTTTTGTAACAAGGTATAAGCTCTGTTCCCTGAAACAATCTGTAATAGAACAAACCTACTTTTTGTTCTCTAAATTCATTTATTGAGCTATGTTAAGAATTGTTTTATAAGACAAAAGGTTCCATAAGCTACACTTAAGTCAGTTGATTTACTTGAACAACAGTTGACCATATATCATACATGTTAAACAACGGACAACTAGAAGCAAAGACACGAAAATTCATCTAAAATTATCAAAGATACAGATCAAGAAATGTGTCTATAAGGGAGGGAACCAAACCTGATAACGGTACTTAACAGTTCAAAGCCTAAGCAGATTGCAAGTGAGGGAAAATGGTCACCAACATCGTTTCTCTTAAGAAATATATGTATGCATAATCAAATAGATGAAGCAAAGAGTTAATACACAATAAATCAGGGCAACCACATAGCAATCTAATTCAAAACACTTACATTATGGAAAACCAAGTATAATCAAATAGATGAAGCAAAGAGGGTTTTATATAACAAAGCAAACAAACCCAAGCAAAAGAATACCGAGAAATCCTAATTCCCACGTTCTATTTCAGTAGTATAGGATTTTTCATAAAAATTTCAAAATCAGTTACTAATATAAAATAGAAAATCTAATTAACACATCAACACCTTAATGAAAGCCTAATCCAAAAGAACAAATCGAAACCCAAATCAAAACACAAACTGAAAGCTTTAAACACTTACATCTTCAGATCGAAACCCCCAAAACCTCAAACTGCACTTGCAGCCTGAAACCCTAAATTCTCTTCTGCAGAGATAAGAAAGTGGATTGAGATGAGCAAAAAATAGATTCAAACACATAACGATACACAAATCGAACACACAAATCACTTACATCTTCAGCTTCAGATCGAAACCCAGACTTCACTTCGCTACTGCAGAGACGAGGAGATGAAATGGTTCGAATGAAAAGAGAGAAATGGTTCGAATGAAAAATAGATGAAATGGTTCGATAGAAAGTAAAATCCATTCAAGGGTTACTTTGTCTTTTACCCCTAATATGTTTTAAAATAACAAAAAAATAGACAGGAGGAGAAAACAATACAAGGGTTAATTTGTCTTTTCAGTATTAGACGGGTAGGCGGGTAGGGTAGGGTAATTTCGTGTTTTACCCGTCATCATCCTACCCATTTAACGGCGGGTAAAAAAATCTCTAACCGTCACCCTACCCGCCAAATAAAGGGTAGGATAAGATAAGGTTACAACACTGACGGGTATGGTAGGCTTGGCGGGTATGGATAGGGTATGTGCACCCCTAGTTTGGATATTATTTACATGTTGTCTTTCGATTTCATTATTACTAAAGTGGTAAATCTTTTAATATTTTCCTTAGCAACTATTTAATTCTTTCCCTTTGGTCGTTCAATCGCTGTTGACGGTACTTTGTTTCTGAAGTAGTTAATGGTAGACTTGATTAGCTACTTTTTTCACCGTTTAGCTTAGTTGGGTTCTTTTGCTCTTTAAATTGTTCCCAGTTTTCTTTCTAGGCGTTTGTGTGTAATAGTCCTCAACTTGTTTGCAAGTTTTACTAAATTTCAACTGACAATTATCCGCATATTGAAACTTGAATGTGCTTGCAAGTTTATATTTTGAGGAAGATTTGGGTTTTAGTACTCTATGTTTATGCTCCGTTAAACCTCTTCTCAGGTGATGAAAAGAACGATCATTTGAGAAAATTGGAGAAAGCCGCTGAGAACCTTCAACTCTTCAAGGTAGAGTTGCTGGATTACAACAGCCTCCATGCTGCCATTGCAGAATGCAATGGAGTTTTCCACGTTGCAAGTCCAGTTCCTGCCGATCGTGTAGCCAATCCTGAGGTATGCGATTTGCTTACACTAAATTCTATTCTATCGGGGGTTCTATCACATGTTCCATATAAACAAAAAGGATGCTTTAACTGTTACATTCGCAGTCATTAGTAAGCTATGTTGTAGGTGGATATCAAGCCAGCTGTTATGGGGACACTTAATGTAGTAAGAGCATGTAATGAGGAAAAAGTAAAGAGGGTAGTGGTTGTGTCATCTGCTGCTGCTATTGTTATGAACCCTAACTGGCCGAAGGATCAACCTATGGTTGAGTCTTGTTGGTCTGACGAAGAGCACTGCAAAAACCTTGAGGTAAGGATTAAAGAAGTAGAGAAGGCATTTGCAATGAGTTTGAAATTTACATCCCAAGAGTAATCCTGTTTAGTGACCATAACTTGATTAGTTATTGAACACACAACTGACACAATTATGTTTAATGGTCTCACTCTTTTAAACAATTCATTATTTGTGCCAGAACTGGTATTGCCTCTCCAAAACAGCAGCAGAAATTGAGGCATTTGACTATGCCAAGACAGTTGGGCTTGATGTTGTGTCGATTTGTCCATCTATCACTTTTGGACCAATGTTGCAGCCTAGACTGAATTCTAGTAGCTCTCTCCTCGTCAAGATATTGAACGGTATTTCTCTTGTTTATCAATATCTGGCTTTGATTGCTGCTTTGCAGAATAAACCTCAAAACTTTGCATGCTGTTCCTGCAATGTAGCATAATGTTAACATAATGATCAATTTTTCAGATGGATGTGAAAGAAGCTTAAGCTTTGTTCAGCGAGTCGTAGATGTACGAGTTGTTGCTGAAGCAGTTCTGCTAGCATATGAGATGCCCGAAGCAGAAGGGAGATATCTTTGTTCCGCATTCATGGTGGACACGCGAGAATTGGTTGACAAGCTGAAGTTCATATATCCTAACTACAGTCCCCCCAAGAAGTAAGTTAATCATTACGAACATTTTTTTAACTTGGCCTGCAAAACTAATGGAGCGCGATCTCTTCTATTTTTATTGATTCTTTCTTCTTGCATGTCTCAACAGAGTCACTGCTGCAGACAAGGTTCAAGAATTGAACTGCGAGAAATTGCGTAAGTTGGGATGGACAACTAGACCACTGGAACAGACCCTTGCGGAGTCTGTGCAAAACTACTTAGAGAAAGGGATTTTAGATCCTCACTTGTAATAAAACACAGTGAACAAGTCATTCTTGAATCTTGGATACTTATCTCCATGTTAAATTCCGTTGCAGTAAATCAGTAGGATTCAAGGAATGTCGGTCGGTTCAAAAAAAGAAAAGAGGGAATTTGTTTTTTTTATTTGGTTGTAGCCTTGTCGTTATGATTGCTTCTACTGAAGACTTTCTATACCCAAAGGGAGAGATTATATGAATAATAAAGAAAAAATACAGCAATAAAGAGAGAAAGAATCCAAGAAATAATGTACTATTCCAGCCAACAGATAAAAAGAGCAGGACGACTCACTTTATAAAACATTGACCCACCTTCTTCCTGAATACCGTGTGCTATGGACCCAATATTCAAGAATGAAACCAATCAGAACACGTTATCTCAGAGGCGAGAGAAAGAATGGCTGTTAGATGTTGAGATGTAGACGGTGTTTCCCGAAATGGTATTATCGGACACTGTGCTCCTATTAGTCACATGAGTACATGACATTCTACCAGATCCTAGTACGATACCTACTCATTTTCTTGCAAAAAAAAGTTCTAAATGAACCACTGCATTTTGACAATGTTTTCTTGTTTGTTGGGTCTGGCATTCAACGAGAGACCCACCACCGTTCCTAAAAATTCTAAATGAACTGTGCATTTATACAACGTTAAAACAATCACTCACATATTTTATTGTTTGTTGGGTCGCATGGCATTCGGCAAGGGACTCACCGTTCCCAACGGGTCATCATCACCCTCCATTGGGGTATATTATTTTAGAATTTTTTTTTATGTTGTTTGTCTATAACTACTTAGTTAGTTATAAAACCGTGCATTTAGACAATGTCAGCAAGGGACTCACCGCTCCCAACGTGTTCATCATCATTCTCCATTGGGGTATATTGTTTTAGAGTTATTTTTTGTGTTGTTTGTCTACAACTACTCATTTGCAAAAGATGCAGGCGGGTTAGGAATTAGAACTCTGCAACACTTAAATAGAGCCATGATTGCTAAACTTGTCTGGAAATTCTAGAAAATGATGATTGTCTGTGGTGTCAGCTTATGAGGGCTAAATATCTCCAAAAAGACAACTTCTGGGAAATGACGAAACCCCAAAAATGTTCCTCTACATGGTCTGTCATGTTAGGTTGCAGAAGTGAGATGAAGAAAGGGTGTTGCTGGGCAGTTGGTAATGGAGAGAAGATACATATCAAGAATGACCCTTGGATTCCGAAACTTCATAACAGGAGGCCTATCCCCAATTTGCTTTCAACAGAGCAGTATGTTTTAGTTAGTGAACTTATCCTACAGAACCCTCCAAGGTGGGATATAAACAAACTCCAGCTATGCTTCCAGTCGCATGAAGTCGAGACTATATTGGATATCCACTTACCTAACATCAGCGAAGAAGGGACTGAGGATAAATCACTTTGGCTTCACCATCTTAATGGGGTCTTTACAGCAAAATCCTTCATCAAAACTTTAAATGACAGAGCTCCTTCTTCTTCTCATTATGGTAATACTGAACATATACCTTGGAAGAAATTTTGGCAGGTAAAATTTTTGGCACCCAATCTTCAAATATTTGCTTGGAGAATTCTTAATAATGGTATTGCAGTTGGTAGCAGGATGATGACATACTGCAAAGATATTAATACAGAGTGCAGGATGTGTAATGGTGTTGTTGAAACTTTGGAACACTTGTTCCCATACTGCCCTGTATCTCAAGCTGTTCTTTTTGCTTCTCACCTGACTCTCAGAATTGATGCAAGCCTAAATATTTCAGTTCACCACTATATCAAGAGTTGGTTATTAGAAGGTGGAAACTACTCAAAGTTAAAAATGGGGATTTGTCTGTTCTAGAGTATATGGAAGACCAGGAATAACATAGTCTTCAACAAAGGCATTGTGCATATTCAGAAAATGCTTCAAGAGGCTTATTACTGGTTCCACCGTGATACCAACATTCAAGACGATATCACTCTGCCTTCTGAACAAGACTTACTAGACTCTGCCAAGACTATTTGGGCTCCTCCCACTCAGTCAAAAATAAAAATAAATTTTGATGGTGCTGCTGGAATTAGAGGGTTCGCCTGCGCGGCAGTGGCAAGGAACTACAATTGTGAGTTTAACGGGTGTCAGACACAAGTATTCGCATTCAACACCGTTGTAGAAGCTGAAGCTCATGGTGCTTTGGTGGGAATTGAGCTTGCCATCAGCAAGGCTATAAGGCACATTATCATTGAAGGTGATTCACTCACTGTGATCAATTCTCTCAGGTACAATAATTTCCCAGTCCCTTGGCGTATTAAGAATACTATTGGAAAAATCAAAGACAAGCTAGGGAACTTTACGTCTGTTGATTTTAACTTTATTAAAAAGGAAGCCAATTTCATGGCTCACTCCTTAGCAGCTTATGTTGTTCGGAACCAACTGTCTAATCAGTGGTTAACCTCTCCTCCTTCTTGTATTACTCACTTGTTTAGTGAGGATTCTTCTTCTTAGTTTTTGTTTTTTTGTTGGTTTTTGTTTGTTAACTTTCAAAAAAAAAAATAAAAAAAAATAACAATTTTGTTGGGATGGGATCCGCCTCCTCCCCATGAGATTAGCAGAGGATCAATTTTGGATGGGTTGGGCCCTACTCATGTGAATGAGATTTTCAAATCGGTTTAAAGAAGTTTTTTTTTTGTAATGTTTGTCGATCATTTTTGAAAGAAGAAAAAAGGAAGAAAAAAAAAGTATTACAACCCACCGTCTAGTAAGTTTGGGACGAGTTCCAAACGATTTTTCCATCCCAGTAATATAGAATACATGGATGATGTGTGTATTACCAGTTTTATCGTACCGCAAGCAATTAGTTAGATGTTGAACAAGTTGGGTACGTATTTTTTAAAAATCATTTGTAGCCCAAATTTAACAAAAGCCAAAAAGTTTAGTTAAATGTATGACCGTCCGAGATTGATTGACGTCGTTTTTGCATAAGACCTATCTTTCTTCCAATAAATAATAATTGGAGTTTGAATGGTTAGATTAAGAATTAGAATTGGACCGGTAAGGAGTATTCTTATTTCATTAAAAGGACTAAAACTCCAAAGGAGCCTGTAATACAAAATGAGTAGAGCCATCTGATATCGATCTACTGTCAGATCTTCTGATATTAGATTTATCTACTAATAGTTATTGTTGAATACGTTCTGGAGGGGTAGTTCCCCATGGAATAGGTAAATTTAAAGTTCTAACAAATTTAGTTAAAGTATTTGCTACCATATTTCTTGATCTTGGAAAGAAAAAGAAACCCAAAAAGTTGTTGCATAGATGAGCTAGCATGTTTGCTTCATCTAGATAAGCTTTGGAACGCCAAGATAAATCAGAGTTCTTTCCTTTAAAGTAGTTAAACAGGCTTTCACAGTCCCCTTCGATGCTGAATCTTTCTAGTCCTTTTTCCTGCTCCCATCTAGCTGCCTATAGCACTCCTAAATCCTCCGCTTCTTGTGGGCCTGAGGTTTTTGACTGTCATGCTTTTCCTCCTTCTGAATTGACTGCATCGTCTCTCAAAATTATAGAATAACTTGAGGGTGAATTGTCAGAAATCCAAGCAGCATCCACATTTATCTTGAGAGTGTTATCCTGTGGTGCTTGCCAAACTGGCTTTGAGACTTTCTTATGTTGTTTTTTTATTTTGTCCTGTGTATTCCTTTTATTTGACCAGAAAGAAATATGTGCCTGTATTTTTATAACTAAGGTCCTAGGTGCTTTGGATGTGTCCTCAAATACTCTATTACATCTTTCCTTCCAGATAAACCACATCTTAGTAAGCATTAATTCTAAGAAAATCTCCTTTCTAGGGTTATTGATCCAATCCTTACAAATATCTAGAATAGTTCTTGAATTATCTAAATTAATAGAGAGAGGGTTAGAAGCTGAATTCCATACTTCTTTAGCAAAAGGGCAATGAATTAATAGATGTTCTGTAGTTTCTATTTCAATTCCACACATGGTACAATGAGGTTCAACATCTTTCACCATCCCACACAATCTAGAATTTGTACATAAATCATTTAGTAAGCATTTCCATAAAAGTAATTTAATTCTCTGAGAAATATCAAGTTTCCATATAGCTATCCAGAAAGAATCAGGTAGGACTAGACTAACAATATCAGTACCAGTTTCATTCAATTTATCATATAAGGACTTAACCGTATAGTCTCCTGATTTATTTAAGATCCATCTAAGTCGGTCTTCTTAAGGTTATGATTTTTATCCTTAAAGAGATGTATTTTTATCTTTAAGGAGTATTCTTATGAAATTGTCAATTATGAAGCTAATATGAGCTTCTCAAATTGATAAAATGGTTGTTCAAACGTGAAATTTGTCTGAGCATAGCAACATTGTCCTATCACTCGGCAGAGCTATTGCTTAGCGGTAGAGCTATTACAGAGGAAAATTGCTTGGCCACTAAGTGGCAATTAGTAGACCGTTCGGTTTGAAATTAACAACCAATTCGATGGCTAGAATTTGAAACATATAAATATACAATCTAAGCTAATTCCATCTTACACCTTCTCTACTTCTCAAATCTCACATAAATTCCAATACAAACAAATCTCCACCAAATTCCAGTATAATTGCTTGTAGTATGGCTTTATCTTAACGTCCCAGTGTAGCAACAAAGATCATGGTTTAAAGTTTCATATAAAGGAATGTGAAGTAATTTGAAGGGATTACGTACATTTTACACTAGTTTATGTAATGGTTCACAACAACAAGCACTCACCTTTTGGAAGAACATTCTGTGAAGAAAAGTTAAACCTCAGGTTACTTGATGTTATAGGATTGTCAAATCTTTTACATTCAATCATAAATAAGTGAACTTTATGTTGTTGCGCATGGAAGCCAATTGAGATAGAAAAAACGGTGAAACATATGTTTTCGTGGTAAAAAAAAATTAACATTTAGGCAAGTTCTTAAAATTTTAATTTTTAACTTATTGTGATCTTTAATAGATTCGTTTTTGCAAATTGCATGAATGAAAATTTAGAGAGGATTGGCATAAAATACATGGCAAAACGTTTGCATACAAAAGTTGTTACAACATCATAAATTCGCTGAACACATTTAATCCAAGTTTGTTGGATGGTCGCAGCCACTGCTAGCTAGTTCCCCATATTCTCCTGCTACACCTAGTTCTAGGAAGTTCATAAGAAACAAATAGAACTCAACAACTGTTGACGGGCCCATTGGATAATTTCTCTGCAAACTCAAATTTCAATGCTGGTAATAACAAAAAAAAAATAGTTAACGGTCAAAAACAACCAAAAAATGAGAGAAAAGAAAAGCCTAAGAAGGATCTTTGAATGAATTTAACATTGCTCAGTGCATATGAAACCAACATGCAAATGAAAAACAAAAAATCAATTTAGCATTCTGCTGTGGCAAAAAAGAGTTTAGAAAAACGGTCTTTCGTAAGAGAAGCAGACTTCCAATCGGGCCAAGAATATGACTTTCAGCGGACACTTTAAAAACGAATCCACAATATAGTTGGAAGAGATTTTACCAAGTTACATAAAGTCATGGATAAAAAATAATACCAATACAGTACAAACTCTATAAATTAATGTTGTCGGGACCATCAAAATTTATTAATTAAACGAGATATTAATTAATCGATAAATTAATAATTATTAATTTATTTATTTATTAATTAATATTTTATTAGCTTATAGATTAACTTCATATCAAATAATTAATACAAACAAAATACCATATCAATGCTTCAAAACAACAAAATACCATATCATATCTTTTCTATTTCCTATACAAATATAATATCAAATCATATTTTTATAAACACAATATCCAATCATATTTTTAATTACCTATCTAAATACAAGTTTAGACAATCTGGATGAACATACAGACAGTGAAATCACTCAAGACTTGCAAAATTTGATCGAGAAGTTGGGCTACGACAATTAAATGAATGTCGAAGATGTCCTAAATTATCGAGAAGAAAATGAAGTTACACAGTTGTTGACTGATGAAGAAATAATCGAGAACATTATGGAAACTGATAAAGATGTGGAAGAAGATGATGAAAGTTCTACGATAGAGCCCCCTTCACGAAACGATGTTATTAAAGCGGCAATCACATTGAATAGTTTCTTGTTGAGCTATGAGAAAACAACACCAAAAATTCTTACAATGATAAGAAAAATTAGAGATGAAATTCAAAGCGATATTGATTTTAGCAAAAAACAGAAGACCATTAAATCATTTTTCAAAAAGTCTTCATAAATCATTAATGTATTGAATATATATATAATGGATTATTAATTTATATTTCATATTGGGCCTATGTAGGTACTCAAAAAAGTATTATCTTATAATTTTAGCGAATTATTAATTTGGCACGTTGTCTCCGACTCGGGACCGGCCAAAAATATTATTTAATAGAGTTTATTGAATAATCGAGTATTAATTAAAAAAGTTTTTACTGTATTTTGTTAATCTTGACGGCTCGATAGAGAAGAAGAACTCGATGAAGTTGCACAATATAATGATGAGTAGATGTAAAAAGTAATTAGAATTATTTTAACTTAAATGTGATAGTTTTAGTTATTTTAAACTTAGATTAATTAGTTATTTACATTAAATGTAATAGTTTTATTAAATCCATATGGTTCACGAAAACTTTTTTGTTTTGTCTAATACTAATAGTTTTAGTTATTTTAAGCTTAGATTTATTAGTTTCTTTAGCGTAAATGTAATATGATTAGTATAACTTCTATGTAAGTTTCTTGTTAAATGAAATTCATACCATATAAAACTAAACTAAACTAGTTAAAAAAATAACAATTAAAATAATAAATATCAAAATAAACTTCACATGAGTCCCCCTGGTTCAAATCAGACCAAAGATCCGCGACTAGATTGTCTCTTAGCCTCTTATACACATTTCAGACTTGAACTCTATTACTGGCAACCTTAAGGGTTGGAGTCACTTTTTGTTCAGGATTATGTCCTCGAATATGTCGCGCAACATCATGATAGATTAAATTTAGGTTGTACCTGACAAAAGCTATGTAATAAATCTTTGAAGCAAGTGACGGCCCACATGGAATCTTCACTAGAAATCTTGATCAGAGTAACCACAATCAGGAAGAAAATAATCATGAGTGCATCAGCTTTTAGTAATAAAACTTCTGCACTTGAAACATCCATCTCCTTGAGTAAAATTATCTTGGCTATAAAACAACAGATCTTTTACCCTGATTGTAATCGTAATATAATGGTTCTCTCTTGTATATTCTCATATGAATTATTACCCATTGTCGTAATATCTGCAAATACTTTAGTTGCCTTTTATTATACATATCGATACTCAATTCCATTTCTTCATCAGAAGAATCAAACTATGATCCATTTATCAATGAATAAATTGAGCAAATTGGGCAATTTATATTAGAAAAAGGTAGAACTTGCGAAAATTGATTTGTATAAGAGAGATGTGAGTTAATTGAGGTATGAGAATGGAAAAGTGGAATGCTCCTGAAATGACGAGGGAACAAAGTACACCACAATCTTTATGATATCAACATATATGTCTGATACCTTGCGTGATCTAACATAGACATAGACTGTCAAGAAGATATCAAACCACAAGGTATACACTTGGTTTATAGTACAAGTTCGAAACCGGAACCTTAAACTATATGGATCACCCCAAGTGTTGGATTAACGTACAAGTGTAATTATTTTAATTATAACTTAAACAACTATAATGCGGAAAGTAACGTAAAAGCATACAACAAGATTTTGTTAATGAGAAAACCGCAATTGCAGAAAACCCTGGAACCAAGTCCAGTTTTGAATACTCTCTGTAGGATCAGAATCTCGCAGCAATAATGCCTCGAAATTATTAACAACACAACACGACAGTGTCGCAGAGCAACTTCAGAAACGACATAGTAAACGACATCAACCAAATCATGAGAAAAGTGTGACGGTCCTGCGAAAATAAGGAAGTTTTGCGAGATTGATAAGGTTGTGATAATATCGCAAGTCATATCCAAAAATAAAAGACAGATTAGCTGTCATCCACTATGTAATTCCCTATAAATAGCCGTTCAGTTGTAAAGGAAGGAGAGAGATGTTTTTGAGTGAGAAGCAAGTAAATAGGAGAGAGAAAATTTAGAGCAGTGGTTATTCTTGATTCCTTTATCTTTTCTTGTAAGATTTTTCAAAGATTCATCAATAAAATTAGGATTGTTAATCCAAAAATGAGTTGAATGTTAATGAAATCTTGTGAGGGGTGTAGTGTAGGATTTCCTGCAACTACATAATGGCGCTAGAAACAGGGAGGGGGTGGAAGATTGAAGATTGTTCTAGAAAAAGTTGAAGATTAATATTGTGATTTATTAGAATTGAAAGTAATTGGTGAAAAACTTACATAATCTCTTACAATTTGTTAGTATTGAAAGAATGGCTAGAAGGAGAAATGTATCGGAATAACCGACAACTGCTAGAAGAAGAAGTAAAAGACTTGCTGGAAGGGAGAGAAGTGAAATGAGAGAATCTACTAGAAGGAGAAATAATGGAGAAAATCAAGTTCAACCGCCAGTTCAGCAAACACCGGTACAAAATGGGACAACAGATTATGATAGAGTGAGTGTACGCACTTGGCGATCAAATTCAGCAGAAGAAGTAGAACAAGAGCAACAAACCAGGAACCATAGACAGGTAGAGAGAAATCAAGAAGCATATGAAGGAATAAATCATGGAGATGAGGAAATTGGAGCGTTAGAAACGTTGAGACGAATAATACATGAAGAAAGAAGAGCTGAGACAGAAGAACGTGCAAATCTAACAAGGAAAAATCACGAATTGAGGATGGAAAATATGAGACTATAGAGTAGAATATCGAGAAGTACTTCAAGATCATATTCAAGATCGACTAGAAGAGAGATGAGAAAATATGATCCACAGTTAATGCTGGAAATAGTATTCGAGAAGAAATACCAAATCCTAATGAAAAACATCGCGAAGATAGAGAAAAGACTGATGATCCTTACGTTCCACAAAATGAAATTTTTGATGATAGGCAAAATGATAGAAATCAAGAGAATGGACAACGTCAGGGACGAAATAATCAAGATGGCGAAGGGAATCGAGAGGAAGGAAGGAGAATTTTACATGAGAGAGAAGCTCAAAGAAATCAACAAACGATTGAAGAAGAAATTTAAAGACACTATGCTGAACAAGCACATTTAACTCACGAACGTGAAAGATTGAGAGCGGAAATGGAAGAACAAGAGCTACAGGAAGCGATTCGCCAGAATAATCAAGACAATTGAGAAAGAAGGCGTACACAAAACCGTAATAACGGTAATCTCAATGAAGAGTATGATAGAGTACAGAGGAGGGCTGAAAGACAACGAATGGAATTGATAAGAAATGAACAAAATCATGGAGGGGAAAATGAGAGACATCATTATATGCGAATTCAAGATAGAGATGAGGAAGAGAATCGCAGGAGAAGACGAGATGAGAATGATGAAGAAGAAATGCAAAATTTCGCGAGAGAAGAAAGACATGAACGCAGAAGAAGGGAGGCGAAATTAAAAAGACCAATGGATTAAAATTTAGGCGTAAATGAACAAATCTTAAAAGAATTGAAAGAAATGAGAGGAATGCTAAATAATAGAGGAGAATTAGGCAGAAGACAATTAGATGAAGCTATAGAAGAAGCTGCGAAAACTCCATTTACAAGAGAAGTACAACTAGGAGGAATACCTCCGAAATGCAATTTGCCCGGATTAACCAACATCTTTGATGGAATAACTTGTGCAATTCAACACATCAAAGCCTATGTGAGATGCATGTTACAGTGGAAAAATCATGATGCCGTATTGTGCAAGTATTTTGCATCCATTCTAACAGGAGAGGTGTTAAAATGGTTTGAAGGTCTACCAAAAAATACAATAACATCTTTCAATCATTTGCAGACCACATTCTTGGGGGCATACATAAGTAACAATTCTTCGCGACCTGGTATTGAAGATGTGTTTGGATTAAAACAAAGGATTGGCGAAAGTCTGAAGCATCTGACCAAAAGGTGGAGGACTATGTGTAGTGAGATGGCTGGCCGTGTGGATGAGAGATATCTTATCTTGTTATTTATCAATGCTATGTTCACAACCAATCTATTATATGTCCAAATTTTCAGAGTCAAGAACACCATCACAATGACCGAACTGCGAGAACTTCAGGAAGAGTATATTTCTCTAGAGGAAAGGCAAAATGAGATGGAATCATACCCAATTGTGAATACCAGTTCACAAGCAGCGAATACAAGCTTATTACCCAAACTAATAAACACAGTGGCGAGCACTTCGCAAGGACAACAAGAAAAGGTGACGGGAAACAATCAACAGAAACTGGTGGCTATGGGAAGCCGAGATCAAGAGGAGTATGAAAGAGAAAGAAATTTCTACAATCGTGGTGGAACTAACAAGATTCAAAGATTTGATCAGCTGCGAGAAACTTATGGAGGTCAGAGGCAAAACTATCATATAGGACGGGGAAGCCACAAGATAATGTGGGAGGAGATCAAGATGCCACCTCTAAATGCAAGCGTGGAGAAAATATGGGAAGCTGTAGTTTTGATGGAGAATATACCGACACCACGGAACATGGGAACTGAACCACCTCCAAGCAACAGAAGTCATGAGTTCTGTTCTTATCATCATTTCCATGGACATACTACAAATGATTGCAGAAATATAAAGAGAATTATTCTGAGAATGATAGATCAAGTAAAGCTAAACCACTTTCTGGTAGGGCATCCACAATCTCAACCATTGCCGCCACCACCACTAGAGCATCACAGAGTAAACACGCTAAAAGAAAAGGAAACATTCTTCGTAGAAGTTGGTGTAAAAGCAAAGAATCTATTATGTCACTCTATCGTACATTCATACAAGACAATTGAAGATTTTTATGACAAGGTTTTGAGTAGAGTGTTCGCAAGAGACAAAGATGGAAGAGAAATTATGAATATTGTGAAAATCTCGCCGCTAGAGGAATGGCAGAAACAGACTATTTCTTTTACCGCAAAAGAAGTCCCTGAAGGTGGAGAAGTACATGATAATCCATTAGTGGTAAAATTAGAAATTAATCCAAAACCGAAAGAATATGAAGATGATGAAGCTGAAGACTCATGGGAAATTAATAGGATTCTAATCGATACCGGAAGCTCTGTGAACATCTTGTTCTATCATACTTATAAAACCATGGGAGGGAGAGATGATGATCTTATACCATCAACATATAAGATATATGGCTTTAATGGTACTGCCAACAAGCCTAAAGGGGAGGTTACTATACGAATTCCATTGAAGGGAATATCTTCTGAAATCCTGTTCTGTGTTGTTGACGTAGAGTCACCCTACAATGCATTAATTGGTCGACCTTGGCTACATGGGATTCTAGGTGTAGCTTCAACTTTACACCAGTGCATCAAATTCCCTCACCCCAGCGGTGTAGGAATCATAAAAGGAGATTGGGTTGAAGGAAAGAAATGTTACGAAACTGAGGTAGAATCCTGCGAAGGAAGAGCAAACAAGAAGGAAAGTTGGCGACGCAAAATCAAAGAGACACAAAGAAGTGAGAGATTGATGGTGGATGCAATCGAACGAAAAGAAGAAGAAATGTCGCGAAACTAATGCTAGCTCAGAATAAGAAATGGTGAACATACCACTACCAAGGAAGCAGTAGAAGAAAATAAGATGTGTATGAATGGTTGATTTGTTGCGAAAATTTTCAAAAAGTACATTTTACTGAATGATAAAAAAAGAGATTGAGAAGTACAAATACGATGTGATGATGTGCGAGAATATCGCAGAGATAATGAATTCTACAAAAGACAATCAGAGAACAATGACAAAAGAGAAAGGGGCGTACCTTTATGGCGTACACCCTAGTTCGCGAATACAATTTCGCAAGAGGCAAATGTAAGACCTAAAGTACATCATATAAGGAGGTACCTGTTGCATGGCTCAGGAAAAGTCTACACCACCACCGGAACAAGAGTCATGGAGATTTGTGGTCAATAAATCCCATCCGGGAGAGGCACCTTGGATTCTCAGCTTAAGCATATGACTTAAGTTGGGCGACTAAGGTAATAAGGACTCTCCCAAGGAGTGCAGAATATGACCAAGGCGCTGAGGTACACGGTTGAGTCAAGAGTGCCAGGGGCGTCTGGAGCGTACCTTGCCATTCTTGACAAGTCTTGGCTTATACTGCACTCGGCCCGAAGAAAACCCCACTTAGGGTGCAGTGTCGTAACCATAAACCCTATAGGTAAAAGGGATAAGAGGCTGCGAAAACAACTGGTTGTTGTTAAGACAGGATGGGAGGAGCCAACCTTGTATGGTAGAGGTACGCCTCCTTGAAGGGGAAACCAGGGGGGAGATAAGGGCGACACCCTCCATTAGGGAGCTGATAAGTATCTTA
Source organism: Papaver somniferum (assembly GCF_003573695.1). NCBI lineage: Eukaryota > Viridiplantae > Streptophyta > Magnoliopsida > Ranunculales > Papaveraceae > Papaver > Papaver somniferum. Next base: position 124,260,261 of record NC_039358.1, on the reverse strand, counting down.
AGACGCAAATGTCATGAGGCTTTTTACTCGCAAGGGTATTAAGGCGTGTCATATTTGTGCGACAATCCTGAAGAGGCAATAATACTAAAGAGAAAGATAAGACGAGATCAATGGATTTTCGCATGAAAGTGCGAAGATGTCCTGCGATTTCGTCGCAAGACGGAAATGTCATGGGGCTTTATTTTCGCAAGAAAATTTAGGCCTGTCATATTGTCGCAACTATCCTAGAGAGGCAATAATACAAAGAAAAAAGTTAAGGCAAGATCAATGGGTTTTTGCATGAAAGTGCAAGGACGTCCTGCGATTTTGTCGCAATCACAAGAGGTGGCATAATAAGACCTTTAACTAGGAAGGAAAAATAAGACCACACATGAATGAGATTTTGAAAAGAATCAAAATTCAATTCGCATATGATTGTGAAATTATACATAAACAACTGCGAAGTTGAGGCACAAAATAAGAAAAATCTGCAAAATCTCTCATTTGGATACAAATAACAGAGGCAAGTATGGGAACGAATGAAATTAGAAAATGTTATTTGTCTCCAAATGATAGATTTACGCAAAAATTCAAAAATTAATGATTATGTTGATTAACCGTATTGCAAGGAAGAATTGTTTTAATGAATGCAGGTCGAAATGAAAGGAACTCATATATTAAGGAATATGGGGAACCAAAAGAATTCGCAAATATACAAAAAGAATGAATAAATGTACAAGTATTACAGAAGATCAAAGAAAGAAACAAAGACTACTTCTTAGTTGATCCTTCATCATCTTCATCAGACTTGTTCTCTTCTTCGTCTGCATCAGAACTTTTATCTCCATCAGAACCTTCATCACCATCAGATTCTTCATCATCAGCTTCGCTATCAGAGATGGTCAGACTAGGAATGTTCTTTTGGATCTCCTCCAAGAGACAAGGATAATCAGAGTGAGGAATACTATGGTCATCACAAACCTTTTGAATAGTTTGATTGCGAAAATGCAGAGCGTCGTTCTTAAAGTTCGCAACAGTGATCTTGGTTTGATTCTTTAATCTAGAATATTTGTCGTTGCGAGAAGAAAGATTCTTTGCGAGTTCCTCTTTTTCAGCTTCAAGTTCCTCAACTCTTTGGCGATATCTACTTTCAGATCCTACGAAGCATATAGAAATTAATCAGTAACTTGATAAAAACTCGTGAAAAACCAAAGATTAATAAAGGAAAAAAGTTAATGACCTTCTCTCTCAGAAATCATATCTCTAATCAAGGCTGTATGCTCAACTTGGAGACTAACATTTACACCTAAATGTTTTCTGGAATTATCCAAGATTGTCGCGGCCCAAGCGAACTCATCATCACTATTTATGAGAAGACGAGAACGAACTTGGTTTTCTCTCTCGCTAAGCACAACATTTTGACAATTGGCTTCATCTCGTTCAAGTTGAACCTCAAGAAGAGTCTCTTGGAATTTCGCCAAAGCCTTAACACCTTGATCAGAGATACGATCTTTATCATCTATAAGTTTGCTAATCTTGGTTCTTAATTCATTGATCTTCTCTTTAGAATTGAGATAAAAACGTTTAAATTGGTTGGCTAAACCTAAACTAGATCTATGATCAATCTCTAAGAGGCGAAATTTGGATTTAAGTTCATTCAAAGGAAGAGATGAAATTTTATCATTAGAGAAACTATTCAAAGATTTATTAAGATGTTCAAGAAGAGTGTCATTATCTAAGGCATCGGGAAATGAACGAAGAAGAATGGCTTCATCAGAAAGACCATAAATGTCTGCAAAAAGGATTAATCAAATAAGATAAGACAATAGGATGAATGAATGAAAGGAAAGGAGAAAAATTGCATACCATAGAGTTGATCATTAGACTTTTGAAGAGTAGAAATTTTGTTCCTTTGCGAAGAAGTGTCGGTTTCCAGTTGTTTGTTCTTCTCGCGAAGACCTTTAACTTCAGCTTCTAATTGTTCGTTCTTCTCACGAAGACCTTTAGCTTCAGTTTCGAGTTCTTCATTCTTCGTACGAAATTGAAGATTCTTCTTTTCAAGAATTTCGCGTCTCCTCTCCAAATCTGAGGCAACAGCGAAAGAAGCTTTTCCAGCCTGCGAAGAAAATACAAAAAATAATTAAAATAAAAAGAAATTTTGAGTCACAATAATGAAGAAGTAAAAAGACGAAAGCATACCAAACTATTGAGGGAATTTAGGAAGCTAGGAGTCACTGATCTGGAGACTCCACGAAGAGAACTATCACCATCCAACAAAGCACTATCGCAAATAGTTGCAAGAGATTTGCATATATTGGCGAGACAATTATCTCCCATCCCTTTCCAAGAATCAGAGAAGATACCAGATAACTGTGCCATAGAGGATTCAGGTGGAGAATCTTTATTCGCAGCAGAGTCGTCATCATCATCTTTGTTGTCTTCATCATCTTTAGAACCATCAGGGAAATGAACATATGAAGGAGGAGGAGAATTCCCTCTCTTTCTTTTCTTTGAAGAGGATGCAAATGATTTTCCTTTGCGAAGAATATCTTTACCCTTATCACCAGCTGTCACATCCTTGGTGGATTCCTCTACTTCAGCAATAACCTTCACACACAAATGAAGATAAGAAACAGAGGCAACAATATATTGTTTAAAATCATAAAAGAATATTTCTTACCTCATCTGTGTATGAGCGAAGAGCTAGCAAGGTATTGGTTTTACCAGTCCTGCGGTAGCTATCTTTCAGTTTCTGGATCTGTAGAATGTCACAAGAATCAGCGAACAAAATAGTAAAGATAAATAAAGAAACATAAAGTGGGCGAAATTAGAAGAAATATACCTCTTTCACTTTATCAGGCCAAGAGAATACACAGGGTCGATAAGCGGTGAGATTCGCATGAATGATATTAGAACCAGCAATATAGGGTCCTTTCAGCATCAAGGGGAAGACGCACCATTTATCATCTTTGGATTGGCGAGGGGTTTTATTTATTCCAGAATGCCAATCAATGTCATGCATGAGCATTTTATCTTCATCAATAACATCCTTCCTTTTCAAGCGAATACCCCAACGAGTATTCTTTTTCTTCATGGATATTAATTCATAATTTTCGAAGAAATTCGCTACTGTATACTTCTCAGCGACTATCTCTAGATCTACGAATTTAGGATCCCTAAGTTCTTTGGAATAAAGATATCCTTTACCAGCACCACGGTTAGCGAACTCCAGCATCAGACGGATGCAATCCCCACTCAATTGGAAGATAGCTCGCGAAAATCTCGAGTGAGCAAGAATCTCATAGAACAGAGGAATATCTGGGTCATAAAGAGGAATGGGGAGACCTGCGAGAATTTGACCCAGCGAAACTATGATTGATTGATCATCACAATGTTGCTCAAAGAAAAGTTTGATAGAAAAAATTGATTTGGCACTTTCACCAGGAATGGTAGAAAGTGTGAAACCTTTCTCGGCAAAATCTTTTTGAACTACCTTTAAGGTTTTATCATGTTTTTGACCACTTGGAGGCATATCTGAATATAGAGTATGGGAATGGACGAAGAATTAAGAAGATTGAAGAAGGAAGATAGAAGAAAAATTATAGCAGAGGAATTTACGGAGAAAATGATGAAGTTGCAGAGAAGATGAAAAAGAGAGAAAAAAGAAAAAAATGGAGAGTAAGAAGAGTATATATAGAGGAGATTTTCGAGAAGATAAACACAATTAATGCGAAAAGACGTGAGCGGTTGAAAAGCAGCGGTTACAGAAGATGTGTCAAGAAACAGATGGGAGAAAGGATACGTGTGATAAATGCAGAATATGAAGTGATGGATAGATGCGGCATTTCTCACATCGTTCTCTACTTCGCAGAGAATATATGAGAAGAGGCAGGATGTAGGATCAGAATCTCGCAGCAATAATGCCTCAGCGAAATTATTAACAACACAACACGACAGTGTTGCAGAGCAACTTTCCAGAAACGACATAGTAAACGACATCAACCAAATCATGAGAAAAGTGTGACGGTCCTGCGAAAATAAGGAAGTTTTGCGAGATTGATAAGGTTGCGATAATGTCGCAAGTCATATCCGAAAATAAAGGACAGATTAGCTGTCATCCACTATGTAATTCCCTATAAATAGTCGTTCAGTTGTAAAGGAAGGAGAGAGATTTTTTTTTGAGTGAGAAGCAAGTAAATAGGAGAGAGAAAATTTAGAGCAGTGGTTATTCTTGATTCCTTTATATTTTCTTGTAAGATTGTTCAAAGATTCATCAAAATTAGGATTGTTAATCCAAAAATGAGTTGAATGTTAATGAAATCTTGTGAGGGGTGTAGTGTAGGATTTCTTGCAACTACACTCTCAGAATTAATCCGTTATACAAGGAACACTACCAACTTCATATAGTTGAGACCAAGTAAACTACCCCTATTACCTAGTTTCCTCAGTATCTCTGCGCCTACAACCAATTTGGCCAGCGCACACGAATTCTAAAATAGATTCCACTATCTTAAGTTGCTTCAGCCGCTGTGAAGACTTCAAGCACTCAACTCCTTTGGATCGTCTTCCAAACAGTAAAAGACTAATCTATTTGGTAACCGCCTTTTAACCTCAAGAAGTTAATCAAATGTTATGTTGAATAGGACAAAGTTTCTTCCGCTTCAACTAATACACCCCTTGTCCACTTTAGATCATTCGAGATCTGAATTACCAAAATAGTCGGATCTAGATTTACAAGATATTAGATTTGGATACTAAATAATACCATCAAATGATAGCTTGTCGATCTACTACGACTAATCAATCAATCGTCTATCAAAGATATACAAGATCTAGTCAGATCCCAGCCGATCAAGTTTGTGCACGAAGCAAATCACAAAGATACGAAACCAGTAAGAAATCTTCATGTCTTCAATTATTTTATATTCTTATGTACCTGCACAACCAAGATTGATTCCAACTTATGAATGATCACACACATAATGCAGTCTGTTAACAATAGATGATCACAAGTCAACGTCAGATCTAAAGAATCTGAACTACCGCTAATCTCTTGATCTAGTTTTAGTGACCTTATGTTAGAAGAGAAGGCTCTCAAGAATAATCAAACTAGGTGTAATCAAGAGTGAACAACCGTTAGTCAATCAAATCAATAATTGAAAACTAAAATAACAATGTGAATTCCAGTTTCCCACCAATAGTACTATCTAGAAGATCCCGCGTAAGTCTTTAAACTAGCGGATGTAAGAAATTTCACCTAATTAGGTTACTCTCCTCTCTTAGATAGTATTACAAGTAATAATATTAGTCGGCTACAACAGTGACTACAAAATGAAGTGCCTACCTCAGGATGTGTTTTGTAAGAAGAAAAAACTTCACTATTTATAGACCAAGGTAGTTTAGACACCAAGGAATTTACATAACCGAAATATTTTCAAGATATGCAATAAGCACCTATATTCGGTTTTGTCTAATTCCAACCAATATCCAACTGTATAACCGAAATCCCTCTTGGATACAACTCAATATTATCTAGCATACAAGATATTTAACTAAATATCTTCCAAAGATATGTTTTGCTTGCTGGAAAAACAAAACATATATGTTCGAAAATCTTAACAAATAGATTCTGAAACATTTCGGTTGAGATCTCACCTTGAGTATCAAGGAATATCTTTGAACAATAAAATATAAAATTTATGCACATGTTCAAATTACTCACTACAACGATATATTGAACTTTCTTGGCTATTTCACAAACCCAATTTCCAAAATCACACAAACCTTAAAGTATACGTGACTAGAGAAATCGATTGCATATGGGGATCAGTTCTACCAAGACTCTCAATGTAGGTAGGGATCGGTTCTACCTTGATTTCCAACATAGGTTAGGATCGGTACTACCTTAACTCCCGACATAGGTAAGGATTGGTTCCAGACATGGTTCCCAATATAAGTAGGGATCGGTTCTGCCTTAGATCTTCAATAAAAACTGGACCACCAACCCTATTGATTTCTTGCAACTACAAAACAAGTTTGTAAGTCTACTTCCTTAAACTCATGTAATCAAACATATTTTTCTAGGCATGAAATCAATCCTAAGTTCACTACACAATCTAGTAACAAGTTATAAAGAGTATGTCTATGTCGCAATTCCAAAGTTCAAAAGATAAGCATAATACCTCTTAATTCAATATACCTAAGTTGTAAAACAACTTGTATACCTAAGATGATCAAGCCTCTAATATTATGGTTTCATGTATATAACTTCGCTTGTTATGTTTTCAATCTAAACAACTTGATAGTATGATATAGAAATGGAAACAAGTCAAGTCTTGTATTTCTAGCCTCAAGTAGAAGGATGATGTCTTCGCTGATGTCGATGCATCTTAAGAATCTTCAGGTCTTCAGAGTAATACTTGTATGTCTCAACATTTCTAGACTTTCTAGTCTAACCTAACGAAGTCGACTCTAGTAATATCAATCAACTTTTGAGTTTTGATACTAAAATATGGCAACCAACCTTAACATACCAACGCTTGGCGAGTTCAACCGAGCAATGCTCTAACATCTCCTGGTCCAGAAGGATTTTAAGCTGGGTTCTATAACGCCTCAACGACACATAGAAGAGTATGCATGACAGTTAAAATGTTTTCCCACACAAGGCATAATATCAAACAAATAAATAAGACCAATGTTTCCTTCATTCTTAATAAGCAGCTGATTATAGACCTGTTGGGTTATGTAATACCTCTTACAAAACTATTTCAAGGATTCTTGTTAACAGGATGAAGCCTCTTATGGAGAAAATCATTTATCCATACCAAACAGTTTATGTCTCTAGTATGCATATACAATAAAATTGTTATTGCTCAAGTAATCATACATCATATAAAGAGAGGTCAGATAGGGTGGCTTGCTTTAAAGTTGTACATGTCAAAGGCTTTTGAGAGATTGGGAAGTGAAGTTTTCTTATCAAAGTTCTCAAGCATTTTGGTGTATGTGACGAATGGTGTGAGATAATTTTCCAATGCATTCATACTACTACTTTATAAGTGATGCTCAATTGTTCAACGTGTAATCAATTCATCCTACACAAGGCACCAGACAAGGTGACCTCTTGTCTCCTTATTTATTTATCTTAGTTGTGGAATTTCTTTCCAGGAGACTCTCCGCAGCTCAAGAAGATAAATCCATTAAAGGTATTAAAAGTGGAAGCCACTGCTCTAACCATTAATCATTTTTTATTTGTAGATGACTGCTTGAATTTCACTCAAGCAACTCTTTCTTCTTTCAACAATCTACTTGATCTTCTGAACGAGTTTAATACAAGATATAGACAAGTAATTATCTTTGATAAGTTTGTGGTGCATTTCAATAAGAAAACTAAACCTGAAGTTTTGGAAACTATAACTCACATCCTTGGAGTTAACACTGTGAATTTACAAAAAAAAATAATCTTGAATCTACTCTCATTTTAGGACATTCCAAGCAAGAACTTTAGTTCAATCAGAGAGAATTATTAAAATAGATCAAGTTGGCCTTCTAAAGCTCTCCATCAAGTAGGTAGAAGAATTATGATCAAGCATGTGCTGAATTTTGTCCCCTTGTACCAAATAAAAACCTCTAGACTAAGTCATGTGGGCTAGATTTGGCAGCTAGATTAGCCAAAAAGCGTTGCAGAATAAAAAAATGTTGTCTATTTTTTAACACTACTTCTCTCTCTAGATATATCTCGCAGTTGAAGTAGTAGCGAGATAGTTTCGCTGAATGGAAACGCGCAGGTTCCCTGCGCTGAACCATACAACACAAATAAAGTTTGACAAAAAAAATCCTATTTACACCACCAACGGCTATGTTTTCAAATTTTGAACTTTGAAATGTTTGACAATTTGTTCCAACAGTTGTTTGTTTCAAAATTTGAAAATTTACCAAACTAAGGAATTCTTTCGTTACATTGCAAAACAAGGTTACAATGTTTTTTGAAGAAATTAAAAAAGTACATTGGAATTAAAATTCTACTTCTAAAAATTAAAAAAGTACATTGAAATTAAAATTCTACTTCTAAATTTTTTAAAAGTACATTGAAATTAAAATTCTACTTCTAATTAAAACTTAAAAATGAACTTCTAAATAACTTAATTTATTGCTAATATATCACCTTAACTTAGGGGATAAGTTCTAAGCCATTACAGACCAAAATCTCGTTCTTCCATTTTTTGTAGAGCGATTTCTCCCAATCCTCTACTTCATTCATATTTTGGTGTAGGATCTTCAAGTCGGCTTCTCTTTGTTGGGTTTGTGCCAAGATTGTAGAGTTTTAAGGTACTCTTCCTATGTTTCATACTTTAAAACCCTTTGTGCTTGCTCTTTTTCGAGAAGTTAGACAAGCTTATCCATTTTGTCATCTTCTCTCTGCGATGCTTTAGCCTCACGAGCCCTTCATTTGGAAGAATCTCTCTCTGCACCTCTAACATCATCTGTTTGTTCGAAATAACGTCTTCTCCGCGATATGTCTGAGATTTCAGATCTAGGAGTATATGGTGAGCTACCAAACATAGCCATATCCTCCAAATTGTCATCCATAAATACTGGAGTAGAAGTACCAGCTTCAGTGTTTTGACTAGGTTGACTGTATTGAGTAGGTTGAGTGTTTTTAGTAGGTTCATCATCATTATTCACCTATGGATTGTAGTATGGTTGATAGGTCTTCAGGACATGGAAAACCGATTCATGTCTCCAAGGTCTCTTAACTTCTGCTTCATAATTCTGTTTTCCAAGACGGTACCGGGAAAAAAAGGTATTAGTGTCTCGCTCTTTGGGGAAAAAAACATCAAAAAAAATTCGGGCACTTACATAATCGTGGACCTTCTGATACAGGTGTATCTACTCCTCTTAGGAACTTAGTAAACCTCAAGCTAAGTTGAGGTTCCTAAATTAGGGAGGAAACCTTATTTGGGCGGAATTCCTGGTTAGGAAGAGTTTCGTTTTAGGAACCCATTGCAAGCAAACAGGTCATGTTATCGACAAGTGTTAGGTAAAGAACCCTCATCTAAAGCCCAAAGGGTTGCAGAGGAAAGAAGTCAAGAAAGCAGCACTAGTCGCTCAAACTCCAAAGGAAGTCCACAGACTAACTGAACCCAATTCAAAGCTCTCTCTTATGACAGGGGAAAAAAAAGACCTTCAAAATATGATCTTAGGGAGCGACTCTTCATAGTGAAGATGCAAGTCAAAACATCACTAGTTGATGCTGTTACTGACCCGGGAAGTCAGAAGAATTTACTTTCAAATTCTTTGGTGCAGAAGTTAGGACTTTCAAACATCCAAAACCATACCCTTTGGGATAGCTTCAAAAACAAGGGGGCTTACAAGTTATACAGCACTGCACGTTCAAATTTGCTATATATAATTCATACATTGACGAAGTTACATGCGACGTAGTTCCTTTGGATGTCTGTCAGGTAGTACTAGGTAGTCCTTACCTATGAGATAGATATGTAACTTTACACAGGAGGGAAAAAATATATACCTTTACCAAAGATGGGGAAAGTTTTGGGATTCGGGCTATAGATTCTCCTCTTGAGGGAGCAAGCCTGATCAAAACCACTCAGGCTAAGCGGTTTATGAATTCTAGAACAAAATTCATTTTTCTTGTGATCCGTTCTCTTTAGGAGAAGCCGAGTAGAGTTTGTTTAGCAGCCTTGACTGCACAACAAGAAGTTGGCCTAGAAAGGTTGAAGTTGAAATACAAGGATTTATTTCTGATGTCACAAAGTTACCGCCAAAGAGGTGTGTGGAGCATGAAATTATGTTGACTGGATAGAGATCTCTTCCTAATGTAGGTCTTTATCGCACGTCTGTAGAGGAATTTGATGAGATAAAGAAACAAGTCCAGGAACATCTAGAATTAGGAATGATTGTGCGAAGTGCTTCACCTTGTGGATCAGCGTTATTGTTGGTACCAAAGAAATATGGAGGCTGGTGTACGTGTATTGATTATAGAGCATTGAACAAGATCACTTTCAAGAATCGCTACCCTCTACCTAGGATAGACGACATGATGGATCAGTTGGAAAAAGATCGAGTCTTTACAAAGTTAGATTTCAAATCCGGATACCACCAAGTGAGAGTTCGAGAAGATGATACATGGAAGACCACTTTCAAAACCAAACCAGGCTTGTTCGAATGGTTAGTGATGCCTTTTGGTTTGTGTAATGCTCCAACGATGTTTGTGCGTTTGATGAATGATTTGTTACGACCTTTGATAGAAGATTTTGTGATCGTTTATTTGGATGATATACTAATATACAGCAGAACTTGGGAAAAGCATCTCGTTCACGTTGAGAATGTGTTTAAGGTGTTACATGAAGGCTAGATTAAGTTGAATGAAAAGAAGTGTGAGTTTGGAAAGGAGGAGTTGGTGTATCTCAGATTCATTATTGGTGATGGACAACGGAAGATTGATCCAAGGAAGGTTGAAGTGATCACTAAGTGGCCAAGACCTAGTACTGTAACTGAAATCAGGAGTTTCTTAGGGGCTTGCACATACTTGCGTAAGTTTATCCGGAATTTTTCGACTATAGTTGTGGATGAGGAAAAACGGGTCGCTGGTTTTTTGGGAAAGTGGAGAGTCGAGCGTGCTGTCGAGACTCCTCAGCCGGGCAAAGTGTTAATCCTCACACAGATGCACCGCTGCAAGGGGAGTGCTTAGATTAGGGAAATAAATCTGTATGACTCCGGCCTAAACCAAGATAATGGCTGTTCCAGAGTCAATTCGGTCACAAAGAGGGAGATGGGTTGATCTGTAGGAGGGAAGCTGAGAATTGTGTGGGATCAGTGATGATCGAGGATTGTGGGTGTGTTAAAGGTTTCTGCAGTATTGGTGAACTGTTGAGTTCGAATAAGCTCTGGGTGATTGATGAATTCTTGAGAGTGACTACTCGTAGAATTCTTGTTAAACGTGTATTCGAGTGTTCGAATGTTGTCCTTCAATCATGGACTCAGAGACTTATTTATACTGTCAGAGTAGCAACACCATTGATCCCTGTAAATTTGACGGTTTCATGAGTGGAAGAGTGGGAAAGTGGGAGATCATGTTAAAGTCAGTTCCACGTCGTGTGGAGACTTGACTGATCGTGCACCCACTACTTTGCTAACTCCTTCAACCGTTTACACGACTTATGCACATTTATCGTTGTGTATGAATCCACGTGCCGTAGACCGCCAGACCAAAACCCTAAGTGATATCCCCCCATTTGTGACGTGATTGAAATCTCACAAATCGTGGAGTCTGCAGGGCAGACGTGTTTTGATTAGTCAATTGTTGACTGATTAGACAATGAGTCTAAGTTTGGTGAATCACGCATGAATGATAAATGGTCAGCGATTCATGGGTCAAGCATGTAGTTCTCTGAAGAGATGTCAGCATGATGAATTACTGACGAGCGAGCGAGTATTGCTCAATTCTGCGAATTACGAGAATTTGATGAGCAACTGAGCAAGTATTGCTCAATTCACCAAATTAATGATTATTGAGAATTTGATGAGCAAGTATTGCTCAATTCAACAAATTATTGATGAATTGTCGAATATTGATTATATTCGGGCAATTGAGCAAATATTGCTCAATTGAGCGAATTATTTACTGGTGACGTGACCCAGTAAAATATTAATTAAAATATTGGTAGATTACCGAATATTGTATAATTAATTTAGATGTTGATTGCTGGATCAACATAAATTTATTAGCGTTGTTTGAAGAGTGCTCAGAATGATGGTTTCACAGAGTGTTTATTCAAAATCCTAATTTTTGATCAATTCTCCATCAATTGGCGAATTGCTGAAAAATTGATCATGAGTAATGAGGACCGACCACATGGGATGAGGAACGTCCATGTGGTGCCCAGTGCTCAAGTGAGCACGCGCCAGGATTTTCAGTTTGAGAGTTGGTAAAAAATCATGAATAAATGGTGGATTCACCATTTACTGAAAATATTGTTGGGTTCAGCATTAGGTGTAAAACCTAGGTATGAGAGATGGGACCGACCAAGAGGGCATGGGACCGGCTCCTGGTGGTCACATGACCGATTTTTGGTTGTTTGAAGGATTCTCCAGTTGGTTGGAGAGAGTTCGGGCCCAGTATGAGCAATTGAGCAAATTAGGTCAGAATTGCGAAAACCTGTGGGACCGTCTTCGTGAAAGCCCTAGGAACGACTTGTTCGGTCATGGAGGCATGCACGTGTTTCCATGATATCCATGTTTCCATACTGAGAGTTTGAGTATTTTCTGACGCGCATTTGAGCAATATCATGAATTTTCAGAAGAGTTTCATCTTGGTTGAGAATTCTCGATTTTTTTGTGGAATGAGCATGTATGCTCAATTCATCAATTCTAAAAACATTAAAGTAAAATGTTTTAATATTTAAAAATTACCATGAGAGGCTAGCCGGCCGTGTGACCATGTTGGCTTTTGGTTTTTTCGTGATTCGAACAATATTTGAGAAAATATGGAGAAATCACGAATTTTTGCTCAAACCCAGGAGTTTCATGAATTGAGGAAAATAATGATTATAATAAATTAGGGATTTCAAGGTGTGGGACCGACCATGACTAGGGCATGGCCGTCCGGCCATGTTGCCCGGTCCCGCACACCTTTCCCTATTTTATTATTATTTTTCATGAATCCTTGAAGTTTTGGAGAGTCCTCTAAGATATGGAAAATCCATGAGTTTTTGTTGAAACCAAGGAGTTTCGTGAATTTAGTGAGTAATAATTATAAAAACCAAGTATTTGTGAGGTGTGGGACCGGCCACGGCTTGGGCATGGCTGGCCGGCTGGGATGCTCGGTCCCGCACACTTTTCCTTATTTATAATCAAAACTAGTCATAAAAACCCAACGTGACCAAACTTGTGGTACAAAAACCCCACTCAAATGTTGGGATCCATTAAAATTCGATCTTAAACAAAATTGATACAAAAAAAACCCCAAATTTTTAAAAATTGATACAAAAATCCCAAATTTCAAAATTGGTTTCATCAAATTTTACGATGAAACCAAAATTTGGTTTCATCAAATTCTTTGGGGTTTCATCAAATTTTATGATGAAACCAAATTTTGGTTTCATCAACCGCGAGTTACTTTTGTTTTGTTGGGATTTTTGTGTTACTTTTGTTTTGATGGGTTTTTTGTGGATGAATAGTGACACCTTTGGGGTTATAACTCGCGAACATTATTTGAAGAATCCACCAAGTTATGGAGAATTCACAAGTTTTGCAAAAATAGGGAAAGTTGCTAAAATCAAGGAGTTTTCGTGAGTTCACGAAATAACAAAAAATAAGGAAAATAATGGGAGAGGCACGGACCGACCATGGCTAGGGCACGGCCGGCCGGCTAGTGGGCCCACCGTGAGCGCCTCCTATTATTTTATTATTATTTAATATTTTCTCCTGTTTTGCGAAGGATTCCCCATTATTTCACATATTTTTGACACTCGTTCGTGCATCCGGGTGCTCAGTCGTGCATCATTGTCGAGTACACTCGCACCATTTTTGTGGGGCTTACTTAGTGATGATCCAGATGCCCAGTTGTTGAGTATTTATTACCAATTTATGAGATTCAGTGGAGAATAATTCATGAGACTGAGTAATAAAAATGAATAGATGTTCATTATTAATTCATAAGATCAGCTGTAGATTCGACTACGAATTCAGAATAATAAAACAAGCATTACCATCCCATGGGATCGTGGATTCGACCATGGAATAGGAGCAATAGTAGATTATTCTGGGAATTCAGTAGTAAATGTCACGGCAGAAGTAATCTATTTCAGAAAAGATATTAGCCAGTTAAAGCGTCACATCTATTCTGAATGGTGCATAGTCAGGGAGTCACGATGTTGTTTACGACCTGAAGGCGTTGATACTCTCAGTCTACGGAGAACCGCCTGAATCTATGCACTCTCTCCACATAATCAGCGAACGGTGAGTGTCACCGACGTCCTGAAGGCGACCGCCGCCCAACTATTCTTCTATGTGGAGGTGGGTCACTCTCCTGCAGTCAGGGAACAGTGAGTATCACCGACGTCCTGAAGGCGTTAAGTTCTCAATCTATGTAGAACCGCCCAAATACGTTATTCTTCATAGAGGGCACGATGAAATGCCAGGGATCGAACGCTAAGCTAATGGAGGCTTTTCGAAAACATATTCATACTGACTTCGTAAAATACGAATCGTTGCATGTCTGAAAGCCGTGTCAAAAACATGCCTCATGATTTTACGGTTTTGCTCTTTGTTGAAAATCCACCATCTACATTAAGTCCCCTACTTAGTGGGGACAATCATGTTTCGCAGTAAGCATTAAATGGTGATTTTCAGTCGACGAGATCAGTGGTTGAACTCAGTCTACAAAGGTAGTTTCGGAATCCTCGATTTACCCCAATGATGTCATGTACGATCAAATGCAAAGGTGAGGATCCTGATAGTAAGGTAGAGTGTCATCTCATGAGTGTGTAGAGATGAGGCACTGCTGATTTAGGCGTTTGGAGGCTTAGTTACGGTCGGTTTAGGATTTGCGGGCCCAAGCCCAAAAGAAATCTTTGTTTTAGGAATAGGCGTTTGTTTGTAAGTTTAAGAAGCAAACAAAATAGACCTGAGTCTAATAAAATTTTTGTCTATGAGTTTTCACGAAACCCAAAATTTTATTTTTTAAATATGTGAGATCTCACAAAAGGGAATAAACTCTCGTTTCAAAGGTAGATGCTCGTACGAGAGAAAAGTTTTTTTTTTTTGAATAGGCGTGCGTCTGTTAGTAATAAAATTTTGTCCATGAGCTTTCATGAAAATTTTTATCTTTGAAAATATGCTTTTGTTTCAAAGACGGATTCTCGCACAAGGGAGCAAAATATATATTTCCAAATTTACGTGAGTTTCACGTTAAAAATATTTTTTTTGTAAAATGAATGTTTTGATTTTGAACAACTGCTGAAAGTAGACAATCATACATGGTGAAATAATGTCTGAGTTTTCACAATTGTAGAATGGACGTCTGTCCAATTTTTGAAAAATTAGTGAATGTTCACACAGTAAAAATTTATGTAAAATCAGAATTTTGATTTCCAACAATTGTTAGAGGTAAACAATTTTTTGATAAAACGTTGATTGTTTAGGTTCTGTGATTTGTCAGCGTATGCACAAAAACCCAGAAATGTTCACCTATTGGGAGTGGCTCACAAAGTGAAAATTATGTGAATTGTTCACATGATGGCAGTTTCGTGAATTGTTCACAGTTTTATGAAAATCACGTTATGGTTTTGAATAATTGTTGAAAGCAAACAATTGTATACGTGATGAAATAATGTATGTACGAGTTTGGCGATTTTATAGTGTATGCACACATGTAGAAAATCAGCGAATGTTCACATGAAAGGGTATGTGAATTATTCATAGTTTCATGAAAAGTCAGGTGTTGACTTTAAATAATGAATTTTGCTCGTCTTGGAAAGTTTGAAGAAGCGAGCAAGTTTTTCGAGGGTTTTACGTTATTATCACTAAGTTCGTGAAACCGTAAATAGGTAAGAGTTGAGGATTACCATTTTTGTAGACGCTGTTGTGAGCACCTTTATTCCATGATTTATTGTTTTGTTGAATCCTGCGCTCTGTATGAACGACGTGCTGAAGTAGCCACTTTGCAAGAATGACTGACTCCCATGATGACACTTCCAAAGATGGTGTTTCCAGAGATAACATCTCTACGGACGAAACTTTAAGAAATGGTACTTCTGAGACCTCTGAGTGGTGGTGAGATATCCTTCATACTGAGTTGTACTCCTGGTTATTTCATTAGTTTTACTATAGTATGATCGTATAGTGAGATCCTTGATCAATATAGACTCCACGGAAATGAAAGAAAGTCTGCGGGAGCGGAGAATCCAGAAGTAAGGACTGCATGATGTTAGCAAATGACGTGCAGTCCCTAGCTGTTTCTTTGGTGAGTTGTTAGCGCTCCTTGTGTCATGACTTTTCCCATGCAATTAGGATCACGAGACCAAGGTTTGTTATTTCTTTTCAGACTTTTACTCCATCGATTGGCGGTCTTCAACTTGTTCTCGGGCAAACAATTCATGAATCCAGCACTGATGAAGAAGTCGATGTAAGTATATTTTTTGTGCAGGTGATCGTGGCATCTCCTTGAATGAAATAATTGTTGTTGATGAATCCAGGAAGAAATCATTGTAGATAAGCAGCATGTTGATGAAGCGTGCCCTTCTTTGGGATATGGGAATATGGAGAATTCCCGAACCGAATGGAGATAGTGGCGTTTCCAATGGAGATTCCGGTATTGCCGATCCTTCGAATGATTTAGAGACTCCCCTAGTAAGCATATCTCCAGAAAATTTCAGACTTCAGCTTTTAGTAAAAACACCGTAGAATCCTCGTTTAGAGTCGGATTTTCAATGTCTGCATATGTATCCTCAAGCCCAGAAAATTTCCAAGCCTTAGAAAAGAATATTTTTGAATTTTAAGCATGTTTAGGGCCTGAAAAAGGCGAAACAATAAAGTTCCAGGAGACTTCCAGAAATTTTTCAGCTGGCATGTAGTACAATGTTTTGGCCACATCTCTTTGCTCGCTTCTCAAATTGCTGTGAATTTTGGATATGTTGTAGAGTACGTCCATACAAAGAGAACGGTATATGACCCATATCTAGATTCTTCACCAATTTCTCCCAACTCATCGCTTTGTACAGGGCAGTGTAAAATTACTTCAGACGGATTTGTCGCAAAACACTCATGTTCTGTCTTTAGACCATTCGCTTGTGTCTTGAACGGTTGGTGAAGGATTTTGATGTCATTGATTCAATTGAGATAAGGACTCCTTGGTTGATACATGCTCATGGTGCTTGCAATGCCATCTTGTTTATGTCAGTCGTAGAAACATCGCTTCTGAAATCCTGGTCATGGGGCCATAACTGAGGTTTCTCTCGAGAGGGAGTGATGTAATGACCATGGTTTCATGTCCCGGTGGTAGCATTCCTTTTACGATGAGTGATCAACACATGAGATTCTGGTGCCACGGGTCTTGGACTGTGAAACTAATCGCCATGATCAGTGGACCGTCAGTCCCCAGTAGAGAACCAAGGTAGAGAAATCTCCCATTTTCGTTTTCCTTTCTTCTGGAAAGACCTAGAAAGAGGACCCAGATAGATAAATTGATGTAAAGACCTAGATGGTCAAAGTTGGAGATACCTTGATGAAGGACTTAGTGGGAAGGCGTGGCGGACACCGATCGACTGTGGAAGTTATGAATCCCGTCTAAGAATTGCTGCTTGCATGTTGTATGCTCTGAAAGCTGTAGAAACCTCATACGATGTCGGAATTCAGTGATTGACCCCAACTTTTGAAGCTAAGAGAATAAGTTATCACATGAGACAAGAATCACTCAATTTGGAGTAGCAGAGATCATACAACGAAACGTGCACATTTGTAATTTGTAATCCCGTATAAATTTTTCAGATTTCGTAGACCTGACAGTAAAGGCCATATCTTTCTGCTCGTATGTCCAATTGATGCGCCCTTTTGGTATGTTGTAGAAGAGACATAGACGAACATCTTTTGTTAAGGAAGTATTGTCCCATTCCTCACCCATTGGTACGTTTTTGTAAACCCACGGTATGAAGTATGTTATATCCCATTTGTAGAGCCGATGCGAACATCTTGTAGAAGGCTTGGGATTGTGCCCGCCAGTTGTGTAAGTTTCGGAAAGACTTTTGTGTGAACATGTTATCATGTCTGCACATCTTGATATGAAGCATTAGTACTTGGAGAAGTCTGCTTCATGCGTAACACTTCAGAGAATGGTTAGTTGATGAAGCCTGTCATGGGGATGTTGCTCGTGAGACCGTTGTTGATGCTAAGATCACGAGTGATTACACTCCATAGATCCTTGTTGATGCTGAGATCATGTATGGTGTTCCTCTAGAGATTATTGTCGATGCTGATACCGTGGTTGAAGTTGTTCCAGAGATCGAAAAGACTAGAACCATGATTATCAACATAATCTTTGGTCCTCTATCCAGTGAGCCTTTACCTTCACGAACTAGTTGGTGTGTTGAGCATTCCAAAGATGAAGGCGTACTGATCATCCGAAGTTCTCTGGAATCGATGTTGTTGTGGAAGACAGCAGCACCAGTCTTCATTGTGGTGAAGAGAGGAAGTTCCTCAGCCGTGCAGTGATTTGTAACGTAGAGAAGTCCCGTCGATGAAGTTTCATGGAATCACATCAGGTTGCAAATTCCAATAAGATCAAGTCCCCGGTGTATGTTGAAGGAGTTTGTGTATCCATGGATGAATGATGTTGCATCTACTTTAGAAGTCTTATCATGGGATAATGAAGACTTATTAATTGTAGTTCAGTTACAAATTGATTGTGTTGGTGTTGAATCAGTGTCGAGGTATTTGTGCTGAAGCCAGAGGCGCCATTATCGAAGGTGTACTCTTTGATTGGGAGTACGATTTGAGGGCTTCTTAGATGCTTGAGCGTTGAGCATGTCTTAGGTTTGATCGTCTCGGCCCAAACTATCTTATGTTGATTCAACATTTTTTCGTTGCGATAGTGGGATTCAACACTTGTGTAGGTATCAGAGCTTTTTGATTTTATGGCACACATGAACACTTCTTCAAGGTTATGGAGAAACGCTCAAAGTGTTCTTTGCCATGCTTTGACGTCATCTCAGTAATGAATGTCTCAATGCTCGATTCAGAGAAACGTCAAATTCAACCACTTGGTAAAATACTAATGCTGTGCAGCTACCATTCATAACGTCTAGCAGAGTTGCTAGCAGGATTGAGTCCCCACGCTAGGATAGCATATGAAGAAATAAATGACATAGACATGAAACGAGACTTTCCTGAGTGCGGAACCTCCCGATGAATGTCTATGCATCTTTTGCAGGTTCTTGCTTCTACTTTGTCAAAGTTTGAAATTCCTCCAAGTGCTCTGATAATGGAATGTTCGCCAAATCTTCTGGACCAGATCTTTCTTTTTTGGAGATATGTGCAACTAAAGGCACTTTGTCAGTAGCCATGTTTTCATCTTGGATTCACGTTCGTCTGAAGACCATGTTATCCTGGGTCTTCCTGATTACGTAAAACCTGATTTGTTGAACTCATGTTCACTTTGAGAGTGATGTAGCCACAAGCATCTCTGAGCGTTCCTTCATGGTTTCTGATTGAGATGGGATCATGAGTAGCTTCTCGTCGAATGATGCGCGGATGCGTCTGAGGGTTTTCAGTGGAATGATGTTGATGACGGTGTTAGCATCGATCAATCATTCTTATGAATTCATTTCCTCTGAGATGGACTTTGGTAAGTAGTCCACAGTCTTGCATCACTTGTCCGTGGATGAAGGTTCAAGGAGTATTTCCGGGATAGACAGACGTCTGACACAATGTAATGCGGTGCTGTGAACATGTGTTTCCTTTGTGCCTTTGACAGATAGAACATATATGTTCGACCAAGGATTGAACTGCCTATTTGATAGGTTGTTCAGAGAGTGTAAAGGTTCTGGGATTCTCCATTTTCCTTCAGTTGGCTCTCTCTGATGAACAGTAAATTGCATCATCTTGAATCCAGAATTCCAGTAACTCGATCACTTCTTCAGTGGGAAGATGGAAGTTTGAGTCCCCGTTTGATCATTTCCTCGTTTGTTGATGCAAGCTTGAGGTTTGTGCATTTCAGGATTGGTTATCCTTTCTTTGCGATTCTGAAGGATCCTGAGAGATTGGATAAGTATGCTTTACTGCTTCGGCTTTCCTTTTGCTTCCTTCAGCAACAACGTTCGTGGAAAGTTGGAGATTTCGCTGATTGTTGACTAGGCGTCGGCTGCTTCGAGGTTCCTCGATCTTGCAGACTTTACTCTTTCCAGGAAAGAAGGTGCAGTAGTCGTTGATCGTTTGACTGCTTCATGAAGCTTTGAGAAAGTCTGGAACCGGAGATTTTCCAGCAAGGCTCTGTACACCGGTATCATTTTGTTGAAGCACAAGTCCACCAGTTGTTTGTTCAGTGACATTCGTGTCATGACAATCCAAATCTTGGACTCTGAACCTCTTCACATAGTCGTTCGGACGTTCATTTTTCTTCTGAGACATTCTTCCTAAGCCGGAGAGTAATCCGCTCTGAGACGAAAAAGTATTTCCGGTAGAAAGCGTTAACCATCTCTCCCCAACTAGCAATGCTCCCTGGTGCAATGTTGTTGTACCAGGTATATGCTCGGCCTGTCAGGGATTTCGAGAATTCCTTCAGACGGACGACGTGGTCGTGTTCGTGCTCTCCTAGTGCTTCCAGGAATCGAGAGACGTGTTCTCGAACATTCCCCGTTCCATTGTAGAGTGTGAACGTTGGAGAAGTGTAGCCCGTTGGGAGAGGGATTCTTTGTGTAGCAGCGGGATATGGAGGTTGATGACGGTGCACGGATGGTGTATGGCCCTTTCCTCGATTCTCCATAAAGCGTTCCAGGACTTCACGAATGATGAATCCTGCAGGTTCCTTTGTTGGTTTGAGAAGGAGTGGTATGACCAACACCGATGTTGGAAGCAAGAGTAGTTTCTGGAGTACCACCATTGTTATTAGTGATGGCGTTGTTTGCGTTGGGATTTGTGAGTAACCCATACCTAAGACCAGCCATCTTGTGAAAATGTGAAATTGCAACCGAGAGATTAATCTCCCACTGTGGTCGCCAATCTGTGGATGGGGAAAAACGGGTCGTCGGTTTTTTGGGAAAGTGGAGAGTCGAGCGTGCTGTCGAGACTCCTCAGCCAGGAAAAGTGTTAATCCTCACACAGATGCACCGCTACAAAGGGGGTGCTTAGATTCGGGAAATCAATCTGTATGACTCCGGCCTAAACGAAGACAATGGCCGCTCCAGAGTCAATTCGGTCGCAAAGAGGGAGATGGGTTGATCTGTATGAGGAAAGCTGAGAATTGTGTGGGATCAGTGATGATCGAGGATTGTGGGTGTCTTGAAGGTTTCTGCAATATTGGTAAACTGTTGAGTTCGAATAAGCTCTGGGTGATTGATGAATTCTTCAGAGTGGCTACTCGTAGAATTCTTGTTAAACGTGTATTCGTGTGTTCAAATGTTGTCCTTCAATCATGGATTCAGAGACTTATTTATACTGTCAAAGTAGTAATACCACTGATCCCTGTAAGTGTGACGGTTCTTGAGTGGAAGAGTGGGAGATCGTGGTAAAGTCAGTTCCACGTCGTGTGGAGACTTGACTGATCGTGCAACCACTACTTTGCTAACTCCTTCAACCGTTTACACGATTTACGCACATTTCTCGTTGTGGATGAATCCACGTGCCGTAGACCGCCAGACCAAAACCCTAAGTGATATCCCCTCATTTATGACGTGATTGAAATCTCACAAATCGTGGAGTCTGCAGGGCAGACGTGTTTTGATTAGTCAATTATTGACTGATTAGACAATGCGTCTAAGTTTGGTGAATCAAGCATGAATGATGAATGCTCAGCGATTCATGGGTCAAACATGTAGTTCTATGAAGAGATGTCAGCATGATGAATTACTGACGAGCGAGTATTGCTCAATTCTGCGAATTACGAGAATTTGATGAGCAACTGAGCAAGTATTGCTCAATTCACCAAATTAATGATTATTGAGAATTTGATGGGCAACTGAGCAAGTATTGCTCAATTCAACAAATTATTGATGAATTGTCGAATATTGCTGGATCAACATAAATTTATTATTGTTGTTTGATGAGTGCTCAGAATGATGGTTTCATAGAGCGTTTATTCAAAACCCTAATTTTTGATCAATTCTCCATCAATTGGCGAATTGATGAAAAATTGATCATGAGTGATGAGGACCGAACACATGGGATGAGGAACGTCCATGTGGTGCCCAGTGCTCAAGTGAGCACGCACCAGGATTTTCAGTTTGAGAGTTGGTGGAAAATCATGAATAAATGGTGGATTCACCATTTACTGAAAATATTGTTGGGTTCAGCATTAGGTGTAAAACCTAGGTATGAGAGATGGGACCGACCAAGAGGGCATGGGACCGATTCCTGGTGGTCACATGACCGATTGTTGGTCGTTTGGAGGATTCTCCAGTTGGTTGGAGAGAGTTCGGGCCCAGTATGAGCAATTGAGCAAATTAGGTCAGAATTGCGAAAACGTGTGGGACCGGCTTCGTGCAAACCCTAGGAACGACCTGGTCAGTCATGGAGGCATGTCCGTGTTTCCATGATGTCCATGTTTCCATACTGAGAGTTTCAGTATTTTCTGACGCGCATTAGAGCAATATCATGAATTTTCAGAAGAGTTTCATCTTGGCTGAGAATTCTCGATTTTTTGGTGGAATGAGCATGTATGCTCAATTCATCAATTCTAAAAACATTAAAGTAAAATGTTTTAATATTTAAAAATTGTCGTGAGAGGCTAGCCGGCCATGTGACCATGTTGGCTTTTGGTTTTTTCGTGATTCGAGCAATATTTGAGAAAATATGGAGAAATCACGAATTTTTGCTCAAACCCAGGAGTTTCATGAATTGAGGAAAATAATGATTATAATAAATTAGGGATTGCAAGGTGTGGGACCGACCACGGCTAGGGCATGGCCGGCCGGCCATGTTTCCCGGTCCCGTACACCTTTCCCTATTTTATTATTATTTTTCATGAATCCTTGAAGTTATGGAGAGTCCTCGAAGATATGGAGAATCCTCGAAGATATGGAAAATCCATGAATTTTTGATGAAACCAAGGAGTTTCGTGAATTTAGGGAATAACAATTATAAAAGCCAATGATTTGTGAGGTGTGGGACCGGCCACGGCTTGGGCATGGCCGGTCGGCTGGGATGCTCGGTCCCGCACACTTTTTCTTATTTTATAATATTATGTGGAGAATCCACCAAGTTATGGAGAATTCACAAGTTTTGCAAAAATAGAGAAAGTTGCTAAAATCAAGGAGTTTTCGTGAGTTCACGAAATAACAAAAAATAAGGAAAATAATGGGAGAGGCACGGACCGACCATGGCTAGGGCACGGCCGGCCGGCCGGCTAGTGTCCCACCATGAGCGCCTCCCATTATTTTATTATTATTTAATATTTTCTCCTGTTTTGCGAAGGATTCCCTATTATTTCACATTTTTTGGACACTCAGTCATGCATCCGGGTGCTCAGTCGTGCATCATTGTCGATTACACTCGCACCATTTTTGTGGGGCTTACTCAGTGATGGTCCAGATGCCCAGTTGTTGAGTATTTATTACCAATTTTTGAGATTCAGTGGAGAATAATTCATGAGACTGAGTAATAAAAATGAATAGATGTTCATTATTAATTCATAGGATCAGCTGTGGATTCGACTACGAATTCAGAATAATAAAACAAGCATTACCATCCCATGAGATCGTGGATTCGACCATGGAATCAGAGTAATTAAGTTTTATCTATTACCATTTCATAAGACCACTAGATTCGATCATGAAATCGGAGTAATGAGATAATACAGTTGTGTCATTGTTATTATATGAGATCAAGTCGTGGATTCAATCATAGAATCAGAGCAATTGTTATTGCCATTCCATGGGATCAGGCCTTGGATTCGACCATGGAATAGGAGCAATAGTAGATTATTCTGGGAATTTAGTAGTGAATGTCACGACAGAAGTAATCTATTTCAGAAAAGATATTAGCTAGTTAAAGCGTCACATCTATTCTGAATGGTGCATAGTCAGGGAGTCACGATGTTGTTTACGACCTGAAGGCGTTGATGCTCTCAATCTATGGATAACCGCCTGAATCTATGCACTCTCTCCACATAATCAGGGAACGGTGAGTGTCACCGACGTCCTGAAGGCGTCCGCTGCCCAACTATTCTTCTATGTGGAGGTGGGTCACTCTCCTGCAGTCAGGGAACAGTGAGTATCACAGACGTCCTGAAGGCGTTAAGTTCTCAATCTACGGAGAACCGCCCAAATACGTTATTCTGCATAGAGGGCACGATGAAATGCCAGGGATCGAACACTCAGCTAGTGGAGGCTTTTCGAAAACATATTCATCATGGCTTCGTAAAATATGAATCATTGCATGTCTGAAAGCCGTGTCAAAAACATGCCTCATGATTTTACGATTTTGCCCTTTGTTGAAAATCCACCATCTACAATTGCAGGACCAATATATGGTTTGACGGGAACTAAGGCAAAGTTTGAATGACGACAAACCCATGAAGACACTTTTCAATTACTAAAAAGGTAGATTTTAGAAGCACCAGTGTTGGTATTGCTTAACTTACAACGTACTTTTGAAGGTGAGACCGATGCTTTTAACTATGCAATGGGGGGAGTGTTGTTGCAGGATGGTAAACCAGTGGAGTACCATTCAGAAGTGTTATTAGGTGCTATTAAGAATTTTATTCTATGAACTACGCACCTTATGACAAATAATTTTATGCTTTATATCAATGTATCAAGCATTGACGATTGTATCTCTTATGTAAAGAAGTAGTGGTACATTTAGGTCACAAACCATTGGAGTATCTTCACACATAGACGAAACTACAACAAACCCTACACATGAAGTGGATGTATTACTTGATGAGTTTTAACATTATCATTAAATACAAGAAGGGAGTAACAAACAAGTTGGCAGATATGTTTTCTCTTCCACTAATCCGAGCGTTAATGGTGGCATGAGAATTCAGCCGATTGTTCTTCAAGAGTATGCATAGTCATAGACATCTAGCAAAGACTTCAAGAAGGTGTTAGAAGGTGTAAAGAGTGGTTTGAAAGGCGAGTTTGAACTCCGAGATGGATTTTTATACAAGGGTCAGTTACTTTGCATTCCAGAATATGGAGATCGTTTACAATGGTTGAGAGAGGTACACTCATTGTTGGACACTTTGGGATGAATAAAACTCTTCTTAACCTTCGTCGTTATGTCTTGTGGCCAAAGATGCAAGATGATGTGGCTAAGTTAGTTAGAGAATGTAAGTTGTGTAGCATATCTCAACCTTCCAACAGAAAACGTGGGTTATATGTACCATTACCAGTACCATAAAGGCCTTGGGAGAGTAATTCTATGGATTTTCTTGGTGGGTTACCAAAGACCAAGTCTGGTCATGATTATTTGTTAGTTGTGGTCGACCGATTCAGCAAGATGATTGCATTAATTCCATGTACAAAGACGGTAACGGTAGCCGGTGCAACAAGCAGAGAAAAAAAAAAGATTCTCGCTCCATCGATCTTCGCTGAGGACGTTTACGTATTACAGAAGAACGAAAGTAATCGATTTATAGATTTAATCGATTTGATTCAAACAGGTTTAAGAACTGATCATCAATCTACAAGTTCGAATCAGAGGACGAACTTCAAATCTCTAAAACTCCGGCACAAATTCAATTTGAATCTGAGTATAAAGATAAGTTTATCTTCTTTTGTGCTTCATTTGATACATTTAAGTTGTTCGATTTTGAAAAAGAGGGAGAGAGTAAAAAGCTAAGGTTCCAGTGAAGAGGTCGATTTCGAGAAATTTCAATGACAGAAGTTATTAAAGGAAGTAGTGGAAAACGAAGGGGAAAGACAACAACTGAAGCTTTAAGTACCGAGAAATGAAAAAGAGAAGAGGATGATTTAGATCTTAATCTTTCTAGGTTGTAATCTTTATCTCTTTCAGTAATTTCAATTCTCGGATCTGTTTATGAAAGATCTATTGAATAATATTTTGTTTTCTGAATTTTATTTTTTTGATATTTTTCAGTGATATTCAAGGTATCACTGAAAAGCTCATAAAGATATAAGAAGAAGAGTGAACAAACGATTGCTAGGTAATATCTCTTTTTGTTTGAATTATTTTCAGATATGAAAACTGCGATAAAGGAAAAAGACGATTTCGGATTTGATTTTATTTGATGAATTTAGGGATTTGATGTGTTATAATTTCCTCTTAAGTTTTTAATGTTAATTCGCAAATATCTGATTTCTATTGAACAAATTGTGGTGGAATTTCATGGTTTGAACTTATTTTCTGAATCAGTGTGTCTTCTGAAGTCAAGACAATACTAAGTGATGCCAAATCAAAACTCGAGAAAGAACGGTGAGAGCTTGAACAATTTGATGTTCTTTTAGACCTGATTGTGTATTTGGTTTCGTCACTCTCTTGTAAATTGTTTTATGATGTTTTTAATTACATGCAGACTTTTGTGAAGGCACTTTCAAATAGCTCTAAAGAGGTATAAACACATAACAAATTTGTTAATATTTTGGGTTTACAGACAGTTAGATTATGAGTAAAGATTCTGAGTATGCTGGTTCTGGTGGATTAAATGGTTTGTTTGAATTGCAGTGTGAGAACTCTCTCAAGGATGAGTTTGCCAAGTTCCAGTCAGTTTATGAGAAATTTTCTAAGAAGAAAAGCAGCACATTTGCAGGCGTTTGAAGGTAACTGTCTTTAAGAATAGGAGATTTCATTTGCTGGTAGATTCTTGTTTGAACTCTTGGTAATGTCAAATTAACATTACAGTAGCAAATATTGGGAAAAAATTATCTGACTAGGAAATCATTGTTGTTCATATCAAAATGTTAGCCTAACTCGTTTGGAAAATGAGATTCATTAATAACGGCACCACTTATTTTGGAATCACACTGAATGTTCAACTAGCGGAGTGTACTCATTGCTTCTGACCAACTAGCGGAGCGTACTCCCTGGGAAAGGCCTGTAAGGTTAAACAACTCGGTTGGTATTCCTCTATAGATTAGTATAAGGTACTTGGAGTTTTGGAACATGTCTAAATTTCGTCATCTGTGCGAACAAAGATTCACTAGTGAATCTTTGAGATCGAACTGTATGTACAACTAGAATGGCTTCGCAAATTTTTCCAAAAGGTATTAGATAGATGAACTAATTATCATTTCGATCCACTTAAAAATACTGAAACTTAAGAACTGTATGATTTACTCAGGTAAAGACATCCTTTTTGCATTTTAGTGTTTTTTGATTCAAGTTGCTTGATGTTTGATGTTTCAGGTGGCTGTTTCACGTGGTTTGAATGGGATTGGACTTGTTATAGTTATACCAGCTATTCAGTCCCTTGTGGCTGACTCAACTTATGACCATAATCGCGGTGTAGCTTTTTGGTGGCTTCAGGTAACAGGAAATATAGGGACAATTCTCGGTGGTCTGTTGTCAGTTCTTCTAACTTCCACATCATTCATGGGTATTGCTGGTTGGAGAATTTCCTTACATATTGTTGCAATTATTAGTGTTATCGTTGGAATTTTATTGGGATTGTTTGCCAAAGACCCTCGGTTTGTAGATAAAAGTAGTACAAATGGTTCAAGTTTTGCAAAATCATTATTGTTAGAGTTCAAGGAATTGTTTCAACCAACAAAATCGGTGATGAAAATCCCATCCTTCCAGATTATTGTAGCACAGGGAGTTGGTGGATCATTTCCATGGTCAGCTTTGTCGTTCGCACCAATGTGGTTGGAACTTATTGGCTTCACTCACAAATAAACATCACTTCTCATGGGTATGTTTACAGTTGCTAGTTCTATTGGGGCACTTCTCGGAGGAAAGATGGGGGATGTACTCTCCGTCCGTTTTCCGAATGTAGGCATGATCATTTTATCTCAGATAAGTTTTATGCTGCTAGGTTTGCCTGATGATACCAACACTGCATTCAGACACGACCTAATTTTGTTCATCATGGGTTTGTTCATAACCTGGAATGCTACTAAGCTGATTCAATAAATCATTATATAATCATTTACGTTGTTGCATTATAAGTTAAATATTTAGTGTTTTTGCTTTATATGTACAAAGATATTTCAAATTTACATGCCATATGTATATGTAATTATTGGTTACACATGCCAATATGCATGTGTAACTCCTAATTACACATTCTACATGCATGTGTAATTCTCGGTTACACTACCCATATCCATGAGTAAGTCCTAGTTACACATGCTAAAATGAACAACAAAATTATTTTTTGCATCAATTGATTTTGCATTTCTGAATCTAAGTGCATTGTTGGATATCTTTGCTTATGCATTTAATTTTTGTTGATTGCTTCAGAAGGGCTTAAGCACAAAGTGTTTGAGGTATGTTTTGCTGATCTACAGAACGATGAGGATCAGTCCTACATAAAGATGCGACTGAGAGTGGAGGATGTCCAAGGAAAGAATGTTTTGACTAACTTTTGGGTAACCATTACAAACTTAAGGTCTCTCGTCCTACTTAAAGAGTGAAGGATCAGTCCCACATAAAGAATGGTTTGACTAAAAAATTAAGGTCTCTTTTCTGTAAGTGGCGGACTTTGATTAAGGCTCATGTTGATGTGAAGACAACCGACAACTTCACTCTGAGGATGTTCTGTATTGGCTTCACTCAGAGGACCACATATGCTCAATCAAGCCAAATCTGTCAGGTAAGGGTTTCAGCTTCACTTTACTCTCTTCCTTGAACTGATTGGCCCTTGCTTGTTGTTCTTCTGGTGCATCCATTTTATTTTTGTGGAAATATCACATGTACTAAAAACGTTAACCGATACATGTACTAATATCTCCATTTTATCATACTGAAGTATGCCATACGTTGTTGTTGTTGATCCTCAGTTATGTCCGAGGATATACTAACTGGATGTGTAACTGCTAGTTACACTAACTGATTGGATGTGTAACTTCCGATTACACATGCCATATGCATGTGTAACTTCCGGTTACACAAGTCGTATTACACATCTATTTAAGCTTTTATTGCAACTGATCTCTTAATTGTAATTTATTCACTTAGTTCCTGCAAATTAGTAAAGTAGTTTATTTGCCAGTTGTACATTTTTTTTCCTTTTTAAGTTTCCTTGTTATTGGGATCCGACCATAAAAACAACTTTTTCGTAGTGTGATTGCAATTCAGGAGATTTCATCTAACAAGAAGAGCAAATACTATATTTTAATCTGATATTATGATACCTTTTTATCTTATTACTTTTGCAGGAAAACTATAGGTCTGGAATGGTTTCACTTAACTCATACATCTGTTTAACTGCACATCACACAAGCCATATGCATGACAATTTGCACGTTTAACTAGCATTAGCAGACTATGGATGTGTAACTAGTAGTTACACATGCTAATTAAATATGTAACTTCTAGGTACACAAGCCAAATAAATGTGTATCTACTAGTTACACATGCAAATTAGATGTGTAACTTATAGTTACACATGCTAATTTGATGGGATATGCATATGTAACTTATAGTTACACATGCTAATTTGATGGGATATGTTATAGTGGTTATATTTATGAAATTGAGAAAAGAACATCAAGTCCTAGTAGTAGGGAGTAGTAGTGGATGCAGATTAGACTAATTAGATGCAGATTATACTTATAGTTACACATAATAATTAGATGTGTAATTTCTAGTTACACATGATGATTGTATGTGTAACTTATGCTAATATGCATGTGTAACTATTGTTTACATGTGTAACTACTGATTACACATGCATTTTGTTTTCCTGGGTTCATATCTATACCCTGCTGAATCAGTTGTGTGATCATTTTTTGCGATATTAATGTGCTAGCACAAGGTTCCCAGGTGTTTGTATTATTCTGCCAGTATAATTACTGTCTGAAGCTTTACTTTCTGTTGCTTAAAATGTCCTTCGTCATCGATAATATGAAAATGGCTTAGGTACATCTAGACTAGCGCTGTAAAACGTCTTTCTGTTAATACAGTGCTAACAACGTCTTTCTGCTGAAGCAGTGATATCTTAATTAAGAGCTTCTCATTCACTTGCAAGGTTAACTGTATTATTTTATGACTGGTAATTGCTTGATAGTCACCTCTCGTTTTTGCTAGTGTTATTCATTTAGAGATGGATTTGCTGATTTTATGTTGACATATCTAAGTCAGATGCATGTGTAACTCCTAGTTACATAATTCAGATGCATGTGTGTCTGCAAGTTACACATGTTAATTAGATGTGTAACTTTTACTTACACATACTGATTTTGGGTACACATATCAATATGTATGTGTAACTCCTAGTTACACTAGTCATATGCATGTGTAACTGCTAGCTACACTAGCCAGATGAATGTGTATCTCCTAGTTACACATGTTATATGCATGTGTAACTCTCAGTTACACAATTCAGATGCATGTGTAACCGCTAGCTACACTAGTCAGATGCTTGTGAAACTGAAATATACATTGTTTTATGTACTGTTCATTTTAATCGTATAAATACTGATTGCTTGTTGTTATATTTCAGGTTTTAGATAACTTCATAAAAGCTAATTGCTTAAACGTGGTAATGGTCTCGCTGGAACTGGAGTTGACGCTGAATACACAAGTCAGATGCATGTGTAACTCTCAGTTACACTAGATAGACACATATGTAACTCTCAATTACACTAAACAGATGCGTGTGTAACTTCTAGTTACACATGCTAAGAAATTATTGTAAATGAATATTAAAGTAATAACTTTTTTTTTGTGTTTTTTTTTTGATGTCTATTTATTTGCATATATATACAAGTGTAACTTTGCATTACACATATCATAAGGATGTGTAACTTCTGGTTACACATGCCATATGCATGTGTAACTTCTGTTTACACCTTCGCACTGTATTTTAATAATTTCGGGCCTAGGTTTAATAATTTTGGGCCTAGATTTAAATTTTATTTAATTATGGGCTTGACAATATGCATAAGGGTATCAAGGTCTTTTAAAAACTCGGGGCCTAGATTTAAACTTTTTTTAATTAAGGGCCTCATATTATGGGTTATCCATGGGTTGGGCCTGAGCCTAATTTCCCCTTTTGGTTTACCTACTTCAATTATTTATGATACAGATAGTCGATTCCTTAGTCATTTTTGGAATTCTTTATGGAAGATGATGGACACTAGGTTGAAGAAGAGTATAACTTTCATCCACAGACAGACGGACAGACAGAAGTGGTCAACATGACTATGGTTCACATGTTAAGGGGATATAATTCCAAGCATCCTAAAACTTGGAATGAGAGTTTACCATATCTACAGTTTGCTTTTAATAGAGCAGTTCACATTTCTTCGGGAAAATCTCCTTTCGAGACATGCTATGGTTACTTACCACCTAGACATTTCGATCTAGTATTTTTTAGTGACACCTCAATGGGGGGAAGGAAGAAAGTGAACGACAAAAGGCACATCAGTTCTTGGAGAAGATATCTTAGATTCACGAGGCTGTTGAAGCACAATAAAGAAGTCACAAGCCAAATACAAAGAAAAACATCACAAGCATCTTGTGCCTTGTAATTTTAGTATTGGTGACTTGGTATGGTTAAAATTAGGTAAGGAACGACTGAAGGTGGAAGGTAAGAAGTTGAGTCCATTAAGATATAGACCGTTTCGTATTCTCGATCAGATTGGTGACAATGCCTTTCATCTGGATTTACCACCTTATTTAGGAATGTACTCGGTTACAAATTTTGAATACTTGAAGTTGTTCAAACCACCATTACTAGATGATGAAGGTGACGACACTATGACCTTACCACGAGTAGAAGACTTATGGTTTGATAGAGAGGAACCACTCAAGGAAGACTTTATATTGGAGCGAAGAGTGACCAAAACACGACAGGGAGAGAAAGAAACTTTTATAATTGGATGTAAAGGTCAAGTTCCCAGCAAGGCCAAGTGATTTAACAAAGAAAAGGGGACTATTGAGTTCCCTAACCTTCATTTTTAACTTGCACAGAAGTTCAAGTTCTTAAAAGGGGGACGCATGATACATGTGTATCTATTCCTCTTAGGAACTTAGTAAACCTCAAGCTAAGTTGAGGGAAGAATCCTAAATTAGGAAGGAAACCTTATTTGGGAAGAATTCCTAGTTAGGAAGAGTTTTGTTTTAGGCAACACTCTTAGTTTAGGAAATAGATTCCTAATAGAAGACCTTGACGGCTGAGTACGATGAAAGTCTATAAATAGGGAGGTTTTGTTGTTAACTAGACACATACCTAGAGAAAGCTTGTAGACAGTTATTGTCAAAGGAAAGCTTTGAGTTTAGGGTTAACTACTGTTTAGAGAGGTTGTGAGCATAACAAAGAGAGAATTATAAATCGTTTTCTTGTTCATAATCTAGAAAACATATATTTCTTGGAATTACTACTTTGTGTTTGTTTTCTAAGTTTCTGTCTATTATTATTCTGAATTTCGTCTCTATAATAATAGTTACCAAGGTATAGACATCATATGTATCATCGTCAATCCCGTAGGTCTGTTTCGGAAGTAGGGCCTAATATTTGGAACATATCTCCTCACTTCTGATCTCAACGTGTTACACCTTGACTGCAATGACTTTTTGTCCTATTTTCACCATTAACAAATCTTTTAACGAACTCTTCCATATTCCTCTTCCAAAATTCTTTACCTTTTTGATCTTTTCCTCTAATCGGATGCTATAATCCAAGAGTTAATTAGTGCATCATCCTCTTTTGGTTGAAAGTGTGGCATATTTTGTATGAACAAAATTGTATTAGGTGAAGAAGAAGAAGAAGAAGAAAATCAATGAAGAAGAGAATCAATTGATTTTTGTATGAGGGATGAAGGAGAAGTAGTTCTCTATTTATAGGGTCTCCTGAAAATATAGTTGTTGATATTTCAACCGTCCAGTAAATCAGAATCTTTGAGATTAACAGTCATTTTTTATCTGATTGCTGAAATTAGCCCGCGCTGAATGGTACAGTGCAGCATTTCCAGTCGTTGAAAATAGCGGATATTTTCTTATCTGACGACCGATAGGGCTATGTGCAGAATGATTCAGCGCCGTAAGCTGTACCATTCATTGCAGCTCTAGCGTCTAGTAAAATCATTGGGTTCCGATCATTTCTCCTACCTATATTTAAACACAACACATGAACTCAACATACCCACCCCAAACTTGTGAAGTTTCACTCTTTTCTTCTTCTCCTACATTCTCAATTCAAGCATGGCTGGATTTTCTAGATACTCAATTGCCGAAGACAGTGACTTGGTGAGAAGTTTTTGCAAAATACTGCCCTGGTTTTCTCTACTTTTAATGTAGTTTTTCAAGGTAGCCAAATGAAAATGCGAGGGTACCCAAATATACCTCAATATAAACCTTTTCATATCTATAAGTCCTTTCTCCGAAAGTGATTGTCTATGGACTGAGTCGAGACAATACAACTAATCGGTTCACACTTCGTGTGATCGTCTATGAATACGAGATCGAGACAATGCAACAACGAAATGTGTTACTTGATAAAAAGGTTCAGACTTAACCAAACACAATAGGATTCACTTATCAAGTAAATAGGAATTAACATTTGTGTGATTTACTTTAATTATAATAAAATAATAGAATGCGGAAATATAAAGTAAATGACACAGCAAGATGTTGTTAAGGAGGAAACCGCAAATGCAGAAAAATCCCGGGATCTTGTAAAGAATTAAATACTCTCAGGATTAAGCCGCTACACAAAATTACACCTAACTTCGTATAGTTGAGACCAAGCAACTAAACCTATAGTTCACCTAGTTACGTCTGTATTCCCACGCCTCCGACCTATGAATAAGTCACGTACTTGGAACAATTCCTTTGGTTCGTATTCCAAACAGTAAAGGAACAACAAATCTGTTTGGTATCAACTCTATTCCACCAAGTGATATGAGTTGGACAAAGGCTCTTCTGCTTATCTTAACATAAACTCCTTCGTCAGGTCCTTAGATCTATAGTATGTTCAATTACCGAAGTAATCGTTTAAGATTAAGCCAACAACACTATTAATCCAAAGAATTGTGTTAACTCTGATCTACTCAATTAATCAAACCAATATATCACAAGTATAAACCGATTATTAATTGGATCCTCTTTTACCGAAACAAGTATTGTGCACAAATCAGAAATCTTCAATATCTTCTTCGTCTTCAAATCTTCTTAGATCTTCAATAAAAACCTGCAGACAATCACTTGAATCTCTTGTGATCAATCACGCACAGAACGGAGTCTGTTAACAATGGATCATCATAAGATCGTGTTTAGAACTAACAACAGTCTAAATATCCCTGTCGAAACTCTGAACTAGTTTGAGTGAATCTTATATCAGAAGAGAAGATTCTCAAGCATAAACAAACTAGGTGCAATCGAAGTTCAATCACCGTTAGTCAATCAAATCAATGAAAACAAAAGATAAACCGCAATTATCTAGTTTCCCACCAACGATACTCGTAGAGTTTCTCAATCCCAAAGAAGACTTTAAACTGAGCGATCGTAAGATATTTCGCCTAATTAGGTTACTCTCCTCTCCGAATAAGCGGCTACACTAGTAAAAACACAACAAAGAGGAAGTTTGTTGTTACGAAGAATTAGTTTGCTAGAAAGGCAAACTTCAAGTATTTATAGAAAAGGAAGTTTGGACACCAAGGAATTTCCAAAACCGAAAATATTCTCAAGATATTCATTAAAGCACAAATTTGGTTTCCATAATTCCTGGAAATGCTCTGCCTAAAAATAATGATCGAAAGCTCTCGGAAAATCTCTAATTAGTAAATGCACATTACTAATTCTTATTTTCCTAAAATGAAGTTAAATACCTTAATTAAAAGATTCTTAACTTATTTATGTTTCGATCCTGGGATTCTCTTCCCTTAGCTATTAAGGAATAACTTTGAACAATTAAAGAAATAAACATTCATAGCACGTGTTCAAAGTATGTCGACATCTTAACTTTGTAAGTTATCTTTCACACTTACAACCTTGAAACTGATTTGCCACACTTCCAAACAAGTTTAGAATTGGTTCATCTGACTTTCAAGTACTATGCGATTGACCAAATAACATTCAATCACAAATCATGGGTTTAACGGTTCTACCAAATCAAGTTTCGGTTCTACCTTTTATATGAGTATTGTGCATAGTCACACTAGCTTTCCAAAATTCGGTTGACTAGGTACTAGGATAGGTTCCCCACATATATATGGTATCTAACTTATATGTGTTGCACATGTCCATAGGATCGGTTCCCCTTTGCCTAAAAACGTGTTGCACATGTTCATAGGATCGGTTCCCCTTTCTGCGATAAACCTTGCGGCACCTCATACAAGGATCGATTCCCCTTTGTGATGTACTGCACCTTTTACTAGGATCGGTTCCCCTTTCCCATATTTGGTCATACATAAAATCACAAACCCGATCATACCATCTCAGGTGATTACTTAAGATCGGTTTCACTAATAAAAGTCATACCAATACATAAGTCAGGCCTTTGTGAATAGTTCTACCAAAAACACAAACAAGTCGTGAACGGTTATACTCAATCACACATATTGGTTGTTCATAAGATATGCAATGAATAACAAAACCAATAACGCCTGGCGATTTACTTTTCGATTCACAAGATCAGAACACATGTAAAACATTGTTCCCTAGGATGAAATTGTCACCTCATACCCATACATAATCACAATACATTCAAATGATTATGTCGATGTCGATGTCTTATCTACAAAGTTTAATGGTTAATCAATAAACCTCGTATTGTATTCCTTAATACTATGTCTATCTAGAGTTCAAATATGATTCGCAGTCTTGTTTGCAATATGCATGACTTGAAAGATACGTTAGGGAATGAAACAGTTCAAGTCAAATATCACTACCTCAAGTGGAAGGATGATTTTGGTCGTTGTAGCTCCTTGCTTCTTCACATCTTCAAGTCTTCGCAATACTTGTAAAATATCAAATCCTAATACTTTCAAGCTAACCTATACGAAGTTGACTCTAGTACATAATCAAGCGACTCTTAACATGAGTTTTGATTCACTAAAATATGACAACCAAACTTGACATACCAATGCTTGGTGGGTTCAACCGAGCTATGCTCTAACAATCTCCCCCTTTGTCAATTTTAGTGACAAAACTCTTAAATCATATGGATAAACTAATTACAAGAATTCATTACATACACGTTTGATTCCCGATTCAACAGCACACTAAACTGCTTACATTCAATCCTTGAAAATGTCGTTGTTGACACTATAATAACAAAGCTAATACTCCCCCTAAGGAAGATAGGTAAATATTCAATCCGCACGTCTTTGTTATACCAATTCATATGATATTTTACTCCCCCTTAGTATGAGCTTTCACTCTTTCGTTTAGATAAAACGTTTAAGCACCAATTTTTTTTTTCTTAGCGATACCAATCAATATAAAATCAATACCATTATCACTTGTTTTCTCCATATATTTCTCCCCCTTTTTGTCACAAAATGACAAAGAAAATAAAAAAATAAAGGACAACACGAAAAGAATCTTAAAAATCTCAATAGACTTGCAAGGAAACAATTGTCCGAAACAAATTTTCCATTTTAGTTTAGCAAACCAAAAATCAACTAAGCACCTTAGTCCCTTTGCTAAACCGATTGTACAAAAACAATCGCTTAATTCGATAAGACCAAAATAAAGATAACTCTATGAAAAAGCGGGGGTCTAACAACACCACCCAATATTTCTCTTAGAAATCTGTATGGACTAACTCCGAAATACTTTGCTAGAGAATCCACTAGACAGTCAGACTCAATCTAGATTAAAGTATCTCAAGGAGTCAATATCTCTCACTTGTTTTGATTTACTCAAGCTAAAACAATAGCGAGTCTTTAATCAAACACAAGGAATAACTTGGATGGTACCAAAGACCAATTTCCAAGTGTTAATCAATGAAATCGACAACCACAAGGTCGGATCTCCAATCGATTAACCTTTAACGCACAACCTGTATTATTTCAATTATAAAGATAAACAATATAATGCGGAAAATAAAATAACACAGACACCAGAAATTTTGTTAACGAGAAAATCGCAAATGCAGAAAACCCCCGGGACCTAGTCCAGATTGAATACACACTGTATTAAGCCGCTACAGACACTAGCCTACTACAAGCTAACTTCGGACTGGACTATAGTTGAACCCCAATCAGTCTCCCACTAATTCAAGGTACAGTTGTACTCCTACGCCTCTGATCCCAGCAGGATAATGCGCACTTGATTCCCTTAGCTGATCTCACCCACAACTAAGAGTTGCTGCAACCCAAAATCGCAGACTTGATAATAAACAAATCTGTCTCACACAGAAAAGTCTATCAAAGAATAAATCTGTCTCCCACAGAAAAACCCTAGGTTTTTTGTTCCGTCTTAAGATATAAAATCAAGGTGAACAGGAACCAATTGATAATCCGGTCTTATATTCCCGAAGAACATCCTAGATTAATCAATCACCTCTCAACAATCCTTCTTGACTACACAAGCGGTTTGTCGAGGAATCACAAACAGTGAGACAAATATGTTTGTGACTTCTTTATCTTACCTATCGGAGAACTCTCACGATCTCAAGCCAATCAATAGATTGTACTCGTACGATAGAAGATACAAGATCAGATCACACAACTACGATAAAAGTAGTATCGGTCTGGCTTCACAATCCCAATGAAGTCTTTAAGTCGTTAACCTGGTTTTAGAGAAGAAAACCAAAGGTTAAAGGAGAATCGACTCTAGAGAGTGCACTAGTATCACACAGACGTGTGGGGATTAGTTTTGCACAATGCTAGATGTCACCTTTATATGGCCTTCAAATCATGGTTTTTCCTTAGTTACAAAGCAATCCATACTCACCGTTAGATGAAAACCTGATTTAGATTCAAGCAAATATTTCTCAACCGTTAGATCGAAAACTTAGCTTGTCACACACACTTGGGTAGACGTTTACTGGGTTTGTGAAAACCGTGCCCAAACGTGTACGTGTATGTTGGTTCAACATAGTAACCCAAAAGGTTAACCATATGAGCAATTCATATTAACCTAGTTCTTCTTCACCATAACTAGTTCAATTGACTCAAATGAACTAGTTAGAGAGTTGTTCAATTGCTATGAGATCTTATGTAACTACACAAGACACAATTGAAACAAAGATGATTCGATTCGATTGAATCGACTCATGAACTTTACAGCCACGGTTTGCATAAAGTATTCCTTAGTAATTTAAGTTTCATGTTCAGAGCACATCTTTAGATCATAACTACTTAAGCTCACAAAAAAGTTCGCGGACTTAAGGCAACTGGCAGAGTTTTCCAAACTCAGCAGAAAATCTCGACAAAGAGACTTCCGCCAGCACGCGGACTAGGTTCGCGGACTAAACACGCAAACGAGTTTTTGGAAAATCCCAGAAGAAATTCTCGGCAAGAGAACTTCCATCAGTTCACGGACTGAGTTCGCAAACTGAGTTCGCGGACTTGGCAAAGCCAATTCCTCCGGTTTCTCTCAATCAACAAAGATCGAAAACTTCGGATTAAGGAATACATGGTTATGTAATCTAAACTCTCATTCCAATCATTGAGACTTTCTCAGAGGACGTTATATAGCCGTTATTCACAGACCGTTTCACGTCAGAACAATTCTCAAAGTAATTGAAACTTTTCATGAATTTCTTCACTAGGTGAAGATAAACTTGATCAAAGCGAAACGCTTTACCAACACACGATTTCGAGAAAAAGATAAGTAGTGAATACTCAGCTCGAAATGTCAAATGTGTATGATCCAGTCTATATAGCATACGACTTTTTGTCTCATAAGAAGTAGGAGATAGAATAGATAGACTTTTGAGTGATTGATAAGTTCAAGTCTCCGCATACCTTTTTGTTGATGAAGTTCCACGGTTCCTTGAGTATATCTTCGTCGTTGTATAATGAATCGCCATGAAGTACTTGAGATCAAATACACTTTTCTATCCTAGTCCATGAATTAGCTATAATAGACTAGAAACCAAGACTCATAGTTTTGATCACTAACATTGACAAACATGCTTGATATAGCAACGCATGCGAGGTCGACCGAGTTATGCTCTAACACTCTATTTTTCTCATCAGGTTCTAATTATCCATAAACTTAGA
Organism: Papaver somniferum; assembly: GCF_003573695.1. Lineage (NCBI taxonomy): Eukaryota > Viridiplantae > Streptophyta > Magnoliopsida > Ranunculales > Papaveraceae > Papaver > Papaver somniferum. The sequence continues at coordinate 124,221,310 of NC_039358.1, read as the reverse complement.
CCTTTCAATTTTAAACAAGACAAGTACTAGGTTAGTTAACTAGCATTTCTTGTTAAGGCATTCGATTAGACTTGAATAACCGAAGCCTCACTTCGATAAGTCTAACTAAGATCAGAATTAACTTAGTTTTTCTTATCCGGAATCGAATTGGACTAAACAACTCATCCCGTAAACCTTTTATTTCGTTAAGCCATAAATAATTCATACAAACCAAATAAATCAACTTGCATAATTATTCACCTCAACCGTAAGCAATTGAAACAACATAGACATTAATAGCACCGCAATTTGCACCGAAATTTTGTAAGCCTAAACAATTGATACCACACAATAAAGCAAGATAACAATACTTTTTCTTAACCAGAACCAATTGAATCATACATACATCCATACACACATAATGGACTAAACATCAATTGTACCGAAATTTTGTTAAGCAAAAGCAATAAATATATATGAAATAAACTCGGGTTTTTCTTAAACAGAAAACAATTAACTAACAACATTGTTACCTCAAATTTCGCATCCACTTCTCCAATATGATTGCATCTTCTTCCAGGGAGAATTGATATCGAAATATCATCATGTTGTCATCCTTATGTAAAAACAAAAGAATAACAACAACCAACCTTTACCAGAGAAAGGTCGAAAATCGGTTTTAATAATTGCAAGCAAAAGTTGAAAACCGTCGAAACACATATGCTTTTCTGCTAAACCAAGACCAATTCAACATATTGTGACTTTTTCACATATTGTTTCTACCAGAACCCCTCATGATTCTTTGATAAAGCCTACCAACATGGGATAGAACTTAATCCTGCTAAATCAAAAAGTCACCCAAACCACAAGGGTTCACAACTTATGAGATCGAATATTAAGGTAGTAAAACCGAAATCAAATATCCTATAAACATACATAGCAATAAGATAAAAGCATTCAAGCACAGGCTATGTAAACCGAAAACTATCACAAGAAAAATTATAAATCAAATAATTTTATTCATAATAGTTTTATTCATAATAGACTAATACAATCAATGAAAGAAATCAAAAATTGATGTCTATTTTTCTCATTTTCGAAACTCTAAAATCGACTTTTTAGAGTTTTCTTCCAAAACTGAAACCGGATCAGCAGATTTTACCGGATTCCAATCATCTTCTATAATCACAAGTCTTGATTCAAGACTAACAACATTGTCATTGACTTCTTTAACTTCCTTCCTTAAATCCTTTTCCATTTTCCTTACTTCACATAAAATTAGATCTAACTTTAATGAGAGATTTTTGAGAAGATTATCATTGAGAGAAGAGATCTCTTCATTAGGAACATCATGTTAAAGATCAGGAGATGAATCAGAATCGCCATCAGAAGACTCGAGACGAAGTTTCTTGTTGGGAAACAATATAGTCCAGACCTTTTCGGTTTTGCGAGAATTGCAACTAGAGGTAGACATTCTGTCAGAACTCTATGAAAATGGAGTAAGATATCTTACCTCTTATAAGCTATAAAACTTTTTATCAAAGATCTTTGAGAATATTATTTTAATTAAATTCATAACCGAAAAATCATTTTTATAAATATTTTTATCCAAATATTTACATTTATATCCTTATTGTATACTATCAAGGGTAACAATTAAGGATTCATGATAACCGGTTAGGCTGTCACAATTTGGTTGTTGAATTTTCTTCCTTTGAATATTTCAACAATATGTTTGAGCATTTAGATTCACCTCTTAATCTCGTTGTGAGATCATGATGCTCGAAGAGCTTATTCTCTTGTTTCGAAGAGACCTTTGATCTAAGATTAGATCTTGATTTTATGGTTTTATACAGTCTCTCTCTCTGTGTTTAGTATTCGGTCATTCCCTTTGAAAGTTCCAACCTTGTTTGCACAAGAAGCAAACAACAGAAATATTACGTTTTCTGGATTTAGATCTTTCAGATTTGTCTAGCCTTACCTTCTTGTCTCTTGAATCATTCATACACGGTGATGATTTTTCAAAGTAATTGAGTATGTCTCTCAGTTCCTGATTCTCTGCTTTTAACTTCCTGATCTCATCTTGACAATATTGAATATTGGAGATGAGTTTAGACACTTGCGCTTCTTCGGAGCATTGAGTACCTTCGATTTTATTTAGTCGCTTGTTAAATTTTTATTTATCATTCAGAAAACTCTGTTTGAGTTGATTAAGCGATGCTTTCATTTCAACAATGTCAGATTTAAGAAGGTGAGTTCTTTTATCTTTACAAGGAAATATCTCCTCGAAAATCAAAGGGTTAAACTCTTGAGTGTCTATAGTCAGAAGAATTCCAGAATCATAGACTTTTGTAATGGTTGCAACATGATTTATCTCATCAACTTGATTATTCTCATTGGGACAGTAATCAAGTGAGGCAGTGTAAGCATTTCTTTTCCACTGTGTGTCCTTGGTTGGACAATCTGGAGAAATATGGCCAAATCCTCTACACTTATAGCATTGAGGAATAACATCATCATCATCCAAGGTGTCTTCACGTTTATGTGGAGGAACATTTTTTTTTCTTTTTGACACATGTGATACTCTTTTTCGATGTCTCAACAGTTTCTTGAATCGTTGAGTAATAAGAGACAAATGATGATTTAGTTCAGCTTCATCTTCAGCAGTAAGATCTTCCTGATCATCGGACTCTTCCGAGTATTGAGTCGAAACCCCTTTTATGGCTTTATAGGCCAGATTGTCCTTTTTTTTAGACAAATTTTCTTGATCAAATATCTTCAGTTTTCCAACTAGGGAACTTCTAGATAGAGACGAAAGATCATTAGCTTCAATGATTGCATGTTTTTTAGAATCGTATCTAGATGGCAACGATCTGAGAATTTTGCATACTATGTCTTTTTTCAGAAATAGTCTTTCCTAACGAGAAAGAAGCATTGATAATCTCAGAGAGTTTAACATGAAACTCTTCAAAAGTATCGTTGTCATCCATTCGAAGATTTTCCCAATCAGACATAAGAGTTTGAAGTCTAGCTTCTTTTTCTGATGTATTTCCTTCGAATACAATCTGAAGATTATCCCAAGCTTCTTTCGAAGTTTGACATGTTGAAACATGATGTTGTAAATTATGACTTACAGCATGAATAATTGCATTCAAACCATTTATATTCTGCTTAGAAAAAGCCTTTTCTTCGTTTGAAAAATCCACTAAGCCTTTAGGCTAAGTTTCATAATTTTCTACCATTGGGTAATTGTAACCATCGACGACTAAAGCCATGTATTAAAGTCTCATGATTGAAGAAAAGATCTCATAGCATATTTCCACCATAGATAGTTTGTTCCGTCAAATCTTTGCGGTACGTTAATTGAAGTCGATTCATGAGAACTCGAGTTCATTCTTATAGGTTGGATCGGAACAAACACAGATTGTTAGATCTTTTCGTGTTTTCCTGCTCTGATACCAATTGAAAAGGCGAGGGTGCCCAAATATACCTCAAGCTAAAACTTTTCCTACCTATAAGTCCTTTCTCCGAAAGTGATTGTCTATGGACTGAGTCGAGACAATATAACTAATCGGTTCACACTTCGTGATCGCCTATGGATACGAGATCGATACAATACAACAACGAAGTGTGTTACTTGATAAAAAGGTTCAGACTTAGCCAAACACAATAGGATTCACTTATCAAGTAAATAGGAATTAACGTTTGTGTGATTTACTTTAATTATAATTAATAAAACAATTAGAATGCGGAAATATAAAGTAAATGACACAGCAAGATTTTTTTAACGAGGAAACCGCAAATGTAGAAAAACCACGGGACCTTGTCCAGAATTGAATACTCTCAGGATTAAGCCGCTACACAAAATTACACCTAACTTCGTATAGTTGAGACCAAGCAATTAAACCTATAGTTCACCTAGTTCCGTATGTATTCCCACGCCTCCGACCTATGAATAAGTCATGTACTTGGAACAATTCCTCTGGTTCGTATTCCAAACAGTAAAGGAACAACAAATCTGTTTGGTATCAACTCTATTCAACCAAGTGATATGAGTTGGACAAAGGCTCTTCTGTTTATCTTAACATAAACTTCTTCGTCAGGTCCTTAGGTCTATCTTATGTTCAATTACCGAAGTAATCGTTTAAGATTAAGCCAACAAAACTATTAATCCAAAGAATTGTGTTGACGCCGATCTACTCAATTAATCAATCCAATCTATCACAAGGATAAACCGATTATTAATTGGATCCTCTTTTACCGAAACAAGTATTGTGCACACCAAATATTAATAACCCACAAATTAGAAATTTTCAATATCTTTTTCGTCTTCAAATCTTCTTAGATCTTCAATAAAAACCTACACACAATCACTTGAATCTCTTGTGATCAATCACGCACAGAACGGAGTCTGTTAACAATGGATTATCACAAGATCGTCTTTAGAACTAACAAAAGTATAATGATCCCTGTCGAAACTCTGAACTAGTTTGAGTGAATCTTATATCAGAAGAGAAGATTATCAAGCATAAACAAACTAGGTACAATCAAAGTTCAACCACCGTTAGTCAATCAAATCAATGAAACAAAAGATAAACCGCAATTATCTAGTTTCCCACCAACGGTACTCGTAGAGATTCTCAATCCCAAGGAAGACTTTATTTCTCCTAATTAGGTTACTCTCCTCTCCGAATAGGCGGCTACACCAGTAACAACACAACAAAGAAGAAGTTTGTTGTTACGAAGGATTAGTTTGCTAGAAAGGCAAACTTCAAGTATTTATAGACAAAGAAGTTTGGACACCAAGGAATTTCCAAAACCAAAAATATTCTCAAGATATTCATTAAATTACAAATTCGGTTTCCATAATTCTTGGAAATGCTCTGTCCAAAAATAATGATCGAAATCTATCGGACAATCTCTAATTAGTAAATGCACATTACTAATTCTTATTTTCCTAAAAATGAAGTTAAATACCTTAATTAAAAGATTCTTAACTTATTTATGTTTCGATCCTGGGATTCTCTTCCCTTAGCTATTAAGGAATAACTTTGAACAATTAAAGAAATAAACATTCATAGCACGTGTTCAAAGTATGTCGACATCTTAACTTTGTAAGTTCTCTTCCACACTTACAACCTTGAAACCGATTTGCCACACTTCCAAACTAGTTTAAAATTGTTTCATCTGAATTTCAAGTACTATGCGATTGATCAAATGACATTCAATCGCAAATCATGGGTTTAACGGTTCTACCAAAACAAGTTTCGGTTCTACCTTCCATGTGAGTACTGTGCATAGTCACACTAGCTTTCCAAAATTCGATTGACTAGGTACTAGGATCGGTTCCCCACATATATATTGTATCTAACTTATATGTGTTGCACATGTCCATAGGATCGGTTCCCCTTTGCCTAAAAACGTGTTGCACATGTTCATAGGATCGGTTCCCCTTTCTACTATAAACCTTGATGCACCTAATACAAGGATCGGTTCCCCTTTGTGATGTACTGCACCTCTTACTAGGATCGGTTCCCCTTTCCCATATTTGGTCAGACATAAAATCACAAACCCGGTCATACCATCTCAGGTGATTACTTAAGATCGGTTTCACTAATAAAAGTCATACCAATACATAAGTCAGGACTTTGTGAATAGTTCTACCAAGATCACTAACAAATCGTGAACGGTTATACTCAATCACACATATTGGTTGTTTATAAGATATCCAATGAATAACAACACCAATAACGCCTGGCGATTTCCTTTTCTCACAAACAAGTTTATGAACTTACTTCCTTAGAACACATGTAAAATATTGTTCCCTAGGATGAAATCCTCACCTCATACCCATACATAATCACAATAACATTCAAATGATTATGACGATGTCTTATCTACAAAGTTTAATGGTTAAGCAATAAACCTCGTATTGTATTCCTTAATACTATGTCTATCTAGAGTTCAAATATGCTTCGCAGTTTTGTTTTCAATATGCACGACTTGAAAGATACGTAAGGGAATGAAATAGTTCAAGTCAAATATCACTAACCTCAAGTGGAAGGATGATTGTCGCCGTTGTAGCTCCTTGCTTCTTCACATCTTCAAGTCTTCACAATACTTGTAAAGTCTCAAATCCTAATACTTTCAAGCTAACCTATACGAAGTTGACTCTAGTACATAATCAAGCGACTTTTAACATGATTTTTGATTCACTAAAATATGACAACCAAACTTGACATACCAACGCTTGGTGGGTTCAACCGAGCTATGCTCTAACACCAAGGATATTGCATTAGTATTAGAGTTCCATGTACCATGATCTTTGAAACCTGGGAAATATATCTCATCCATAGCGACATATGTTAGCTCATTACCCAATTGCGGCATAACTACTGGTTGTTTACTAGGGTCACCAGTGAGAATTCCCGTTAACATGTGTTAGAGCATTGCTCGGTCGAACTCGCATGCGTTGCTATCCCAAGCATGTTTGTCAATGTTAGTGATCAAAACTATAAGTCTTGATTTCTAGTCTACTATATCTAAGTATTGGACTAGGATAGAAAGTGTAGTTGAGCTCAAGAACTCCATGGAGATCATCATACAAGACGAAGGACTACTCAAGGAACTGGCGGATCTTCATCGACTAAAAGTTATGTGGAGACTTGAACTTATCTATCACTCAAAAGTCTATCTACTTTATCTCCTATTTTGAGAGAAAAGTCGTTTTGCTATATAGACTTTGATTATACACATTTGTTATTTTGAGCCGAGTTTATCTCGCCTATCTATTTCTCGAAATATGTGTTGGTAAGCTTTTGCTTTGGCCAATTTCATCTTTACCTAGTGACGAAAGTCATGACACGTTTCAATCACTTTGAAAATTGCTTACTTTGACGAAATGTCCTCTAAGAATGTTTCAATGGTTGAAATGAGAGTTTAGATTAAATAACCAATGATGGATATAAGCATTGTGTGGCAACACATGTATGTATAAGTCCTTTTTCCTTGAACTGAAGTTTGCGAACTTTGTTGATCAAGAGAACCGGAACAAGAGTCGTGAACTCAGTCCGCGAACTCATTCCGCGAACTAGCGGAAGTTCTCGACCCGAGAAAATCTGCTGGAGTTTTAGAACTCCTTCCGGGAACTTAAGTCCGCGAACTAAGTCTGCGAACTTATGATGGTTATATCTAAATACGATTGTTTGTGAACTTATTTATATTAACTAAGGAATGCTAAATGCAAACCGTGGCTATATAGTTCATGAATCGATTCGAGTGAATCAAATCGTTTTTGCTTCGATTGTGTCTTGTGTAGTTACATAAGATTTCCTTGCAATTGAACAACTCTCTAACTAGTTCATTTGAATCATTTGAACTAGTTACGGTGAAGAAAAACATGGTTGATATGAAAGTGCTCATATGGCTAACCGTTGGTTAACTATTGTTGAACCAACAAATGTTCATGTTTGGGTACGGTTACATAAACCCAAAATAGTACATTTCATTTGTGTATAACAAGCTAAGTTTTCGATCTAACGGTTGAAAGATATTAGCTTGAATCTAATTAGGTTTTCATCTAACGGTGAATATTGAATGCTTTTTTACCAAGCTAACATTGATTGCAAACCCTGATATGAAAGACTATATAAGGGAGAACTCTAGCAACTGGAAAACCTAATCCCCACGCCTCTTGTGTGATACTAGTTGTATTAGCTAGAGTCGATTCTCCTTTAACCTTATGTTTCTTCTTGTAAACCAGGTTAACGACTTAAATACTTCATTGGGATTGTGAATCCAGACCGATACTACTTTCTCGTAGTTGTGTGATCTGATCTTGCTGATTCTATCGTTTGAGTACAATCGTAACTTTGGACTGAGATTTATATCTCCGATAGGCAAGATGGAAAAGTAGTCACAAACATCTTCGTCTCATCATTTTTGATTCCACAATATCTTCTTTTGCCGCGTTGATTAAGATTATTGTGAGGTGATTGATAATACTAGGTTGTTCTTCGGGAATATAAGTCCGGGTTATCAATTCGTTTCTGTTCACCTTGATTTATCAAAAGACGGAACAAAACTCGTAGGTATTTCTGTGGGAGACTGATTTATCTATTCTGTAGACTTTTCTATGTGATATAGATTTGTTTATTAAAGTCTTCGACTTTGGGGTAGTAGCAACTCTTAGTTGTGGGTGAGATCAGTTAAGGGAATCAAGTGCGTAGTATCCTACTGGGATCAAAGACGTAAGGAGCGCAACTGTACCTTGAATCAGTGTGAAATTGATTTGGGTTCAACTATAGTCCAGACCGAAGTTAGTTTGTAGTAGGCTAGTGTCTGTAGCGGCTTAATACAGTGTGGTGTTCAATCTGTACTAGGTCCCGGGGTTTTTCTGCATTTGCGGCTTCCTCGTTAACAAAATTTCTGGTGTCTGTGTTATTTCTGTTCCGCATTATATTTTGTTATATAATTGAAATATCACATGTTGTACGTTGTATCGATCAATTGTGAAATTCAACCTTGATTGTTGATTGGAAATTGATTGATCCTTGGATATTGGTCTTTGGTACCATCCAAGTTTATTATCCTTGTATTTGATAAAGACTCGCAAATTCTGATTTGCTTGGGTAAAGATTAAATCAAGTGAGAGAGATATTAACTCCTCAATATAATTTTCTCTAGATTGAGTCTGACTGTCTAGTTGATTCTCTAGAAAGTATATTGGAGTTTGTCCATACAGATTGCTAAGCGAAATATTGGGTGTGGTTGTTGTACCCCCGTTTTTCAACATGTACCAATATAATTAAAGGAATGATGCCAAGCTCAAACTCCTTAAAATGAAAAATCTTGGTTTTCCCCCACCATTTCTATGTTATGGCTTCTACTAATCCTTTATCCGCATTGGCGAAATCAAACGCAAAAACAGAAGAAAACCCATAATTATCACAGTATCGTTGTGCTGGCGGATTCTCTTTCACTACAATTTTATAAAATGCTTCAACCTCTTTCAAGTTATTCTAAAGTTTACACTCCGAGGATCACGCATATCATCTTTACATACATGGATATCTTTATTCTTTGCCGATACTATTTGCAAACCATCTAGATTTTCTTCCATACTCATATTACAATCAATAACGAACATGAAAAAATCAATCACAAGACTAACCCAAATTTCATACAAATTTTATCACGAATAATCATACAAATTTACCTACAAACTAATCATACAAATTTCATTTCTTTCATCACAAATAATCAAAATTTCAATTTTTTTCATCATTAATAATCAAATTAAACCCCAAAAATTCTAAAAATCAATTTCAATCACATATCATCTAAAAATCAATTTGGTAGGACTTAAAACAAGCCTACAATAAACTACAAGTGCATAATGCCTTATTGTGTATAGTGCAAATACAGGTCGATCCACAAGGACAAGGTGGGTGTAGAGTTGAAACTATGGCCTTACTACAACTGATTCAATCCAAACAGTGACAAAAAAAGGGTTTTGTTTGCGTCGATACGACAAAGTGATGGATGATTATACAAAAGAAATAAGATTACAGAGCAATAAATGGTAAACTAGGGCTTCAAATCCACCTCCTATACGCATAGAAATACCTAATTTGATATACTAGCTCTCCCTTCAATCAAGGAGCTATAGAAGTTCTAGCCTCAAACTACCTTGAAGATGTGATATAATCACTAACAAATATGATGATTTAATCCCAGCAAAAGATGTCAATTCCTAGAATTACCTATCTGTTTAAGGCATAGGTAATCACAAATTGAACTAAATCAATTTACATAGAGCTTGAAAACATAACAAAGAATTGATCAAACTACCAAGGATGCAAGACATACAAGGTGAAAGTAATTTGATATGCAATCAGAGATTAATCTTACTTTTCAATAAAAATCCATGGAGAACAAGTAAAATCAAACAAAGATAAACTATTTATTTACAGGTTTCATCTAAACCCAAAGAGAAAATTAAAACATTGAAAGTGTTGAAGATAGAAAACCTAAATTACTACTAGAGCTTGGTGCACCGGCTACTCCGGGCATGACCTCTTCATCACAATCCCATCCTTATTTATACTAGACTTTGCCCAATCAATTATCAATCCCTATTTTCCATACAGTATAAACAGAAAATTAGGTTTTCTAACACACAACTCACCAACTCCGTTAATTAATTTCAGAACCACTGCCTCTTTTATGCATGCTGCTACCAATTGTTGACAGATAATTTCAGATTTTCCTTCAATTTTGTGTTGAATTCCAACTACCCTAGCTAGTCATAGCTTATTGTGAAGAAAAGGGTTGAAAGAGCGAATGAGGGGGTAGGATGGTGGTGATAGTGTTGATTGACATGAGGGAGAGAATGGGTTTGGAGTGTAAGTGGGAAAAACAAGAAAGGTTGTTGTGGAGGTGGAGGTATGGGTTTGACAGAGAAATTGAAATGGGAAAGACAATTGAGAAGAAAAGTTTTTCTGATTGTGGAAGTGAAATGAAAAAGATAATAGGGACCGACCTGGGTGTTAGGCACTCATACCTAGCTTAGGTATATAAGAAGTAGATTGTTTGGGTTCCCTTTTGGTTTAGAAGGTGCAGAATATTTGGCTTTACACCAGGCCCATTAATATAAGCCATGATCATCATATGACTGGCTGCGCCGGCACTAGATTTTCTTCCACTTCTAAGCCACCATTTGCTGCAACGTCTCCACATTCCAAAATATCTCTGCCACTTCAGCTAGCTGAAACTTCATGGACCTCCCCATATTTATTAATCCTACAAACCAAACATAAATTATAAGTATTTACAACAAAAAGGATTATTGATGCCTCGAGACGCAAAATGTACAATTTCATTTAAAATGTGACATTAGAGCACTTGGGATGTGATAAAAGATAAAAAAAAAAAAGATCTAGAAATATGCATTATTAGGCACCGATCACACCCCCAAACCTGAATTTTGCTCGACCTCGAGTAAACAAAAGAAAACTAAGAAAATCCTACCTACACCACTGTCGCTGGTTTCTCGATTGCATTTAGTGAATGCAATAAGCCTTTTAAACCACTAAGTGTCCCTAGTGGACGAGTTGAAGTCTCGTGAGGGCTTGCTTAGAACATACCCACAAAGTTCTAGGTCAAAAGAGAGCTCACCTTGTATGATGTGTGACACCTGCTTTTAAGTTTAAGCTCACAGCAAAATGGATCTGTCAATCTAGCTTTCAAAGGCACAAGTGACACACACTGATTCCAGCACAAAAAATATTTTGAAATCCAAGAGTTCGAATAGTTAACATGTGATAAGAGTGTAAAGTGTAATTCTATCATGAGCATGCATAGAAACTGATTTATCAACCTAAGTCATGACTGCCAATACTAAGAGATAGTTGGGCCGATTCAAAGACAAGCTAGCTTTATGGGAGATGTGAATGTTCACCTGATGTATTGGTGATATTTCAGCTTACCTGTTTTGTATATTGATGGCATACACCCTCCCTTGCTTATTACAAGACTATTTACATGAGATATACAGAGACTAGTTACTTTGACTACTTTGAAACAAAAAGTAAAGAAATACTGACTTAAGAGAGCACAAGATGAAGAACAGACTCTCTTATCATATTCTTTTGATTATTTATTTTTTTTGTATTTTTTTGTATTTTTCTAACTTTTTTTTTAGATGAAAGAGTCACGAAGACAAGATGATAAACGACTTTACATAAAACAAACAGATACATTGAATTAACATTATAGCAAGAGGCATCCCTTTTTGATGCACAAAGTAACATTGAATGGTCGTTTTTCATAACGTATACACCAACTACTATCCCAGCCGACTAAAGAACAAGCTAGTCAAGCCTCATCGGTATTCTAGATGATTGGAAGTCTACTGGATTACGAAAATCAGACGCTATACATGCTTGATAGACCGTGCAAGTGCAAATTTCATATCACATTCTCAAAAAGTTTCAAAAAAATGTAAATCGAACTCACATGTTGTAGTGCTAGAATCAAAAAGATATCAAATTTGTACCTCATCATCTAGATCGAGAATCCTAAAATTATTATACATGCAGATACTACAAATCAAGGAGGATGAGCTCAACAATTTATTCTTTTTTTTTACCATGGCAGAGTTCAGTTTCAATTATAGCACAGTGACAGTCACATGGTATCTACTCTTCACCCCCAAACCTAAACTAAACATTGTCCTCAATGTTTCTAAAGATGATCAGAATTATAACAACAACATACCATAAGGACCATGTTGAGTACAGAAAAGGAAAGAGATATTACCAGATTTGACGAAAGAAAGAACTGAACTCCAATATCCACGGCTAGAATCCAACATTTTTCAGCTAAGATCACATTGGATTAGCACAAGATATACAAAAGAAAAATGAAACTGACTTGAGATAGAAAAATTACCTACTGGATTATACACAAGAAGAATTCACCATACATTAACAGTCTAAAGAATCGAGGATCAACCCAAAAGACAGAGTGCAGAAATTTTAACAGCCTCACACAATTATAATAACACAGAAATGCAAGTGAGGATGCAAAACAAAATGAGTTATCCCCAAACCTGGATTTTTCAACGGATATACTTTTGGGCACAAAATCTACCAATTTCAGGGGTGCATTATGCACAAGGTCTAATTCATAGTGGACATTGTAAGGGACGGGCAGAGATACACATTCCAACTGTGGCTCCTCAAAGGTATCATATTTTGCCGAAAAATAGTCCAAGAGGACTTGTGAAGCACACAAATCTAACCCAAGGCTTGGAACTGTCCACAAAGTGGGTTTAATAAACTCTCGGCCGACATTAAGGCAATCATGTTGTGACTTAAGCATGGAATCATATCTGTCTAGGTTATTTTCATTTGTATCATTACACGATTCAACACTCCCTAAGTCAGAAACAAGTGCAATATCATGCTCATATTCATTGAACAAATCAACAAACCCCAACTCAGAATCATCATCATCAAAAATTCCAGTCTCATGCATAAGGAAACCAGAAGAAACATCATGTTGTAACCTAGGCAGGGAATCAAACACATCAAAGTTATTTTCATGCATATTATCATTGGTGTCGACAGAAAATTGAGCATTCCCTAAGTGACAAACAAGTTGTGTAGCATGCTCACTTTCACAAAACAATTGCACAAGACCCAAATCAGTACCAAAATCATCAGGATATTGATTGCGATGAATATCAACATTAGAAGAGACATTATCAATGGAGGTCTCTACACTATGGTCTAACAATTCAGAGTCACATGACTCCAAAATTGAATCTTCATGCAGAACTAGATCCTCTAACCTCTTATCATCATCAGAGTAATACACATACTCTTCCCTATTAAAAGCTTTGGTGTCCTTAGTCCACTCATTTTTCTCTACATGAGGTTCATATTCATTATCAGTTGCACGAGTAGGACTGGACACACTATTTTCAAAATTTAATTCATCATCATCATTGTAACAGGGATTTTTCCATTCTGGAGTGCAAGTCTGTGAGTGGGTGTCTTGTGTGTCATAGAGAGCATCAACATGATGTGTTCTAGATTTCCTCAGGCCATGCAATTCAGGGCAGTTTTCAATCAAATGATCCGAGCTATCACACGACATACAAACATGGAGTTCAGTTTGGGTACAGGACTTAGGGACAATAACATTTGCATTTCTACATTTTTCTAGAGCTTCGACTCTCCTAGTCATGCAATTCATGTTTGTATTAGAGTCAAAACCAGACTCTAACTCATGGTGGTTACGCATATCATGTGATAGTATCCTGGTTTCCCTAATGGGTTCCCATTGATGGGTTTGTTCTGCTAGTTCAGCTAAAAATGACCATGCATCATCCACAGTTTTTTCAATAAATTCACCATTACACATGGATTCAACCATGAATCGAGAACTAAAGTCTAGTCCTTCATAAAGAATTGCGACCAGTCTCCACTTCTCAAAGCCATGGTGAGGACACTCAAACAACAAATCATTAAACCGTTTAAAGTAATGAAAAATTGTCTCTCCATCTAACTGGACAAAAAAATTAATACTTTGACGAATGCTGATGATTCTATGATATGGAAAGAACTTTTTGAAAATTTTTGTTGTGAGTTGGTCCCAAGTGGTGATTGACTGCGGTCTCAGACTGTAAAACCATGATTTGGCACTTTCTTTTAACGAAAACGTAAACAAACGCAACTTTAGAGAATCCTCGGACATATTTTCAAACTGCATAGTCCGACAGATTTGCTCAAACTCTCTAACATGATGATAGAGGTTTTCAGCATCATCCCCTCGAAATATTGGAAGAATTTGTATCATGTTTGCATCTAATTCAAATGGACCATCAGTCTGGGGTAAGACAATACATGATAACTGACTTGTTCTTGTGAGATACATGTACTCATGGAGAGTACGAGGCCGACTGATATCATCACCCATTTTCTCAACTTGAACAGGTGTGTCAATAATGGGAAATGGGGTTTGAATTAGGCAGTCTTGATGAAGACTATCTAGACCATCATTTTGGTCACGAAAAGCAACAATCTTAGCCTAGCACACATCAAGCATGTTACAACACTCAGACAACCAACGATTTTTTCAAAACAGGGAAGCTAAACTCATATGAACCAAAAGCTAGTTTTCAGAATTATGCACACAGAACACAACAAATTTAGCAGGTAGCATGCTTTCAAGTAGCATGGGTTCATGCACAAAGGTACCAAGGCGACTGGTTCAACAGATAACAATCAGATAACCAAGCAATACAGGAAGACAATGCTCGTGAGAATTAAAAGGCTAGCCCTAGAATTTGTGTATATAGCTTTGCAATGTTGCACTTTAGTACGCAAACCAGGGAAGTAATGCTTATAGTAATGACAACAAGATTCAGGGCTAAACGCACACAGGCACGAGTTCTGCTGAGATTAAGGGATCAACAGTACAACAACAGACGAGTAAAAATGTTCGTCAAAATTCACATAATTATGCTCATGAGTGTCATATATTACAGGAGTTGAGTATTGCTCAGCAGGGTAGCTAGTTTATCTGGCTAACACATTTTATCATTCACGCAGTAACAGTAAAAACAGGTTCGAGAACGATACCGCCGGTATAAACCGGGTTTAGGCACGAAAACCACGTTCTGCTGCTCCTCTTTCTGCTCTCCCTAAGCTTGTGTTTCCAGCACGACACAAGAGAAGACCAACAAACTGGTTCTGTTGCTCCATTTTTTTCCTTTCCTTTCTGGTTTGCTGCTTCAATTTCAAAGGTACCTGGTTAACTCAACAACCAGTTTCAGATCCTAGAATGGTACAGATACAAAATCACTAACACTAAAAAATTCAGAAAAGAGATTCTGCAATATGAAGTGTGGGTATGCTGGGATCGGTGACATACAATCCTTAGAAAAATCTGAGTTATGATAGCATGGTATCGCAGGGGATTCTCAAACATGGACAATACCTACATTGTCGTGAGGGTAACTCAAATTTCGAGAAGAGAAAACTACAGCAACAGTTGGGTAACACCTAACACAGCTCAGGTGTCAGCACAATGAAAAGAGCAGAAAAGTTCAGAATAGTGTTGTAGTGCAGCTGAGATGTGACAAATCAGCCCTTGCAGATTCAATGTTTAAGTGTAGGCTACTGTATCTACTTGTGACAAAACCTAATATTGAGTAGCAGGCAGTAACAAGATGACAATTAACAACTAACAAAAATAAATGTTTGCAGATTCCTATATGAATGCTTACTGATGGAAATTTACATATGGTTTCTAAGAAAATTAAAAACAGTTGAAACCTAACAACTTTACAACCTGAACTATGAACAAAACTAGCTGCAGAAGCACACAATTCAAACTTGACACACTATAAAACAATGATGCAGCTACTCTAAATGAAACAAGGTGCAGATTATGCGATTGACAATGGAATGATAAAAACTACAGTTATTGCAGTTAATCTACTACAGAACTAAGCTACAGCTACAACTAAATGATGTAGAGACAATGAGAGTCGAATACAAATTGAAAAGCAACAGAAAACCTAATATGCTAAAACGAATTACAAGAATATGATGTTGATGACTGAAACAAGATGGGAGATATGTAATAACTGAAAATTAACAACTACAGATGGTTGAACTATGCAGGATATATGATGATGCAGATGAAGGAAAAATCAAAACTACAACTATACTAATCACCAGGATGCAGGGTATCTAACAAATGGTTTACTATGTATAAATAAAAACTATTATGAGATGCAGATTATACTAATAGTTACTGAAAACAAACAGAATTCACACAAATATATACAAGATTGAACTAAAAATCAGAACTTACACTGAGATGCAGATGATGAGAATTATTGAGATTTACAGCTACAGATGATGACAACAACAAGCTTGAAATTGAGTTAAGTTACACTATGAGACCATGAGGCAGGTGATCGCGACAAACAAAACTGAAAGAGATCTGAACTAGATGCTTAACCAGATGCAGCTACAAATTGAAATGGTATTATGACTAGATGCACACTGATGCACAAACTAACAGAGTTACTATCTAAGTCACAAGATGATGGTAAACTAATAAGCTACAATATGCAATGACTGAAAAATTAAAATTATAGCTAATACTAACAAAAGGAAGAAAGAAATCTAACACATATATACAAGAGATAAACGGAAAATCAGTAAAATGGAACCAACAAATCAACCACACCGCTACCGAATCCCTGGCAGCGGCGCCAAGAACTTGGTAGGACTTAAAACAAGCCTACAATAAACTGCAAGTGCACAGTGCCTTATTGTGTATAGTGCAAATACAGGTCGATCCACAGGGACACGGTGGGTGTAGAGTTGAAACTATGGCCTTAAAACAACTGATTCAATCCAAACAGTGACAAAAAGGGGTTTTGTTTGCGTCGATACGACAAAGTGATGGATGATTATACAAAAGAAATAAGATTACAGAGCAATAAATGGTAAACTAGGGCTTCGAATCCACCTCCTATACGCATAGAAATACCTAATTTGATATACTAGCTCTCCCTTCAATCAAGGAGCTATAGAAGTTCTAGCCTCAAACTACCTTGAAGATGTGATATAATCACTAACAAATATGATGATTTAATCTCAGCAAAAGATGTCAATTCCTAGAATTACCTATTTGTTTAAGGCATAGGTAATCACAAATCGAACTAAATCAATTTACATAGAGCTTGAAAACATAACAAAGAGTTGATCAAACTACCAAGGATGCAAGACATACAAGGTGAAAGTAATTTGATATGCAATCAGAGATTAATCATACTTTTCAATAAAAATCCATGGAGAACAAGTAAAATCAAACAAAGATAAACTATTTATTTACAGGTTTCATCTAAACCGAAAGAGAAAATTAAAACATTGAAAGTGTTGAAGATAGAAAACCTAAATTACTACTAGATCTTGGTGCACCGGCTACTCCGGGCATGACCTTTTCATCACAATCCCATCCCTATTTATACTAGACTTTGCCCAATCAGTTATCAATCCCTATTTTCCATACAGTATATAAACAGAAAATTAGGTTTTCTAGCACACAACTCACCAACTCCGTTAATTAATTTCAGAACCACTGCCTCTTTTATGCATGCTGCTACCAATTGTTGACAGACAATTTCAGATTTTCCTTCAATTTTGTGTTGAATTCCAACTACCCTAGCTAGTCATAGCTTACTGTGAAGAAAAGGGTTGAAAGAGCGAATGAGGGGATAGGATGGTGGTGATAGTGTTGATTGACATGAGGGAGAGAATGGGTTTGGAGTGTAAGTGGGAAAAACAAGAAAGGTTGTTGTGGAGGTGGAGGCGTGGGTTTGACAGAGAAATTGAAATGGGAAAGACAATTGAGAAGAAAAGTTTCTCTGATTGTGGAAGTGAAATGAAAAAGATAATAGGGGCCGACCTGGGTGTTAGGCACTCATACCTAGCTTAGGTATATAAGAAGTAGATTGTTTGGGTTCCCTTTTTGGTTTAGAAGGTGCAGAATACTTGGCTTTACACCAGGCCCATTAATATAAGCCATGATAATCATATGACTGGCTGCGCCGGCACTAGATTTTCTTCCACTTCTAAGCCACCATTTGCTGCAACGTCTCCACATTCCAAAATGTCTCTGCCACTTCAGCTAGATGAAACTTCATGGACCTCCCCATATTTATTAATCCTACAAACCAAACATAAATTATAAGTATTTACAACAAAAAGGATTATTGATGCCTCGAGACGCAAAATGTACAATTTCATTTAAAATGTGACATTAGAGCACTTGGGATGTGATAAAAGATAAAAAAAAAAAAAGATCTAGAAATATGCATTATTAGGCACCGATCACAATTTCAATCATGGATTATAACACATATCAATCATCAATTTCATCAAAATATCATCATAATTAAAAAAAAATCCTAAAATTTTAAATTGTTACCCCAATCGATTTCGTGGACGGAATCGACCAAAAATACTCTCAAACGATTCCAATCGTGATGTTGATCAAACCCACAGAACGAATTGATGAAATGATGAAAAATCGAAATTGGGGAAGAAATAAGGTATGTGCGGAGTAAGAAATGAAGAGAAATTGGGGAAGAAATGAAGAGAAAGTCTACTTCTGCTGGTGAAATGGTGTTTTTTCCTGCGTTGTTTGGTTCATCATAGTTAACCATTTTGAATGGTCATGTGCTGTTCCATTCCGCGAAAAGTGCAAAAAGTTTTTGCGCCGAACCATTCAGCTATTTGATTCTGCGACTAGCATGCTAGATTAGCACTGTCATAGTACTTTGGAGGTTTCCCTAGCTGCCAATCTAGATGCTAGATTAGAAGACCATATGACTTAGCCTTAAGTTACCTAGACAGCTTATAGAGAAACCTACTTAAACACAAAGGAAATTGTTCTAGAGTTATAATTCTAACATGTGTGCTAATCTTCTTGCATGGCATAAACTACGTAAGTGCAAGTCCTTAGATAGACCTTCCTTTAGAGATTTGGAAAAACTCAACTTGTCTATGCTAGTTAAGTTAGAATGAAATTTTTTTCTTATTCTAGTCAGTCATGGGCTCAAGCTCTCAAATCAAAATACTTCAGTAATGGTGATTGTTAGAGCACTGCTCGGTCAAACTCGCAAGCGGTGGTATCTCAAACTTTTTTGTCAAGTTTAGGTGATCAAAACTATAAGTCTTGATTTCTAGTCTACCTAGAACTATGCCTCAGATTAGGATATAATGTGTAGTTGAGCTTTAGACTACACGTCGTTCATCGATTAAAGGTGAAGATCTACTGAGGAGATCTTGGAGGAACTTCATCAACAAAAGGTATGTGGAGAGTAAAACTTATCTATCACTCAGAAGTCTATTTTATTCTATCTCCGAATGAGACTAAGTCGTATAGCTATATAAACTTTTATATTATACACATTTGATATTTCGAGCCGAGTTTATCTCGCGTATCTATTTCTCGAAATACGAGTTGAAATCTTTTTGCTTTAGCTGCGTTCATTATTATTCTTGACGAGTTTACTTGGAAACAATTTATTTGTTGGAAACTAAATAATAAGTCAAAAGATGATCATGTGAAAATTGCCTTGAAACATCTTACATGATTTGTGTGACACAATCATTTGATGTCGACTCGGAAAGTTTCGTATTGATAATTCGATCACTTGAAAATTACTTATAAGCTAATAGTTTGTGTAAGACAGCTATTGTCGTCTTCTAAGGATGTTTCAATGATTGAAATGGGAGTTTATAACGATTAACCTTTGTCTGGATAAAACACAGTATGCATACCAGTATGCAAACTGTTGTGGTATCAATCAGGTCCGGAAACCAAGTTTGCATACTAGTATGCGAACGGTTTTAACTATTAAAGTAAGGGAACCAAGTTTGCATACCAGTATGCAAACGGTTCTACCTGAGTTAAGGTCGGGGACAACAGTATGCGTACGCGTTTTCAAATTACTGGACAATACCAAAGTCCGGAACTAAAGTTTGCGTACCCGTTTGCAAACTTAGTGGTTAAAGTTCTAAAATCGGTTAAGTATGTTTTCATACTCATAAACAATTACATTTATGAATTAAGGAATGCAATCTTTGCAAACCATGGCTTAATGTTCATGAATTGATTTCGGTATAAATACTTTGTACGATTACGAATCAATCCAATTTTGTTTCAATTGGTTCTTATATACTTCTATGAGATGTATACAATTGAACAACTCTATGAGTAACACAATTAGATTCATTTGATTATCTTTCATGTTTGATTGATCATCATATTTGATTTACAAGTGTTAGATGAATGTGGTTAAGAAAAAAGTGTTCATATGGGTAACTTCGATTAACTATTGTTGATCCAACTCAATATACACGTTTAGGTACAGTTACTCATATCTAAATGAAGGTATATTTCATTTGTGTGCAACACGCTAAGACCATCTAACGGCGGAGAGATATTTCTTTGGTTTTAAGAAAACTTATCTTGAATCTTAAATTAGGTTTTCATCTAACGGTGAATATTGATTGCTTTGTTTCAAAGCTATCAAACCCTGATTTGAAGACTATATAAGGGAGAACTCTAGCAATTGGAAAACCTAATCCCGACACTT
The DNA here is from genome assembly GCF_003573695.1 of Papaver somniferum. NCBI lineage: Eukaryota > Viridiplantae > Streptophyta > Magnoliopsida > Ranunculales > Papaveraceae > Papaver > Papaver somniferum. The sequence goes on along the minus strand of NC_039358.1, from coordinate 124,200,636 downwards.
TTATGTGTCCTAGTTGCGACTAGATTTGATTCTCCTTTAACCTAGGTTTTTCTAAAACCATTATAGGTTAACGACTTGAAGACTTCATTTGGGATTCGTGAAGCCAGACCCAACTATTTTCTTTATAGTTGCGTGTTCTGATCTTACTTGTTCAATCGCATTGAGTACTATCTTCTCTAAGGTTTGTTCGAGATTTATCTATGATAGGTAAGATATAAAAAGTAATCACAAAGCTCTTCGTCTCATTCTTTGTGATTCCACAATAACTTCTTCTACTACCATATAGTTAAGTTATTGTGAGGTGATTAATATTTCTAGGCTGTTCTTCGGGAATATAAGACCAGATTATCAATTGGTTCCTGTTCACCTTGATTTATCAAAAGACGGAACAAAAACTTCGTCGGTATTTCTGTGGGAGACAGATTTATCTATCACAATAGACTTTTCTGTGGGAGACAAATTTGTTTATAAAGTCTTCGACTTTGGGTCGTAGCAACTCTTAAATGTGGGTGAGATCAACTAAGAGAATCAAGTGCGCAGAGTCCTGCTGGGATTCAGAGGCGTAAGGAATGCGACTGTACCTTAATCGGTGTGAGACTTCGTTAGGGCTCAACTACATTCCAGTCCGAAGTTAACTTGTAGTAGGCTAGTGTCTGTAGCGGCTTAATACAATATGGTGTTTAAAACTGGGCTAGGTCCCGGGGTTTTTCTACATTTTTCATTTCCTCGTTAACAAAACTTCTGGTGTCTGTGTTATTTCTTTTCCGCATTATATATGTTTATATAATTGAAATATCACAGGTTGTGCGTAGTTCAATCAATTGGTAAATCCAACCTTTGGTTGTTGGTAAAAATTGATTGACGCTTGGGCATTGGTCTTTAGTACCGTATGTGGATGGGGAAAACGGTTCGCTGGTTTTTTAGGGATTGAAGAGTCGGGCGTGTTGTCGAGACTCCTCAACCGAGCAAACTACTCAACCTCACACATATACACTGCAAAGAAAGTGCTTAGATTCGAGAGATCAATCTGTAAGACTCCGGCCTAAACCAAGTCAATAACCGTTCCAGAGTCAATTCGATCGCAAAGAGGGAGATGGTTTGATCTGTAGGAGGGAAGCTGAGAATTGTGTTGGATCAATGATGATCAAGGATTGTGTATGTGTTGAACGTTTTTGCAAGTTTTCTGTGAATTGATGAGTTCGAATAAGTTCTGGGAGATTGACGTATTCTTGAGAGTAATTGCTCGAGAAATTCTGTGTAGACGAATGTTGTCCTTTTAATCATTCAGAGACTTATTTATATTGTCAGAATAGTAAACACCTTGATCCCTGTAAGTGTGACGGTTTCTTGAGTGAAAGAGGTGAAACCAGTTCCAGGTCGTGCGGATACTTGGTTAACCATCCACCCACTACTTTGCTAACTCCTTCAACCGTTTGCACGACTTACTCACATTTCTCATCGTGGATGAATCCACGTGCCGTAGGCCGCCAGACCAAAACCCTAATTGATATCCCCCCATGTGACGTGATTGATGTCTCACGAATCATGGAGTCTGCATGACAGACGTGTATTTAATTACTCGGTTGTTGACTGTTTAGACAATGAGTCTAGGTTTTGTTGAATTGAGCATGAGTGACGAATGCTCAATGATTCATGGATCTAACCTGTTTGTCGAGACGTATAACTTTTTAAATGATGTTGACATTGCGCGTATTAGCAAAGACGGTAAATTTGACAACCGAGCATCGATTTGATGAATTACTGAATATTGATAGTTGGATCAATATTAGAGAAACTGAGCAAGTATTGCTCAATTCGACGAATTACTGAAATATTGATAGTTGGACCAATATTCGAGCAACTGAGCAAGTATTGCTCAATTCGACGAATTATTTATTGGTGACGTGACCCAATATATATTAATTAAAATATTGGTAGATTACCAAATATTATATAATTAATCCAGATGTTGATTGCTGGATCGACATAAATTTATTAGTGTTTGAACTTTCTCAGAATGATGATTTGTGGGGCTTTTGTTCGAAACCCTAATTTTTGATCAATTGTTTGTCAATTGATGAATTGCTAAAATTAGGTCATGAGTGAGGGAGGGACCGATCACATGGGATAATGGACGACCATTAGATGCCCAATTATTAGATTGAGCATGCACCAGGGTTCTGAGTTGACCAGTTGGTGAAAGAATGATGATTAAATGCCGATTTCATCATTTATTGAAATAGTGCTCGATTGAGCATTAGGTGATAAAACCTAATTATGGAAAAGTGAGGGACCGACCAAGAGGGCATAAAACAGACCCTTGGTGGTCGTGGGACCAGCGGATGGTCGTTTGAGAAAATTCCAAGTTGGCTGGAAAGAGTTTGGACCCAATATGAGCAATTGAGCAAATTAGGTCAAAATTATAAGAATGTGCGGGACCGGCTCCTTGCAAGCCTTAGGGCCGGACTTGGTCGGTCAAGGAAGCATGATCGTGTCACCATAATGTTGGTGTCTCAGTCCTGTGAGTTTCGGCATTTTCTGATGTGCGTTTGAGAAATATTTTGAGTTTTCAGAAGAGTTCGATCTTTGACTGAAATTCTTGATTTTGCTGGAATGAGCAAGTAGAACTTTGCTCGTTTGATCAAAATTTGGAAAATATTAAAATAATGATATTTTAATATTTGGCGTGAGTAGCCTAGTCGGTCATGTGACCATTTGGCTTTTTGGCTTTTTCATGGTTTGAGCAATATTTGAGAAAATATGAAAAAACCATGATTTTTGCTCAAACTGAAGAATTTCATGAGATGAGGGAACTAGCAATTATGAAAGACTAGGGATTGTAAGGTATGGGACCGGCCACGGCTAGGGCATGGCCGGACGGCCAGTAGCTCGGTCCCGCAACACGTTTCCCTATTTTTATTATTTTTCATGAAACCGTGAAAATATGGAGAAACCATGAGTTTTGCTCAAACAAGGAAAGTTGCTAGAATGAAGGAGTTTTCATGAGTTCATGAAAATAATAAAATAAGAAAAAAAAAATGGAAGAAGCATGGGGACCGTCCACGGCTAGGGCTCCCTGGGTGCCTCTTCATTATTTTAATATTATTATTTTCTCTCTCTTGTTTTGTGTAGGATTCCTCATTTTTCCATATTTTCGAATGATCGTTCGTGCATTTGGGTGCTCGGTCGCGCATCATTGTCGAGTACACTTGCACCATTTTCTTAGGGCTTACTCAGTGATAACCCAGATGCCCGATTGTTGAGTATTTATTACTAATTCATGAAATTTAGTAGAGAATGATTCATGAAATTGAGTAATAAATGTGAGTAGTTATTTATTATCAATCCATAAGATCAGCCGTGGATTCGATTACGGATTCGGAATAATAAAATGAGCATTACCATCCTTTAGGATCGTGGATTCGACTATAGAATCAGAGTAATAAAATTGTTTATTACCATTCCATGAGATCAGTCGTGGATTCGATCATGTAATCGGAGTAATGAGATTATCTATTACCATTCCATGAGATCTTCCGTGGATTCGATCATGAAATCGGAGTAATGAGATAAAATAGATTATCTTCTAGAAATTCAGTGGTGAATGTCACAGTAGAATTAATCTATTGCAGAAGGAATATTAGTCAGTTAAAGCGTCATACCCGTTCTGAAAGGTGCATAGTCAGGAAACAACGAGTGTTGCCGATGTCCTGAAGGCGTTTGCCCTCTCAACAATCATGTATGGAGAACCGCCTGAATCTATACACGGTCTCTCTACATAGTCAGGGAACAATGAGTGTCACCGACGTCCTGAAGGCGTTTTTCCCTCTCAACAAACAATTATGTAAGATGACCGCGATCATTCTTCTATGTAGAGAGGTCATGATGAAATGCATAACATCGAACGCTCAGCTAGTGGGAGGATTTTCGAGAATCATATTCATCATGTCTCTGAGAGGAACTCGATCAGAGATCGTGAAACGGCTCACAGATCGTAAAATATGAATCGTCACATGCGTTCCTGAAGCCGGGTCAGAAACATGCAGTATCATGATTTTACGATTTTGACCTTTGTTGAAATCCACCATCAACACCGTCCAAGTTGTTTCTTATAATAATCAGGCTCACGGATTCCTATATGTTTGATTTGCTGACACATTGAGTCTGACTGTCTAGTTGATTCTCTTGGAATTATATTGGAGTTAGACCATACAGATTGCCGAACGAAATATTGGGTGTGGTTGTTAGAGCCCCTTTTTTTTCAGTGGTATTCTTCATTAAAGTTTTTCTTCAATTAATGCTTCATATATTTATGGAGTGTTATTGCTAAAATCTTGGAAAGTTTTCTTCGGGGAAACTACCAAGATTTGGTTGGATAGATGGATTTCAGGCTTTCAACATCTATTAACTCCAAACTATCATAATTACAACTCTTTTGAGTTTGTTGCTCAATTAGTTCTGCAAAATTTTAGTACTTGGAATATCACACTCTTGGATCAACTGTTTGACAATACCACTGCCATCAAAATCCGAAATATGTTCATGGACAGTACTAAGGATGATATCATGGTCCGGATGCTTCCAAAGATTGACCTGTGAAGAGTAGTTTCAACATGTTAACCTCTACTAATAGATTTTATTTAGGTAAATGGTAGGAATACTTAATCAATATTGCTCACAAAAAAAAAGTAACCTTGAAATGTATAAGAGAAATTGCTCCAATAAGATGCAGGCTTGCAGTTCTCAATGGTAGTATCAAAACTCAATGCAGCTCTTGGGGAAAAAGCAATGAGACAATAAATCACATACTTCTTGAGTACAAACATGTTAGAGATGCTTTGAGGGGAATTAGCATCAATATTGATGCGGTAAGAAATAACTGTAGCATTGTGTCATAACGGGTAACTTTCGGGTTCACTGAAAATAATGTGACAACAGATGAAAGATGGACCAATTCCTTAATGATAGGCGCTTGGATTTATTTGGAAAGACATATGTTAATATGTCTTAAAAAAAAAAAAAAACTTAATTGTTATAGCTCTATGAACAAAACTTATTATTTTCTTAAAGTAGAACGGAAGATATGATATATATATGATTGGAAACCTCTCCTTAAGCATGAGTGTTGAAAATCAACATTGATACCACATTTGATTCATATACTATCCATGTTAGAGAATCGCTCAGTTGACCCATCAAGCATTGGTATGTCAAGTTTGATTGTCATATTTTAGTTCCAAAACTCGAACCTGCTTGATTTGGTTGACTAACGACATATAGTGATCCTTAATAGATCAGACTTGATTATTCCATGGTCCGTCTCTTCTGATATAAGGCTACTCAATCTTTTTTCAGGATTGACTATTACAGATCTAGTGATTTGAGATCTGCAGATATAACTAGTGACTATCCATCGTTAACAGACTCTGTTCTATGTGTGATTGATCATTAGTAGGAATCAAGTTGTTTGTGCAGGTGATACTTTGAAGATTGAAGACTAAAGATTTTTTATTTTTGGTATACTGATCTTTGTGATACTTCGTGTATACTTGATTCTTTGGGATCCAAACATGCAATTTATTTTGGTAGACATTATACTTGTTGAAATATCGAATAAATTGTGTAGTTGCTTCTCCTTGTAGAGTTTCTTGGATAGAGCTTGTTCACCGGAATAGATTATTTTGTAGGGGAAATTTCGTTTTGGTCCATTTATACCCGGGCCTGTATCGATTTGGTCCACCGAAAAAAACTCGTGTTCATTTTTTCCATAATTATTTAAAAAGATCGAAAAAAGAGGAAATATCCTTCCTAATTGTTACCGCCTGAAATATCATAAACCGTATACCTTCCCTTAATTTATTCCTATCATCTCCATAAGCGTTTTCGTTTCCATTTCAGATTCAAATAGAAAAACCTGAATATACTCAATCAACTAATCAAAATCCTAATATTCTTTTAGAAACTAACCTAATCGACTAATACATAATTAATTTCATCAAAACAATCAACCAAAAACTTCGATAAAAACCCTCCTGAATGACGAAATCAATGAGGAAATCACAATCAAAAGAAGATAAACACAAGAAAATAATTGTAATTCAAGAAGAATCGATGGTGCAAACAACATCGAAGCAAGATGTCGAAGTAATCGAAGGTACGATGCAAAAACTAATTGTAACCAAATCTTAGATTTAGTGCTGAAATTTTGATTTTGATCTTCAAATGTATGTTCATCATGTTTCATTTGTGTTGTTCATCCTGTGGAGATGAAGTTCATCCTCTTCTGTACTTTCTGTTTGTTTCTAGTAGGAGTTTATTCTATTTTATGAACTATCATGTTCTAGTCATCCTTATGGAGATGGAGTTCATCCTGTTTGATGAACTCTGTACTCTTTGTTTGTTTTCAAGTACAAGTTCATTCTGTTTTGTGAACTATCCTGTGCTAGTCGTGATTATGGTGATGGAGTTTACCCTTTGATGAACTAATGCAGCGTATATTATTGAAAAGAATGGAGTAAAGTAACTGATGCAGATCGGAAGCGTTATTAAGATGATAAAGACGCGACAGAGTAGAATAGAGTAAAGTAACCGATATAATTGGGTAGAAATTGGTAGAACTGATAGAATTAGTTGATCTTCAAAGAGATATCCTAAAATCTAAGGTTTATCTAGACCTCGTTAATTCACGATGAATAACAACTATAGAATTGGTTTATCTAGACCCTGTTAATTCACTACGAATAACAATTATAGATATGACTTATGAGATTAGTATTCAGACCTCGGGGTAAACCCAACTATGAATAAAACTCAAACTCAATAATCTCAGCAAGTTTAATGAAGATAAAATAATTCTAATTAATCAAAAAAGTCTACCAGTATTCGTTTTTTGAGCTCCTTATATAGATAACTCCCCCCTAAACAAACCCTAAACTTAACAGAAATATCAAAAACTTGTTTTACAAGGTATTTACTACCTTTAGGAAATTTTCCTAACTTATTAAAACTTTTAGGTGGGTTTGTTTGCATAATTCACCGTTTCCAAGAATTTATAATCCCATGGGATTACGAATTATGGGAATCATGTAAATTCCTTGTGTGTTTGGTAACTCAATATAAATTCCTAGTATTATAGAGTTTTCTTGTATTAAATTCTTTGTAACGTTTGACATTACCTTCAAATCTTAAAATTGCGTATATATGGATTTAGAGTTAAAAAAAAGTGGGTCCATAAATCCCTTGGTAAGTTTCCCAGCAAATCTTAGGGGGAGAGGTCGGACTCCATATGGAGGATTTGCTGGAAAATGAATCCCGTAGGAAACGTGATTCCAAGGATTCGGGCAGCCAAACATACGGAGGGAAACGTAATTCTACTAAATTCCCTGGACCCATGAATTCCACCTTTAAAATTCTACATCCAAACCCACCATTAAAATAAACTTTTGGGCTCTAAAATTACCCTAATTAATAAATCCGAATTTTAATCATTTTTCTACTAAAATTATCATTAATAAAATACAAATAATAATAGGAAAACAATAGATTTAGTTACCATAAAGATCCCTCCATCATGAACTATGTACTTAGGATTTCATTCTGTTTTTTTGAACTATCTTATGCTACTCGTGCTTATGGAGATGGAGTTCACCCTTTGATGAACTCTGGACTTTCTGTTTGTTTTCTAGCAGGAGTTCATCCTGTTTTGTGAACTATCATGTGTTAATCGTGCTCATGGGGATGGATTCCAACCTGTTTAATGAATTTGGACTTTATAGTTAATTTCTTGTAGGAGTTAATCTTGTTTTGTGAACTATTAGGTGATACTCGTGCTTATGGAGATCTAGTTCATCCCTTTTAGTGAACTCTGGACTTTTCTAGTTGTTTTCTTGTAGAAGTTCATCTTGTTTATGAACTATCAGGTGCTAGTTGTGCTTATGAATATCTAATTCATCCCTTTTAGTTAACTATGGACTTTTCTAGTTGTTTTCTTGTAAGAGTTCATCTTGTTTATGAACTATCAGGTGCTAGGCATGCTTATGGGTATCTAGTTCATCCCCTTTAGTGAACTCTGGACTTTCTAGTTGTTTTGTGTTAGGAGTTCATATTGTTCTATGAACTATCAGCTGTTGGACATGATCGAAAATATTAATTGTTGCCATGTTCTTATAAATATAAAAATTCATTGTATACATTGTTATCATAGATGGTTCTTGCTCGGAGTTCGTTTATAATTACTTTTTCCTTTTTTTATGTAGATGAGGATGAGAATAAAGCTAGTAAATAAATACAAATATAAAACTTCAAGGGTAGCTTTACTGCTTTCATTTCGCTTGGTGAGAGTATTACAGTACTAATAAATATGAAGGTTTAAATGCAGAGCAGATTGTATTGTTGAGAAAGAGTACATTTTTGGAATGTGATGCATGCGTTTATAGTAGACTCTATTATTAGCTCATAGTGGAATAAGACAGTGAAATCTTGTCAAATTCTATGAAAAGCACACAAAAAAAATCCTGGACAAAAGGATGTATTTGAATTCACAATTGAGGGCACAACATACATCCTAAGGTCTTCAGCTAAAGAGTTATCAGTAACATATGGCATTTCGTGTATCTAAGAATAAGGATGAATAGAAGATGCATTGCTAGTAAGGCTGCACCGAACCGATCAAACTGCCAGGCCGAACCGAAAACGATTCAGGAAAACCGAATCTAAACCAAATCAACGATTCAACGGTGGTTAAACAGTTTAAGCTTTTTAAAACCGACAAATCTACGATCATCAACGGTAGACACTCGAAAGCCGACCGATGAAACCGAATTGCCAAATCTCTGTCGTTATTCGATCAGTATTGAGTGATAACCCTAGTATATAAACGATTTTTCTGCAGCTTTTTTATTTTCCTTGAGCGCCTCTCTTTCTTCCCCCACCCTTCTCCCTCCCTATCTTCCTTACCAGTTGAAATCTCATAGAGATTGTTTATTTTTGAATTTAAATTGTACTTGTTAAATCTCTAAATTGCTTGATCAGACATTGATATCAATTCTTAGATTACAAGTCTTAAGTGATTACTATCTACTTAGATCAAGATTCAAATAACTATTGTTGTCGCTGAAACAATCCCCATCCTTCGATGAGTACAACACTTTTCATTTGCAAGCGATGATTAACATTCCCCTTCTACTGGAGATCTAATGGAAGTGGTGCTCGATGTTGTGATTGAGTTTTAGAATACATGAACTTTGAAATAATTTTTTAATGTTTGAGTGTGAATTTAAATGTAATACACCTTTTTTATAGATAACTCTATATATGTGATTTGATACACTAAAATTCCCTTTATAGATTCCAAAAGAACAATGAATTGTTAATTTTGGTACTGGTGTATAGCCGATCGTTCAAATCGGTCACCGACTCAGCCGATTTTAAACCCAAACCAATATGGAAGGCTGGTTTGAACGGTTTTGAAATGTTAAAACCGACCAAATACGAATTAGTGTTTGGTTTAGCCTAAAACTGTACCGAGCCGACAATTGTGCACTCTTAATTTCTAGAGTCCAAAAGTATAGCTGATTACAGACTTGGAAGATTCTATACAACACATGAATTAAGTCCATCTGCAAATAAAGAACATGAAATAAGAAACAAAGTATTGAAAACTAAGATCCTTGAGTTGGTTAAATCTAAAACACATAATGAAGATCATGTTACAATGATGGAGTTTTATTTTTGTCAATACTTTTTCTTACTAGTGGTGATGGAGGTTCCATCCAAAGTAAGTACATATGCTGCTTAGAGTCCGTAAGTAGAGTCTCCCGGCTTCACCTAATTCACAAGCATATCATGGAAACTGTAGCGAGAGAGTCTACTGAAGGATGTTATAAGTATCTATTGGTGAGATAAAATTTAAATTTTCTTATATACGATGAATTGTCTATTATAACTAACTTGTGTACTGTTTATGGGTGAAAATTATTTCTGCCGGTTTTGGTAATTTGGGATGTGTGAATGAGAAATGAATCTAAACCCTAAACAAATGCACTGCACGGGAGTGCTTGTGATTCGAGAAATCAATCTGTACAATTCTGGCCTAAACCAAGAAATGGTCGTTCCAGACTTGCTTCGGTCACAAAGTGAAGGAGATGGGGTTGATCTTAGGGAGGTAAGCGAGGAAGGTGTTGAGATTGTTAAGCTGTTGGGTGTGTATGACTTGTATCAGAAAGCTGAACTGGCTTGCAGAATGTAAGCTATCAGTTCTGCCGTTTGGATACGATTGTATCAACACTTGGTTTTTGTTATCTTGTTCTTTCTTGAAAATAGGGAGAACCTATTTATACAAGTCATTGAGCCTAACCCACGTCTCTCATGGGAAGTGGAGGAAGTGGAGTGATGGGGTAGTGGAGTTGTGTGTTAGTATCACACGATCAGTCTTGCCCACTTTTCCCATCATCTCTAACCGTCCATGACTTCCTGACACGTACTTGTGATGGCGCGTTGTGCGCTGCATGCTGTAAACCGCCAGACCAATACCCAAGTACGTATCCCCCACTTTGTGACATGTTTGATGTCTCGAGTGTGTGGATCGTGGGACCCACAGAAAAGTAGCACGTGATGCTAGATTAAATAACAAAATTATTTAGGAAGTCGATATTTATGAAATATCGTGTGCATTCTATGCATGTAATGCATCGAATATATTCATGGTGTATGAAGCATGGCTGTTTTAAGGCTTAACGGAGTAAGTCGCGGATTAAGCATAGCATCACGTCCAACCATCTTCGAGTAATCGTTTGGAGGCTGTATAGGTAAGCCCTGACTTGGACGATCACTATGTGTGGAAGAGTGGTGGACAGTGATTATGGTGATACCTCACGGGTCGCCTAACTCCTGTCTTAGGCTGTCCGTCCAGGCTGGTGAAGTTGGACGGATGAGATGGCTTGCGACCCATATCTGCGACTGTCGGATTAGGGTTTAGGAGGTGCTCGAACACCAACCTTTAGCTTGTTCGAATCCAGGCATGGGACACGTTTTTGGCAGGGCCGATTGGACATGCGTGTAGACAGCATGCTGGTATAGGTGTATGTACCTCACTGTCCCATGGAGATGCGATCTAAGCCACTCAATTTGTCTGGCAAAGAGGAGCGGTTGAGATTGATTTGCGACAGAAATCCCATGCCGCAAAGGAATTGAAGACCGCATGTCGTGCCTACTTCGGGCGCGCGTTTCGAGATGACCAACCATGGTCGGTCTTGGCCGATCAGTCAGGCGTGTAGTCGGCAGGCCAGTGTACACGTCCGTACCTCACTATCCCGTGAAGATGTGATCTAAGCCACTCAATTTGTCCGGCAAAGTTGAGTGGTCGAGATCGATTTGCAATTGAAAACGCGCGGCCATGCCTAGTTTGGGCGCACGAATCGAGACGACCAACCATAGTTGGTCTTGACCGATTAGTCATGTATGTAAGCGGTCCCACGATGATTGTGTTGACATGCTCTGGGCCCTTTGAATCTACATCTACACCCTCCATCTGTGCTTGCGAAGATGGATGGTTGAGACTGATTTACGACACATGTGATGTGCCGCAAACCCTAATTAGGGTTTCACGTCCACGCTGCTTTGGCTGGACGAATTGGAAAGCCACGCTTCTCTTTTGGGGAGGCCGACCATGTGGGGCCCTCGTTGGGCCGGTGGTGAACACGCCAATACCTGCCTGGTGGCTATGGGTCCGATCTAAGCCATCCAATCATGCCGGTGAAGTTGGATGGTCGTGATCAATTTGGGACCTTTAGTGGAATTTCCTGCGACCCTTTAAGCTTTCACGCCGGCCCAACTTCAGGCAACCGTACATGGTTCTGTGGCTAAGTCAGGGGAGGATCGATTATGCAGGCGTGAAAGAGGCCCGCTGGTGTGCAGGACACGCTTGTCCATCCGGTCATGGGACGATCTATGCCGTCCAACCATGCTGGTGATGTTGGATGGAAGTGATGATTTTGAGACTGCCATAAGCAGCCTTGTTCGCACGTCTCCTCCAAGCCGCTCCATACCAGCATGGACATCCAACTTCAGGCTGGTGTTCGGTGGTAGTTTGGGTGGCATGGTAGATATTCGACCGACTAGGGCGTAAGTGGGCCCGCTGGTGGTCATTAAGGTGGTATCCTGCTCCTGCTGAGGATCGTTTAGGATTTTTAAATCATGCGGCCGACTTGCGTGGCCGTGATTGTTTATGAGACTGATATGGACAGTCCAGATTCAAATATGTTTAATCGGGCTAGTATAACACACCGAGAGATGTAGCCTGTACGAGTATTTCGTGCATACCTCATTATCAACGTTTGGAGATTCATGTTACTCTACTGAGAGATACACTCAGTCATCATGCCGCACTAATAATGAGAGTTCCTCGGAACAGGAAATACAAGGCTAGTCATGTATTAATTGATAACGCTATAGATTCACAGGGTATAAGAGATTGTTGCTACATGCTCCAAACTGGATGAATTAGTAAAGTGGAGAAGTATTCATCACTTATCAGTGGCTATATCCTTTGCAGTATGTCACCGCATAATTTTTTGGCTTTTGTACAATTTTAGCTTTTAAATGAAAATCCACCATCAACATTAAGTCCCCTGCCTAGCACATAATGGTTACACTATTGTGGGGTAGGCATGAGATGGTGACAAATTTGTATATTAAAATGACCAAGCTAGAGTAAATACATATTTACCGCATAAACATCGCCAGGTGGAGCTGGTCATACTAGGGTTTGGGAGAAAAGCACGACTTGGTCGGCGTTGAGACCTCAGGATAAGCTCTGTTGTAGCTGATTCAGTCTTTCTTAGGGTTTTCTTCAACATGTATGCGGGGTTTAAAACCGTCATTCATTGATAGGATTTTCTTGCAGAAACTCTATCTCTTCAACATGTGCAGCAGATCATCTTCTTCGTATCACCAGGATCTTCTGTCAAACGCGCACGCCCATCTGAGGTTCAAGATGAACAGATTTGCGATGACTCTCCTGTTCGTGCTCGCTGGAAGGCCGTACCAGTTCGTTCTCCCCCCTTTTTGCAGAGACGCCCATGTGTGACAGTGGTCGATGATGATGATTTGACCAGTCCTCTTCCTTCAAATTCAAACACAACCACCCCTGCTGATCTCGATGATGCAGATTTAGGTATCTCGTCTTAGGAATATCCCAATGCAGGTCTTCCATTCGACATTCACATGAAATGTCTGTCTTCCAGTTATGAACCATCGACGGATTCTTGGTGCGGAAGGAGTTTGTGCCTTTATACACAAAAGTATGGAAGAGGTATGGCCATATTGCAACCAGGAATGTATTTCAAAACTGTGCATCTACTTTGGTTACTACGGTAAACTGCCTTCTTCCCCTGGTTGCCGAGATGGAAGGTATTTCCATCCGTAACGTTGCCGAATCAAAATTTGAAGAGTGGGAAAACATGGTGTCTACCTGTGAATCGATGGGATTCAATGTGGGTTGGCTACGACAGCGTCTTGACATCATGAAGGTTGATCGATCCGGCATCCTTGTGAATGTAGTTCCTGCTGCGAAGGCTATCTTGGAAGAAGAAAAGGCTCTGGCCGCTGAATCAGAGAAGGTGGAGCAGGTAGTACAGAACTTGAAGAATAGGACAGAGAGATATCAAGCTAGGTTGAAGATGATGCTCTCAAGGAACTATAACCTGTTGGATGGCCTCTTCTAAGCCGCATTCAGCTGTATTCTCTTTTTGTTAATGACGCTCATGTCAAGAAGATTTCTGAACATCTTTGTGGAATAAATTGCATTGGTTTTTGGTTGGTGAAAATGGGTTTTTTCATTAATGAAAAATTTATAATTCGAACGTGTAATGAAAATAAGTGCCTGTATTGTTGTGTCATGAGATAGAAGCGGATAATGATCAAGCATGATATGCCTTGAGCCATTTTCCGTTGATGACTGCTTCTAACTTGCCCTCGTCCACCTTGATGATCTTGTAGTAGCTGGTACTGTAAGCCCTAGTGATTGTATAAGAACCTTCCCATTTCGGTGAGAATTTTGGTGTAGACATGTCTTGCCGGATGTACTTGGCCGTCTTCAAGACCAAATCTCCCACTTTGAAAACACGTGGTTTCACAGTTTTGTTCTACGCCCTGGAAATTCTATTCCTGTACACCTGAATGCGTTCCTCTGCTTTGCTTCTTCTGAAATCCAGAGTGTCTATCTCAGCTACTCTGGATTTAGATGCTTCAGCCTCGTTCCATTGGACCCCAGTTGCTGCTGCAATCCTGGCTGATGGGATTTTGATCTCTGCTGGGAGAATTGCGTCCGCACCGTAAACAAGTGAGTATGGAGAAACTCCAATGGAGCTTCTGGGTGACGTCCGGTATGCCCATAGCGTCATTGGTAACTGGTCATGCCATTCTCTAGGATTATCATGTACTGTTCGACTGATAATCCGGATCAACGTCTTGTTGGTACTCTCAGCTTGTCTGTTTCCTTGAGGGTAGTAGACAGTGGAGAAGACCTGCTTAATTCCATATTTTTCAAGTAACTCTCGTACCTGTTTGTTGACGAAGGGAGTGCCATTATCAGTGATAATATGTTTAGGCACACCAAAACGACAAATGATATACTCTTTAATGAAAGACGCAATTGTTTCTCCTGTAGTTCCTCGCAGAGGAATGGCCTCTGCCCATTTAATGAAGTATTCTGTTGCGATTATGATATATTCGTGCTGCTTCGATGATGGCGGATTGATTTTTCTGATAATGTCCAGTCCCCAACTGTAAAATGGCCATGGACTGCTTATAGAGTGTAAAGGGGTGGAAGGCGCGTGAACAAGGTTCCCATGAATTTGACATTTGTGGAAGCTTTGAGAAAAAGCAGCTGCATCGTCCTCCATGGTCGGCCAATAGTATTTCTCGTGTATCTAGAAAAACAGTTTTTTCTTCCCTTGATGTTCCCCTTAGTGCGTTTCCTTCGGCATAATCGGGATTTCTGTCCCAGCCAGGCACCTCAATAGATCACCTCCGAAGCTCTTGCGGTATAAGATCCCTTCGTGAAATATAAACCACTTGGCCTTTTGCTTTATCTTGACATCATCCTTTTGACTAGCAGGAGTTTCCCCGGCTCTCTCCAGTCCCCAGTTTGGTTCACACTAAAAACCTCCAATTGGTGTGGCGGTGCTTGACAATTTGAGCAGGACTTCTGAAGCAGTCGGGATTGAGCCTCCATCTCTAGCCAGTAATAGCCCAGGCGTTGAAGTCGTCGGTAAAGTGTTACCACCAGTGATTGTCCACAAGTTTCATTGTGAACGCGATTAAGCTGTAGTTGTGCTTCATCATCCCCAAGACATCTCGATAGGGAACCATCCGGGTTTCGATGATATAACATACCATGAAGAATGAAGAAGTTCTGCAGGGTTTTGAGACTGACCTTTCCTTGGGAAAGTGAGCTGCTGAGCTCCTGAATGATCAGAGTTCGCCAATCGCAAATCTTGGTGTCTTTGTATTGTGACAGCCATGTTGATTCTATGGATCTCCTCTTTACTGTCAGGTTTTCTTCCAAACCTTCGAACTTCAATTTGGACGCCAACGTGGCTAGACAATCGGCGTGTTTGTTGTTGTTGCGACCAACGTGGATTATGGTTGCATCAGCAAAGTAGTTTAGTAACCTTTGTGCTTCTGACTGGTATGGAGCTAGCGTTACTTCCTTCAATGCATATACTCCATTCATCTGGTTCACCAGTAACTTGGAGTCACCTCTTATCTCCAGACATGTGACTCCTGCTTGCTTGACTATTGACAGCCCTATGAGGAAGGCTTCATACTACGCTGAGTTGTTGGTGCATTGGAAGTCCAACTTGAAGGAGTGTGAGAATACTTCCCCAGTTAGGGATACTAAGACCATGCCCGCTCCTCCGGTGTTATTGCTAGGGGTGGAGGAGCCGTCAAAATACTACAACCACACTTCTTCCTCGACAACAGATATGTCTGGAAATTCTCCAGGAAGATCCTCGTGTAGCCCCGTAGTGCCTTCTCCAGGGAATGATGCTAGTAAGTCTGCGTCTGCTTGCCCCTTCATAGCTCTAGGCGATGCACATGTTATGTCCAACTCTGACATTTGGAGAAGCCACTTGGCTGTCCTTCCCATCAAGACTGGTTTTGAAAGTAAAAACTTTGCAGGATCAGATTTAGATACGAGTGCCACCTTGTTGGACAGTAATAATGCCTAAAATTCTAAATGGAATGGATTAGAGCTAAACATGTTTTTTCCGCCTTGGGATATCTGAGTTCAGCAGCTCTTAATATTCGGCTGAAGTAGTATATGGGACGTTCGATTCCCTCGTCCTCCTCTTGAGCGAGCAAAGCCCCGACGGCGGTGTCACTGAAGGCGGTATAGAGACACAGCGGCTTCCCTTGGATGGGAGACTTCATGATGGCTGGAGATGACAGTATTCGTTGAATCTTTCGAAACGCTTCATGTTGGGTTGCGGTCCAGACGAAGCTGGCTCCTTTCTTCAGCAAGGGGGTGAATGAGGCAATAAGTTGGGCCAGACCAGGTATAAAACGTCGAATGTAGTTCACCTTGCCCATGAAGCTTTGGAGTTCCTTCACAGTTCGTGGAGGCGGCATCGTGAGGATGGCTTGAGTCTTGGACGGGCCTACCTTGATCCTTTCTGCAGTTACTTGGAATCCTAGAAATTTGCCAGAAGAGACACCGAAAGCGCATTTCAAAGGGTTCATCTTCAATTTGCATTCTCGACACCTCTCGAACACTTGTAGTAAGACTCCGGTGTGGTTTGCTCGAGCTCTTGACTTGACCACAATATCATCTACGTAGTCTTCTACTTGTTTATGCATCATGTCGTGGAAGATTGCCGTCATAGAACGTTGATATGTTGCACCGGCTTTCTTTAAACCGAATGGCATAACTGTATAGTAGAAATTTCCAAGGGGGTCCGAAAGGCTGTCTTACTTGCATCGTGGTCATACATCCTTATCTGATTGTAGCCGCTGTAACCATCCATGAAGGAGAACATGCCGTGTCCACTAGTGGCGTCCACTAACATGTCGATGTTGGGCAGAGGAAAATCGTCCTTGGGTCAGCACTTGTTCAAGTCTCTGAAATCTACGCAGCACCGGATCTTTCCGTTTTTCTTCTTTACTGGAACCACGTTAGCTAACCAGGTCGGATGATGATTAGGTTTGATGAAGCCGGCATCTAGCAACTTCTGAATTTCATTTTTGATTTGCTCTTCTACTTCGTGTCTGAATTTCCTCGGAGACTGTTTGATCGGGTTGGATCCAGGTAGGACATGTAGATGATGGGTGACCAATTTTTCATCCAGACCAGGCATTTTCTCATATATCCAGGCGAATACATCTTGATACTCCTTGAGAAGTTGGACAAGACTCGCGTTCGTCTGTGGACAAAGTCTAACTGATAGAGACAGGCTTGGGAGATTCTTCATTCCCGATGTTAACAGTCTCGAGATCGTCAGTTGTGGAGTTGGTGCCATCTTGTAGCTGTTGCGGAGCGTCCAATACCTCCTCTTGTGGCCCGTCGTTCTTGAAGCATTCATCTTGGCGGAGAGACTGGGTACCAGTCTCCCCTACTAATTGCTAACAGCGGCGTCGGTATATTGTTTTCCCCTTCTGATCACGGCTTGCCTCGAAAGCTCGTTCCCTCTTGGTGTGGACGTGGGTTGCGGCTTCATCGAATGAAGAAGAGTGTCTGGTCAGCAAAGGTGCGTCGTGGGGCTTATCCCTCAGTGATTCAAGTCGGTCCTCTTCCTGAATTGAAGTCCACGTGGGTAGTGGGGTGCACAAGATTTTGTCTGATCCTCCCCGCGGAGTTTCCTTTGGCTCGAACAGTTCCACTCCGCATATTGGTGCGTAAGGAGATAATGATGCAGGAATACGGATGACTTTCTTATTCAGCATGGTCTTCAGGCACTGGTGATACGTTGAAGGGACGATCATATTGTCATGAATCCACGGTCTCCCTAGTATCATATGATAGTCCGGATCCTTCTCTACGACTTCAAATTTCACTTTTGACTGAACGGGCCCTACTGATAAATTCAGATTGACATACCCGTATGTGCTGGTCTGGTTTCCTTCAAAGTCTGTCATTGTGGTAGGCTATCGTACGATCTTGCATGGGCGAACCTTGGATGCCCTGAGAGTATTGAGAGTAATCACATTCGAAGATGCTCATGTGTCAATGAGGGGCCTCCTGAACTCTGAGCCCTTGATGCATGCGGTAACATGCAGGGCCCAGTTGTGACCTTCCTCCGCCATCATGTCGTCCTCTGTAAATGTGACATTATTTACAGATGTTTCCGATGCGTTTAGGACTTCTGGACGTGAAGGAGCCAGGTGTACGTCCAGGGCTACCTGGTTAATTGCAACAAACGTCTCCGCCCGCTGATTCTTCGAGAGGTGTAAAAATTCACACAAACTTTCCACTAGAGATGCCGCTTCCTGATCCACTGGTCTCTGATTCGTAGTAAAGCTGTTGATTTGAGAGGGACCAGTCCCCAGTGTAGAAGTCTCCGGAACGCTCATCGAGGCCGTTGAGGCGATCCTAAGACCAACCATCTTGAAACCGATCGAATGGTATTGAAGAAATTGACTTTACAACCGAGAGATTAACCTCCCACTGTGGTCGCCAATTGTTTATGGGTGAAAACTATTTCTGCCGGTTTTGGTAATTTGGGGTGTGTGAATGAGAAATGAATCTAAACCCTAAACAAATGCACTGCACGGGAGTGCTTGTGATTCGAGAAATCAATCTATACAATTCTTGCCTAAACCAAGAAATGGCCGTTCAAGACTTGATTCGGTCACAAAGTGAAGGAGATGGGGTTGATCTTAGGGAGGGAAGCGAAGAAGGTGTTGAGAGTGTGAAGGTGTTGGTTGTGTATGACTTGTATCAGAAAGCTGAACTGGCTTGCAGAATGTAAGCTATCAGTTCTGGTGTTTGGATACGATTGTATCAACACTTGATTTTTGTTATCTTATTCTGTCTTGGAAATAGGGAGGAGAACCTATTTATACAAGTCATTGAGCCTAACCCACGTCTCTCATGGGAATTGGAGGAAGTGGAGTGATGGAGTAGTGGAGTAGTGGAGTTGTGTGTTAGTATCACACGATCAGTCTTGCCCACTTTTTCCATCATCTCTAACCGTCCATGACTTCTTGACACGTTCTTATGATGGCGCATTGTGCGCTGCATGCTGTAAACCGCCATACCAGTACCCCAGTATGTATCCCCCAGTTTGTGACATGTTTGATGTCTCGAGTGTGTGGATCGTGGGACCCACAGAAAAGTAGCACGTGATGCTAGATTAAATAACTAAGTTATTTAGGAAGTCGATATTTATGAAATATCGTGTGCATTCTATGCATGTAATGCATCGAATATATTCAGCGTGTATGAAGCATCGCTGTTTTAAGGCTTAACGGAGTAAGTCGCGGATTAAGCATAGCATCACGTCCAACCATCTTCGAGTGATCGTTTGGAGGCTGTATAGGTAAGCCCTGACTTGGCCAATCACTCTGTGTGGAAGAGTGGTGGACGGTGATTATGGTGATACCTCACGGGTCGCCTAACTCCTGTCTTAGGTTGTCCGTCCAGGCTGGTGAAGTTAGACGGACGATATGGCTTGCGACCCATATCTGCGACCGTCGGATTAGGGTTTAGGAGGTGCTCGAACACCAACCTTTAGCTTGTCGAATCCAGGCATGGGACACGTTTTTGGCAGGGACGATTGGGCATGCGTGTAGACGACATGCTGGTGTAGGTGTTTGTACCTCACTGTCCCATGGAGATGCGATCTAAGCCACTCAATTTGTCTGGCAAAGAGGAGCGGCTGAGATTGATTTGCGACAGAAATCTCATGCCGCAAAGGAATTGAAGACCGCACGTCGTGCCTATTTCGGGCGCGCGTTTCGAGATGACCAACCATGGTCGGTCTTGGCCGATCAGTTAGGCGTTCAGTCGGCAGTCCAGTGTACACGTCCGTACCTCACTATCCCGTGAAGATGTGATTTAAGCAACTCAATTTGTCCGGCAAAGTTGAGTGGTCGAGATCGATTTGCAATTAAAAATGCGCGGCCATCTCTAGTTTGGGCGCACGAATCGAGACGACCAACCATAGTTGGTCTTGACCGATTAGTCATGTATGTAAGCCGGCCCACGCTGATTGTGTTGACATGCTCTGGGCCCTTTGAATATACATCTACACCCTTCATTTATGCCTGCGAAGATGGATGGTTGAGACTGATTTGCGACACATGTGATGTGCCGCAAACCCTAATTAGGGTTTCACGTCCACACTGATTTGGCTAGACGAATTGGCAAGCCACACTTATCTTTTAGGGAGGCCGACCATGTAGGGCCCACGTTGGGCCGGTGTTGAACACGCCAATACCTTCCTGGTGGCTATGGGTCCGATCTAAGCCATCCAATCATGCCGGTGAAGTTGGATGGTCGTGATCAATTTGGGATCTTTAGTGGAATTTCCTGCGACCCTTTAAGCTTTCATGCCGGCCCAACTTCAGGCAACTGTACATGATTCTGTGGATAGGTCAGGGGAGGATCGATTATGCAGGCGTGAAGGGGGCCCGCCGGTGTGCAGGACACGCTTGTCCATCCGGTCATGGGACGATCTATGCCTTCCAAGTTCCAACCATGCTGGTGATGTTGGACGGAAGTGATGATTTTGAGACTGCCATAAGCGGCCTTGTTCGCACGTCTCCTCCAAGCCGCTTCATACCATCCTGGACATCCAACTTCAGGCTGGTGTTCGGTGGTAGTTTGGGTGGCATGGTAGATATTCGACCGACCAGGGCGTAAGTGGGCCCGCTGGTGGTCATTAAGGTGGTAGCCTGCTCCTGCTGAGGATCGTTTAGGCTGGTTAAATCATGCGGCCGACTTGCGTGGTCGTGATTGTTCCTGAGACTGATACGGACAGTCCAGATTCAAATATGTTTAACCGGGCTAGTATAACACACCGAGAGATGTAGCATGTACTAGTATTTCGTGCATACCTCATTATCAACGTTTGGAGATTCATGTTACTCTGCTGAGAGCAACACTCAGTCGTCATGCCGCACTAATAATAAGAGTTCGGTGGAACAGGAAATACAAGGCTAGTCATGTATTAATTGATAACAGTATAGATTCACAGGTTATAAGAGATTGTTGCTACATGCTCCAACCTGGATGAATTAGTAAAGTGGAGAAGTATTCATCACTTATCAGTGGCTCTATCCTTTGCAGGATGTCAGCGCATAATTTTTTGACTTTTTTTTACAATTTTAGCCTTTAAATGAAAATCCACCATCAACATGTACCTAGTGTTGGTGCTGATAACTAACTAATGTAGTTCTTTTTGTACAGGTTTGGATTACTGAGCATTCAAAAGGATTGATACCCCAGTGGCAAGTGCAAGAAAAATGACGACGAGAACGTTTACCGTCCCATATATGCAAGGTGGAAAATCAACGACATTTGCAAGAAATTGGAAATGAATGTTTCTTAATTTGGAGAGGTAACAAATTACTTTAACATTTTTCTTATGTAAATAGTTTTGATCATGTTTGATGAACTCTCGGGCGTTGGCCATGCTTATGTAGATATATTCAGTCATCTTTGATCAATTCCAGATTTTGTAGTTGTTTTTCTTATAGGATTTCATCTTGTTTGGTGAACTCTTAGGCGTTGGCCATGCTTATGTAGATAAAGATCATTTTATTTGATGAACTCTTGACTTCCTTGTTGTTTCTTATAGAAGTTCATTTTTTTGGTGAACTCCTAACTTTCTTGTTGTTTTCTTATAGGAGTTCATCCTGTTGGATGGACTATCAGCAGTTGGCCATGCTTAGAATTGAGTTCATTTTGTTTGATGAATTCCAAAAAATGTTTGTTATCCTTTCATTCCTAATTGTAATTCCTTTTCCTTATGTGTAGTTGTCACCAAATTTTACGGAGAATTATATTGTAATTGAACAAGCAATACAAAACCAAGTAAGGCTGAAGATGAAAGTTGAGTTGCTTGGAGAAGAATACAATGATATGGTCGTTCATATTGAAACTCTAAAAGTTAAACGTGCCGAGGAGTTGAAAACACTAAAAGATAAACATGCTACAGAGATTAAAGAAATGAAACTAAAGAAAAGAGGGGAAATAGATATCTTGAGGTTAAAGAACAAGAGTTGGAAAGTCGACTTCCAAAAATGATAGTTGCAAAGTCGTCTTTTGAAATCAAGATTGACTCCCTTACTAGACACTTGGTATCAAGGAAAGTTTTAAGTTGACGGTTTCCTGTGAAGAGAAGGAATTAAAAATACAATTGAATACATGAAAAATTTGACGAAAAAATTCTTACAACTTGCTTTCAACACTGAGTATAAGAATGCGTTGTTGGGTGATCGAATTAACAATGAAGTGAATGTTGAAAATCAATCTAAGAATGATGGACCGAATGATGGATTTGAAGCTGACAATCAAGGTGCTGAAAATCCAGATGAGAATGATGGATTGGAAGTTAAAGAAGATTATATTCAAATTTATATCTGACCATTGCCGGGTTTGGGAGGTGGGTGGTTACCGGAACAGGTTAGTCATTTACTATTTCTGGTTCCGATCCAAAAGAGTTGAGAGCAGAAGTCCTCACAGCAGGTGAAGCGGTTTGAGATAGTAGATTCTATCTTGGGATTCATGTGCATAGACCATATTGGTAGTAAGCGTAGGGATACTGAAGGAACAGACCAAGTAGGAGTAGTTTACTTGGTCTGAAGTCTCAATTATACTAATTTACGATAGCCAATTTGTATAACGGCTTAATTCTGAGAATATTCAAAGCTGAACTAGGTCATGAGGTTTTCATGCTACGCAATTTTCCTCGTTAACAAAATCTTGAGTGTCATGTGATTTACTTTACTTCCGCATTATATTGTTTATATTTATTATAATCAAAGTAAATACACTTGTACATTAATCAAGCTTGGCACGATCGCATAGAGTGGTTAGTTACGAAGTTAAGCTGTATACCAAGTTATATCTTGTTGGAGTAATCTTTTGGCAATTATTGGTTTTGCAAGATTGCACAAACTGTGTCTAAAGTAGGTTGATACAAAAAAATTGTGGTGCACTTGGTATCCTCGTCATTTCAAACCAAGATGATATTGGTTTTGTGTTGCGTGATCATATAAATCATTATAGAGATATCAAAACATATGCATGTAGTGGGAGTCTCAAGCCATGAATAGGGAGAATGTGTGGCGGTTCGTGAAACACTAAGTTGGGCTAAGTCAATGCAACTCTCCAGAGTTCAAGTGGAAACATATGCAAAATTATAGTTATTTCAATCAATAACAGATGATGTTTCTCTAATTCATTCGGAGAACATAAACATCATCAAGGAAATTAACCACCTTATGCTAGAGATTTGTTTCTGTTATTTTTTTTTGTTAAGCCGAAAAAAATCAAGTAGATGACACAATTTCTAAAAATGTTAAAGAAACTATAAGTAACTTTGAAAATAATGATTGCTTTTCTTCTCTAATTTGCTGCTCAGAGATCGAAACTCTATTTTTTTAATTTATAAAGCTTGTTTATGATTACAAAAGAAATTTTGAGGGAGTAAAATGGGGTTTATATAAGATTTTGGGATGTGGTGTGCAACGGCTACAAAACCGAACCGTTAACGGCTAAATGATGACATATCACTCATCTGTTCGATAATTGCTCTGCCGCTCGATAGTTATTATCTTTTTTGATTTTGCAATATTGAAGATCTTTGTTTATCGATCCAGGTGGCTTTTAAAAATGGAAAATTTGGAAACTTCCATAGAAATTTCTCTTGAAAATAAAATAAATAAAGTTGCAAATTAAGTGGCATGGCATATATTACAGTGTGATGACGACTGGTAGTTAACACGCCGTTTTTAGACAAAAAGGAGAAAACAAAGGCATTGACAGTGTTAGGTTCAGACCTAAGCGGTTAGACAGACCCAACACACCTCATTAAATCTAGGGTTTTTGTAAGACCCATTTACGGAGTCAGACCACTAAAAAGAGAGTACAGTAGTAGCAGTACTTTATAGATTAAAATTTTCGGCAGAAGAAGAAGAAGAATTTACAAAACAAAAATTCTTTTTCTATTTTTAATTCCAGAAACCAATCATTCACTCCCAGCGAATTCTAGGGTTTTACAAAGACTACTTGTCTTGCGCCGATTATCCCCTTCGCAATTTTGATTTAGCCAAAAAAGAAAGAGAAAACTTCACTCAAGGTTTTCTTGAATTAGGGTTTTAATTTTTGATGGCTTATCACTCGGTTTCAGGTGGTCCTGGATCATGGTCAGGATCAAGTTCTAATTCAGGTCTTCAGTTCCTGAATTCTCCTTTTGGTGATACTACTTATACTAAGGTATTTGTTGGTGGATTAGCATGGGAAACACAGAGTGAAACTTTACATCATCACTTTCAACAGTTTGGTGAGATCTTGGAAGCTGTTGTTATTACTGATAAGAATACTGGAAGATCAAAGGGATATGGCTTTGTAAGTGTATTTCTTAAAGATTTTTTCATCTTCTGTTATGGGTTTATGTTACTTTTTCATAATCCTGATCCAATACTGACACTTGTGCTTGTTTTTCTGGTTATTAGGTTACTTTTAGCGATCCTGAAGCTGCAACTAGGGCTTGTTTAGATCCAAGTCCTGTTATTGATGGTAGGAGAGCTAATTGCAACTTGGCTTCGCTTGGCCGGCCTCAGCAATCTCCGCAGCCAGTCGGTATAATTCTTCAAAACCCATGTTGTGATTTTTGTTTTTTTTCGTACTTTTCAGTTTCGATTCCCTTGGAAATGACTGTTACCCTTGAATTTGGATGATGAAGTCATTTTTCTTGCTAATTTATAATATTAGCTTATGAAATTTGCTTTGATTTATAGTTGTGGTTCAACCAGGTAATTAGTCGGTACAAACTGATAAAAACAATTTATTCCTTGACGCTAATATACTTCGCCGTTTGGTTTGCTTCCTACAGGAACCATGAGGGCAGTAACTCCCTACTACGGCGGAGTGCAGGGTCTCCGTGTGCCATACATCGCAAACCCCACTTACACCCAATCGGTTCCATACAGCTACCAACAAGGGTTGCCATATCCTCCATATGGGTGAGTCATGGCTTCCTCAAACAAAGTTTTCTCTTCAATTCCGACTCCTGGATTCCATTTGGTTCAATTTAATTGCCTCCCATGTAAAGCATCATTTTATTTATTTTTGTAAGGTTTGAGGCCTCATGAAGTTTTATAGAACGTACTTAAGCTGTACATGTTTCTTAATGTGTTTCTGTGTGTTGCAAGGAAAACCTTATTCTTCTTCGTCTCAGTTAATGAAATGTTCTCACTTGGATGCTGTAATTTTCTTTTATCTGCAGATACACAACATATGGATCAGAATACGCCTACCCTCAGGTTAGAATCTTCAAAATCACGTCTGGTTTCTCATTGCACTTTTTATTTGGGAAGGATAACGACGGCAGCACTTGGTTATTTTCCTGCCATATGATTTTCTCAAAAGTTGACCGTCTTTTCTCCAGGGTCTCTATAGTCCTAATATGGGGCAGCATTACCTTCAGATGCATGGAATGCCAGGGGCTGTTAACTCGACTATATATCCATATGGTCAATTGCGTCAACCTCTTTCTAGCCCTCATGGGTACACAGCAGTTCAAGGTTATACAATGCCCGGGCATCATGTAGTGCAATTTGGCGGTTACAATGTTGATGGGATAACTGCAGCCCGTGTTCCTACGCTTACAGTGCCATATCCCACAGGCAAGTATATCTTTGTGTGATCATATCTATTCACAAGTTTATTCATTGATTTGTTTGTGGTGGTTTCTTAGAGGGGAGGGGAGGTGAAATAGTAGTACTTTTCACATTTAGAATGGTAAGCTGTAAGCATGCATCCTTATCTGGCTAATGAGATACTCTTGCACTACAACAGCTTGTGAAGACAGTTTTTGCTCCAAATGCTTGTTTCATTTATAATTTCAACTGAGTACTTGCTTAGAATCTGAATTAGGTTAGTTGATTGATATTTATCAGTTGTAGCGGCACCACTACCAGCACAGCCCCGGTTTATAGTTCCTGCTCATTCTCCTAAGTTAACGCATGATAGCAGTTCTGGTCAAACGACAAATTAAGGGGTAGATTTGAGATGAGTCGCATCTTGAGGTAGAATAATGTTCTGTTACTCCTTACTGTAATTGCCAATGTGTTTGATTTTCATATGTTTCTTCTATGTTTGTATTTGCAGGTGTCCTTTAATTCCAGCTAAGGCTAAGAGCACCAGTTCTGCTACGCAAGTGGCAGGCTTCAAATTCTAGCCTGCAAGTCATCATCTTTGCATTCTAAAAGGTAAACTAATAATTTAATCTGTATAGTAGGCATGTGACGTCTTTATGATGAGACGGTCCTCCCCTGTGCTAGTAGGAGGAAAACATCAGTAGCTCATCCTCTAACTACGGA
Source organism: Papaver somniferum (assembly GCF_003573695.1). NCBI lineage: Eukaryota > Viridiplantae > Streptophyta > Magnoliopsida > Ranunculales > Papaveraceae > Papaver > Papaver somniferum. Next base: position 124,174,086 of record NC_039358.1, on the reverse strand, counting down.
TAAGCTATTTTTAATTTTGCAGGTCAATTCGTAGTCATGGTCACTGAGATACCTCAAAGTCAGATGTCGGAGTCACTTCAAATCCTGGAGGAGCCAGAAACAGGGAAGAACCCAGATTCTGCGGTAGTGTCTGTAAAAGCACTCCTGCCCTGCTAGGAATCAAAATGACTGGGCGGAGATAATATTTATCGCGACAGCTAGGGATGCTGGAAGCTGGTTTTCAGCAACCTTTGATGATCTGAAGTGAGTACTTCAAAACACATTGGAACCAAAATATGGTTTCTATTGGTCTTAAGGCCCAGGAAGGAAACAGGGTCTTTCATAGAGTCGGTATCGTATATCTTTTTGTCTTGTTTAGGGGAACGGAGAAGGGTATCGTATATCTTTTTGTCTTGTTTAGGGGAACGGAGAAGGGTCTGTGTTCTCTATGTAACAACTCATTTGTGTAATAGCGTAGCAACAGTAGTGTTCATTTCAGGGTCTGTGTGGGTGGCGTGTGCATGTGCATGTTAAGGGCTCTGGTTGTTGGGCAAGGTGTTTCACAGTTCTTTGTGTCTTTAACTAAGCATGAAACAACTGACGGGAAATGGAATATATATAATTCAGTTCTGAAAATGTCTGTTTTCAAACATGTTTTGCTATTTGTAATTTTTCTCTTCCATGTGTGGTATACTAATTTCTAAGAGCAGCAGCCTAGTGAAACAAGTACAAATTGTAAACAATTTATACATACTACAGGGTTGTGCTTAGATGGCTGCAAAGGTATCGAATCCTTTTGAAAGATTATATATACTCAGATTGTTTGTGCTGTACATAAAATAAAGAAATACGGTTTTGGCTTTGGCTATATCTGCAAAACAAATTAAAGAAAATCTCGCGTGGACTCACTCTCGGGCCAGCCGAAAAACATCAAAAATCAGACATCCAATGTCAAGAGATCATAATTTCATCATCACTATTGGACCTATATAAGATAGGAACATGTCCCTTAACACATACTGCACTTCTGTAGAGCTGTGCTCACTCTTAACGAGGTCCACAATTAGTGGGAAAACACGAGATGCGTGTTTGCTAAAGGAGTCCCTCTCCAACCCACACAATGCTCTCAACCCAGACAAAACTAAAGGTGTACGCGCTGCCAATTCTTCCTTCTTTGCTGTACCCAGAGGAAGAGTCCAGTGTAGTACTTTCTGATGATTTTCTGCTTGCTGCTGTTTGAATCGATTGCTTCCTCCTCCTTGTGCACAGCTTAGGTATATCTGTATTGCTTTTTCACATATGCTTATAAGTTGAATTTCTATGCCCATCTCTTCAGATAGGGATGGGTTGTTTGACAGTAATGCTTTCAAAAAGTTGATATAACTTTGGTACGATTCATTTTCAAAGTGAACAGTAGGTGGGTCTGACACCTCCAGCACAGAGCACACTTTCTGCAGTTTCAGCTGTACAAGGGTTTGAGAACTAAGTTCATGGGCATGCGATGCAACAGATGAGAACATCTCCAGTAGAATTGTGATATTCCCTGCTGTCAAGGATTGTTGGTGCGTCTGATATAGCTCGGTTATTACCTGAAAAGATAGAATAAAACAACATTGTTCAAACTATTCCGAATAAATCTTGTTGCAGTGCGCTAGCGAGAGAAAGTACCTGAATTATAAGGAGCTGTACAGCTATATGATCTTTCATTCTAGAAACAACATAAGCCGCTGTTTGAAATATATCATCCTCAAGATCATCGCTGTTTAACCCATGGTCTGAAAGTAAATCTGCATCTGTCTGGGCTTGAGTGAGATAAGGTATGTCGATGCTATCCATGGTTCTGACGACCTTCAGAAATCCAGGGAGAGTTGACAGAGCTGCTTCTTTCAAAGAAGAAAATACACCTTTCCATTCATCTTCAGACAGCCTGCTCCCCAACTCAGCTGCCAAACGCACCAAAGCAGCAACACCGACACTAGCAGGGGTATGGCCATGACTTAATATTAAACTAGTAAGTACCGAGACAACAGTAGGTAACTGAGACCGGACCACATCAAAGAAATTGATGAATAGATCCACTAGGCATTGTGATGCCGCAGTACAAGTTTCAGAACTCCACATGTGGCCCTCGTGGCTTTGATATCTAGAAGGTGATAACTGACCATCGCTCTCATCTTGTATATCTCTCTTGCTTTGGGTACCGCTGAATATGGGAAAAATAACGGACTTGAATATACCAATCCAAATCGGGCGTGAGAAAAGATGTCCATGATCCTTCAGAATGTTGAAAAGAACCTCCAGAGCACTCTTTCTAATAGCGGGTCTTGGATCAGATGTTAGTTTTGATAAACCTGAAAAGCATTTGATTAAAGATGCTTAAATATGTCAGACATTAAAGTCCATCTTGAAAAATCATAAATTATTAACACGAGACATCTCATGGACTTCAAAGTCCATCATGGAACTGCTTGGATAGTCAAATAGGTCAACTCCACTTATGCTCTAAACAAGAAGTATTTTACACTTACTCATACATACTGCTAAGTAGCTAATTCTGGAAGAAATTTTTACCTGTAAGCAAGGGGGCCCAAAAGTAAACATGATCGTCCTTTTCAGTGAGTGTATGCTCGTCTGAAGTGTCTTCATGTTCTACCGCACCAGATGGATCACCTTCCTTGTTTTTCTCGTAGCAAACAAGCCCACCATCAGCAAGCTTGACAGCACAGAATCGGAGAAATGCAATTGCATTGAGGCTAACGTCACTGTTGAATCTGCTATTAGTGAAGGTTATAAGGCATTTTACACAATCAGTAAAGGTTGTTGTTTCAGTCTCTGTTATATATGGGAAATAATCTCGAACTATTTTCTCCATCGTTTCAAAAGCCAATAGGACTATATTCTTGCGTTCATCAGCTGCTGCAATCGTGAAGACCTGAAAATAGAATCATAACTCAATCAATTATAGAAGTATAATACATTGCGCAAACTAGTGACTCAGGAATATATCCCCACGGAATGACATGAACTTAATACTCTGCGACGGATATTTCGATATTAGAATTAAAACTAAAGATCTCCACGAACCATAAAAACACTTTTCCACCCGGATTTCACATTATTGACACGGCTGAGGACCATCTGCGAGACACAACGAACAATCAGCTCCCTTATTTCTGCCGAGTTACTTTTCTGCATAACAATCGCAAAAGGCCTTAAGAACTCATTCTGGAAGTTGTAATTTGCCAGCTCTTCACGCTCCAAAAACTTCATAGCTAGCTGTCTCAATGAATCCATCACAAAGATTGCTACTGAGAGATTTTCTGATAACCCCACTGAGACAAAGAAGTCTGAAAGAACATTCCATATTCGATTCCACACCAATCTGATGCGATTCATGTTGTAGTGCCTGCAGATGCAACAGAATATCTAACAATATAACCAACTGCAGAAAGACAAGGACTACACTTTATGCATATTACTTTGAACTGCAGAAGAATACAAAACCTATTAAGTAAAAATATCACATATGCTGCATATTACTGAGCCATCTACCTAATCTGAAAAAAATTAATAAGATCATGTTTACAGCAAAATGTACAAAAGATTACTCGTAAAACGAAAGGATGAAGCTATCAAAGATTTTCCTAACTGAATTTAGAAAATAAAATAGATGTCTTACGCAATTTCAACTATTTTAGTAAGGCTGAAGACACGAGGATCTGTTGGAGACTGTAATTCTACTATGGCTACTTTGCAGAGAGCCTTTACAAACGCTACAATTGCTTCACTGTTCAACCTTGGGCTATGAGCAAATATGTGGTTCAGCTCGACATTCCCAATTTGGTCAAGCAGATTCAAATTGGAAATAAAGTTACTAATCTGCTCTGGAGTAACTGGTCCGCTATTAACTCCAACAGTAGCACTATCATAAGAACCCCCTCGAACAACAGCCATTACAGCTGAATTTTGGAGAGCACTGCCTTTTCCCTTGGCAGATTTCTGCATTTTCTCTTCTGTTTCAGAGCGTGAAGCTGTTAAGAAGGACGCATCAGATGGCGCACCCTCTCCCAAAAGTTGTAAGTGCTCAAATCTAGATAGACATGTTAAGATGTGCTCCCAGGCTTCCTGAAGATGATTACCATCTTCAATAGCAATGGATATCATTGCCTGAAAAAACAAAGTATATTTACATATATGAATATCAGAGGTAAGGATCAAATAGGAGAACTAACAAAAACATAGAGAAACAGTGAAATACTATAAGCAGATTCACATGTTCATTCAAAAGGGCTAAGATCCAGGTCCAACCATCCTAAATATTCATACTCCCGGATGAGGCTGAACCTGTTAGTATTTAGACTTAATAGCGGCGGCTTAAGCTGATAATTCATAGTTCAATTATTTGACACACTTACCTTTACTGCATCGACATTTTTTTGCTTCATATCAGCAGCACAGTGGAGGTACGTAAACTTTGCCACAGATGTAACAAAAGCATCCCGCTGTGTCTGCAATCCCATTACAGCAGTAACATGCACAGCATATCGGAAGCCTTGCAAGCTTTGAAATGCTGCAACTTTGTCATTACTCTGGTCAAGAGTCACACTGAAAGCAGCTAACATTGGGGCCCAGCAAACCTCCACCATAAACCTCAATATTGCTATATCTGTCACAGAATAGTAGATAGACCTGCAATTTCAAAGTTGAGAATTAAAGCATGGAATGATATAAGTTTACGAAGAAGTGACCTACAGAATAATAGATAAACCTTACACCATAAGAATTTCAGAACAAAAGAGGCTCATAGTGCTGAATTAGCAAATCTTTTAGGTTCCACAATTGAATCGGGTGGTACACCTCTCACTTGCACAATGATGATGTAGAAAACCAACCTCATAACCTAGATATACTCCAAAAAAAATCAACCATGGAACATGGTATTAGCAAACTTACTCTGGTGATTTGCCTCTTGTTGCTTTAAATTGCTCTTGAATGTCCCTAATCAGAAGACCATTTGCTCCCAAAGGTTTTTCTTCAGCCTGCTTCCATGTAACAAGATTGAGAATACCTTCGAGGCCTAGTAGCTTATTCAAGCTGTTCGCCTGTTTGTTCTGTGGGGCAGAAGATTCAGCCTTCATCTTTATTTCATTTTTCAGAATGTGATCGTATACGGAGCCCAGATACTCCTCAGGTAGATCTTTTCCGTCATCTATCCCTCGGTTATTGCGTATGAAATCGGCTTTGGACATCTATGAACATATTACCAAACATCAAAATTCCAATACTAATAATAGTTTCAAGATAACTTTCATCTCCGTAGTAATAAATCTTCTCAAAAATTACGATAGTAATTCCTAGATCAGGAGTTAGGTTAACAAAATCTTTTGCATTAATATATTTTTTGTCATATGTTTTCAGTTTTGAATTTCTAACGAAAAGGCTTATGACAATGACATATAAATACTTCTAAGATATACTTTTTCCTACATAAATTATTCTAAGAACTAGACTCATGACTATAGTTCAGGACTTGCTCACCTTGTCTTTTACCATATTGTTGTGTGCATCTGTATTGAGCATTATCACAGAATAAGCAAGAACATAAGCAGTATCCGCACTTGTAAAAGAATTTGGGTTACATTTACAATAGCGCTCTGCAAACTTTTCCATGATTCGATCAATCTTCTGGGCCTCTCCTGGCAATCTGAAGCCTTGTAAAAAATATCTTATTGCTTCACCAAATTCCATTGCTTCAAAATTAAATGAATCGACATAGGCATGCATTATTTTCAGAGAGAAGTCATCCCTTTCACCCAAATAGTCTCCTATCATGGTTTCATTCAGGCCTGAAGTACTTTTCAAGAATGAAGCAATTTCTTCGGGTGAGTTACCAACTTTCTTTGCATTTATAAGAAAATCGATTCCCTTGGAAGGTTTTCGATTGAATAAAGCAATACCTTTCTGCATGTAAATTATTAAGTTGTCAGTGCACATCGATCATAAAACAAAGTAAAAAAATCTGCCACAGGGATTCAAGAAGCTAAAAAGCATCACATTTTATCTCTTAAAGCTAAGCCTAACCTGGAATTCTATTTTAAAGGCACGGCGTTGCTCAAGAGTAGCAGCTTCTGAATGTTCAGAATTGGTTTCAGAATGAATGTCATAATCAAGCCCAGCTCCTTCTTCTCCATGTGTGCTGTGGGACTCTGCTGACATATCACTTTTTGGACTCCTTGGTGGATTAAAGTCATCACTTCCCAACTGTTGGTCCATCCAAGCTCCCATGGATTTGATGATACAAACCAAACACTTAACAGCTTCAAGCCGGAATGTCATATCTTGCGCTTGAGACAATGTTGTTGTAGAACCAGTTGGTGGGCCTAAAGCAGTCTTTAGAAGGCCGTTGACAGTCCTGCAAATATCTGATGGAATTAAAAGGCTTTTAATAGATTTTACTTAAGACTGCTGCGCACAAAATGCAGGAGAAGTACGGAAATGTATGGAGTAATTGATAGAATGCATTTAATTTACATAAGTGTGGCCTCTTGAGCCTTCCGATACATTTACAGCCAATGGGTTTGACCGATGTAGAGGGACATCAGTGCAATCCTACGAAGGTCACCTAAGAAGCCTTCAGGAGTGGGTGTTCAGAGAGGTATTTCTACTGGCCATATCTGCAGTTCCAGTCCCAACACATTCCTGATTGGGTTCTACAACTCTATTTTTTTCACCCAAATTATAGTATGATTTCTCTAATTATACAATTTCAAATATGAATATTATCATATTAAAAAATAGAGGAGATCCTGACTGAAGATCAGTACCAATTAGGAAGATCTTCTACAAGTTCACGGCAGACAACCCCATCCGATTTTTGGAAGGGCATTTGGGTAGCACCAGCAAGAAGATCATGACCCAAGATCAGCTACAGCTCGAGAGGTGTTATTTTAGTAAATGTTGGTCATATGCGATAAACGAACTGCAGAAGCAGGTGAACATACCAAAGGAAGTGAGGTACCCATTCTGATTATATGTCTGTTTTGTAGGTGTCTTGGACCTTTTGGTCTTTCCCAGAATATCTTGTTGGTGAGTTCGTTATCTTTCTTGAAGTGCTAAGGCTTAGAAAAATTTCCCTATCTTGCAGGCACTTGTCAGTCATGGTATGAGTAAAATCGAAGGAGTTTCCAGGCAAAGCTAGGAGTGTTGGGCTATCAATGGATTGTAAGATAATTATTTTGGGATCAACCAAATGTCACTTAAGGATATAGATAGACAGTATGAAGCTTAGAATATCTTCAGGTAGATGCTGGACTTTGTCATTTACTAGATAAGCTATTTCTAACAAGTGTACAGTTCAATACAAAAATAACTTGAAGAAACACAGGGGCTATAGGAGGATACCTTTCAAACAGATTTGGTGCTTCCACATCACAGTCATAATTGACAAACAGGTCGATGATGATTTGTGAGTCCTGGGAGATCTTTTCCAGCAAGTTGAGAACTATCATTTTCTGTAAAAAACTGGGCTGAAGCACATTTTCAAGCACCCTAAGAACAAGCATGGGGAAAAAAACACCAATTTCTGCCTTCAATCCTGATCTGAACTTCATCAACAAGCTCATGAGAATAGAACATAGGAGCTGGAAAATACTCATAACAGATAACGCACTATTCTTCAGCAACGATAAACAAAGAAACTGCTTGACGCTATTGAGAAACCTGTGCCAGGAGAAGATCATGTCAATATCTTCATCCAACTACATGGGTTATTTCACAAATTGTGTTCTGTTTACCATCAAAATCACGAAGAATACAAAATGTAAGTCGATAAATAACACAACTTCTAGAGTGCATAAAACATTTATGGTCTCTTAACAGTAACTATCAATATTAGCACAAATAATAGACTTGCCTTTCATTAGTTCGCCAAATTGGACCACCATTATCCATCAAAAGCTTTAAAAGCTCCAAAGAAAGAACTTTTCCCCTGATGAGCAGTGGGTCTTCAGGATTCTCTTGAGTCGCAAACTTCATAGAAAATTTGCACAAGTTTTTGAACAAGTGAACCCCATCTTCCCTTAACTTACTATCCCCACCACCTGATTCAACTCCTTCATTTGGCTTCTCATTTTTCTCAACACCATCACCACTCTCGGACTCACCCTTGGCCTCCGGAATAACATCAACACCAGCGACACCATTTTGCAACTCCTTTGCCTCCATGACCTCATTAATAAAGCTTTGAACGAACTGAACCAAAGTCCATTCACTCAAATTCTTATCAGAAAACTCCAACATCTCATTGACAGAAATAGTTCTAATTTTAGCATCCATGCTATCTTCCTCAACCCTAGTAAAAACAATCAACACAATCTGAGCTAAAACCACTTTAGCACAGATCTGATTAGTCCCACTCAAACTACCTAAATACACATTATAACATGTTTTCACAATATTAACCAAACAATCTCCTCTAATTATCAGAAAAGGAGACCGAACCGCTGATACCAATACTTTCAATACAGCTAGTTCAATTCCTTCATCTCCAAGACCCCCACACTTGCATATCGAATCAACAATTCGATACAAAATTGATGATTGTTTTTCATTATCGATTTCGCCTCGGATTAAGCCTTGAGAAAGTAATTTGAAAACACATTCTAATGCTGGATCAACAACTTTAACAGAACCAGTATCAATTGCTTGAATTAAAGGTTGGAGAACAAATTCAGAATCAGAAAGAGAGAATTCATGAATCGGTGTGTTGAGATTTGTTTTAGGATCTGATGATGATGTATCAGTTAATGTTTCTAGCTTGTCTAAAACAGATTTACAAGATGATACAAGGTTAGTATGTTTTCTCCAAGCTACATTTTTAATGATCTTATCTAGTGCTGGACCTAGTATTCTACCAGGCCTTGAAGTTCCACCTAGGGTTTGCGATGATGACATTGTTTAGCTCTAGAACAGAAGACAAATATAATCAAATTGGAATCAAATTTTGATAGATTTTACCGAGATCTGGACGGTTGAAGGTGAAGAAATAGATCCATTAATTCTAAGGTTTCGGGAACTTTAATCCTCCATTTTTGAAGCTTGAGATTAAAGCAGCCATGAAAGCAACAGAAGAAGAAGAAGAAACGTTATTCTTCTAATTTGTTCTTTGTCTTCGAGTCGTGCTAATGATTTTGACTTTGTCGCTTGAATCGCATGAAAGAAGGGTAATTTTGTCATTTTAGTGATTTTGGTAGGTAATGAAGCTCATTATGGTCCGAGGACCTTGCCCGTGGCTGCTATAGGCTCAGCTTTAAATCCCGTCGATGTCCAGATACGTAATTCTTGCTTCGCCACTCGCATGCACGAACAGTAGACTCAGTTTGTGTTATTTGTTTAGTGAAATAGGGATGGAGTACTTATCAACCACTACGTACTATAATGACCAATTCCAACGCAGAATATCACCAATTTGCACTTGTTTACAATAGACATTTCAAACGAATCTGTAAATAAAATAATGGATTTATACATGCTAAGTAAAGTCTGAAACTGAAAAGTACAGTGAAAGCCAAGAAATAAAGGACACAAAGTTTAATTATGCCTGCATCAGAATCTCCTGGAAGCTTGTTTTCTAAAGCTGTTGTGTATTTTCTGATTAATTTCTAGAATTTATTTTTCTCTTTAAATTCGTAACGAACAAAACTTAACTTTGGCAACGGTACTCTTAGTACGCATCATGGTTAGACGCGGGGAGAAAACAAAATCTGGTAAAAAATATGGAAAAAACTCTGTGAAATTATGCAGTGGTAGCAGATGGTGATTCTAAAGTAGGCTGATCTTCTTTATTGAATGCTTCCCAGTCGATTTCCCTCAATATTTTAATCCTTTCATCTAATGTTACAAACCCTGCTTCAGGAGCAACCACACCACAGCTTCCAGCTTTATGGAGTAAGATGATACTGGAACTCATGTCTGGCCCATGGAGTTTTCCTGTCAGCAAAACTCGAAGCGGCATGAAAAGAGATTTACCCTGTGCCATATATAAACATGAGAAATGTAAGATATTATAAGATGACTGGAGTAGGAAACTATGAAATGCTTGAAAAATCATCTCCTATTACAAACCTTGCGTTTCGTCGATTTCCCAAAGCTCTTCACCCAGTTCTTCCAACCAGCATGACCTTCTTCGAGTGCCACACCCAGCTCTCCACTGTCATAAGCAGCGAGCAAGCTGGTGGCAACTTCCGAAAGCTTGTCTTCTAAAACAGGTTTACCTTCAGGACTGCAAAATATAAGAACCACAAAACACACCATTATAATTATCTATAGCTTTATGCTGAACAGTGTCCATCTCAAGCATTGTAAATAATGAAAACACATTATTAAGTTTAGCTTGCAATTGTGTCATATTTTTTTTGGAAGCATTGCAATTGTGTCTAGCAGATGTCACGATCATTAATGTGATAATAAACTCGAAACATGCAAACACCTGGTCGAAGGGTTTTCACCATCTAAACTTTGCATGATCTGCAGTTAAACACCGCCAAACAAATAAGCAGAATTCAGAAGAGAAAGAGAAAGAAGGACATACCTAGCTAAAGTAGCAAATAATGGATAGGAGAGCAAATTTGTGAGTGCTTTGTCTGCATCCGGTACTAAGTCAATACCATCCTTGAGCAGTTCGGCAGCTTCCTGTTTTAGGAGGATTAGCACATAATCACATATAAAGTCTGTATGTACACCAAGCAATTAAGATTCTTACATTCACAAACTCTCCTTCTGATTCTGTGAGGATGCCAGTGGTTTTCCAGCGTTGAGCCAAAAGCTTGACAAAATCACCGGACGGGAGAGCTTTTAAATGTTGACCATTGATCCACCTTTTATAAGCAGAAAAACAATGTGACTTCAGCAAACAAATTATAAGCAGAAAAACAATGTGACTTCAGCAAACAAATTATAAGCAGAAAAACAATGTGACTTCAGCAAACAAACGCGGTGAATCACTATGCTAAACTGACATGGTGACTCAAACAAGAAAGTTGGAACCCTAAACTACTTTGTGGCGGATGAGGCAACAAGAAGCTCAACAACCAGTTGGTTTAACAAGCCTGAATGGGGGACTTCAGCAAAATGCAGAGAGAATCGGAGACAATTTACCTTAGCTTTGTTAAATCAAAAATAGCTCCACTCTTGTTGACACGATCAATAGTAAACTTTTCAACTGCGGCCACAAAATAATTAACTGAATCAGCGAGCGGGAGAGACCACGGGATTTAATATGCTACTCGTGGTTTCGCCCGAAGTATATGCTTACCAAGCTGCTGAAGGGTGAAAAATTCATTTTCAGTTCCATCTCCCCACCCCAAAAGTGCGAGGTAGTTCACCATTCCTTCTGGCAAATAACCCATCTCTCTAAACTGCAAACAGATAACGGATCTAAACTTTAGAGGAAGTGACCAAATAGACTAATAAAAAAATCAGAAGATCATAAAGGTAGATGAGAAGGAAAATCTTTGAGACAACCGTTGATACCTGACCTACTGAAGTTGCTCCATGGCGTTTTGACAATTTACTTCTGTCAGGAGCAAGGATTAAAGAAACATGAGCAAATTTAGGCATTGGAAATCTTAGAGCCTGCAGCAAAATATTATTTTCATTAGATCCAAGGCATCAGTTTTGGTCAGCCAATTAAATAATCAAAAGAGCCGGGACACAAACGACGCAGACATAAACGTCAAAGGCTGAGAGGTTACTTTGTATATCAATGCTTGTCTCAGAGTGTTTGGTAAATGCTCTTCTGCTCTGAAAGTGAAATACTTAACGTAAATTACAATAGAATGTAATGAACAAAATATTGCACTCAGCCTAAACCACGCAGCAGTCGCGCACGATTATTAGAAGAGTATTAGTAAACGTTACCTTATAACATGAGAGATAGACATGGTAGCATCATCAACTGTGACACAGAAATTGTAGACAGGTTGACCATTGCTTCTCATGATCACGAAATCTCCGAGGGTGTTCAGCCCCCAACTGACCTTTATGACACTATCAGACAGAATTAGCAGGGCGCATATCGTTGAATAAATTAAGCAACAAAGAAAATAGCTAGTGAGCCATGGAAAAATCCAACTGACATAAAACAAGTATTTAAGCGGGTGGGTACACGTTAATTATATATGATATCAAAAATAAACCAGTGTCACTGATTCGCAACTTTTAACGGATGAACATACTTCTCCACGGATAAGGTCATTAATTTTTAAGACGCCATTTTTTGGGACCCGAAACCGGTATGTGTATGGTGTCCCTTTAGATAGTTCTTCCTGTACTTCATCATCTGTTGCTGAAGCCCATTTTCCTGTATAAACTGGTGGTAGGTTTTTTAGCTTTGCAATGTCCTTCATTTTCTCCAATTCCTGTAAAAGATACAAACTTTCGTCAAGGATCGACACAATCACATACTTATCATAAAAACAAAATACACTTCATTAACTTGAGCATAAGTAAAACCTAGCTCTCCTAGATAGCACTCTAAACCCAACCATGACATCGTATAATCTGATGCTTGTCAAGTCGACTGATACTCAACTGACCAGCCCTATCAAATTTGAAAATAAATAACATTCTATCAGTTGCTCGACAAGTACATGGGATCAAAATTCAAAAGTTACATGGACATACTTCTATGAGGTTGTAGTTTCCATGCATATATGCAGAATTGAGACACCGCTTTGTAGAATCCTTGTGATAATTGACTTTAACAGAAACAAATGAAGCAAAGATTAATTACCTCATTCGAACAAAAACACCTGTAAGCATGCCCAGAATTCATCAGATTCTCAGCGTATTGTTTGTACATATCATTTCGCTCAGACTGCCGATATGGACCATATTCTCCACCAGCACCAGGGCCTGCATATCAATCGTGTCACCATTATTAGCATCACCATCTTCTACTAGTTAATAACCTATCTACTGTTTAATGCTTTACTAAAAGACAAATAACCACATACATTCAAAAGGTTTGTCCTAGCGACAACAACATTATTGATCAAAATAAATAAAAAAAGACAACAACATTCAGGTTAGCGGAGGTGGATGAGTGATGTTTTTAAGGTTCATGTATGATCGTCCCTGTTTTATAGTATTATGTTACAGTACTTCCAGTGGATTCTTCATCAGATAAAATGTACTTGATAATTACATCTTTTTATTCTTAATTTAGGGTTATCTATTTATTAGGAGAGTGTTATCTATTGGGTTTATGTACAGATGGAGAAGAGTTTAAGCTAAGGTTGATAACTAATACACATTGAAGGTTTCAGCATTCGTTGGTCCCATAATTGAATAAGCATCTTCATCTTTTTGCTCTGCTTGCAATTAAGTAGATTACTAGTGTGCATTAAACTAAGCAGACCTCTTATGTATTTTCATAGTGGCCATGTCTTTTTAATGTATTGGTTAATAAACAACATATAAAGAGTTACAATCTAATGTTTTTAACTAATACATATTTAACATTATTTCCTATGATGAAGCTCCATTATTTTTGCTGCATTTCCTTAATAGTCAAGTGGTGCCCTTTTTCATTGAATTCTAATTGCTACCTTGTTCATATTTGCAATCAATTCCTACTGTTCTTTCACCTATGTTATGGTCAATAGGCACAAACAGTCTAACCTCATGACATTTAATCGTGAGTAGGCAGTTCTGCACCTTATGTTAATATGTTTTGTATGCATGAAAAGCCAAATAAGCCTCTGGTAGCACTAGTTCACCTAGATATTACTGTTTTAACTTTTCAGTTTCTCTTCTAGGCCAAGTACAGGGTCTTCAAAAGTAACTAAAGTTACTAAACTAGTCCAGAACACTAAATCTCTTACTAACAGGTAATAACATGTTTTGGTTGTAGAGCTAAGTAAAACTATTAGTACTGCAGCTGACAATAATGACGGCATTATCATCAGTCGATAATAAGTCCCAAATTTTGTCTGCAGATACATCTGTTCCAAGAGCTGGTGTCGGTCACTAAGATAATCAGTTGCGGTGAATTTAGTTACATGGTGATGAAGGAAGGGAATAAAGTTTAGTTACATGGTGATGAAGAAAGGGAGCAAAGTTAATATTCCAGGAAAGCTGAAACACTCTTTGGGGATGTCAACCGTAGGAATGGGAAAATGGGTATTCGGTCTGCTGCTACTGTACGACGGATCGATATGACTTGTGCAGCGAAGATGGTTCTACATGATTGGCAAAGAGGTCGAATACCCTTTTTTGTTCCCCCGCCAGAGCTAGATAATGCTAATGATCAACCATCTATCCGCATCCAGTTATTACGAGGACATTGTGGTTTACAACAATCGGGCATCAGTCGCTATTGCTAGCCAGCAACTAAAAAATTGGAAATCTCTTTGAACAGAACGAGTTGGAGGCTAAGGATTCTAAGCTAGCTTCAGGCCAGGAGTTGGACACTGAACCTGATCCAGAACCAGAGAGGAAACTGAGTAACTTCTCTGGCTAGGAATCTGAGAAGCTTCCTGAAGCCATTCCAATATTAGTTATGGTACTGTTGTTTTTTGTGTCATTAATTTATAAAAACCACCTCATAAAGCAAAGAATCTTGAAACTCTTTGGTAATTGTATCAGTGTATCTGGATATTTTGAGCCTATATCATCCAAAGCAGGTTATCGAACTATTACTAGTGAGTACTGTAACTACTACTATCATGAGAGCTATTTTATGATTTTTGCTTCTCTAGTACCAAGAATACAGCGACAAATTCTGGTGGGGAATGGCTAATCATATCAATATCTTGCTCCATTTAATGATTCCAGCCAAGTACGGCATATCCCACTGAGCTAAATTATGGAATTTTCTGAAGCATACAAGTAAACAGCTCATCGATGCACTTAAAAGCTACTGAATTTCTCAAAATTTGAGTCTAAAAATTCCTAAATTCTTATATCCATGTTTTTTCACACCCCATTCATCCCATACCGTCCACCAGCTGCAAAACGAAGGGACACGGGATAATGTGGCAAACTGTGCTGACCATATGCAATCTCATCTATTAAGAATTGTGAATAGGTACAAATTCAAATAGCATTTTTCAGTTATTCAGATAATTTAGCAGATAAATTACCTTCATCCCATTCAAGGCCAAGCCAAGCCAGATCTCTCAACACAGCTTCCTCAGATTCCTTAGTAGATCTTTCCAAATCAGTATCTTCAATTCTAAGTACAAACTTTCCACCCTTAGACCTACAATGAATTAGGTCAATTTTGTTTACTCATACTATTGAATTAACAAAAAAAATCAACAAGAATAACAATGAATAATATAAAAATTCGACAAACCTGGCGAACAAATAGTTAAACAAAGCTGTTCTAGCTCCACCAACATGTAAATTTCCAGTAGGAGAAGGAGCGAAACGAACTCGAACTTCTCCTTCGTCTTTCTTACGGAAACTGGGACTTGAAATTGAAGCCGAGATGATAGAGAAGTTTCTACGGAGAGGGAGTGGTTTGAGTTTATAGAATGATGAATGACGAATGAATGGAGATGAGATATCAGGTAAAGCCCTGATTCTCGTCCATGGTGATCCTACTAGAGATGCCATTTTTTTGTTTCAGCGAAGAAAATCTAAATCTTCGAAGGGATAGAATGACGACTGGGGAATCATTTTATACTGTGTCGTTGGGTACACTCACACTCGGTTTACACCCAGCCTCCGATGCGTAAACAACCCAACTTCAAAGGGTAGGGAGGGTACTGAATCCGAATACTTGTCCCATGAGTATATTTAATAGTCCAGAGGAACATCCATCTCCTTATTTGTAATTTGTTTGAGCAAATTTATCAGATTTTTTGTTGGAATGTGTTCCAAAATTCAAAATTCGGACTGCGTTTTGATAAGTAACTAGAATAAAATAGATATTGAAAAAGAAAGATAAGCTTTAATAGAAGTTTTGAAAATATGAGCTAAAGAATCAAAGATTTTCCACATTATAATGCATTATAGTTTCTGTTCAGTCCAGCACGCTTTGTAACTGCTCATATTGCATTACATTTCTATTCAATACCATTGCCGGTGATATTTCATACAGAGGATTCCACCACACCTTTTTGAGACCATCCAAACCTTCTTAGGATCAAAATTATGTTTACCCTAGGCGAAACTTTAAGCACTCAGGAAAAGGCTAATCGCAGCAATTTTCTTACAGTTGATGGGTCCGAAGACACAGATACGGCAAATTACCGCACCAACTATGTTGTTACTGATGTGCTTGTAAGCGTCAAGTGTTCTTATCCAGTGAAAGCCAACGCGAAACAAAGGAAGAGGGTCACCAGTTCAAGCACCTCGACGAAGTTCACCAGTATCTTCTATACTTGAAACAATTCGCACATGAAATTTACGATGTGGCAATGAGCTCTGTTTTTCTAGTTGCCTCGCTATCCATTTTGAGATGAGGCTTAGACGGGAAGATGAAGACAGTCAATGCAGTAACAGATGGATGAAGAGCAGCAGAATACCTAACAGAAGTCACAGTAACCCTTGGCAGCTGCTGTGGGCCAGAGGACAGAGGGACAAGCCTGTAAGTTAGGATATGCTCAGATTTTGGCAGGATAAATATGGTGTCATTATGAGATCCAGATAACAGAAAGCTTTGGGAATCTGCCAATGAGTACTTGATTTCTTGTAGCAACTTTGTCTGATTCTGTATTCTCACACAGCATGTTAAGGGATCTCCAAGGATGCCATGAGGAGGACACTCCAAACTAACGACTAATGGTGCCAATTCCACATTTACATCAGGGAGCTTGTGTCTGGTCAGAACCCCCGCTTCTACTCCTGTTGTGCTGGAAACAGGTGATTGTTCTTCTAAATTGGATTCCCTCATCCATGTAAGACATACTTCTCCCAATGAGAGTTTTGGAGAGTCCACCTCCGGAATAACAGAGAAGACATGCTTGAATTCTTCACCTGGCACGAGAAGAGGAAGGTCCTTGGGGCTGCTCCCACATCCCTGTTGCACTGTGCATGACTGATCAATCTCATCTTTGCCCGCTTCGATGGAAATGGACACCAATTGCAAAGGGATCTCGGCACAGTTCTTCGCACTTACAATAAGGATATTTTTTTCTTTAAAAGCTAAGGTTGCCAACTGATCTGGACCAGGAGCTGCCTTTATCTTAGTGAGCAATAATGGGTCACGATGGAATGGAAGCATGAGCTGGTGACCAATTGCAAAAGCAGTTTTTCCTTCAATTTGCAGGCTTTTATGGATATTGACCTTATTTGCAGAAGCTTCATTGTCATTTGACAAGTATCCCAAGGACACATACAGCATCACAGGTTTCGGTTTGTGCCATTTAATTTCTAATTTGCATGACCAGGACTCTCCGATGCTCAGGAATGGAACTGAAAGCAACCCAAAAGATTGCTGAATATTCCTTATCTCGTCTGGCCCCATTTGAGTCTCATCTTCTCCATTTGGTCCCCAAACATTAAGAAGTTGCACATGGTGACTATCCATAGAAGATGGCTCGGTTTCCCGTGGACTAACCAAGCCACCCCCTCTTGCATCTACTAGGTTTATTTTCAATTCGGCAGAATGTACTGCGTGACTCTTAGAGACCACAGTAACAGGAACCATGAACCTCTCTCCCACTAACGCAGAGCCAGTAGCTTCTAAGAGAAGATCAACTTGTGGGTCCAGTTCCTCGACCTGGATAACTTTCTGACCTGAGAATGCAAGAGCGGGATCCTTTGTAGGGAAGGTCTCCACACGGTCCTCAAACTTCCAAAGAGGCAAATCTTCCATTGAGGCAGGACTTTCTGCTCGACAACAGATACTAAAGTGGGGACCCATCCTTGCTGTCACAGAAACACATTCCAGCTTTCCACTTTGTTCTGAGTTCGTCATACACAGGTCAATGCAGGAAAATCAAATGTAACACAGTGAGAAAAACAAAAAACTAATTTAAGACAGTGAGAAGAACAAAACATTAATATAATGGAATTCATGGACTCTAAGCCTAAGGAGGTATACCATCCTTGACTTTGCCTCTACATCTGCCCTCCTCTGGTATTTAAATCATGGAATTCAAATCGAGGGGTTGGAAATTTCCACATTTTGTGAATTTTGCTTGAAGACCAGTTAGCTGGATTTCTAGTTTGAGAGACACAATGGCATCTGTGCCTTGTATAGATCTCTTAAACCAATTCTATAATGACAATGCAGACAAGATTAACTTACCAGATTTGATGTCATATGTCAACCGTAGCCACTTATTAGTAATTAGAGCCAGTGCTGGAGCAATCTCTGTACGGGAAACCTGTTCGCTAGAAGTTGATCCTGCCTGTGGCTTTTGAGCATTTGTTATTGTGAAGTTACATGTGGGCTGATTAAACTGAATTTCCAGCTGATCAATCTCAACAGGATGAGGCAGTTGTGAAAGAAGTGACAATGTAAATAAGGTAGATGAACCAGGCTTAACCACTGTGTCGTGAAAAGCAACAGAAGCAAGAAGCACAGCTCTAAGGGGGCTAACAAGATCGATCTCGAGATGAAGGGGTTGATCCACGGTTACTTCGAGATTACTTGATGGAAGAGGAGCTCCTTTCACAAGCCCAATAACTTCGTTGTGTATCATTTCTCTCTGTGCAAGAGTAGCGGGACATGTGGGGCCACATTTTCCTTTGCCCTCCGAAGATTGAGTCTCATTGCCAGATGCCACAGGCAGAGCAGCCATTTCAAAAGAGTACTCGATGAAATCTTTCACTGATTTCAGTCTCCTTGAGCACTCTCTCATGTAACCCAGGGCCTCCCAGAGCAACGTCACCCAACCCTCTTGCCTGTAGTAACTCGCGACCCCATCAAAAAGCTGTTTTGCGTTACTAAAGTCACTGACTGCAAAGTATTCTATGGCCATCAGATTACGGCAGCAGCATGCCATTCTTTGAGCTTTCAAGCTACTGTATGATTCAGATGACTTTTTGAACAAAGCAATAATTTCATAGGAATCCTGAAATCTCTTTCCTTCTGCAAGGGCATAGAGGACGTACTCTGTATCAGCAAGACTGCAAAGCCAAGTTCGAACAATCAATAACTGGAGACTGAAATCACCAGCAAATTCTAGAGGACCGTGGAAGACTTACTGCATCTCAAGCGCATCCCCTTGTTCAAGTAAACGAGCATATTGACCCACATAAACAGATGGAATCACAGATTCAGAACCACTTGTAATTTCCTTCCCTGTGGAAACTGCAGAAGTTTCCGGTGCAGATAAAGCAAGCTCGAGACAAAATCTCTTCTCTCTCAAGTAGTGAGCAGCCAGCTTTACCACAAAAACACATGTGATCATAAGGAACAGAACTTTCTCATATGCATGCATATGCTTGAATAAACCTAGAGGGCAGAGGCCAATATTAAAATCAAAGCAACGGTACAAGGGAGCGTACCACCACGCACCTGATAATAGTAAGCTGGATAGAATTCCCATTCAGTCAAACTTCTCTCCAGCATGCCAGGTGGGAAAGAGGCAGTGTTTGGAATGGAAGCAGAGCAAGTCTCCAGCAATTGTGCAAATACTAAAAACTGTCTGCTCACCCATTCCCAATGAAGAAATACCACTTCTGGTGCTCCGATGAGCTTTTTGTAGCATGCAATGTGTTTCTTGAACCATGTCATAGCTTCTAAGACCTTTCCACCATGCAACAACAAGGTTGATACCTTAAAATGCAATTGCTCTGCAACAGTTTTTATCTCAACTAGACGTTGAACCGGGGGCAGCCTTGTTGACACGCCGATCATCTACCGATAAAAATCAAGCAACTTAGTTTATGAAAAAGAAATTGACAGATAAACACGAATGTACTCATGATAGTTAAACACACTAGCATCAGCTGCAAAATTGGAGAATTGAAAAGATTGTATGTGTAAACCCATTAGATACCAGCAGAAGTCCACATAATTGATCTACAACAATTTCTTAGAGTATTTGAAAGATACCTCTCTTAAAGTATGATATGCCTCTTCATAAAATCTCAAAGCCTCAACCCAGTCTCTCCGAAACTCTGCGTATACAGCAACCTAGTATGTCATAAATTTTCAACACGAAATCAGCAACTGATAAATCCATCACTTGATGGCAAGTCTCAGTTCATCAAGCATAATAGAAACACATGATGAAATTCAACCGCTGTAGAGATGGATGAGAAAGACAAATGCTTGCCTTAAAACAGTATCGGACATTCAACTCCATAAAGTTGATGTTCTTCTTTTCGATGCGTGTTTTAATCCTTCGTCCTTCATCCCTGTAATATGTATATGCTAATTCAGCAAATATGCTCCCCAGCCTGCATAATATTTCTAGAGGAGATTATTTTTCTGTTTCTGAGATTCGACAGCCAAACTAAACCAGATTGTAGAAAAATAAGATATATCGAAACTGAGGCATGCCTGTTAAGAGATTCCTTTAGTTCCGAAGAATCATTCTGCGCAAAGGTAAGAAGGTACTTGGAGTCAATTTCAGCACGTTTCCTCAGAGCAGTCATACGATCTTCGCTGGCTTCATCTGCATTGAAAACTTAAGTTCGTAACAGGATCTAAGATTTTTATTTTCCGTCCAACGAAGTATCCCTCGATCAGAAACACAAAAGTGCAATAACTATTTAACTGTGATCTAAGAACATATACATGCATAAGATACAGATAATGAATCCTGTAAGGGTGTAAAGCCAGTTACCTTTTACACTAGACTGAACAATCACCACTATTAGTTTGATGTTCCTAGCGCGGACAGCAGCTCTGAAACAAGCGAAGGAAACAAAAAGTGATGGTAAGTGTTAATTTGCTGAAAGGCTGAAATACATACTGCTTCAACCACACAAGCTACCAACAAAATGAAAGAAAACTTATTATTCCCAACAGGGAAGATGACCAAATCCATACACAGAATGAATAGAGTAAAACCAAGTAGGTACAAATACGAGAAGCTTAAAACTTTGGTGCTGACAATCAATCAAAATTCCGTCTACATAATACCAGTTTTATTCACTATGAAAGCTTACATGTGATAGTGAGTTGACCAATAAATGACATTGTGCACGACACAAATTCACTATGACCAAAATGTTGAACATATTGACTAAAGTCTGAACATGGGACACAAAAGACATTGTCGGATTTCTCCTACCACCCAAGTTAATGTCCCGGGATAGTTTTTGCTTCCTCTAGCTCTTTCCAGTTATATTATACATCCATTGGTGTTTTATATTGTTGGCATTACACATTCATCTATGGCTGCAAATTCCTCCCATATTATTGTAACTTAATCAAGCTTCAAATGAACTAAAGTCCCCAACATAGTAACAACTCAAATCGAATGTATCTTCTTAGTGTGATAAATTCAACAATACAGCATTGCATTTTAAAGAAATAAATAAATTGTGAATGGAATACCATACTTTAAGTTATCTAGATCGGTGCAGACTTGCATCCACTGAGTAGGATCTCCAAAAACATGATCAGAACCAAATAAAGCAGCAACGACGCTAGGAATTTTAGTTCTATGTTTTAATAACCAATCCTTTTTCAAAATTCCACCTGGATGATGAGTAGATGAATCTAGGGTTTCTTTCCGAGTCTTTGATATTATAGAGATCTTAGAAAAATCAGGTAATGCTAATGTATTAACCGGTGGTTGTTCAGAATGAAGATAAGTTGATATTGTAGAATGAAGTTCCGGTAATCCTACAAGTGAGACTAATGAAACTGGTGGAGTTCGTAATTCTTCTCCGTAATCTTCCATATTGATAATTCAGAGTTGAATTTATGGCATATAGACAGATCTGTTGAATTGGGAGGGAAATGACCTGTGGATCGGCAATAGTGGTGAACCTGAAGTAACAAAATTTGATGAATTATAGGAACAATTAGCAATAGTGGTGAACCTGAAGTAACAAAATTTGATGAATTATAGGAACAATTAGGGTTTCGATTTTATGATATTGACAAAAATGAATTTGCTAATTCTTCTGCTTTTCCCTCTTTCAGGGTTGTTCTTCTTATGCCGAGTTCCTAAACATCAACAGCTCGGGCTGTGGATGATTCGGTTTGCTTAACTAGTTAGCTTTCCACTCTTCTGGTATCGTTGACCGAATGAGTCCTGGTGGGCTGAGAAGGTTTGTTTGTCTACCTACCCTTGTTTGTTTGGACCTGACTCAATATTTTTATCTAAATCGGCTCCAGTCAGATGTCTAAGTTATTTGGTTTGTATTTGTTCACATGCGTGATTCACTATCTGACTTGCTAGAGCATGCTTTCATATCTATAGCTACACTAGGGTTTGGGAATCGGAACTGTCAGAATAATCCTTGTTAGAAGTAGCATAATATAGTTGTTAACAACAGAATGTTGCCATGAAACTTTTTGTAGAAGCTTAATCTAGGTTAAATCTATATGGCTCTTATGCCGGATTACTTAGAATAACCTCAACTCATAAATATCAAACTTGAGTGTCTCTTGCGCCGAGTTATTTAGTGAAAAGGATTCAAAGAATGCCTCGCCTTTGATGATGGTAGGAGTTTTGACGGGGTAAGCCTGCGATAGGACGCTCTATGGTGATTGATATTGGGAAGAAAATGAATGTTGAGATTCATCCAGCTGATAACATGTTGGAAGATCAAAGATAAAAAATTTAACCTGAGGATCGAGCTTGTTCTTATTACTGTATATACTCATATTTATATTTGTGAAGTGGAGAACTTGAAAATAATTTTGCTTGGCTGACAACCGATCAAATTTTGGAGTCGCTGCCGAGGAGGCAAGGCAGAATGTTATTTTGTTTTTGAATCTCGTATTTTTATTTTTTTTTTTCTATAATTGTGTTTCAGATACCTATCTTCTGGCTCCTAAATCCAAACTGAAACCAAAGCATGTTGGGGATCCATGGATTGGAATAGAGACTTGTAAGGGAACTATTCTCAAAGATAAACCGGAAGCCAAACAATAGGAAGCAATGGGTGATGTGAACCATACACTCGAGGACTTAGATTCTAAAATGGCATCTACATTTGAGATCAAACCAAGATTGATCCATGAGCGACCAAAGTTTCATGGAATGGCTAATGAAGATCCAAACACGCATCTAATGGATTTTCATAACATAGTCATGGCCATGCTACCAAAGGATACAGATGCAGATGGGGTTATGTTACGTGTTTTTCCATTTTCCTTGATGGGCACTGCTAAGGAGTGGTTATATTATCTCCCTTTTGGTAGTGTTACAACATGGAA
Organism: Papaver somniferum; assembly: GCF_003573695.1. Taxonomy (NCBI): domain Eukaryota; kingdom Viridiplantae; phylum Streptophyta; class Magnoliopsida; order Ranunculales; family Papaveraceae; genus Papaver; species Papaver somniferum. The sequence goes on along the minus strand of NC_039358.1, from coordinate 124,150,802 downwards.
TAAGTTGAAGAAACTCTTCTTAGAAAGGTATTTTCCTGCATCAAAGGAAGCTCAGATTCATAAAGAGATTTGTGAAATTAAGCAGATGGCAGGAGAATCGTTGTATAAGTGCTGAGAACGTTACAAGAGATTGGTGGATAGTTGTTTGTATCATCAATTCAATGATTTGTTGATTATCCGGCATTTCTACGAGGGTTTTCAAGCAAGTGACAAAAATCTTCTCGACGCTGCAGGTGGTGGTGCGTTACTAAATTAATAAGATAGTAGCTCAAGCTAAAGAGTTAATTGAGAACATGGCAGCGATTTCTCAACAATTTCAAGTCGTGGATCAGAACCACTCGTCAGAAGAGTCAACGAAATTAGTAAAATAGCTGAACTTTGTCAACAAATGGGTAACATGGCATATATAGTGCAATAAATATAGCTATAATGTTTGGAGTCATGACTCGATTTTCATCTTTTTCTTTCAAAAAGATTCTAATTATTCAATCACACTAAAATTTGTTACAAATTGAAGTAAGACGGGTCTTTTCATCTTTATCTATCAAAAATGCTCAAGTACCGCTGATGTTTTTTTTAGTAGGATTGATTTGTTAATTAGAAGAGACTGTTATTTTTCGGGAGCACGAGGAAGAGGGCACAACAATAATTTGCTTATGAGGAATTAGGACACATATTGTCTGCTCTAACTAGAATTTCGGATTTCCACTAGAGTATCAACGGAGGAAAGTAGCTAATTTCACAGGACTAGACAAGAAAAATGACAAGCTTCAAAATAAATAAAAGTGACCACCACAAAAAATACAAAACGGAGATCAAAAATCAATTAAAAGATAAATCTTCAGTACAACTTTTTAATTTTATTATGTATTATATTCCCACTAAGAAATAATATGTTTTGTAAATATGAGACTTCTTCATCTTATAAAAATAAATAACTAGGGTCGTAATGTCAAAAATAATATTTATTTAATAATATTGGCGAATCCTTCCTCAAATTTAAATACATTTAGTTTGTGTTTAAATACGTATTGATTCAAGGACAATCCTTCAGGGAAAAAAATCAGGTGAGAAATTTTTAAAAATGGACTCGAAATTTCATACAAACAAATTAAATTTTGTTTCTTATAGACTTTCAAGCTTGTTTCTAATGTTTAATCATCCGAAACAACTGTAAGAAACTGAAACGTTTTCATTTAAGTTTGTCAAAAATGTGGCGTCCAAATACCGAGGTGTTGTCAATTTGGTGATATCAACTGTATCATCAATGTTGGCGTTATCAACAAAAATGACCTTTCGGCTAGAATTTTTTGTGATTAATTATGAATCAAAGTCTTGCCGTTAAGTTAGATAATAAGAATTCAACTTCAAACAGTTACTACCCAGTTGGAAAGTTCCTCGGAAAGAAATGATTCACTGAAGTTTCATGTATCACAAATTGTGCAACATTGTTGCATTGTCAACTGTCCAAGCGGAATTTATGACATCATATTACTGTATACATTATACATTAATATAGTACATTGCACCATATATTTATGATCTAGTGAAAAGACCTAACTAATAATGTAACAAATGCCAATAGTTTAGGAAAAAGTTTTGAATTCGCAACACCATAATCGTTGGATGATGGAGATGTGATATAATCAAACCAAGGACTTAACCATAGTTATATATTTGGATTTCTAAATATACCTACGAGTTTTGTTCTGTCTTTTGATAAATCAAGGTGAACATGAACCAATCGATAAACCGGACTTATATTCCTGAAGAACAGCCTAGTATTATCAATCACCTCACAATAATCCTAATCGACGCAGCGAAAAAAGATATTGTGGAATCATAAACGATGAGACGAAGTGTTTGTGATTACTTTTCTATCTTGGCTATCGGAGATATAAATCTCGAGCCAATTATTACAATTGTACTCGTAACGATAGAAGATGCAAGATCAGATCACACAACTACAAGAAAAGTAGTATCGGTTTGGCTTCACAATCCCAATGAAGTCTTTAAGTCGTTAACCTGGTTTTTAGAAGAAGAAACCAAAGGTTAAAGGAGAATCGACTCTAGATATGCAACTAGTATCACACGTAAGGTGTGGGGATTAGGTTTCCCAGTTGCTAGGGTTCTCTCTTATATTGTCTTTCAAATAAGGGTTTGCAATCAATGTTAGCTTGGTAACAAAGCATTCAATATTCACCGTTAGATGAAAACCTGATTAGATTCAAGCTAATATTTCTCAACCGTTGGATCGGAAACTTAGCTTGTTATACACAAATGAAATGTCCAATTTTGGGATTACGTAACCGTTCCCAAACATTAAAATTTGTTGGTTCAACAATAGTTAACCAGATGGTTAGCCATATGATCACTTTCATATCCACCATATTCTTCTTCACCATAACTAGTTCAAATGACTCAAATGAACTAGTTAGAGAGTTGTTCAATTGATTAGATCTTATGTAACTACACAAGACACAATCGAAGCAAAAACGGTTCAATTCACTAGAATCGGTTCATGAACTTTATAGCCACGGTTGCATTCCTTAGTTTATATAAACATGAGTTCAAGAACACCCGATTTTAGATATAACCTGATCAAGTTCGTGGACTGGGTTCGCGGAATTAAGCTCACGGAAGGAGTTCACAAACTCCAGCAGAAATTCTCGGGTCGAGAACTTCTGCCAGTTCGCGGACTTGGCTCACGCCACATTCCATTTCTCTTGATCAACAAAGTTCGCAAACTTTGGTTCAAGGAATAAGGACTTATACATATATGTGTTTCCACAACAATGCTTATATCCTACCAATGGTTATGTAATCTAAACTCTCATTTCAATCATTGAAACATTATCAAAGGACGTTATATAGCCGTTATTCACAGACCATTTTTCGTCAGAGAAATTTCCAAAGTGATTGAAACATAACATGACATTCGTCACTAGGTAAAGATGAATTTGGCAAATTCGAAAGCTTACCAACACATATTTCGAGAAATAGATAGGCGAGTTACACTCGGCTCGAAATAACAAATGTGTATAATGAAAGTCTATATATCAAAACGACTTTTGTATCAAGAGTAGGAGATAGAGTAGATAGACTTTTGAGTGACAGATAAGCTCAAGTCTCCACATACCTTTTAGTCGAAAAGATCCACCAGTTCCTTGAGTAGTCCTTCGTCTTGTATGATGATTGCAATGGAGTCTTGAGCTCAACTACAATTTCTATCCTAGTCCGAGACCTTTAGTTATATAGGCTAGAAATCAAGACTTATAGTTTTGATCACTAACATCGACAAACATGCTTGAGATAGCAACGCATGTGAGTTCGACCGAGCAATGCTCTAACAATATGATATATTTACCTAGAAGGCTAGAAACCAACTATGGTAGAACGTGAAGCAACCCATATCATGTCTTCAGAAGTGTGGAATCTCCCTCTCTTGTTGCTTACAGACAAATGCACATAATTTAATTCTCCTTATCATTTTAAGGAACTGATCAGTTTAATATAAGTACTTGTAATCTATGTAATTTGATGAGCCACTATTTCGTTGGTCGACATAAACTAAATAAGAAACAGTAGTATCACCATTGACGTTGTAAAGGGGATTGAAGTTGTTCATATGCCGTTTCTTTTCATCTCTTCTTGAGATTCTGAGGCATTACTTGTTGCAATTAGCACTGAGATATTGAAGTGTTAAGAATGCTTGATTTTTGTTGATTATTGATTAACGGTTAGTACAGTTACCATTTGTCAATATTTTAATCTTTCATGTGTATATGCGAGAGTGAGACCATTCCGTCTATGTTAATGCATAAGCATAATATTTTATTGGCTTTGCTTTGCTTTGCTTTCTGGTGAGGCCACAAACAAAATTTTCAATCAGTCTGATATTAAGAACTTCTGATAAAACTAAATTCTAGTATGCCGAAGATCCCTATTGCGCCCAAAATTAGGATTGCGTACCAAATTCTGTTTCAGAAATATTTCGTAAAGATACGAGATATATTTAGAAATCCATATATATAACTATGGTTAAGTCTTTGGTTTTATGTTGTCACATCTCTATCATCCAACGATTATGATGCTGCGAATTCATTTTTGACTCGCGCTGCGACTTCAAAAAAGTTTCCAATAGTTTATACTACGGCATAACATGCGAGTATTCAAGGCAATACGCAATAATCAGGAACACTAATCATTGGAACTATACATGTTTTTTTTTCCCATATGGACCCAACTCAAATCACACTACTCATTTGGATCTGACTCAGATTATATGACTTGCGTGGATCTGAATCACTAAGGCATGACTCAAAAACTAATTACTTGTTGTCGAAAACTGATACGTGATATATTTTTATAAGATCGAGATTTCAAAACTTGGGTTTTGTTTGTCAAGGGATATACACGCCCTAAAGTCTTTGTTTCAAACATGTTGTTGTTATTGTTTCAGATAACAACCAATACCTCTCAGTTGTGCTGAATCTATATTTTAATAAGTGAGAAAGTGAAATAATTTTGACGATACGATATACTAGAAAAACCAATTTATATTGCGGAGAACGGAAATAGCCATTGGAGTTTGAAAAATATCGGTGGGGAGGACGAGGAAGCATTAAACTCTTGATCGCTGGTGGTTTAGAGTCATCGCTTAACTCAGTCTCTATCAGTTCAGTCGCTTAATTCCTTTTAGAAAATCACATAACCTGGCTACGAAGATTGACCATTTTTCTCGGTGATAGAAATTGCTTAATGGTAATTCAACTAGTCAAATTAGCCAGTATAAGTAAAATTTAAAATAAATGTTGCTCTAATTTTTATAGTCTTCTTCCTATTATTTTTATTTTTATTTTTATTATATATATATAGTTTCATATTGATATATTTGCATAATTTAGTTCAGTAGAATCGATCGTTTGAATGATATGTCTCGAATAATACTACATGAAGATTTACCTGAAGGTGTATATATATGTTAACTAAATTATGAAAAATAGAATGGAAGTTTGCTAAATACAATAAACTACATGAAAACCTACCTGGTGGTGTATATATATGTTAACATTTCATGTATGGGTCTACATATCTATCATTATCTCTTTTTTTCACATGTTCTTGAGATCGAGAACATTTTGAAAAGTTCTTCACATGGACTCCTATGTATGATGTAACTTTCAGTCATTTTCTTTGTTTTTATGAACATCAAAGATGCTTTATTTTTTTAATAATATTTATTTTCCTTCTTTTTTTTGTTGTTATTGTTTTGGATTTCGTAAAATGAAAAATAAAATTTCTTCATTGATCTTGAGTAGTTTCTTAGGTTTTTTATATGTACCTTGATTATTATTATGTTGAAAGAAAAAAACAATAAACTAACTATTTAGTGATAATCAAGAAGGTTCGACTCCATAAAGCTAGGCTTGTTTGGTTCAAGCTATTGATCAATGTGCTAAATCAAGACTATCATAACCCGTCTTTTCGAAATGTGCTTCTGCCAAAACCAATCCTCTAAGATATGGGTATCCATTTGGGTTTTCGGGTCGTAAATTTGATCCTTGCAGTGTTAGGTGCATATAATCAGGTCATAGGTTCCTCTAAAATACTATAAATACTAATGGTGGGCTTGTTAGCAGAACTCACAATTATAAGGAATTTAGAATCCCATGGGATTATAAATTCCGAGATTCATGTAAATCCCTCGTGTGTTTGGTAACTCAATCAAAATTCCTAGAATTTTCTTGTTTTAAAGTCTACGTAATGTTTGGCATTACCATTAAAATTTTAAAATTGTATATCTATGAGATTTACAATTCTACCAAATCCCTTGGACCCATAAATTACACCTTTAAAATTCTGCATCCAAACCCAGTATATATATAACCTTGAGGTCATCCCATATAAGCATTAGTGGTCGTAGTTAAGCCTTGGGACGTATATGTTTCTAGTTGTATCTGGACATATGCGTCAAACATTAAAAAAAAAAAAATCCCTCGGGCCTTCGACCCAATCGCTCTCCTTCGTTACAAAAAATTCTTAGGGTTGTCGGCTAACGATTATTTTTGTTATATTGTTCTCTTAAAAGAAAATTACCCTGGCCAACTTCTCTCTCATTCGCTCCCATTGTTTCCGAACAACTTTAATTCCATGAAATATAGGCTATGGATATCATTCCCCACCATGTTCTTTGGCTCAAATAATTTTAGGAAAATAACATACTCTTGGTGATTTACTTGTTGGAAGTGTACAATATTATCATTTAAGGTGTTGCTGTCTTAATCATAGTTTTTGAGCGATCGAGATAAGGAATTTTGATTTTTGTTAAAGGGAGAGCAAAAACCGATTTGAGGAGTGCAAAAATCGTACGTAATTAACTCACTAGCATGGAACGATCTAATAAATTTACATGAATTGGACAAAATTAACCTTGTCTTATTTATACTGGTTAAAATCGTTGCCAATTCTATTAATGCGGCAAATGTTGTACTCGCTATTGTAATCATGTTTTGCTTTCATTCAAATCTAAAAATACTTCCTCAATCTTTTACTTTCATCCAAATCTAACAGGGGGTTAGTCCTCGAGGGAGTTGGGGGTGTTGAGTGTAGTTCAGTTTTTACCCGTTAGTCGTGGGGGAGTTCGCAGGAGTCTCTCAAAATCCCCGTTAGTCGTGGGAGAATTTAGAAGAGTCCCCCAAACTCCCTATAAAATCCCTTTAGTCGTGGGGGAGTTTGAAAGAAACTCTTGAACTTCCTGTTAGCGGTAAAAACTAGAATACTAAGGAGTTGATTTGTTTTGGGGAGTTTACAGTGTGTTTTTGTCTCACTACAAATCTCTCAAAAGAATAGAGATTTTAGGAGAGTCTCTCAAACTCCCTACACTCAAAACACCAAACTCTCTCAAACTTCCTATACTCTCTTACACTCCCTCAAAATCGCCAAGATTCAAAATACATTAAATTCCCCCCAACTCACCCATGGACTAACCCCCTGTAAAAGTAATTGTAAAAACAAAATCTTAAGGTAATTATGTTAAGTCAATCAAAGATTTGTTTGTCTGTTATATGATGAACGATTTTCAACACTTTTATTAATCCTTTTTTATTGATCAGATCAAAGAAGGGTAATGAAAATAATCAGATAATATTGAATACGGTGAATCAAATCAAACAAGCCTAAACGATGAAGACGACGAAAAAATCTCAAATCAACTTATGACCAACACCGAAAAATTAACAGAAGTTGGTCATTGGATTAGTAACAGTTGGTCATTGAATTAACAGCAGCAGGGAATCGATGAAGCTTTAAAATTTTCTATAGAAGAAAAACCCTAATTAAATATTATAAACTATATCTGACATATCATAATGTTGGAAGAGAGCAACTATAACAAAAAGAAAAAAAAATCCTATCAAAATTGGAGAAGAAAAATTTAGGTTTACAATAATAAAATTGATGCGAATATGGAAAGCTCCGTATGGTTAGAAAGTTAGCGAAGACCAGAGGGTTAATTTTTAAGGATAAATTTGTTCGAGTCGTACAGACATATTAAATCAGTCATAGTTAGTGAGTCAACAACGACTTTTGCTCTCCTCAAATCTGTTTTTGCTCTCCCTCTCATAAAAATCGGGTTTTCTACGTAACATAAACTAAAATCTTAATTTTAGCATGTATGTTGAATTTGTTTTAATTTTTGTCTAACTATTATTACGGATTTGGTTATCGTAGATCGACTTGTTTATATTGATTACGGGTTTGGTTATCGTAGTCGTATCGGCTTGTGTAGATCGACTTGTTTATATTGATTACGGGTTTGGTTATCGTAATCGTATCGGCTTGTTTATATTTATTAATTTTGGTCCGCCAAACACTGATGATATCATACTTATATTCTCGTCTTAGCTTTTTGAGACTTTGTAGTTACTTAGGATTTCACTCTTGTTGGGATGAGATAGTCCCACATTGCCTGTAACCTCTAACCCCTTTATACATATACCTCTATGGGCCACTTCACTTATTGCCAATTGATTTTGAGTTGAAAGATAATAAATTTTAAAACTCCATTTGGTACAGTAACCAAATTTTCCGTTTTAAATCGCATGAAAACTATGGTAGTTGTGTTAGCGTGCATGGGCTGCTACCATTTTTTCCGTCTGATCTCATTCTCACATATTTGTCTTGTATGTAATGAATTTTTATTGCAATAATAGTGGTACCCCATCACCTTGACTTAAAATCAATTTCTTTTACTGTTTTGGCACCGAAGTGCGTTGGTTTTGTTTGCTATATACGAGTCTGATGCTTGATTAAATATGAATTACGCTTATAGGTGTTGGAATTAGCAAATCTAGGCGTAAAATTGGAGTTACGCTTGGAAATCAACTAAACCTAGGCGTAAAACTGGAATTACGCCTGGAAATCAACTAAACCTAGGCGTAAAATTGGAATTACGCCTGGAAATCAACTAAACATAGACGTGAACAACATGCAAATCAAAGTTTACGCTTGAATTGAACTAAACCTAGGCGTAAGTTCTTCAAAAACTAAATTACGATTGAAAAATCTAGTACCGTACCCAGGCGTAACACTAGAAGAAAGTAAATAAAATCCTAATTTTACTTTGATTTCATTCGATTTAAGCAAAAAAACGAGTACAAAAAGATGGGTTTGTTCGATTATTACCTTACATACACCATGGGTTGTTGTTGAGGAGTTTGAAAAATTCATTCTTCAATTGATTGAATCGGTGGAATGAGTTGAGGATGAAGTTGAGGTTGATTGAGATGTTGATTACCATCACTAGGATCAGTTTGCTTTTTCCTCATCTGTTTTTTATTAGTTTTAATTGAAGGGTCATTTTGGACAAATTACTATTGAATCAAAAGTATCCCTTAACCAGATTTTTGGTCACCAGATATCCAAGTGACGCCCTTCTAAAAGAGTGTGACTCCCCAATAACGGCCTTCATTAAAAAACATGCTATGTAAGCACGTATGAACAAAATTATTGAATTTGAAGACATTTTATACAAAGCCTTAAATTTTGGCTAAAAGGTGTACCTTAACCTTAATACTTAGGCTAAAGAAAATTTATAATTATGATGATTAATTGGAAAATAGACACCGCTAATAAAGTGAGTACATTGTATATGTGCACACACTCAAGAGATTAAACGAGGTAAAGATCTGAATTAGGATTTGTGACGAAAAGCTGTTAACGGTAAATATAAGTATATATTATTTGTAATAAAGTAAAAGATGCAAAAAAAATGAAATAAATGATAATCTTTGGTCCGACGAATATGAATCAGTTGATGGGGTGATGGTATACTGTACTGGTAGTATGTGTGCCGAGATCAGACTATAAAAGCTTTTATGTTATCGAGTGCGGGTGGGAAGTAATTGTTGTATTTATGCGAAATCAAGGCCGCAACTTTTAGACTTGCGAGCACCGGCGGTGTGTGATTGTTGGTTATATGCCGAGATCATGATCACAACTATTTTAACAGTCTGAGAGTTGTGGTAGACAAATGTTGAGTTCAGGGACACAATTTATTTGTGTCGCAGTGGGAAGTGGTTGTGTAAGTCTAAAATATTTAAGAAATTGTTATAAGGTGTAATTAAGACAAAAAGTAAAATAAAAAAGTTCAGATTTGGGAGTTTGAAATTCATTTAAAAGGTCGGCAGAAAAATATAAGAACCGGATGAATGAGAAATCTGTAAACAAACTGTTCAGAAATAATTTAGGAAATTAATTACTTAAATTGGAAACGTAATTGAGCAAAGAAGCTAAACTGAAATCGATAGAAAATTGAGAGAATTTAATTATGCTTTTGATGCATTTATTGTGTTGTTGTCTTAATTACGCTTTTGATGATTGTTTGGTTTGACTTTCCGTTGCACTATATGATTTTTTTAAATTTCCTAATGGGTTGTGGTTGCTCATTCCTTTTTCCCGCTCTACCTACAGATTATACAGAGACACTGGATGAAGAGAAAAACTTATAATTTATCACCGAAATTTGGGAATCGGTATTTCAATATTCTCGAATTGTCGTCTACTTGAAATGTTTGGTCATTGTTAATTATGGATTGTAACAATTTAAAATTATTTATTTATTTAACATTATTTGTTGGGTTTGTTTTCGTAGTTCTGAATTATTATGGATACGATAGTGGCGCCAAGTGATTCTGGACTAGGGTTTAGTGTCATAATTCGCGGGATGTTACAAAGACCACAACAATGCCTAATGTCAAGTTATCAGTTGGTCAACTTTTCTGTATATTCAACATAGATGCTTTTGAACCAATGAAAATTTGTGGAAAAAAATTGAGAAGCCTTCCTCATTATATAAAACATGTAAGTTTTTCCTTTTATCAATAAAAAATTCGGTTATGACAAGTTTCATATTCAGTTTGATGATATCATCATCGAATGACTTACCAGTGTGACACATTGACATCGATATGCAATATGTAAGTTGTGTAGACGATGATTATCGATGCATCTTGCAGGAAAAATGCGTATACGTTTATTTTCATGAGTGTATTCAAAACTCCTACACATATTTAATTATTCCTATTAATTGTTCGCACCAAGTGTGAGGTTGTTATATATTAAGATCTTGGTAACGAAGAATGAACCTCAAACATTATTTCCTTCAAATATAAAAAAGGGATGAAGTGCAAAAAGTAAGTGCATCAGTGGAATTAAAACACTCATCCTGTAACCACAAAAAACTCGGTTGACATATCTATCTGGTTTGCAGTAAGCATCATCGAAATGGGTATTGAGGATTAGGCGTCCTCAAGTACAAAATCGATTTCTACTTACACACATCATGATAATCAAAATAAAGATGCAGGAAATGTAAGTGCTGAATAAGTAAATGACACATGTATATATACGTGGTTCAGCCGTAGCCTACATCCACGGGGGTAAATGAGTTTGAGTTCTTACTATGTTTGCTTTTGTGTTACAATGTTTTATAAACTGATGAAATAAAGAAGATACAAGTATGTGGTATCTCTCTCTAACCCTAACTCCCTCCTCCTGAAAAGACAACCTCTTCTCATTCAGCTGAGCTTGCTATTTATAGGAGAATGACATGGTCCCACTGGATTGCATGCTAGTCGCTCATCGCTTAGTCGTTACTGCGATAATCCTTCCTTATACTACGACTAATGACTTCTCGCGGAGTCGTCTCTTTTTCTCATCTTGACACGTCGTCTCGTACAATTAAGTGGGGTGGTTAGAAACATTAAATGTTGAATAGACCGGCTCTGTACGCGTGTAATTACTCTTTAAAGCTGGTCCGTCACTTCAGTAGTGTTAGAGCATTGCTCGGTTGAACCCACCAAGGTGTTGGTATGTCAAGTTTGGTTGTCATATTTTAGTGAATCAAAGATCATGTTAAGAGTCGCTTGATTATGTACTAGAGTCAACTTCGTATAGGTTAACTTGAAAGTATTAGGATATGAGACATTACAAGTATTGCGAAGTCTTGAAGATGTGAAGAAGGAGCTACAACGACAACAATCATCCTTCTACTTGAGGTTCGTGATATTTGACTTGAACTGTTTCATTTCCTAACGTATATTTCAAGTCGTGCATATTGAAAACAAAACTGCGAAGCATATTTGAACTCTAGATAGACATGGTATTAAGGAATACAATACGAGGTTTATTGTTTAACCATTAAACTTTATAGATAAGACAACACCATAATCATTTGAATGTTATTGTGATTATGTATGGGTATGAGGTGAGGATTTCATCCTAGGGAACAATGTTTTACATGTGTTCTAAGGAAGTAAGTTCATAAACTTGTTTGTGAACCGAAAAGGAAATTGTCAGGCGTTATTGGTTTTGTTATTCATTGCATATCTTATGAACAACTAATATGTGTGATTGAGTATAACCGTTCACGACTTCTTATGTTCTTGGTAGAACTATTCACAAAGGCCTGGCTTATGTATTGGTATGACTTTTATTAGTGAAACCGATCTTAAGTAATCACCTGTGATGGTATGATTAGGTTTGTGATTTTATGTCTGACCAAATATGGGAGAGGGGAACCAATCCTAGTAAGAGGTGCAGTACATCAAAAAGGGGAACCGATCCTTGTATGAGGTTCAACAAGGTTTATAGCAGAAAGGGGAACCGATCATATGAACATGTGCAACACGTTTTTAGGCAAAGGGGAACCGATCCTATGGACATGTGCAACACATATAAGTTAGATACCATATGAAAAAGCGGGGGTCTAACAACCATACCCAATATTTCGATTAACAACCTGTATGGACTAACTCCAATATACTTTCTAGAGAATCAACTCGATAGTCAGACTCAATCTATAGAAAAGTATATCAAGGAGTTAATATCTCTCTCACTTGATTTGATATTTACTCAAGAAAATAAGAATTTGCGAGTCTTTATCAAATACAAGGATAATAAACTTGGATGGTACCAAAGACCAATATCCAAGGATCAATCAATTTCCAATCAACAACCAAAGGTTGGATTTCACAATTGATCGATACAACACACAACCTGTGATATTTCAATTATATAACAAAATATAATGTGGAATAGAAATAACACAGACACCAGAATTTTTGTTAACGAGAAAACCGCAAATGCAGAAAAACCCCGGGACCTAGTCCAGATTGAACACCACACTGTATTAAGCCGCTACAGACACTAGCCTACTACAAACTAACTTCGGTCTGGACTGTAGTTGAACCCTAATCAATATCACACTGATTCAAGGTACAGTTGCGCTCCTTACGTCTCTGATCCCAGTAGGATACTATGCACTTGATTCCCTTAGCTGATCTCACCCACAACCAAGAGTTGCTACGAACCCAAAGTCGAAGACTTTAATAAACAAATCTGTATCACACAGAAAAGTCTACGATAATAAATAAATCTGTCTCCCACAGATAAACCTACAAGTTTGTTCCATATTTTGATAGAAATCAAGGCGAACAGGAACCAATTGATAAACCAGACTTATATTCCCGAAGAACAACCTAGTATTATCAATCACCTCACAATAATCTAAATCGTATGGTAGAGAAACTAGATATTGGGGAATCAAAAACGATGAGACGAAGATGTTTTTGATTTCTTTTTATCTTGCCTTATCGGAGATATAATCTCAAGTCAATTATTCAATTGAACTCGTACGATAGAAAACGGCAAGATCAGATCGCTCAACTACAAGAGAAATAGTTTCGTCTGGCTTCACAATCCCAATGAAGTCTTTAAGTCGTCAACCGACAGGATCTCGAGAAGAAACCTATGGTTAAAGGAGAATCGACTCTTGCAAAACCATCACAGAGGAGGTGTGGGGATTAGTTTTTCCAGTTGCTAGACGTCTTCCTTATATAGTTTTCAAATCAGGGTCTGCAATCTAAGTTACCTTGGTAACAAAGCATGCAATATTCACCGTTAGATGAAAAACCTGACTTATCCAAGCTAATATCTTTCAACCGTTAGATCGAAACTTAGCTTGTCTCATACACAAATGAAATGTATTCATTTAGGTTTGAGTAATCGTACCTAAACGTGTACATTGGGTTGGTTCACAAATAGTTAACCAATGGTTAGCCATATGAGCACTTTCATATTAACCGTATTCATCTTTCTCATGACTAGTTCAAATGACTTATAAGAACTAGTTCAAGAGTTGTTCAATTTCTTAGATCTTTATACATAGACACAATTGAAACAAAATCGGTTTAATTCACTTGAATTAATTCATGAACAATATAGCCACAGTTTGCAAAGATTGCATTCCTTATTGATTTGTTGTTTAAGTTTATGAACTTCGGATTTGAGAAATATAACCAGTTTAGGTACGCGTACGGGTACGTGTACCATAGCCACCAGACTTGAGTTTGGAAACTCAGCAGAAATTTTTGGTTTGAAAACTTCCGTGGGTACGCGTACGGGTCCGCATACCTAGGTGACTGGTTTTTAGTTTGCAAACTTCACAAACTACAGCAGAAATTTTCGGTATGAAAACTTCCGCCAGTACGCGTACCTAACCTGTCTCCTTCACCAATACCGCATGCACACATATGAACGCACTTGGTTTCCGGCATACGGATTTATATACTAATGTGCGAACACACTATATACCCTTATATCCATAGTTGGTTACGTAATCTCAACTCCACATTTCAATCATTGAAACATTCTTCTATAATGTTATAATAGTCGTTAGACAAAAAGAATCGATTATCGTCATCAAAGCTATTTTCAAGATTGAAACGTCATCATGACTTTCGTCACGAGTAAAGATGAAAATGGTTAAATCAAAATCTTACCAACACATATTTCGAGAAAAAGATAGGCGAGTAAACTCGGCTCGAAATATCAAATGTGTATGTATGAAAACTATCATACTTATACGACTTTTGTCTCAAGAGTAGAAGATAGAGTAAATAGACTTTTGAGTGACAGATGAGTTCAAGTCTCCACATACCTTTTGGTCGGATGAAGTTGCACTGGTTCCTTGAGTAGTTCTTCGTCTTCGTAAAATAATCGCCATGGAGTCTGGAGTTCAATTATACCTAACTATCCTAGACCGAGACTTAGTCATAAGTAAACTAGAAATCAAGACATATAGTTTTGATCACTAACATTGACAAACATGTTTGAGATAGCAACGCATGCGAGTTCGACCGAGCAATGCTCTAACAATCTCCCCCTTTGTCAATTTTAGTGACAAAACTATCAATACATATGGATTACAAAATAAATAAAACTTTGTAGATTCTCGTCTACATGCTTGATCTCCTTGGTTCTTCAATATTACTCGAAAACTTCGTTTTTTCCAAGTACTCCCATGATTACACAGATGTTCAATTCAACATCATAGTTGTTGAAGTTCCATAGCTGTAACAATGAGAAAACAAAAGCTTTCGATCATTGTTATACAGTGTCATAGTATTATTACACAACATCAAAGTTCTTATATCACAACTTCGACAACAATACTATGGTGATATGTATCACTCCCCCTTAGTCAATACTTTCGTCTCAAGATGAAAACCACCCCCTTACATAATGACCCGTAAAACACGTAAATCATATGTATTTGTAGTGTGAACTACATATTAATTCTCCCCCTTTTTGTCAATAAAATTGGCAAAGGTACGAAAATGGGATCCTAATGAAATTTCCACGAAGACGCTTCAAGACCAAAGAAAAGTACATATCAAATTCTTTAGATGCAATCATATAGCCGAAGCTAAATGCATTCATCAAGGAGTTTATAAAGATACAAGATAACCCCTAAATAATTCCACATCCACACTCCCCACAAAGATATGGAAATTAAGCGCAAGCTCAAAAGAACTCTCCCCCATTTCATGTCATTCCCGAAAGAACAACAAGAGCGACCTTACTTTTACAAGAAAAGAAGGATTTTATTGGACAACAAAAACCATAACGAAATGATTTTCTATATCCAAAATTCTCAATTAAACTAACCAAAAGTAAACCCATGATTAATTTAATCGGAATACTCAATCAAATTAAACACAAAAGTGATCAATTTAATTGAACATGCTCGACATAAGAAAACTTACGGAGCTACGACTATATTAACCATAAAAGAATGATTAACTCAATCGTTTTTATGCTCAACACAAGAAAACCTTATGGAGCATTGCAGTATACACATAAATTATGGATTAGAGAAAGATCAATACTGCGGCATATACAAAGATTTATTCTATTTTCATCACTATTTTCATAACGACATATAATAGACATAATCTTTGTTAACAAAAGATTTTAACCTATCTCCATCAAAAATTGACATAATAGGTGTTAGAGAATTGCTCGGTCGAAATCGCATGCGTTGCTATCTCAAACATGTTTGTCAATGTTAGTGATCAAAACTATAAATTTTTATTTCTAGTCTACTATAGCTAAGGTCTCGGACTAGGATAGAAAGTGTAGTTGAGCTGAAGAACTCCATGGCAATCATCATACAAGACGAAAGACTACTCGAGGAACCGGTGGATCTTCATCGACTAAAAGGTATGTGGAGACTTGAACTTATCTATCACTCAAAAGTCTATTTATATCATATCTTGAGACAAAAGTCGTTTCGCTATATAGACTTAGATTATACACATTTGCTATCTCGAGCCGAGTTTATCTCGCCTATCTATTTCCGGAAATATGTGTTGGTAAGCTTTCGCTTTAACCAAGTCCATATTTACCTAGTGACAATAGTCATGACAAGTTTCAATGACTTTGAAAATTGCTTACTTTGACGAAAAATAGTTTATGAATAACAACTATAAAATATCAACGTCCTCTAAGAATATTTCAATTAATGATTGAAATGAGAGTTTAGATTATATAACCATTGGAGGATATAAACATTGTTGTGGAAACACATATATGTATAAGTCCTTATTCCTTGAACCGAAGTTTGCGAACTTTGTTGATCAAGAGAACCGGCATGGTGGCGTGAGCCAAGTCCGCGAACTGGCGAAAGTTCTCGTCCCGAGAATTTCTGCTGGAGTTTGTGAACTCCGTCCGGGACTTAAGTCCGTGAACCCAGTCCGCAAACTTGAGTAGGTTATATCTAAAAACGATATTTGTGAACTTATTCTTATATAAACTAAGGAATGAAAATTGCAAACCGTGGCTATATAGTTCATGAACCGATTCGAGTGAATCAAATTGTTTTTGCTTCGATTATGTCTTGTGTAGTTACATAAGATTTCCTTGCAATTGAACAACTCTATAACTAGTTCATTTGAGTCATTTGAACTAGTTATGGTGAAGAAAAATATGGTTGATATGAAAGTGATCATATGGATAACCATTTGGTTGACTATTGTTGAACCAACAGATGTAAAAGTTTGGGTACGGTTACACAAGCCTAGAAATGTGCATTTCATTTGTGTGTAACAAGCTAGTTTTTGATCTAATGGTTGAAAGATATTAGCTTGAATCTAAATCATATTTCATCTTACAATGAATATTGAATGCTTTGTTACCAAGCTAACATTGATTGCAAACCCTGATTTGAAAGACTATATAAGGGAAAACTCTAGCAACTGGGAAACCTAATCCCCACACCTTCTGTGTGATACTAGTTGTGCTAAGATAGAGTTGATTTTCCTTTAACATTTGGTTTCTTCTTCTAAACCAGGTTAACGACTTAAAGACTTCATTGGGATTGTGAAGCCAGACCGATACTACTTTCTCGTAGTTGTGTGATCTGATCTTGTTGTTTCTATCGTACGGTACAATTGTAATAATTGGCTTGAGATTGATATCTCCGGTAGGCAAGATATAAAAGTAATCACAAACATTTCGTCTCATCGTTTGTGATTCCAAAATATCTTTTTTCGCTGCGTCGATTAGGACTATTGTGAGGTGATTGATAATAATAAGCTGTTCTTCGGGAATATAAGTTTGGTTTATCAATTGGTTCTTGTTCACCTTGATTTATTAAAAGACAAAACAAAAATCGTAGGTATATTCGTGGGAGACGGATTTATCTATTAGCGTAGACTTTTCTGTGTGATACAGATTCGTTTATTAAAGTCTTCGACTCTGGGTCGTAGCAACTCTTAGTTGTGGGTGAGATCATCTAAGGGAATCAAGTACGTAGCATCCTGCTGGGATCAGAGACGTAGGAGCATAACTGTACCTTGGATTAGTGTGAGATTGATTGGGTTTCAACTACAGTCCAGACCGAAGTTAATTTGGAGTAGGCTAGTGTCTGTAGAGGCTTAATACAGTGTGTGTTCAATCTGGACTAGGTTCCGGGGTTTTTCTGCATTTTCGGTTCCCTCGTTAACAAAATTCTGGTGTCTGTGTTATTTCTTTTCCGCATTATATTTTGTTATATAATTGAAATATCACAGGTTGTGCGTTGTTCAATCAATTAGAATATCCGACCTTTTGGTTGTTGATTTAAATTGATTGACACTTGGATATTGGTCTTTGGTACCATCCAAGTTATCTCTCTAGTATTTGATAAAGACACGCAGATTTCTATTTGCTTGAGTATATATAAAATCGAGAGATTGAGATATAAACTCTTTGATATACTTTTTATCTAGATTGAGTCTGACTGTCTAGTTGATTCTCTAGAAAGTATATTGAAGTTTTTCCATACAGATTGCTAAGCGAAATATTGGGTGTGGTTTTTGTACCCCCTCTTTTCAATTGGTATCAGAGCAGGCAAACACATTCAAGACCTCACAAGTATGTGTTTGTAGCGATCCGACTCTATGGAATGAGGTGTTATCTCAATTAACGTACCACCAGTCTTCGATGGCTCTAATTACTTATGGTAGAAAATTGTTATGCGAGCTTTTCTTCAAGCACGTGATTTTCTATCATTGGTATATGTCGTTAATGGCTATAATGCTCCCGTCGTGGCAATTGGAGATTTAAACGTTCCCAAGCCTATTGGTGAATACACCCCTGCCGAGATAAATGCTGCAAAGCAAAATTCCGATGGTTTGAATGCCATTATACATGCCATTACCCCAAATCTTCAGCACCAAGTGTCAAATTGCGCGAGGTCTAAAGATGCGTGGGATATCTTAGAAACCGTATTCGAAGGTAACTCCAGTGAAAAGGAAGCTAGGCTTCAAAACCTTAATTCCGATTGGGAAAACCTTCGTATGGCAGATGAAGAAACATTTGATGAGTTTAATCACAAAGTGTCTGAAATTGTTAATGCATCTTTTGCATTAGGTAAGACTTTTCCTAAAAAGGACATTGTGATGAAAATTCTCAGATCGCTGCCATCTAGATACGACTATAAGAAGCATGCCATCGTTGAGGGAAATAACCTTGATAATCTCTCCAGAAATACGCTGGTTTGGAAGCTTAAGATCTTTGATCACGAACATTCATCCAAAACTAAGGATGTTGCGTTCAAAGCACAAAAGGACACTAAATTACTTGATAAGAGTAAAAAAGTGTATATCTCTGAAGATGATCACTCTGAGACAGATTCATCAGATGAAGATCTTGACAAGTCAGTCTCGATGATCACAAGACAGTTTAAGGATCTTCTGTTGAAGAGAAGTAAACGGTTCTCCAGAGATAATCCTAAAGCATCAGTTAAACCTCATAATCGTATTCCTCCTAAAAACAGGGAAACAGATAAAATTGATTATGAGGATATGCCTCAGTGCTTTAAGTGTAAGGGATTTGGTCATTTTGCAGACGAGTGCCCAAATCGTAGAAAATACACCGGGAACAAAGGTTTTGCTGCAACTCTTGATGAAATGTCTGACAACTATGATTCCAATGAAGACGAGAAATCAAGTGTTACACTTCTTGGTGAAAATATTGATTTTGATAACTGTAGCAATACATACATCAATCTCAATATTCTTTCAGAAGAGAACCCAACTAATCTTGAAGAAAAAATTGACCCATTTCTTGGAAATTATGTTTGTAATGTTTCAGGTTCCACCATATGTCTAGCTGCATGCACATCTCAGAAGCCTGACTTTTATCCTGGTTTGACGTGCTCGTATTGTTTTCTAAAGGGTCATGAATTTTCAAGGTGTTACAAGTACAAACACCAATTGAGGCACGTCAACAAACTTCAACGAAGAGTAAATCAATTAGAAAATAAGCTTAAACTTGCTCAGAAGACCGCTGAGGTATGCAGGATTTTATCTTCGTCTAAGAAGTTAGTTTCCAAGGATAAACCAAGACCATTAGAGAAGAAAGTATGGTCGAATCGTGTTGATAGACAGAGGTCTGTGGATTCCTCTCAAGAGGAAAATGGCGGACAAATTATTGTTCACCGCAACGCAACTTGATTGTGTTGTTTTGGAAATCTTGTCTCATGTGCCTGATCAAAAGAGACAATGATTTTGTACCTCTCAGGCTCTAGGAAAAGTTTTCTTTCTTCTTTTCTTAGTTTTTGTTCTTCAACAAAGGAGGGTTATTATCGACAATTCTACTCTTTATAGGGTTGTGAGTTGGACGTGTACGAACCTGTTTAAAGGTTTCGAAACCCTATATTCAAAACCTTTTTTTATCTCAATACTACTTGTTGAGTTCAATTTGTAATTTCCTCTCACAAACCCATACGTATGGATACTCCAAGCATGATGTCTTCTGATGGAAAAGATGTTAATATGATTGTTAAGCCATCAATCATGAAGGAAAAAGAGAAATCTCCGTTATCTCCTACCTTGAAAAGAAAAAGAAGGAATGTGGGGAAGCCAAGAGCCGTTCCTTCAAACTCTCAGAAGTTTTCTGGTGTTCTTGAAGAGTTGAAGGAGATGCGAAAGGAGATTCACAAATAAAGTCTTTTGTGTATAAGACTCATGAGATTCAGAAGGCCTTGGTTCGACAACATCAGCCGAGAAGGTTTATTATATAAACTCCTACCTTAATGAACCTTATGTTCCAATGGTTGTTGATGATAAGGAGTTCAGGGAGGATAAATAATTCTTCAAAGGTCTTATTTCCTAGTAAATCTTTTATTTTCTTGTTAGAAGAATAACTAGATTTTAGAATAGCCATTATTGTGATTACACATAGCTATGTCCAACGTTTTTCATCTTCATGTTTTTAGATTTATTGGTTTAAATTCTAAATTTGTTTGGAAGATGATTTTTGCAGTATTAATCTTTATGGTTTTATACATTGCAATATTGTTATGGGATATGTGTATTTACGTCCGTGAACTTTGATTGTCCCATACCTTGTCAAAAGTAAAGTCTTTCGTATGTCGATATGCATGTATTGATAAAAGAATGAATAGACTTTTGACAAATACAAAAGTTAAGCCTATTAGTCAATTATTGATGGAATATAGGTTAAAATCTTTTGTTTGCAAGGATTATGTCTATTGAATGTCGTTATGCGAATAGTGATGGAAAATAGAATGAATCCTTGTGTATTCCGCATTATTGATCTTCCCTGATCCATATTTTATGTATTACTGTGAGGCTCCATAAAGTGTCTTATGTTGAGCATTAAACGACCAAGTTGATTATTTTTATGATTAGCTATGTTGTTGTTCCATGAGGTACTTTATGTCGAGCATTTTTCAACCAAATTAATCATCTTGTTTGGTTATTTAGTTGTTTCTCCGTAAGTTTTCTTATGTCGAGCATGACCAATTAAATTGATTACTTTGTGATTAGTTTGGTTGTGTATTCAATTAGATTAATTATGGATTCTCTTGTGATTAATCTAATTGTATTTTTTAAGTCTCCATAAGTTCACTTATGTTTGAGCAGTTGTCGATTAAATTAATCATGGGTTCTCTTGTGGTTAGCTTAACTGAATATTTTGGATTCAAATTCATACTTGTATGTGATGTCCAAAGAAATCCTTCTTTTCTTTCGAAATTAAGGTCGCTCTTGTTGTTCTTTCGGGAATGACATTTTATGGTGGAGAGTTCTTAATTGAACTTGTGCTTAATTGCCAAATCATTGTGGGGAGTGCGGTTGTGGAATATTATAGGGGTTATCTTGTATCTTTATAAACTCCTTGATGAATGCATTTAGCTTCGGCTTTATGATTGCATCTAAATAAGATGATATATTTTTGCTTTCTTTTGGTCAAGAAATGTCTCTTTCGGAAATTTCATTAGGATCCCGTTTTTGTACCTTTGTCAATTTTATTGACAAAAAGGGGGAGAATTAATATGTAATTCACGCTACAAATACATATGGTTTTCGGATAATTATGTAAGGGGGAGTGGTTTCCATGTGGATGGAGTATTGACTAAGGAGGAGTGATACATATCACCATAGTATTGTTGTTGAAGTTGTGATACAATTGAACTTTGACGCTGTGTAATGATACTATGACACTCTATAACAATGATTGAGAACTCTTGTTTTCTCATTGTTATATCTACGGATTTTCAACAACGATAATGCTGAACTTACAACCTTTGGGATCATTGAGTACTTGGAAGTGACGAAGATTTCGAATAATGTTGAAGATTAGGCGTATGGAATAGGAGCTACAAAAGTTAATTTATTTATTTTTTGTATTCCATATGTTTTGATAATTTTGTCACTAAAATTGAGAAAGGGGGAGATTGTTAGAGCATTGCTCGGTCGAACTCGCATGCGTTGCTATCTCAAGCATGTTTGTCAATGTTAGTGATCAGAACTATAAGTCTTAATTTCTAGTCTACTATAGCTAAGGTCTCGGACTAGGATAGAAAGTGTAGTTGAGCTCAAGAACTCCATGGCAATCATCATACAAGACGAAGGACTACTCGAGGAACCGGTGGATCTTCATCGACTAAAAGGTATGTGGAGACTTGAACTTATCTATCACTCAAAAGTCTATTTATCTCTTATCTTGAGACAAAAGTCGTTTTGCTATATAGACTTAGAATATACACATTTGCTATTTTTATTCGAGTTTACCTCGCCTATCTATTTCTCGAAATATGTGTTGGTAAGCTTTCGCTTTAACCAAGTTCATCTTTACGTAGTGACAAAAGTCATGACAAGTTTCAATCACTTTGGAAATTGCTTACTTTGACGAAAAATAGTTTGTGAATAACAACTATAGAATATCAACGTCCTCTAAGAATGTTTCAATGATTGAAATGAGAGTTTAGATTATATAACAATTGGAGGATATAAGCATTGTTGTGGAAACACATATATGTATAAGTCCTTATTCCTTGAACCGAAGTTTGCGAACTTTGTTGATCAAGAGAACTGACATGGTGGCGTGAGCCAAGTCCGCGAACTGGCGAAAGTTCTTGTCCCGAGAATTTCTGCTGGAGTTTGTGAACTCCGTCCGGGAACTTAAGTCCGCGAACGCAGTCCGCGAACTTGAGTAGGTTATATCTAAAAATGATGTTTGTGAACTTATTCTTATATAAAATAAGGAATGCAAATTGCAAATCGTGGCTATATAGTTCATCAACTGATTCGAGTGAATCAAATCGTTTTTGCTTCGATTATGTCTGTGTAGTTGCATAAGATTTCCTTGCAATTGAACAACTCTATAACTAGTTCATTTGAGTCATTTGAACTAGTTATGGTGAAGAAGAATATGGTTGATATGAAAGTGATCATATGGCTAACCATTTGGTTGACTATTGTTGAACCAACAAATGTACAAGTTTGGGTACGGTTACACAAGCCTAGAAACGTGCATTTCATTTGTGTGTAACAAGCTAGTTTTCGATCTGACAGTTGAAAGATATTAGCTTGAATCTAAATCAGGTTTTCATCTAAAGGTGAATATTGAATGCTTTGTTACCAAGCTGACATTGATTGCAAACCCTGATTTGAAAGACTATATAAGGGAGAACTCTAGCAACTGGGAAACCTAATCCCACACTTTCTGTGTGATACTAGTTGTGCTAAGCTAGAGTCGATTCTCCTTTAACCTTTGGTTTCTTCTTCTAAACCAGGTCAACGACTTAAAGACTTCATTGGGATTGTGAAGCCAGACCGATACTACTTTCTCGTAGTTGTGTGATCTGATTTTGCTGTTTCTATCGTACGAGTACAATTATAATAATTGGCTTGATATTGATATCTCCGATAGGCAAGATATAAAAGTAATCACAAACATTTCGTCTCATCGTTTGTGATTCCACAATATCTTTTTTCGCTGCGTCGATTAGGATTATTGTGAGGTGATTGATAATACTAGGTTGTTCTTCGGAATATAAGTTCGGTTTATCAATTGGTTCATGTTCACCTTGATTTATCAAAATACGGAACAAAACTCGTAGATATATTAGTGGGAGACGGATTTATATATTACCATAGACTTTTCTGTGTGATACAGATTCGTTTATTAAAGTCTTCAACTTTGGGTCGTAGCAACTCTTAGTTGTGGGTGAGATCAGCTAAGGGAATAAAGTACGTAGCATCCTGCTGGGATCAGAGACGTAGGAGCATAACTGTACCTTGTATCAGTGTGAGATTTATTGGGGTTCAACTACAGTCCATCCTGAAGTTAATTTGGAGTAGGCTAGTGTCTGTAGCGGCTTAATACAGTGTGTGTTCAATCTGGACTAGGTCCCGGGGTTTTTCTGCATTTGCGGTTTCCTCGTTAACAAAATTCTGGTGTCTGTGTTATTTATTTTCCGCATTATATTTTGTTATATAATTGAAATATCACAGGTTGTGCGTTGTTCAATCAATTAGAATATCCGACCTTTTGGTTGTTGATTTAAATTGATTGACACTTGGAAATTGGTCTTTGGTACCATCCAACTTATCTCTCTAGTATTTGATAAAGACTCGAAGATTTCTATTTGCTTGAGTATATATTAAATCGAGAGATTGAGATATAAACTCTTTGATATACTTTTTATCTAGATTGAGTCTGACTGTCTAGTTGATTCTCTAGAAAGTATATTGGAATTTGTCCATATAGATTGCTAAGCGAAATATTGGGTGTGGTTGTTGTACCCCCGCTTTTTCAATAGGCTTAACTTTTTTTTGTCAAAAGTTCATCGATCTTGTATCAATACTTGCATATCGACATATAAAAGAGATAACTTTTGACATCGTATGGGACAATGATAGTTCACGGACACAAACACACATATCCCATAACATATTGCAATATATAAAACCATAAAGCTTAATACTGCAATCATCATTTTCCAAATCAACTTTAGAATTTGAATAAATAAATCTATAAAAATATTGCAAGATGAAAAACGTTGGATATAGCTATGTGTACTCACAATAATGGCTATTCCAAACCCTAGTTATCCTTCTTAAACAAAAACAAGAATAAAAATTCTCTTAAGAAGTTTCACTAGACAATAAGATCTTTGAAAAATTCCTTGTCGTCCCCAAACTCCTTGTCGTCAACAACCATTGGAACATATGGTTCATGGAGGAAGGAGTCAATACAAATAAACCTTCTTGGTTGATGATGTCGAACCACGACCTTCTGAACTTCCAATGATCTTAAAACACAAGCCTTTATTTGCTGAATCTCGTTTCTTGCCAGCTTTAACTCTTCAAGAACATCAGAAAACTTCTGAGAGTTTGAAGGAACAACTCTTGGCTTCCTCACATTCCTTCTTTTTATTTTTAAAGTTGGAGGAAATTGAGATTTCTCTTTTTCCTTAGTGATTGATGGATTAACAATCATATTGACATCTTTTCCATCAGAAGACATGATGCTTGGAGTTTCCATGAAAGCACGGTTTTGTGAGAGGAATTCACAATCAAAACTCACAAGCAGTCTTAAGATATAAAGAGTATCAGAGAAGGAAAAAGGAATGTAGGGTTTCAAAACCTTTAAATAGGTTCGTACACGTTCAACTCACAAACCTATAAAGAGTAGAATTGTCGATAATAACCCTCTTCTTTTGGCAAACAGGTCATTTCCAATATCAACAACGATACGAAGGAATTCCAAATACCAAGCAACACAAAGCTAGAAAACAAAACAAAACTATATAATAATTTTTTTATTTTAAAGTCTGAGGTGTGTAAGATCTTGTATCTTTTGAACAGGCGCATGAGACAAGATGCACATTACAACACAATCAAGTTGTGCTGTGGTGAACAACATTTTGTCCACCATGACCCTTTTGGTTGGAATTCATGGAACCCTGCCTTTCCGTATGTTTAGACCATGTTTTCTTCTCTAATGGCCTAGTTCTATCTTTGGAAACTAATCTCTTCGAGGAAGATAAGATCTTACATACCTCAGTTGTTTTCTCCGCGAGTTTAAGCTTGGTGGCTAGACGATCTGCTCTTCGTTGAAGCTTGTTGACATATCTCATCTTGTTTTTGTACTTGAAACACTTTGAAAACTCATGTCCCTTGAGAGAATAATAGGAGAATGTCAACGCAAAAGATGATTCAGGCGCCTTTGAAACGCAAGCTGCTAGGCACAAGGTGGATCCCGAAACATTAAACGAAGGGTTTCCAACATAGGGTTCAATTGATTCTTCCATCTTGATTGGGCTCTTTTCTAAAAGATTATCAATATTGATGTATGTATTGATACAATTATCAAAATCAATATTTTCACATAGAAGAGCAACACTTGATTTTTTGTCTTCATCAGAATCATAATTGTCAGATATCTCATCAAGTGTCGCAGCAAGACCTTTGATCCCAGTGTATTTTCTACGATTGGGGCACTCGTTTGCAAAATGACCAAATCCTTTACACTTAAAGCACTGAGGCATATCCTCGTCATCAGTTTCATCCGTGTCCCTGTTTTTAGGAGGAATACGATTATGAGGTTTGATTGATGCTTTAAGATTATCTCTGGAGAACTGTTTACTTCTCTTCAACAGAAGATCTCTAAACTGTCTTGTGATCATCGAGACTGATTTGTCAAGATCTTCATCTGATGAATCCATCTCAGAGTGATCATCTTCAGAGATATACACATTTTTACTTTTATCAAGTAATTTTGTGTCTTTCAATGCTTTGAACGCAACATCCTTTGATTTGGACGAATGTTCGTGATCAAAGATCTTAAGCTTCCCAACCAACATATTTCTGGAGAGGTTATCAAGGTTATTTCCCTCAACGATGGCATGCTTCTTAGAATCGTATCTAGATGGCAGCGATCTGAGAATTTTCATCACAATGTCCTTTTCAGGAATAGTCTTACCCAATGCAAAGGATGCATTAACAATTTAAGACACTTTGTGATTAAACTCATCAAATGAATCTTCATCTGCCATACGAAGATTTTCCCAATCGGAATTAAGGTTTTGAAGCCTAGCTTCCTTTTCACTGGTATTTCCTTCGAATACGGTTCTAAGATATCCCACGCATCTTTAGACCTAGTGAAATTTGACACATGGTGCTGAAAATTTGGGGTAATGGCATGTATGATGGCATTCAAACCGTCGGAGTTTTGCTTTGCAGCAAGTATCTCAGCAGCATCGTATTCGCCAATATTTTTTGGAACATTAACGTCACCTACTGCAACAACGGGAGCATCATAGCCATTAACAACATATACCCATGATTGAAAATAACGCGCTTGAAGAAAAACTCGCATAAATTTTTTTCACCATAAGTAATTAGAGTCATCGAAGACTGGTGGTACGTTAATAGAGATAACACCTCTGTCCATAGAGTCAGATCGCTACAAACACAGACTTGTGAGTCTTTATCAAGTTTGTACGTTAATATAGAGAAAAGTATATCGAGGAGTTAATATCTCTTTCACTTTATTTGATATGATCCTTACTCAAGCAAATAAAAATTTGCGAGTCTTTATTAAATACAAGGATAATAAACCTGGATGGTACCAAAGATCAATATCCAAGGATCAATCAACTTCCAATCAACAACCAAAGGTTGGATTTCACGATTGATCGATACAACGTACAACCTTTGATATTTCAATTATATAACAAAATATAATGCAAAATAGAAATAACACAGACACCAGAAGTTTTGTTAACGAGGAAACCGCAAATGCAGAAAAACCACGGGACCTAGTCCATATTGAACACCACATTGTATTAAGCCTCTACAGACACTAGCCTACTTCAAACTAACTTCGGTCTGGACTGTAGTTGAACCCTAATCAATATCACACTGATTCAAGGTACAGTTGTGCTCCTTACGTCTCTGATCCCAGCAGGATATTACGCACTTGATTCCCTTATATGATCTCACCCACAACCAAGAGTTGCTACGACTCAAAGTCGATAACTTTAATAAACAAATTTGTATCATACAGAAAAGTCTACGATATTAGATAAATCTGTCTCCCACAGATAAACCTACAAGTTTGTTCCGTCTTTTGATAGAAATCAAGGTGAACAGGAACCAATTGATAAACCAGACTTATATTCCCAAAGAACAACCTAGTATTATCAATCACCTCAGAATAATCTAAATTGTATTGTATCAAAACTAGATATTGCGGAATCACAAACGATGAGACGAAGATGTTTGTGATTTCTTTTTATCTTGCCCTATCAGAGATATAATCTCAAGTCAATTACTCAATTGAACTCGTACGATAGAAAAATGACAAGATCAGATCACTCAACTACAAGAGAAGTAGTTTCGTCTGGCTTTACAATCCCAATGAAGTCTTTTAGTCGTTAACCGACAGGGTCTCGAGAAGAAACCTACAGTTAAAGGAGAATCGACTCTAGCAAAACCAACTAATATCAGGTGTGGGGATTAGTTTTTCCAGTTGCTAGACGTCTCCCTTATATAGTTTTCCTTTGCAATCTAAGTTACCTTGGTAACAAAGCATTCAATATTCACCGTTAGATGAAAAACATGACTTATCCAAGCTAATATCTTTCAACAGTTAGATCGAAACTTAGCTTGTCTTACAGATAAATGAAATGTATTCATTTAGGTTTGAGTAACCGTACCTAAACTTGTACATTAGGTTGGTTCACAAATAGTTAACCAATGGTTCGCCATATGAGCACTTTCATATATATTAACCGTATTCATCTTTCTCATAACTAGTTCAAATGACTCATAAGAACTAGTTCAAGAGTTGTTCAATTGCTTAGATCTTTATACATAGACACAATTGAAACAAAATCGGTTTGATTCACTTGAATCAATTCATGAACAATATAGTCACGGTTTGCAAAGATTGCATTCCTTATTGATTTATTGTTTAAGTTCATGAACTTCCGATTTGAGAAATATAACCAGCTTAGGTACGCGTACGGGTACGTGTACCATAGCTACCGGACTTGAGTTTGGAAACTCAACATAAATTTTCGATTGAATACTTTCGTGGGTACGCGTACGGGTCCGCATACCTAGGTGACTGGTT
Organism: Papaver somniferum; assembly: GCF_003573695.1. Lineage (NCBI taxonomy): Eukaryota > Viridiplantae > Streptophyta > Magnoliopsida > Ranunculales > Papaveraceae > Papaver > Papaver somniferum. The sequence continues at coordinate 124,122,023 of NC_039358.1, read as the reverse complement.
TTTAGTTTGCAAACTTCACAAACTACAACAGAAATTTTTGGTATGAAAACTTCCGCCAGTACGCGTACTTAACCTGTCTCCTTCACCAATACCGCATGCACACATATGCAGGCACTTGGTTTCTAGTACATGGATTTATACACTAATGTGCGAACACACTATATATGCTTATATCCATAGTTGGTTACGTAATCTCAACTCCACATTTCAATCATTGAAACATTCTTCTATAATGTTATAATAGTCGTTAGACAAAAAGAATCGACTATCGTCATCAAAGCTATTTTCAAGATTGAAACGTCATCATGACTTTCCTCACGGGTAAAGATGAAAATGGCTAAGCAAAAGCTTACCAAGACATATTTCGAGAAAAAGATAGGCGAGTGAACTCGGCTCGAAATAGCAAATGTGTATGTATGAAAACTATCATACTTATATGAATTTTGTCTCAAGAGTAGGAGATAGAGTAGATAGACTTTTGAGTGACAGATGAGTTCAAGTCTCCACATACCTTTTGGTCGGATGAAGTTCCACTGGTTCCTTGAGTAGTTCTTCTTCTTCGTAAGATAATCGCCATGGAGTCTGGAGCTCAACTATACCTAACTATCCTAGACCGAGACTTAGTCATAAGTAAACTAGAAATCAAGACATATAGTTTTGATCACTAACATTGACAAACATGCTTGGGATAGAAACACATGCGAGTTCGACCGAGCAATGCTCTAACATCATATATATGTGGGGAACCGATCCTAGTACCTAGTCAACCGAATTTTGGAAAGCTAGTGTGACTGTGCACAATACTCACATGGAAGGTAGAACCGAAACTTTTTTTGGTAGAACCAATAAACCCATGATTGTGATTGAATGTTATTTGATCAATCGCATAGTTCTTAAAATTCAGATTAACCAATTCTAAACTTGTTTGGAAGTGTAGAAAATCGGTTTCAAGGTTGTAAGTGTGAAGGAGAACTTACAAAGTAAGTTACAAAGTAAGGATGTCGACATACTTTGAACACGTGTTATGAATGTTTATTATTTAATTGTTCAAAGTCATTGCTTAATAGCTAAGGGAAGAGAATCGCAGGATCGAAACATAAATAAGTTAAGAATCTTTTAATTAAGGTATTTAACTTCATTTTATAGGGAAATAAGAATTAGTAATGTGCATTTACTAATTAGAGATTTTCCGAGAGATTTCGATCATTATATTTGGACAGGGCATTTCCAGGAATTATGAAAACCGAATTTGTGATTTAATGAATATCTTGAGAATATTTTCGGTTTTGGAAATTCCTTGGTGTCCAAACTTCCTTGTCTATAAATACTCGAAGTTTGCCTTTCGAGCAAAATAATCCTTCGTAACAACAAGCTTCCTCTTTGTTGTGTTGTTACTAGTGTAGTCACCTATTCGGAGAGGAGAGTAACCTAATTAGGCGAAATCTCTTACGGCCGCTCAGTTTAAAGTCTTCTTTGGGATTGAGAAGCTCTAGCGTGTACCGTTGGTGGGAAACTAGATAATTGCTATTTATCTTTTATTTTCATTGATTTGATTGACTAACGGTGGTTGAACTTTGATTGCACCTAGTTTGTTTATGCTTGAGAATCTTCTCTTCTGATATAAGATTCACTCAAACTAGTTCAGAGTTTCAACATGGATCTTTAGACTGTTGTTAGTTCTAAAGAGGATCTTCTGATAATCCATTGTTAACAGACTCCGTTCTGTGCGTGATTGATCACAAGAGATTCAAGTGATTGTGTGCAGGTGTTTATTGAAAATCTAAGAAGATTTGAAGACGAAGAAGATATTGAAGATTTCTGATTTGTGGGTTCATAATCTTTGGTGTGTACAATACTTGTTTCGGTAAAAGAGGGTCCAATTAATAATCGGTTTATCTTTGTGATAGATTGGATTGTTTAATTGAGTAGATCGGCATCAACACAATTCTTTGGATTAATAGTGTTGTTGGCTTAATCTTAAATGATTACTTCGGTAATTGAATATAAGATAGATCTAAGGACCCGACTAAGGAGTTTATGTTAAGATAAACAGAAGAGCCTTTGTCCAACTCATATCACTTGGTTGAGTAGAGTTGATACCAAAACAGATTTGTTGTTCCTTTACTGTTTGGAATACGAACCAAAGGAATTGTTCCAAATACGTGACTAAGGTCGGAGGCATGGGAATACAGACGGAACTAGGTGAACTATAGGTTTAGTTGCTTGGTCTCAACTATACGAAGTTAGGTGTAATTTTGTGTAGCGGCTTAATCCTGAGAGTATTCAATTCTGGACAAGGTCCCGGGGTTTTTCTGCATTTGCGGTTTCCTCGTTAACAAAATCTTGCTGTGTCATTTACTTTATATTTCCGCATTATAATTGTTTTATTATAATTAAAGTAAATTACACAAACGTTAATTCATATTTACTTGATAAGTGAATCCTATTGTGTTTGGTTAAGTCCGAACCTTTCTATCAAGTAACGTACTTTGTTATTGTATTGTCTCGATCTAGTATCCGTAGACGATCACACAAAGTGTGAACCGATTAGTTGTATTGTCTCGACTCAGTCCATAGACAATCACTTTCGGAGAAAGGACTTATATGTAGGAAATTTTTTAGCTTGAGGTATATTTGGGTACCCTCGCCTTTTCAATTGGTATCAAAGCAGGCAAACACGAAAAGATCTAACAATCTGTATTTGGTGCGATCCAACCTATAAGAATTGAATCTAATGAATGATTCAGTTAATGTAAAGCAAGACATCAAGATTTTTAAATTAACACTTGATGATGATACCTACGAATCAATATATGAAGATATCATCGCTAGAGATTCTACTACACAAGTTAATCTTGTTAATAATGTAGAAAACGATGACGACTGGAAAATACGTCTACAAGAAGGGTTAGATGAAATTTCCGATGATGATGACTTAGATTTTGAACAGGAAGTAGAAGAGGATATCTCAGAATACTCTAAACTGCTGGATCCTTTGAAAAATGAAAAACTGAAAACTTCGGATTTTATTGGTTTTATGACTCCTCTTTGTCGTGAGAACAAGAAACTGAGGAAGGTTTTTTAAGGATATTATATTGGTTACTGCACCAGTGAGTATCTTCTTAAAGATCGTACAAACTATCTAAATTCTAAGAAATTAGAATGTGAAATTCTTCGAAGAGAACTGTCTTTATCAAAAAAGAAACATTCTGAATCGGAAGCAATGCTTAATTCTCGACAAATACAGGGTCTTGAAGAAAAAGCCAGTGCTAGTCTCTCTCAAACAAAATTGTTATAGAAAGAGCGTGATGTTGCTCTTAAAAAAATTCACTTGTTGGAATAGAAACTTGTTGAATCTGATGCAAGGATTAACTCTCAATAAAAGAGTTTTGAAGAGAAAGAAGGTGTATATTGTAGGATCAGAATCTCGCAACAACAGTATGAATACGAAACTATTAGCAACCTATTGCGAAAGCGTCGCAGAATGATCTCAGAAACGACATAACAGATAATGTCATCTTCAAATTAAGAAAGGTATGGCGATTTTGCGAAGATTAGAAGACTTGCGAAATCAACATTTGTAAGCTCGCGAAAGTGCCGCAAGACAAATCCGAAAATAAAGGATAGATTAACTGTCATCCACTATGAAAGACTCTATATAAAGAGCCGATCAGCTGTAAGGAAGAGAGAGATCTTTTTAGAGAGAGGAATAAAAAACAATTAGGAGAGAGAAAATCAAGAGTGGTTGTTGTTCTTAATCCCTTTATCTTTTCTTGTAAGATTGTTCAAAGATTCATCAATAAAATTAAGATTGTTAATCCAAAAATGAGTTGAATGTTAATGAAATCTTGTGAGGGGTGTAGGATTTCCTGCAACTACATAATGGCGCTAGAAACAGGGACTGAAGGTTGAAAGTTGAATATTGTTGTTGAGATTGTTCAAATCAAGAAAGTGATTAAACAAATCAGTGAACCAGTTAAAAGAAAAATGATTAGAGTCAATGAAGATGACAAAAGATTGGAGTGTAATATGATAAAAAAAATAATGGTTAATGAATTCCATGAAAACATCAAAGGAAGGATACATAAACGAGATTTTGAAGGAAGGAAGGTTATGGCGGTAGAAAAGACATCACCCTTGAAAGATTGGGAAAAGCAAAAAATCACATTCATGGCAGCAGAAATACCAAAAGAAAATTTGAGCCACACATCTCCATTGGTTAATACAATACCTATTACACGAAAAGAGAAGGGGACAACAACAAAATCCACGGAAGAAGGTATATTGAACAGAACTTTAGTCGATACAGGAAGTTCAGTGGATATAATATTCTATCATGCGTTCAAAGGAATGGGATTCAAAGATGAAGAAATGTCTTGTTCAACATATCTTGTTCATGGATTTGGAAAATCCACAACAAAACCTAAAGGAGAAATAGTGGTGCGAATTCCACTAGGAGAGATCGAAACACAAGTGACACTATGCATAGTGGATATCAAATCACCATATAACATGTTGTTGGGGAGGCCATGGATACACGCAATTAAAGCTGTAGCATCAACGTTGCATAAATGCATCAGTTTCCCCATGCCAGATGGAGTAGGTGAGATTAGAGGAGATATTGACAATGCAAAATTATGTTATCAAATTGAAGTAAAGCATTATGAAGGACGAGCAAAAAAGCGACAATTTCGCAGAAAAATAGCAAAGGAGGCAAAGAAAGAAGAAGAATTTAGAGTGTACATGATAAGAGCAAAAGAAGGTAAAGGAATACCCAGTGAAATTTCGGAGGAAGGAGATGGACCTGCGAAGATGATAAAAGAGCCAACACCAATGGGAGAACCCAAGGCCAGTTACACTGCGGCAGAACCAACAAAATAAGTAAATGTTGGGACTATAGAAGAACCCCTAATATTGAGGATCGGAACCAAGATGGATGCAGAAGAGGAAGAAAAAACTGCCAATCTTTTGCGGGAATATAAAGATATTTTCGCGGGGAGCATGGATGAGATACCTGGAATAGATCCGTCAATTGCATGTCATAAGTTGGAGATTAACAAGAATGTGAGACCATTTAAACAGAGAATAAGAAAAATTGCAACGACCTACCATCCTCAAATAGAAGAAGAATTACAGAAAATGCTTGAGGCGGGAATTATAAGAGAAGCTAAATACCCAGAGTGGATAAGAAACATGGTTGTTGTTCCAAAAAAAAATAAAGGGATAAGAATTTGCATAGATTTCACTGATTTAAACAAGGCTTGCCCTAAAGATAGTTTTTCATTGCCGGATATTCCTCAAATGGTTGAATCAGCAGCGGGAAATGATAGAGTGTCTTCTTTAGATGGGTACAAAGGTTATAACCAAATCCCTCTCGCTGAAGAAGATCAAGAGCATACTGTTTTTTTCGCTCAAAGAGGTTTATACTGTTATACAAAAATGCCGTTTTTTTTGCGAAATGCAGGAGCAACGTATCAAAGAATGGTAGAGAAGGTGTTCGCGAAATGGATACACAAAACATTAGATATGTACGTGGATGACATGTTAGTGAAGAGTAAAGAAGCCAAAGATCATGTACAAGATTTGAGGGAGATTTTTGAACAGATGCGGCATTATAACATTAAACTGAACCCTAAAAAATGCATTTTTGGGGTTGCATCGGGAAAATTTTTAGGCTACATTGTATGAAAAGAAGGAATACAAGTTGATCCAGAAAAGGTACAAGCAGTTCGTGACATGCCAACACCAGCAACGATAAAGGATGTACAAAAATTAAACGGACTTATAGCTTCGCTAGGAAGATTCATTTCGCGATCATCAGACAAATGTAAACATTTTTTCAATATACTCAAGAAGGGTGCGAAATTCAAATGGACCGATGAATGTGAAAAAGCTTTTCAAGGGATCAAAGAACACCTTATGAATACATCTATTTTACAACAGGCAGAACCAGGAGAAGAACCATTGATTTATCTTGCGACAAATCACATGCTTTAAGTGTTGTGTTATTGCGAACGGACGCAGGAGTGGAAAAGCCCATTTATTACATCAACAAAACATTTAATGCTGCAGAGAGGAATTATTCAAAGATTGAGAAGCTAATTTTAGAATTAGTATACGCCGCATTTAAACCTCGCATATATTTTCAAGCACATAAAATAAGGGTGCTAACAAAAGTACCAATTGAATCTGTGATGAAGAATTCAAAAAGATCAGGTAGGGTGGAGAGATGGAATGCACAAGTAGGACATTTCGAAATCAAGTATGAAATATTATCTTCACCAAAATCACAAGTTGTCGCAGATTTCTTAGCAGAATTTCCTTTAGAAGATGATGAAGCGGTGGAGGAGATGATGGATATAGAAGAAGAGCATGGAGATCCAAAAGACTTATTAACAGAACCAAATAGATGGGAGATATTGGTAGATGGATCATCAAATGGGGAAGGCAATGGGGTTGGAATTGTTTTAATTTCGTCAGAAGGAGAGAAGATGGCTTTTTCATTCAGATTGGAATTCACATCCACTAATAACGAAACGGAATATGAAGCTGTGGTACATGCCTTAAAGTTCGCAATAGAAATGAAACTAGAAAATGCCAGGATCACTAGTGATTCACAGCTAGTTATTCTCCAAATAAAGGGAGAGTACACAAATGAACCATCCTTGAAGAAATACAAGAAGCTCGTTGAAGAATTGTCAGCGAAAATCCCAAAGATAAAATGGAGGCATATTTCAAGGAAGGATAACAGACTCGCAGACGCTTTTGCTTTCATCTCAAGCATGATGACAGATCCAACTGCGAGATGCATAAAAATACAGACACTTCTGTCACCATCAATCAATAAAGAAGAAGAAGAAGTGAACGTAATGATGATAGAAGGTGGAGAAGAAGAACAAACGAAAAATATCGCAGATTGGAGAACAAAACTTCATGCATATTTGGCGAAAGGAGAAACACCAAGAAACAGATTGGAAGCACACAAGTGAAAAAGCCGCGCAACAAATTATGAATTAAGATATGGGCTGCTATACCGAAAATCCTTTAATGGACCATCACTCAGATGTTTGACACGAGAAGAAGGACAAAAAGTGCTAAAAATGTTACATAGTGGGGATACTAGCAATCATAGCGGGGGAAGATCTTTGGCACATAGAGCAAAAATGCAAGGCTATTACTGGCCATACATGCACGAAGATGCAAAACAAATATCAAGACGTTGCGAAGATTTTCAGCGGCACGAAAAGAAAATACATGCACCTGGAGCACCATTGTCATCTTCAACCAGTGTATTGACTTTTGGAAAGTGGGGCTTAGATATTGTGGGGCCATTTTTACCAGGATCTGGACAAAGAAGATACTTAATAGTCGCAACAGATTATTTCACAAAATGGACAGAAGTAAAGGAAGTACAACATATTCGCGAAAAATATATCTTTACATTCATATTCGAAAATATCATTTGCAGATTCGGAATTCCCACACAGTTGGTATCTGATAATGGGAAACAGTTTGAAGGACATAGAAATGTTACTTAATGCATTTAAGATAAAATGTGGAAAGTCTACTCCTCTGTATCCACAAGCTAATGGGCAGGCAGAGGCAACAAACAAAACAATTGCAGATATATTAAAGAAGAAATTAGAAGGACATCATAGAGCATGGTGCGAACAAGTACATAATGCAGTATAGGCTTATAACACAACTAGGAGAGAAGCTATTGGAATGTCACCTTTTTGTTTAACATACGGAGTTGAAGCGGTGTTACCAACAGAAGTTGTTATTCCGACGACAAAGAGAGAAGCTTGGGAGAAAAATCTTAGTGCGGGTTTGATCTTAAGCAAACTTGATGAGTTAGAAGAAAAAAGAGAAAGAGCTTTACAGCATATGGAGAATTATCAGCGAAGATTAGCCCGAGAATATAATAAACGTGTCAAAGTACGCGAATTTCAACCAGGAGATTTAGTTCTGCGAGAGACACCAATATATCAGCGAGAAAATGGTGGAAAGTTAGCGAAAAAATGGGATGGACCTTACATCATTAAGGAGATAGTTGGGACATGAGCTTATAAATTAATGGATCCAGAAGGTAGAGATGTTGGTCATAGACTTGACAGACCATGGAACAAATTGTACTTAAAGAGATATTATCCATAAGAAGCTTTGAGAAGTTATGTATGACGCAACAAAACGATTGCGAATAAACATTCAATGCAAGAATAGTTGCGAGATTATTCATATCAAAACAAGATCATGATATGCGAAACTTTCACAAAGATAATCAGAGAACAATGACAAAAGAGAAAGGGGCGAACCTTTATGGCGTACACCCTAGTTCGTTAATAAAACTTCGCAAGAGGCAAATGTAAGACCTAAAGTACGTCATATAAGGGGGTACCTGTTGCATGGCTCAGGAAAAGGCTACACCGCCACCAGAACCTGAGTCATGGAGATTTGGGGTCAATAAAGCCCATCCGGGAGAGGCACCTTGGATTCTCAGCTTAAGCATATGACTTAGGTTGGGCGACTAAGGTAATAAGGACTCTCCCAAGGAGTGCAGAATCTGACCAAGGCGCCGAGGTACACGGTTGAGTCAAGAGTGCCAGGGGCGTCTGGAGCGTACCTTTCCATTCTTGACAAGTCTTGGCTTATACTGCACTCGTCCCGAATAAAACCCCACTTAGGGTCCAGTCTCGTAACCATAAACCCTATAGGTAAAAGGGATAAGAGGATGCGAAAACAACTGGTTGTCGTTAAGACCGGATGGGAGGAGCCAACCTTGTATGGTAGAGGTACGCCTCCTTGAAGGGGCAACCAGGGGGGAGATAAGGGAAGCACCCTCCATTAGGGAGCTGATAAGTGTCTTAAGACGCAAATGTCATGAGCTTTTTACTCGCAAGGGTATTAAGGCTTGTCATATTTGTGCGAAAATCCTGAAGACACAATAATACAAAAGAGAGAGATAAGACGATATCAATGGGTTTTCGCATGAAAGTGCAAAGACGTCCAGCGATTTCGTCGCACGATGACAATGTCATGGGGCTTTATTTTTGCAAGAATATTTAGGCCTGTCATATTGTCGCAACAATCCTGAAGAGGAAATAATACAAAAAAAAAGTTAAGGCAAGATCAATGGGTTTTTGCATGAAAATGCAAGGACGTCCTGCGATTTTGTCGCAATGACAAGAGGTGGCATAATAAGACCTTTAATTAGGAAGGCAAAATAAGACCACATGAAAAAACAAAATATTTATAAATATTCATAACAGATCATTTCTCGCAAGAAAGATAATGAGAGGCAAGTATGGGAATCAGTAAACAAGAGGCATTATCTTTCTCGCCAGCAAAATACTAAAAGAGAAAATTGTTCCAAAGTTGGTTGAAGAATATTATTCGCAAGAAATAATAAAGATGAAACAGTTCAAGAAGATAGAACTAGATAAGAAGCTCATGCTTCAGTATTAAATCCAGTAGAAGGACACAATGGACGCTCTTCGCCAATGTTCTCATTATCGCCATCCTTTTCTTCATTTCGATTCTGATCTTCACCAACAATAATTTCTTTGAGAGGGACTTCTTTTTCGCCACCATCTTGATTATTTCCAGCAATTACTTCTTTATAAGGGATTTCTCTTTCGTTTCCATCTTGATTAGCACCAGCAGTTGCTTCCTTAGAAGGGATCTCTTCTTCATCTTCCAAAAGATTATTCTCTCCACCACTTTCATAATCATAATCACTGTCAGCAGGACGAGGAATTTCATCATCATCTACTTCCAAAGGTTCGATTGATGTAGGAGGAAGAGATTTGGACAATAAAATATCATTCACAAGAACTTCAGCCCGGAGATGAACTTAACGAAGAAGTGCTCTCTGATGATTCCTATCTTGAATATCCTTAAAGTAAGCAAGATAATCAAGTCTTCTTTCTGCTCGGTCGCGAGAACCAGTAAGGACAGAGACGAGTAGTGCATTTTCTTTGCAAATTTTGGCATATTTAGCCTCTAAAACAGAAATGGAGGAATGAAGATTTTTCTCAGACTCTGCGAAAAGTAGAATACAAAATTTCAGTAAGATGAAGAACTCAAAAAGGTATGACAAAGAAAAGATAGTTAAGGAAGTCAAACTGTTATGACTACCTTCCTTTTGCGAAATAAGGTGTTGAGTCAAGGTCAGACAACTATTCTCCCAACGATCCATCGCATCATCAAATTTATCTCCAACTAAACCTTTAAGTCGAGACTGAAGATTTTTCTCTTTAGAAATAAGAAAGGCATTTTTCTTCGCAAGTGAAGAATAAGATTCTTCTAATTTGGAATAATGTTCTTTAAGTTGGTTCTCCTTTACACTTAAAGCTATTCTACCTTGAATGAGTGTATCTCTTTCAGCGACATATGACTATGTTACTTCTTTAAGTTCATTTCTCAAAGAGCGAAGATATTTTTCTTGGTCATCACATACTTTCTGAAGGATGCTAAGTTGTTGAGAAGATATCGCCATCTTGTTTAAACAAGTTCGCTTCTCTTGAGATAGAGTTTTATTCTCATCTGATAAAGTTTCCATCCCTTGATTAGCTTTAGTTAAAGAATAAGAGAGGCGAGATATTTCATTACTTAATAAATTTTGCCTCTGAACTAATTGGGTATTTTCATTGGTAAGATTATTTATATGATCAACAGAATATGAATAGAGGTTATGTAATTGGTTATATTGATCCGTCAAAATCTCTTTATCAACGGGCTTCTTCAACAGCAGATTCAAATTGATATCTCTCCATTATTCGTTTCTGGTTTAAGTCTTAACATGCGAAAAAGGGATTTCAAGGACAATTAAATATGGAAAGGATAAAATCATTAGAAAGGCAAATTGAAGACACATATAAGGAAATCATACCTCTCAGTTCATCATTCTTCTTGCGAAGATTGTCGCGATCCAGTGAAACATTCTGGAGCTTTTGATTTTCGAGACGAAGAGCATTACACTCTAAAGTCATCATTTGGAGATTCTTATTGAAGGTTTCAACCTCTTTTTCCAAAGCTGTTTGCGAAGCAGCTCTGTCAGAGCCAAAATACTTACTCAGAATTTCGAAAACACCAGACTTGACAGGATCAATGGGGGACTTCTTAACATCATACAGAACCTCAGACAAAACTTTGAAAGCAATATCTATTCCTTCCACAGTTTCTTTCGAAAAAGGAAGAGGCTCAGGTAGAGAACTGGCAATGATATAAGGTTGGGAAACATTATCAATAGGAGGAGAAGAAGTTTCATTCACATAAGGATTAATAAGGGGGGTTTCAATCATTGAAAGGTCAGTTGAAGGGATGAAATCTGAGGCAACCTTTTCGCGAATTGGAGATAATGGTTTAACTTGCGAAGATGTCGCAGGAGATTTTGAAGGGATAAGTAAGTGAAATGGAACAGAGGTTTCAACGGTTTTGAGGTGGCGATATTTCTTGATAGGTTTGTTGGCATCCTTATCACGCTGCGAATCACAATCCAGATAAGAAACAGAGGCAACAATATTGTTATTAGAAAAGAATGGTGTTTCTTACTACCTTATGATCCACAGACTTTCTTTTGTCTACAACAACCTTATGCTGCGATTTGGGAATATTAGGGTTCTGAACCGTAAATATGGTGTTAAAGGCGTTTTTGCTGAAATAACAACAGTATAGGAATCACATAAACATCATCAAATAAGGCAGTAAGCAAGATCAATTTCAGCAAAATCCATAAGAAAGAAAAAAAAACTAACCTCGATGAATCCATGGAAAACACCAGCAGGAAGATTAATTCGTAAAAATTAAAAAGGAATAAAATTACGAAAAATGAAGATCTACAGAGGGAACAATATGGAGATGAATAAGAAATTAAAAAGATTGAAAGAAGAAGAAAGAAGAAAAAGTTGCAATGGCGGAATTTGCAGAAGAACAATGAGGTTGCAGGGATGATGAAGAGAAAGTAAAAAAAAAAAGGATTAGAAGAATATATATAGAAAAAGTTTCCAAAGAAGGTAACCAAATTTAATGTGAAGAGAAGATGTGAACGGTTAAGAAATAACGGTTCCAAAGACGTGTCAAAAAATAAACGGAAGGAAAGATACATATAAAAGATTCATCATAGAAGAATGTGAGAAGATGAGTAGCTGCGGCATTTCTCATATCATTCTCTCCTTCGCAGAGAAGACATGAGAAGAGGCAAGATGTAGGATCAGAATCTCGCAACAACAATATGAATGCGAAACTATTAGCAACCTATTGCGAAAGCGTCGCAGAATGATCTCAGAAACGACATAACAGATAATGTCATCTTCAAATTAAGAAAGGCATGACGATTTTGCGAAGATTAGAAGACTTGAGAAATCAACATTTGTAAGCTCGCGAAAGTGCCGCAAGACAAATCCGAAAATAAAGGATAGATTAGCTGTCATCCACTATGAAAAACTCTATATAAAGAGCCGATCAGCTGTAAGGAAGAGAGAGATCTTTTTAGAGAGAGGAATAAAAAAAATTAGGAGAGAGAAAATCAAGAGTGGTTGTTGTTCTTAATCCCTTTATCTTTTCTTGTAAGATTGTTCAAAGATTCATCAATAAAATTAAGATTGTTAATCCAAAAATGAGTTGAATGTTAATGAAATCTTGTGAGGGGTGTAGTGTAGGATTTCCTGCAACTACATATATCTCTCACGAGAAAAACACCTTGAGGCCTATCTAGCTGGTGCTCTTGATAAAATCAAGACATTGGAAGAAGAAAATTTGAACTTGAAAAAGTTCAGTGATAGCACAAACTATTTAACCTAAATGTTAGAAGAAAGTAGAAATCATCGTGATACACGAGGATTGGGCTATAAGGGAATAGATGCTTCAAATATTAGCAAAGAGGTAAAATTTGTTAAAGCTACAAATTCTTCTAAACCAGAGGCTTCCACTGATGACAAAGATATATTTCTTATAAAGAAGAAAAGTCTGTCAAGTCTAAGAATAGTGTTCAACCAGCAGTAATCAAAGAAGGCACTTCTGCTAATGTCAAGAAAGCAACAACATTAAAAAAGGATAAGAAGAAGAAGACTCATCGAGCTCCAATACAAGAGGATCCAAAAAAAAGGTAACATTAAAACTCATTCTTCGTATATTTATACTAAGCATTGTTATTATTATGGTAATAAAGGACACTTGCAATGGGGATGCAAAGTTCGTAAGATGCAAGATGCACTTTCTATTGCAATGGCTACGTTTTCACCTCATAAGAACTCAGATCGGTATTGTCCAAAGTTTAGGCAAAAGAATTATTATAATGATAGTTCAAATTTTGCATATCACTCGACAAGGTCATTTCATAAAAGACCCAATTATATAAAGAGAGATGACTTTTTAAATGCAAAAACAAGATCTGATGTTCCAAATTGGAGAAAGGGTGTTTCGAAAAATATTCAAAAGGACAATGATCCTAATGGTATGAAGGAGAAAGCTTCTCCTGCGAAACCCAACTCTAAATGGGTCCCGAAGTCCTCCATATCCAAGCAGGGACCAAAAATTAGTCACAAGAATGACTCTCATCTGTTAATTGTTGATGACAATAATTACAAGAGTTTTCTTGAAAGACTAAAAAAAGACATCATGTCTGAATTCTCTTGTACTAGTGGACGTTGTGATAATGACACTCTTCATCACAAGTCAAAGAAGAAAAACAAGAGATGGAACAAGAGAAAACAAACCAAGCAAGAGTTCAAGAATGATGATTCGGTCTTAGTCACTCGTGACGAACAAGACAAGGATCAACTCAACACAACCTAGTTGTGTTAGAATGTGCATGCTCACCTTTGTGCTCAATCTTATGAAGGGTGAGGAAGCATGCAAAACTGAGCACATGATCTCTCGGTTATTATATAACTAATTAACATCTTTAGGGAGATTTCTTTTCTTCTATACTCATACTTTCTCTATCTATATTTGAGCATTTGATAGAAACGGTAATTTTGAGTTAGTTATGTTGATACTACTGATCATATATGTGTAGCTCTTGTTTTTACGGTTAAAACGAGCCAAAAATCACTGAATTCGGACATCGTATGCAAAAGTTATGTCAAAAACAGTTTAGTGTTGTGATCCGTCACAAGTAACTCTTGGGAACCGAACCTAGTACCCTGTCATAGTGAGGGAACCGATCCTAGTACCATGTCCTAGGGTGGGAACCGATCCTAGTGAGAGGTCCCCATACGAAGAAGTGAAAAAACGTTTTGCCCATAACTTCTTCGTCCGAATTCGGAATGACCTCATTCTTTTTGTGTTGGTTTCGCAATTTAATTCCCTAAAAGATAGAGGTAATTGCAATATTTTATTTCATGTTGAATATTTATGGTGTATTTCAAATTGGTTTATGGGATGTTTGATCTCAGTTTTACTACCTTGATATTCAATCTCATAATGTTGTAAACCCTTGTGGTTTGGGTGACTTTTTGATTTAGCAGGATTAAGTTCTATCCCATGTTGGTATGCTTTATAAAAGTATCATGAGGGGTTCTGGTAGAAACAATATGTGAAAAAGTCATAATATGTTGAATCGGTTTTGGTTTAGCATAAAAGCATATGTGTTTCGACGGTTTTCAACTTTTGCTTGCAATTGTTAAAACCGATTTTCAACCTTTCTCTGGTAAAGGTTGGTTGTTGTTATTCTTTTGTTTTGTCATAATGATGACAACATGTTGATATTTCGATATCAATTCTCCTTGGACGAAGATGCAATCATATTAGAGAAGTGGATGCGAAAATTGAGGTAAAAATCTTGTTAGTTAATTGTTTTCCTGTTTAAGAAAATCCTGAGTTTATATTATATATATTTATTATTTTTTCTTACAAAATTTCGGTGCAGTTGCGGTGTTTTAATGCTTATGTTGTTTCAATTGCTTCCGGTTGAGGTGAATAATTATGCAATTTGATTTATTTGGTTTGTATGAATTATTTATGGCTTAACGAAATAAAAGGATTACGGGATGAGTTGTTTAGTCTAATTCGATTCTGGATAAGAGAAACTAAGTTAATTCTGATCTTAGTTAGACTTATCAAAGTGAGAATTCGGTTATTCAAGTCTAATCGAATGCCTTAACAAGAAATGCTAGTTAACTAACCTAGTACTTGTCTTGTTTAAAATTGAAAGGTCTAAGTTTATGGATAATTAAAACCTGGTGAGAAAAATAGAGTTATTTTTATTTTGGTCTTATCGAATTAAGCGGTTGTTGTTGAACAATCGGTATAGCAAAGGGATTAAGGTGCTTAGTTGATTTTTGTTTTGCTAAACTAAATTGGAAAATTTGTTTCCTTGGTAACATATCAAAATAAAACTACTTGTAGTTTCAGTTTTGATATTGGTTACCAGAACATGATGTGTGGAACCCTCGTGCTTAACTCTACAGGTTGCAAGTCTCTTTTGAGATTTGTAAGATTCTTTTCGTGTTGTCCTTTATTTTTTCGTTTCTTTGTCATTTTGTGACAAAAAGGGGGAGAAATATACGAAGTAAACAAGTGATACTGGCATTGATTTTATATTGATTGGTATCTCTAAGGAAAAGAACATTGGTGCTTAAACGTTTTATCTAAACGAAAGAGTGAAAGCACAAACTAAGGGGGAGTAACATGTCATATGAAATGGTATAACAAAGACGTGAGGATTTAATATCTACCTATCTTCCTTAGGGGGAGTATTTGCTTTGTTATTATAATGTCAACAACGGCATTTTCAAGGATTGAATGTAAGCAGTTTACTGTGTTGTTGAATCGGGAATCAAGCGTATGTGTAATGAATTCTTGTAATTTGTTTATCCATATGATGTAAGAGTTTTGTCACTAAAATTGATAAAGGGGGAGATTGTTAGAGCATTGCTCGGTTGAACCCACCAAGCGTTGGTATGTCAAGTTTGGTTATCATATTTTAGTGAATCAAAACTCATGTTAAGAGTCGCTTGATTATGTACTAGAAGCTTTAAAGTATTAGGATATGAGACATTACAAGTATTTCGAAGTCTTGAAGATGTGAAGAATCAAGGAGCTACAACGACAACAATCATCGTTCCACTTGAGGTTAGTGATATTTGACTTGAACTGTTTCATTCCCTAAGGTATCTTTCAAGTCGTGCATATTGAAAACAAAACTGCGAAGCATATTTTAACTCTAGATAGATATAGTATTAAGGAATACAATACGAGGTTTATTGCTTAACCATTAAACTTTGTGGATAAGACATCACCATAATAATTTGAATGCTATTGTGATTATGTATGGTATGAGGTGAGGATTTCATCCTAGGGAACAATGTTTTACATGTGTTCTAAGGAAGTAAGTTCATAAACTTGTTTGTGAACCGAAAAGGAAATTTCCAAGCGTTATTGGTTTTACTATTCATTGCATATCTTATGAACAACCAATATGTGTGATTGAGTATAACCTAATTTTTGCTTTAATGAATATCTTGAGAATATTTTCGGTTTTGGAAATTCCTTGGTGTCCAAACTTCCTTGTCTATAAATACTTGAAGTTTTCCTTTCTATCAAACTAATCCTTTGTAACAACAAGCTTACTCTTTGCTTCCTCTTTGTTGTGTTGTTACTAGTGTAGCCGCCTATTCGGAGAGGAGAGTAACCTAATTAGGCGAAATCTCTTACGACCGCTCCGTTTAAAGTCTTGTTTGGGATTGAGAAGCTCTAGCGTGTACCGTTGGTCGGAAACTAGATAATTGCGGTTTATCTTTTGTTTTCATTGATTTAATTGACTAACGGTGGTTGAACTTTGATTGCACCTAGTTTGTTTATGCTTGAGAATCTTCTCTTCTGATATAAGATTCACTCAAACTAGTTCAGAGTTTCGATAGGTATCTTTAGACTGTTGTTAGTTCTAAAGACGATCTTGTGATAATCCATTGTTAACAGACTCCGTTCTGTGCGTGATTGATCACAAGAGATTCAAGTGATTGTGTGCAGGTGTTTATTGAAGATCTAAGAAGATTTGAAGATGAAGAAGATATTGAAGATTTCTGATTTGTGGGTTCATAATCTTTGGTGTGCACAATACTTGTTTTGGTAAAAGAGATCCAATTAATAATCGGTTTATCTTTGTGATAGATTGGATTGTTTAATTGAATAGATCGGCATCAACATAATTCTTTGGATTAATAGTGTTGTTGGCTTAATCTTAAACGATTACTTCGGTAATTGAATATAAGATAGATCTAAGGACCTGGCGCAGGAGTTTATGTTAAGATAAACAGAAGAGCCGTTGTCCAACTCATATCACTTGGTTGAATAGAGTTGATACCAAACAGATTTGTTGTTCCTTTACTGTTTGGAATACGAACCGAAGAAATTATTCCAAGTACGTGACTAAGGTCGGAGGCGTGGGAATACAGACGAAACTAGGTGAACTATAGGTTTAGTTGCTTGGTCTCAACTATACGAAGTTAGGTGTAATTTTGTGTAGCGGCTTAATCCTGAGAGTATTCAATTCTGGACAAGGTCCCGGGATTTTTCTGCATTTGCGGTTTCCTCGCTAACAAAATCTTGTTGTGTCATTTACTTTATATTTCCGCATTATAATTATTTTATTATAATTAAAGTAAATTACACAAACGTTAATTCCTATTTACTTGATAAGTGAATCCTATTGTGTTTGGTTAAGTCCGAACCTTTTTATCAAGTAACATACTTTGTTGTTGTATTGTCTCAATCTAATATCCATAGGCGATCACACGAAGTGTGAACCGATTAGTTGTATTGTCTCGACTCAGTCCATAGACAATCACTTTCGGAGAAAACACTTATAGGTAGAAAAAGTTTTAGCTTGAGGTATATTTGGGTACCCTCGCCTTTTTAAGTAGCACATGGACGCCCCTCAGCCGCTCATTCGAATTCGCCTTGGTAACTGTGAAATTAACCTTTGAAGATGATTCCCTCCTTCGGTCGTAAGATAACCATCTTGCTCCTGTCTTGAGATCATGCCATGTGCATGGTCTTCCACCATTAATGCATGGTCTCCCTCTGGGATTCAAGTTCTTTAGCAGCGTTTCACATTCTTAGGTGGCTATTTAAGTTTCATTCTTCACCGAATTAATTCCTTCATTCGTGTGATATTAACTTTGTTTGTTTTTTCTTTTTCTTTGACGTTACTGAGAGTGGTGCAACGTGACCTGCGGCGACTATGATTCCTGGTTCCTTTCTCATTTACTGTAAGTTGTATCCTTTTTTCCTTTTTTTCTTCGTAAGTTCGTAATTAGGTTTGGATCAAGGTGAGAAAACCCTAGAATTTCCGTCCTATAATTTTTTAAGAGAACGGCCCCACTTGTGACTTAGGTATTTTCTCCCTGCACAGGGTGTTTTTGGCATGACTTCTTACGTCCCTGATGACAAAAATTGTGATTACACTTGGAAGAATTTCCACGAAACTTATTATGATCTTTGCACCGTTTGTAGTCGGGTTTCATGGAGTGTAAGATTTCGCCATTGTCCTGCGACTGCCGCTCAGAAGGCCGTTGGTGTGTTTCATCTTCTTGATGAGATCGATGTTAAGAGATTGAAGACGGTTCCTGGCTCTAATCGTCCTCTTCCTTTTGATGATCGGCTGAGGGGCGAACACGACTGGGCTCCCTCTTCTTTGGTAGTTATTGGTCCCTGGGCATATGGGTGGAACTAATAGAATTCTATAAATACGAGAGTTGGTAGTCCTGAACGTTATGGCAATTATCTCCCTTGGGTAATCAATCTTAGTGGTTGTTCTGTGGTACGGTTTCAACTCTCTCATTGTTTCCTTTGCCTCTTAGGTATCTCCGTGACATGACCAATCGCAATCGCTCATTCCTTGATATTTTAGAAATCCGCCGCAGAGTGTGCGCTAATTCTTCCTCATGTTCCCCAAAAGATAAAGTATTCCTATGCCAAGAAGGTATGCCTCCTGTTCCTCGCGTTCTTTCAGTTTCACGCTCGTAAGTCATTTTTCTCATTTTCTTTGGATTATCTTCAGGTTGCTAAGAAAATCAAAGCCTCTGCTGAAGAGTCGGCTGCGTCTGCGTCCAGCCTTGGCGTGATTGGGACCACCTCTTTGATGAACATGAGCATAGAGATTCTAATGTAGTTGTGAGAATAATTCTCGGTATCTTCATTGATAGGCAAAATCCTGATTTATACATGTTTACACAACTAGATAAGGCAAATAAAAGATACACCTAACAACTAGATAAGGCAAATAAAAGATACACCTAACAATATCTAGGATATATACAGAAAGAATATATATGCAGTTACAACCAAATAACAAACACAATAATGTCAAGATATATCATATCTTGACCATATCTTAACACCCCCCCTCAGACTCAAGGTGGTGGAGTACACATCTTGAGTCTGGAAATTAAGAATCGAAGACGAGCTGCAGAGTGAGTCTTGGTGAAAAGATCAGCCACTTGAAATTCTGATTTAACATGTGGAAGAGTGATTGTACCTTTCTTGAAATGATGACGAGTAAAATGACAATCTATCTCTATATGTTTTGTACGCTCATAAAAGACATCATTGTGTGTAATATAGCAGCCTTGTTATCACAATACAGTGGTGTAGGAGCAGAAATTAGAACTCCCATATCACGAAGTAGCCACCATAACCAAATGAGTTCAGATGTGGTGTGAGCAAGTGATGTATACTCTGCTTCAGCACTTGAACGAGAACCACACTTTGTTTCTTACTTCTCCATGAAATCAACGAGTCTCCCAAGAACACACAATAGCATGTAATAGATTTTCTATCTGTAATATCACCAGCCCAATCGGAATCTGAGTAAGCTTGAAGAGTGAGATCAGACTTTGATGAGAAACATAGACCTTGATGAAGAGATCCCTTGATATATCTTATAATTCTGAGAACAGCTGCATAATGAGTAGATCTTGGAGCAGACATAAACTGACTGACTATGTAAACTGCATGACTTATGTCTGGTCTCGTAATGGTCAAGTAATTTAGACTCCCTACTAGTTGACGATACAGTGTTGGATTAGACAATAGAGTCCCATCTGTAGGACTGTATTTTACATTCAATTCAAGAGGTGTGTCATTTATCTTATTGTCAGATAGCCATGCACACTGTAGAATCTCAGATGCATATTTGACTTGTGATATGAAATAACCAGTGGGTGACATGCCAACTTCAATGCCAAGAAAGTAACTTAAAGATCCAAGATCTTTCATCTTAAAACAATCACTGAGATATGATTTGAGTTCAGTAATACCTTGTAGATCACTGCCAGTAATAACCATGTCGTCAACATACAAGAGAAGAATGGCAATTCCTTTTTCTAACGATATGACAAACATATCTGAATCACAGAAGCTTTGTGTAAAGCCATAATGGAGAATTGCATTGCTAAACTTCTCAAACCAAGCACGAGGTGCTTGTTTGAGTCCATATAATGCCCGTCGAAGCTTACATACTTGATTAGGTTCATGAGTAAAACCAAGAGGAGGTTGCATGTAAACCTCTTCTTGTAACTCAGCATGAAGAAACGAGTTTTTCACGTCCATTTGATGAAGCCCCCATTGTCGTGCTGCAGCAACAACAAGTAATGTACGAACTGTAACCATTCTGGCCACTGGTGCAAATGTTTATTCATAGTCAACACCATAATCTTGTGTATAACCTTTTGCAACAACTCGTGATTTACATCGTTCAAACTCACCATCTGACTTGGTCTTAACTTAATAGACTCATCTTCTTCCAACAACTGATTTTCCAGGAGGAAGGTCCACCATTTCCCATGTGCCTGCCTCTGCATGTGCTTCCAATTCATCATCCATTGAATCTTGCCATTCTGGAATGGATGCAGCTTCTCTGTATGTTTTTGGTTCATAAAATGACAAAATAGAAGACAAGGAACAGTAATAGTCTGCATACTTAGCTGGTGGTCTTCGATTGCGAGGTGGCAAAGAATTTTCTTCAGAATCAGGATCTCGTTCCTGAGTTGCACTGTTAGGTTGAGTCGTAGAGTGGTCTTGGTCATCCGTATTTGGTGGATCAACAACTAGAGGAGATGGACTTTCAGGAGTAGATATAGGAAAAGTGCTAGGATTGGATTCATTAGTAAATGGATCAGAATAAGTGAAAGACTCAAAAGATGATGATTTGCTGCTTGGAAGTGACCAGAATGGAACTTTCTCCCAGAATGTGACATGACGAGAGATACGAAGCTTTCTATTAACTGGATCATAACAACGATACCCTTTTTGTTCAATACCATAACCAAGGAAGACACACAAGACATTCTTTTGACCAAGTTTATGACGTTCACGTTCTAGAAGGAGTACAAAACAAGTTGAACCAAAGACTCGAAGCTCAGAATAGTTTGGTTTCTTACCATAGAGACGCTCATAAGGTGACATTCCTCCTATGACAGTTGTTGGGACTCTATTGATGGTGTAGACTGCAGTAACGACTGATTCTCCCCAGAAATTTGAAGGAACTGAGCCAGAAATTAACTGAGTTCTAGATGTCTCTATAATATGACGGTGTTTACGTTCTGCAACTCCATTATGTTCTGGAGTTTCAGTACATGACAGTTGAATAATGGTGCCTTGGGTTTTAAGAAATTCTTTGAATGGATTGGAAATATATTCCCCTCCTTGATCAGCACGAAAAACTTTGATCACTTTACCAAACTGAGTTTTTATCATGGTTGAGAAATCAACATATAACTTAAGAGAATCTTCTCTAGAGCTGAATAGATATACCCATGTATAACGCGAATAATCATCAGTAGAACTGACATAATACAAAGCACCTCCCTTTGACATAATTGGAGATTTACCCCAGACATCAGAATGTATAAGAGCAAAAGGTTCAGTTGAGACAGAATTGCTAAGATTAAAAGAAAGAGCTGGTTGTTTTGCCAGTTTACAAGAGATGCAATTTGGTTCTTTATCTAACCGAGTATCTCCTAGTAAACCCTTATTGATCATATATGAAAGACGAGAAAAGGAAGCATGACCTAACCTAGAATGCCAAGACATGAAGGGAGATATTGACACAAGTGCAGTGGGAGTAGCAGCTACGACATGACTTTTAGATTCCGCTGAGAGAGCAAGAGATTGAAGGAGATACAACCGACCAACTCTACGGCCTATCCCAACTAGCTTCCCGGTTTTGAGATCCTGTATAGAACAACCAAAAGGAAAACAATATGTGTTATAACCTTGATCACACAGTTGACTAACTGAAATAAGATTCATTGTAATATTTGGAACAAGAAGCACATCTGGTACATAGAAGTTATTTGAATTGTTGACCAAGCCTATATGACTTGCAGTTACTGTTGATACATCAGCAGTATGAATCTTAGGGGTGATGACAGGATGAAGACTTTCAAAAAACTTTTGATTAAAAGTCATATGGTTTGATGCTCCTGAGTCGAGAAATCATTCTGTTGAATAAATACCTGAGGAGATAGAGAAGGCAGATGCAGCTGTAGGGTTGTTACCAATTGAGAGTGCTTGTTTAATCATCTCTTGAATATCAGCAAGGTTTGGTGCTGAACCACCACCAGGTACAACTAATGCAGATGAGGTTGTCGATGTTGCATATGGATCTGTTGCAGATGAAACTGGAGCTGCCGTAAATCTGGTAGGTGTATTGAATTTGTTTCCTCCATTAGCATTGATCCTTCTCATGTTTCTTGAGGTTGGTGAGGTGCAGAATCTAGATGAGTGACCAAATTCCTTACAATACCCACACTGTGTTGTGGGTATGTCAGGTATTGTGGCAGCAGGTGATGTATTGGCCGATGGGAGATTGCAGTTCCTTGCCAAGTGTCCAAAGGTCTTGCAGTTATGACACTGTACTTGAGCATTTGAGTTTCTTGGAAAATTGTTAGGGATGGATCGTGAGGGCACAGCAAATACTCCTGATATCTCCGGTGTGATTCTTTTCCTTGTTTCTTTTATAATAAGTTCAGACAAAGCAACTTCCACCGTGGGAAGAGGTGAACAATGAATGACTGATGCCCTAACAGACTCAAACTCATCAGGCAAAGCCATTAGAAACTGAAATAAACGTGTTTCCTCTCTATACTTCTGCCACAATTCCAAATCTACGGTCCATATTGGTTCCATGAGTGCTAATTGATTCCAGATTAAAGACATCTCAAAATGAAAAACAGAAATAGACTGATCATGTGATTGTTTCATAGATCTAATATCTTGTTCGAGTTTATATCTCTGAGCAAAGTTGATTTGGGTGTACCTTTTCGAAAGAAAATCCCATGCATCTTTGGCTACCTCAAAACTTGTGAGTTGCATGCTTATGGAAGCAATGACTGTGTTTCCAATCCAAGTGAGAATCCTGTGATTGTTAATCTCTCATTCTTCTTTTGGATCCTTTTTCTGTGTTTCATTTTCTTTCCCTTTTTCAACAGAACTGCTTGTTGTAGGTTTCTTTTCTATACCATCGACATACTTCCACATACTCTTTCCTTTAAGAAAACTCCTCATGAGGAATGACCAGTGATTGTAATTGGTTCCATCAAAACGGACAGTGATAGGTTGAGAATCTTCTCTTGACATGATTACTATGTTTTCTCTGGGTTGTATTTTCTCTGGATTGTATTGCATCGGAAACTGGTTCTCAGATCTTTCCTAACTCTGATGCCATGATGAACATGAGCATAGAGATTCTAATGTAGTTGTGAGAATAATTCTCTGTATCTTCATTGATAGGCAAAAGCCTGATTTATACATGTTTACACAACTAGATAAGGCAAATAAAAGATACACCTAACAACTAGATAAGGTAAATAAAAGATACACCTAACAATATCTAGGATATATACAGAAAGAATATATATGCAGTTACAACCAAATAACAAACACAATAATATCAAGATATATCATATCTTGACCATATCTTAACACTCTTCTCATCCGTCTGTCGACGGCAATGAAGAAGACGACGAGGAAGATGACGAAGAGAATGATAATGATGAAGTCGTCGACCAAGGAGGTGATGGCAACAACCAAGGAGGTGATGATGAAGAAGCCGAGCAGGAAGAGACCGAGGAAGAAGATGAGGATGAGGAGGGAGAAGAGGGTGGTGAAAACTTCAGCGAAAGTTATGACCTGGGAGGTAAAGGTGAGAGAGACGTGTCAGGTAAAGATTCTCCCCAAGTCGAGCCAATTGTCGTCGAGTCCCAGAGCGTCAAGGAAGGTGTTGGCTTGTCTTCCACTATTTCTGCGGGTGTCTCCTTTGTCGCTGACTCTCTTGGTAAAAGTGATAAGAGAAGTACTGTCGGTATGTATGTTGCCCCTGGATCTCCCTGGGCGTTTGAGGTGAGTGTAGAGTTGAACGAGCCTGGTCCTGAGAATGATGAGAAGATTGATCTTGTTGGCACTTCTCAGTTGTCAGAAGTGTTGAGACTATTAGTCCCACATTGTTTGGGCAATCTAAGATCCTGCTATTTATATTCCTATGGGCCTCTCCACTTATTGCCAATTGGTTGTGAGTTGGATGCCCGTATTCTAACATGGTATCAGAGCAGGCTATTTGCGACGAGTCATTGACCGCGCCTTTACTCCGCGTCGCCCGATTTATTGTCCACGTGTTAGACCCAACGAGGCTACACGTGAGGGGGCGTGTTGAGACTATTAGTCCCACATTGTTTGGGCAATCTAAGATCCTGCTATTTATATTCCTATGGGCCTCTCCACTTATTGCCAATTGGTTGTGAGTTGGATGCCCGTATTCTAACAAGAAGATCCGGCTATCGATGCGTCTACTAAGGATAGTGGGAATCCTCCGATCGTGGGTCCCCTGGCTACCTCTTCTGGTCAACATTTCTTACCTGTTCCAACTGGTGATGATGGGCAGTCCCTAGTCGCTGATAAGTCGATACCTTCTCCATTCATCCGTAAACCATCTACTCTTATCGGGGAAGAATCTCAAATGACTGACGAAGAGATGAGAGATTTTGTCAGTTCTGCAGTTCGATCTTTCAACAAGTTCTTTGATGAGTCAAAGGCTTTTGAATTTGATGATTCTCATAATCCGCTGACCGTCCCCTCCTACTTTGCGGTTGACGATGAATCCCATCAAGTAGGTGCTTTGATGGCTGATCATATGCAGTTGAATCCCTATAAGGCCGTTCAGAAAGCTTACTTCAGTCATGAGCAGCTACCTCATAGTGAGCGACACATGATTCTTTCTAAGGCTAGTTTTCAAGAAATGAAGGCCTTTGTTGACGGTCATGCTTATTTGATGTCGCACTTCTCCCAGTTCAATGTAAGTCGGTACGTTGTAATCTTGACATATTGATTTTTCTTTTCTTTTGTACTGACTTTTTATGGTAGGTGTTGAAATCGATGGAATGGTCTTTCAAACTAATGCAGTTTTATCGTATGAGAGCTGAAGCGTTTCGAGGTCATTTTGACGATGCAATTAAGGAGCGCGAATCTCTTCTTACACAACTTTCCGAGGAACATAACAAAACTGTCGTCTCTGACTCTTCTAAGTGGGATCAGGAGATTGAGAAGCTTCGAGATGAGCTTACGACTGTAAATGAAAAACTTTCTACTGCCTAGAAGCTCCGCATAGATCTGTAAAAGGCTAGGGTTGAAGATCAGAACCAATTAACTGGTAAATCGCATTTTCCTTGCTTTTTGTTTATTTTTCTGCAATTCTTTACTTAGTAGTCCGCCTGATTGTCAGTCGGTGAGTCTTCTGATCCTGCCACGTCTCGTAGTGAGGGTACCCGACTTTTAGAAGACGAGGTTAAGCGCCTAAATGGGAGATTGCAAAATGGTTATTCTGTTTTTACCAAGTTAAAGAAAGAACATCTTGATCTCCAAACTGAACATCTTAAATAAATAAATCTAAAAACATTGCAAGATGAAAATCGTTGGAAATAACTATGTGTACTCACAGTAATTGCTATTCCAAATCCTAGTTATCCTTCTTAAAACACAAGAATAAATTCTCATAAGAAGTTTCCTAGACATTAAAAATAACTCTTAGAAAATACGCAACTGAACCTCATCAGATATGACCAACAACCAGAGATCGAACATACACAAGTTCATCAGTTGCTTTCTTCAGTTCGTTTTTCAGAAATTCAAGATTCTTTGTTGCATTTTCAAGTTCACGTACGACACCAAAATCTCGAAGAAGATTTCCTATCAGTTGAGATGCCATCTGAACTAGAAGTTTGTTTTCATGTTCAACAACATGGTAGCAAGTTATGAAAACAGGGTTCTCGTGAAACTCCATAACCTTGCTTTTCTCAACTTTGTCTTCCTTGTTGCATCCATCCATTGTGCACACCACAAAAATTCAGAAGAACTTTTGACTTCACAGAACTTGTATGTATCAGGAGAAGGTATAAGACATGATACATATATATATAAGAGTGCTTCATAGGGAAACCCTAGAGTTACTCGTATATGTTCGGTAGGGGCCCGATGCACGTGTACTTATGATTACGAACCAGGTTCGAAACCAAGAGAGTAATGGAGCCTTATTTAGAAATAGTTTTTGATAAAAAATCAAAGACAAATTCTAAACGAATTGACAGATAGTCTTAGTGCAAGGAACATAAGATAATTGTTGATATGCAACAACTCACTCGTCAATGGGAAGAGAACAAAAGTTTTTCAAGGTAAGCAACAAAAAAAGTCTCAAGAGTTATTGATCCAAAAATATTACAAAGAGTAATAAAATACTGGAGCAGGGCTCAACAGCGGCATGATCATTATGATAATAATACAACAAAGACTACTTTCTCAAGACAGAAAAACTTCTTGATAATTATGAGCATCCTCACAAGGTTTTAAGGAGGATGCTACTTTGAGCAGTCAAGTTGCACTTTGATGAGCATTTTGCTCATTAGGAATATTGACATCTTCCCTTTTTCTTTCTTGAAGATCTTCAGAGGAAACACTGGGGTTAGTCAAAAGAGAATTATCACTAAGATAACAAGAGATACCTGAGAATGTTTCCTTCCTTGTCTTTTTAATGCTGCGTTTGAGCCTGTTTATACTTGTCTTGAGCTCCGAGACTCGATAATTGATGTGAACGAAGTCTGGAGCAGATATTTTAGATTCAAGACTTTCTTCAGTGAGAGGCAAGGTGATCGAACATTTCTTCTTCCTTCGATGATTTTTTTTCTTCACCGAGTACTTTGAAGATTCACTTTTCCATATGAAATTCTTCATTTTACCAATGCAGACAGGATCTGTGTCATACTTATAATCAAGAATTGGCTCATCACAACACTTTTCTTGATTGCAGACAAGGCCTTTTACTCCAACAACATGAGAAGCATGCTTAATTACTTCTTTAGACATCCATACAAGAATGTTATGAAGTTTTTCATTCCTCAATCGGAAACGACATCTCCTTTCAAGGTGACCTTTGTTTCCGCAAAAATAACAATTGTAGGGAATGTTCTTAACTGTTCTCATCTGATTTGTTTTCGAAGGAGAACAATTCTTGTTCCTAGGAACATCAGCTGCTGAAGGAAGTTTTTGCTTTTGATATCAGGGTGATTTTCACTTAGAAGCTTGTCATTAGCACGGATAAAGTTGATCTTACTAGTACTTGGAGCGTTTATTCCTTTATATCCCAGACCATGTGTATCACGATGTTCTTTACATGCTCCAAACATAGAGGATAATTTTGTAGAGCTAGCATTGAATGTTTTCAGATTCTCTTCCAGTGAACTGACCTTATCAAGAGCCGCAGCTAGATCAACCTCCAATTGTTTTTCCCTAGCGAGTAAGCTGATTTCCATGTCGTTAAAACATTTTTGCTGAGAGTCATATCTTGCTTCAGATTCTGCAACTTTTTCTTTCAACACGAAGAGGTTTCGACGAAGATTATCACATTCAGAACTTTTTGAACGTACATCTTCGTCACGATCTTTAACAGTAGATTGTAATAGTTTATAACCACAATCATAACCTTTTAAGAGTTTTCTCAATTTCATGTTCTCTTGACAGAGAGGTGTCAGATATTTAGCCAGGCAAGCTGTTGACTTTTTTCTTTTTAAGATGTGGTCAAAGAGCGTGATATATTGGGAAACTTCCTCATATACACCTTGTCCCTCTTCTGAATCACTTTCATCTGAAATATCATCCAACTGTTCATCTAGGCATTTTTCCCAGTCGATCACAGTTTCAGTCAAAGGAGAAAGTATGAGAGAATTCTTAGACGACTCAGAACTTTGAACCAAATCAGAGTGCTCCTGAACTGGTGTTGCATTGTCAGAGATAGTAAAACTGTCCATAGTCAGATCGCTACAAACACAGACTTATGAGGTCTTGAACGTGTTTGCCATCTCTGATACCAATTGAAAAAGCGGGGGTCAAACAACCTCACCCAATATTTCGCTTAGCAATTTATATGGAATATAGATCACTAACTCCAATATACTTTCAAGAGAATCAACTAGACAGTCGAACTCAATCTTAAGAAAAAATATATTTAAGAGTTATATCTCAATTTCTCAATTCAATCCGCAATCAAACAAATAGTAATTTGTGAGCTTGATTGAATATAAGAGAAATAACTTGAACGACACCAAAGACAAATGTTCAAGGATCAATCAATTTCAATCAACAACCCAAGGTTGGATTTACCAATTGATCGATTCAACGCACAACCTGTGATATTTCAATTATATAACAAAATATAATGCGGAAAAGAAATAACACAGACACCAGAAGTTTTGTTAACGAGGAAACCGCAAATGCAGAAAAACCTCGGGACCTAGTCCAGATTTCAACACCACACTGTATTAAGCCGCTACAGACACTAGCCTACTCCAAGTTAACTTCAGACTGGAATATAGTTGAGCCCTAATCAATCTCACACTGATCAAGGTACAGTTGCGCTCCTTACGTCTCTGAACCCCAGCAGGATTCTACGTACTTGATTCCCTTAGCTTATCTCACCCACAACTAAGAGTTGCTACGACCCAAAGTCGAATACTTGATGAACAAATCTGTATCACACAGAAAAGTCTATTGAATAGATAAATCTTTCTCCCACAAAAATACCTACGAGTTTTGTTCCGTCTTTTGATAAATCAAGGTGAACAAGAACCAATTGATAAACCAGACTTATATTCCCGAAGAACAACCTAGTATTATCAATCACCTCACAATAATCTTAATCAGTAACGAAATAAGATATTGTGGAATCACGAACGATGAGACGAAGGTGTTTGTGACTACTTTTCAATCTTTCCTATCGGAGATAAAATATCAAGAAAATCTTAAAGAAGATAGTACTCAATCACGATAGAAAACAGCAAGATCAGAACACGCAACTACAGAGAAAATAGTTGGGTCTGGCTTCACAATCCCAATGAAGTCTTCAAGTCGTTAACCTACAGGGTTTTGTGAAAAACCTAAGGTTAAAGAAGAATCGACTCTAGCTTATGCAACTAGTATCACACAGGAGGTGTGGAAATTAGGTTTCCCAGTTGCTAGATTTCTCCTTTATATAGATTTCAAATCAGGGTTTGCAATCTAAGTTACCTTGGTAACAAAGCATTAAATATTCACCGTTAGATGAAAACCTGATTATATTCAAGCTAATATCTTTCAACCGTTAGATCAAACTTAGCTTGTTATACACAAATGAAATGTATCTTCATTTAGGTTTGAGTAACCGTACCTAAACGTGTACACTTAGTCGGTTCAACAATATTTAACCAATGGTTAGCCATATGAGCACTTTCATATCAACCTTATTCATCTTTAACATAACTAGTTCAAATGACTCAAATGAAACTAGTTAGAGAGTTTTTCAATTGCTTAGATCTCATAGAAGTATACAAGACACAGTTGAAGCAAAATCGATTTTGATTCACTCGAATCAATTCATGAACATCATAGCCACGGTTTGAAAAAGATTGCGTTCCTTATTATATAAATGTTTTAGTTCATGAACAAAACGATTTTAGAAAGTAACCTACTTAAGTATGCAAACGAGTACACATACCTAAGTAGTCGGATCGAGTTTGGTTACGCCAGTACGCGTACGGGTATGCATACCAATTCACACTTCCAAACTCCAGCAGAAATTCACGGAACCCAAACTTCCGCCAGTACACGTATGGGTACACATACTTAGGTTCCCGGTTCTGGATTTTACACAAATGTGAATACACACTATGTTTATATCCAAGCATGGTTACTTTTTCTAAACTCTCATTTCAATCATTGAAACTTTCTTAGAGAATGACAATAGTTGTTATCCACAAACTATTAGCATCAAAACGATTTTCAAGTTATTGAAATAATCAATATGACTTTCGTCAAGAGTAAAGTTGAACTTGGTTAAAGCGAAAGCTTACAAAAACATATTTCGAGAAATCGATAAGTGAGTTAAACTCAGCTCGAAATAGAAAATGTGTATAATTGAACTCTATAGAGAAATACGATTTTTGTCTCAAATAAGAGATAGAATAGATAAACTTTTGAGTGATAGATAAGTTCAAGTCTCCACATACCTTTTGTTGATGAATTCCACAAGTTCCCTTGAGCAGTTTTTCATCTTCATTCGATGAACGCCGTGGAGTCTAAATCTCAGCTATACTTACTATCCTAATCTGAGACTTATAGTTTTAGCAACTAAACTTGACAAACAAGCTTGAGATTACAACGCTTGCGAGTTCGACCGAGCAGTGCTCTAAAAAATCTTAGAGAATATAGTACTCAATACGATTGAACAAGTAAGATCAGAATACACAACTACAGAGAAAATAGTTGGACCTGGCTTCAAAATCCCAATGAACTCTTTAAATCGTTAACCTAAATGGTTTTAGGAAAAACCTAGGTTAATGGAGAACCGACTCTAGTACGCAAGTAGTATCGCACAGGAGGTGTGGGTATTAGGTTTCCCAGTTGTTAGAGTTCTCTTTTATATAGCTTTCAAATCATGGTTTGCTTAGTTAGCTTAGAATCAAAGCATTCATTATTCATCGTTAGATGAAATCCTGATTTAAAATGCAAACTAAGTTTTGCTTGAAACCAAAGCAATATCTCTCCAACGTTAGATGGACTTAGCTTGTCACACACAAATGAATTATAATTCATTTAGATATGGGTAACCGTACCTAAACGTGTATACTTAGTTGGTTCAACAATAGTCAACCAAGGTTATCCATATGAACACTTTTGTCTAATCCACATTCATCTAACACATCTAGATCAACTATGATGATCAGAGATAATCAAAGGATCTAATTTGTTCTTCATAGAGTTGTTCAATTGTTCATTATATCTTATAATAAAATACATGAACGAATCGAAGCAAAATCAGATTGATTCGGAAGAACCAATTCATGAACATTTTGAGCCAGGGTTTGCAAAGATTGCATTCCTTATTATATAAATGTATTTGTTCATGAGTATGAAATCATACTTTATCGATTTAAGAACTTGAACCACTTAAGTTTGCGAGCGGGTATGCAAACTTAGGTTTAGTCACAAGCTA
The DNA here is from genome assembly GCF_003573695.1 of Papaver somniferum. Lineage (NCBI taxonomy): Eukaryota > Viridiplantae > Streptophyta > Magnoliopsida > Ranunculales > Papaveraceae > Papaver > Papaver somniferum. The sequence continues at coordinate 124,090,510 of NC_039358.1, read as the reverse complement.
ACAGTTTGCAAACGGGTACGCACACTTTAGCTCCGGACCGAACTCAGTTGAAACCGTTTGCGAACGGGTACGCAAACTTGGTTCCCGGATTTCAATTGTTAAATCAGTTTGCGAACGGGTATGCAAACTTAAGTACCCTAACTTAAACAGTTGAATAAGTTTGCGAACGGGTATGCAAACTTCCGGTCCTGAATTCCGTCAAAACAGTTCATACACTAAGTACACAAATCGTAATGTATCCAGACATGAGATTTAGCTCTTAACTCCCATTTCAATCATTGAAACATTCTTAGAAGACTACAATGGATATCTCACACACACCATTAGCTAATAAGAATTTTCAAGTGATCGAATGATCAATACGAAACTTTCCAAGTCGACATCAAATGACTGTCTCACACAAATCATGTAAGATGTTTCAAGGCAATTTCCACATGATCATCTTTTGACATCAAGTCAAGAATAATGGTGAATGTAGCTAAGACAGAAAGCTACCAACACGTATTTCGAGAAATAGATAAGCGAGTTATACTCAACTTGAAATATCAAATGTGTATGATACGAAAGACTATATCGTATACGACTTTTGTCTCTATAGGAGATAAGTAAGAATAGAATAGACTTCCGAGGATAGATAAGTTTTAGTCTTCACATACCTTTTGTTGATGAAGTTCCTCCGAGTTCTTCAGTAGATCTTCGTCTTCAGTTGTAAGCGTCGTGAAGTCTAAAGCTCAATTATACAATCTATTATATTCTGAAACTCCTATAGGTAGACTAGAAATCAAGACTATAGTTTTGATCAACTAAACTTGACAAACAAGCTTGAGATAGCAACGCTTGCGAGTTCGACCGAGCGGTGCTCTAACAAATCTTAGAGAATATAATAATCAATACGATAGAACAAGTAAGATCATAATACGCAACTACAGAGAAAATAGTTGTATCTGGCTTCAGAATCCCAATGAAGTCTTTAAATCGTTAACCTAAATGGTTTTAGGAAAAACCTAGGTTAATGGAGAACCGACTCTAGTACACAACTAGTATCACACAAGAAGTGCGAGTATTAGGTTTCCCAGTTGTTATAGTTCTTCTTTGTATAGCTTTCAAATCAGGGTTTGCTTAGTTAGCTTAGAATCAAAGAATTCATTATTTACTTTTAGATGAAATACTGATTTAAAATGCAAACTAAGTTTTGCTTGAAACCAAAGCAATATCTCTCCAACGTTAGATGGACTTAGATTGTCACACACAAATGAATTATACTTCATTTAGATATGGGTAACCGTACCTAAACGTGTATACTTAGTTGGTTCAATAATAGTCAACCAAGGTTAGCCATATGAACACTTTTGTCTAATCTACATTCCTCTAACACATCTAGATCAACTATGATGATCAAAGATAATCAAAGGATCTAATTTTGTTCTTCATAGAGTTGTTCAATTGTTCATTATATCTTATAGTAAAATACATGAACGAATCGAAGTAAAATTGGATTGATTCGGAAGAACCAATTCATGAACATTTAAGCCACAGTTTGTAGAGATTGCATTCCTTATTATATAAATGTATTTGTTTATGAGTATGAAATCATACTTTACCGATTTAAGAACTTGAACCACTTAAGTTTGCGAGCGGGTATGCAAACTTAAGTTCCGGACATTAGTCACAAGCTAACAGTTTGCAAACGGGTACCCACACTTTATCTCCGGACCGAACTCAGTTAAAACTGTTTGCGAACGGGTACGCAAACTTGGTTCCCGGATTTCAACAGTTAAATCAGTTTGCGAAAGGGTATGCAAACTTATGTACCCTGACTTAAACAATTGAATAAGTTCGGGAACGGGTATGCAAACTTCCGGTCCTGAATTCCGGCAAAATAGTTTATACACTAAGTACACAAACCGTAATGTATCCAGGCATGGGTTTTATCTCTTAACTCCCATTCCAATCATTGAAACATTCTTAGAAGACTATGTCATGTTCTTGTTTTAGAAGTACTGGGCTCATGTATTGGGCTGCAGGAATTTTCAGATAATTGTAACTAAATTACTGTTGGGCTAATGTCTTAAGTATGGGCTTGTTCTTTTTTTAGAGTAGGGTTAGTATAACTCTAGAGATACGAGTTAGATGGATGTAATCCTGTCCATTGAATAAGGTCAATGAGGAGTGGGCAGATAAATACCCACTGATTGTGTAAGAAGAGCTTAATGAATGAATATCTATTTTCCTTTGGAAGATAACCTAGGATCTGAATTCAGAGAGAAGGTAGCTTGATACCAAGTAATTCATTCACTCCTTGTACAAGATCAGTACAATTGGTATCAGATTTCACTTCTTGGACCTCAATCATGACAGTGGGAGAGAAACTTACTGTTAGCAGTGTTCATACACTTGCTCAGGAAAATTCTTCTGCTATTCAAGAACTTCGAAATCAAATACAGCTTCTCACTACAAAATTAGCAGTTAACCATGGGGAATCAAATGATAAGTTTGATCGCCTCTTCGAAGCCACTCAATCTCTTTAACCTCCTTCTACTGAAGAGACTGCTGAGACACCTATCGACCCCGCTTCATCTTCTGGATCTAAAGAGGATCCCACAAAACGAGTTAAAGAAGCTCATGAGGTAATCAAATTCACTCCTAATAAGTTTTCTAGAACACCCAAAGTTTATTTTCCACGTATCGATGGAACTAATCCTAGGGGTTGGGTTCAAAAATGTGAGAGATATTTTGTTTTTCATAATTTTGCCGATTCAGATAAAGTAGACATGGCTGCAATTCATTTTGATTCTAAAGTCGATCCATGGTTTTTAAATTATCAACAAGGTAAACCTGAGATGTCTTGGCCTGTATTTGTTCATGATCTGTGTCTTCGATTTGAGGATGTAGCAACTGATAATTATGTTGGCAGTTTCAATAAGCTATCTCAATTCACTACTGTTGAGGATTATTATGACAGATTTGAACATTACAAAGCTTATATGGTAGCTAATAACCCAAAATTACCTGAGTCTTTTTATACTCTAAGTTTCATTGGTGGATTGAAAGACGAAATTCGTACTACAGTTCAAATGTTTAAGCCAGAGGATACTTCTATAGCTTTTTACTTAGCAAGAATGCAGTAAGCCTCACTTCTGAGTTCATATAAACCTGTAAAACACCCTTCTAGGCCATTCTTTCCATCACCCATTTCCATTCGTCCCAACCCATATATATCTAAACCATATTTCTCTCCCACAAATACTTTTCAGAAACCATCTACTTCACTCAACCACCTTTCATTACTCATCCACCTACACCCACTAAAACTGACCCACCTCTCCCCCTATAAAGAAGCTTACCCCTTAAAAAATGAAGATTCGCAGAGATAAAGGTCTCTGCTATAATTGTGATGAGTTCTACAGAGTTGGCCACATCTGTAAGACTCAACAGTTGTTCATGCTTGTTGCTACTGAGGAGGACTTAAGTGATCAAAGTGATGCTTCACCGGATGAGAATATGACAGATTCTCCTTTTAGTTCTGACACCACTATGGAGATTTCGCTACACGCTTTAACAAGACAATCTGTTCATGACACTATTCGAATTTCAGGCCATCTCCAACAGCAAGCTATCATGGTTCTAATCGACACAGGCAGTACGCATAGCTTCATCGATTCTCACCTGGCTGACAAGCTTAATATCCACATTTCACCTACAACTCTTATGCTTGTAACTGTTGCCAATGGAGATAGTACCATCAGCAAAGGCATGTGTCGTAACCTTTAATGGGAAATGCAGGGTTACAACTTTTCTACCGAATTGCGAGCTCTTCCTCTCGGCGGCTGTGATATGGTGCTTGGTGCAGATTGGTTGCGACAACTTGGTGATGTGCTCTTTAACTTTGCTAAGCTTACCATTTCTTTTATGCATCAATGTTGTCACATTACTTTACAAGGTAGCTCTTCTAAGCCTTCACTCAGTCGCTTAAGTGCTGCTTCTTTTAAGAAATTTATCAAAAGTAAAGCACCTACCTTAATTGGCCAATTTTTTCATGTTCATGCTACACCTATGCAACCAATTCCTAGTGAGGTTTCTACTTTATTAGACTCTTTTTCTGATGTATTTTCTAAACCTACACAACTGCCACCTTCTCGTTCGCTGGATCATAAGATTCCACTTAAACCTAATTCTACACCTCCTTCTCAGAGACCATACAAATTCCCCTTCATTCATAAAGCTTTTGTGGAACAGCTGGTACAAGAAATGCTTTCTATAGGGCTTATTCAAAAGAGTCATAGCCCTTTTGCTGCTCCAATACTTTTGGTGAAGAAGAAAGACGACACATGGCGGTTCTGTGTTGATTATCGCAAGCTCAATAACTTGACTGTGAAGGATAAGTTTCCAATACCCTTAATTGAGGATCTGCTAGATGAATTGAATGGTGCAGTTATCTTTACGAAGATTGATTTATTGTCAGGTTACACCAGATTTTGATCTACCCACCTGACATTCCCAAAACAGCTTTTCGCACCCATCATGGTCACTACGAGTTTCGTGTCATGCTATTCGGCCTCACGAATGCACCTGCGACATTCCAGGCATTGATGAATGAAGTTTTTCAGCCATTCCTTCGCAAGTTTGTACTTGTCTTTTTTGACGACATTCTTGTATACAGTTCTTCCCTTGCAGATCATTTGAAACACCTTGCTCTGGTTTTTTCTTTGTTACGTCAACATTCTTTATATGCCAAATTCTCCAAGTGCAGTTTTGCTCAGCCGCAAATCGAGTACTTAGGACATCTACTCACTGGCAATGGTGTAGCTGCAGACCCTGATAAGGTTGCTGCTATGATTAGTTGGCCTCAACCAACAACTTTGAAACAACTAAGAGGTTTCTTAGGGATGACTGGTTATTACCGGAAATTCATTAAAGGGTATGGTAATATATGCAAGCCGTTGACTGAACTGTTGAAGAAGGACTCCTTTATCTGGAATGATGATGCAACAACAACCTTCTCTTCTATCAAATCAGCAATGACTCAAGCTCCAGTTTTGGCCTTGCCGGACTTTACCAAGCTATTTACCTTAGAGACTGATGCATGCTCACGGGTTGTTGGTGCAGTACTTCTACAAGACAACATGCCAATTGCATTTTTCAGCAAACCTTTAGGCCCCAAGGCATTGGCCTTGTCTACTTACGAGAAGGAGTTTCTGGCCATTGTAATGGCAGTTCAGAAATGGAGATATTACCTCTCCCATGATCAGTTTCTCATCAACACTGACCACCAAAGCTTGAAGTATCTTATGGAGCAGAAACTATCATCAGCACTGCATTAGAAATGGCTAGTTAAACTCATGGGATTCGATTATGTCATCAACAATAAGAAGGGCAAAGATAATTTAGTAGCTGATGCACTTTCCAGATTGCCACATGCTTCTTGTTCTGCATTGTCTCTCTCTCAGCCTCAATGGACTGCAGATATTATATCCAGTTATGATGCAGATTCTGTGGCCCAAAACCTCATAGCTCAGCTCCTAATTTCCCCAACTCTACACAATTATACATATCGACAAGGTCTCTTGATATTTAGAGAAATATTGTACATTGGTTCAGAAAATAACATACGCTCTTCTCTATTATATTCAGTCCACCATTTGCTGTAGGAGGCCATTCTGGCATTGTTGGTACTTATAACAGAGCTAAAGCGCACTTTTACTGGCCAAAGATGAAGAATGATATCATCCAATTTGTATCTACTTGTGACATATGCCAACGCAACAAAGGTGACCACTCATTCCCTGGTGGGCTTCTACAATCTCTACCAATCCGCGACACAGCTTGGAAGGACACATCATTGGACTTCATTGAAGGTTTGCATATGTCTTATCGAAAAAATGTCATCTTAGTAGTTGTAGACCGTCTAACCAAATATAGCCACTTTATACCACTCAACCACCCCTTAAACAAAGATTGTACATTGGTACGCACACTTTAGCTCCGGACCGAACTCAGTTGAAACCGTTTGAGAACGAGTACGCAAACTTGGTTCCCGGATTTCAACAGTTAAATCAGTTTTCGAAAGGGTATGCAAACTTAAGTACCCTGACTTAAACAGTTGAATAAGTTTGTGAACGGGTATGCAAACTTCGGTCCCGAATTCCTTCAAAATAGTTCATACACTAAGTACACAAACCGTAATGTATCCAGACATGGGTTTTATCTCTTAACTCCCATTCCAATCATTGAAACATTCTTAGAAGACTACAATGGATATATCACACACATCATTAGATAATAAGAATTTTCAAGTGATCGAATGATCAATACGAAACTTTCCAAGTCGACATCAAATGATTTTCTCACACAAATCATGTAAGATGCTTCAAGGCAATTTCCACGATCATCTTTTGACATCAAGTCAAGAATAATGGTGAATGTAGCTAAGACAGAAAGCTACCAACACGCATTTCGAGAAATAGATAAGCGAGTTATACTCAACTCGAAATATCAAATGTGTATGATATGAAAGACTATATCGTATATGACTTTTGTCTCTATATGAGATAAGTAAGAATAGAATAGACTTCTGAAGATAGATAAGTTTTAGTCTCCACATACCTTTTTTTGATGAAGTTCCCCGGAGTTCTTCAGTAGATCTTCGTCTTCAGTTGTAAGCGCCGTGAAGTCTAAAGCTCAACTATACAATCCATCCTAGACCGAAACTCCTATAGGTAGACTAGAAAGCAAGATTATAGTTTTGATCAACTAAACTTGACAAACATGCTTGAGATAGCAACGCTAGTGAGTTCGACCGAGCAATGCTCAAACAATCTCCCCCTTTGTCAATTTAAATGACAAAACTATCAATACATATGTATTACAAAATAAATAAGACTTTGTATCTTCTCATCCATCATGCTTTATTTCCTTGGTTCTTCAACATTACTTGAATTCTTTGCCACTCCAAGTATTCCAGTGACTTTGAATGTGTTCGACCCAACATCATTGTTGTTGAAGATCCATAGCTATAACAATAATCGACAAGATTGTTTTCATATTGTTATATAATATCATAGTATTATTACACAACATCAAAGTTCGATTGTACCACAACTTTGACAATAATACTATAGCGATATGTATCACTACCCCTTAGTCAATACTTCATCTCACAATAAAAACCACTCCCCCTTACATAATTAAGTCTTCAAGTCGTTAACCTAAATGGTTTTAGGAAAAACCTAGGTTAATGGAGAACCGACTCTAGTACGCAACTAGTATCACACATGATGTGTGGGTATTAGGTTTCCCAGTTGTTAGAGTTTTCCTTTATATAGATTTCAAATCAGGGTTTGCTTAGTTAGCTTAGAATCAAAGCATTCATTATTCACTGTTAGATGAAATCATGATTTAAAATGCAAACTAAGTTTTGCTTGAAACCAAAGCAATATCTCTCCAACGTTAGATGGACTTAGCTTGTCACACAAAAATTAATTATACTTCATTTAGATATGGGTAGCCGTACCTAAACGTGTATACTTAGTTGGTTCAATAATAGTCAACCAAGGTTAGCCATATGAACACTTTTGTCTAATCCACATTCATCTAAAACATCTAGATCAACTATGATGATCAAGGATCTAATTTTGTTCTTCATAGAGTAGTTCAATTGTTCATTATATCTTATAGTAAAATACATGAACAAATCGAAGCAAAATCGGATTGATTCGGAAGAACCAATTCATGAAAATTTCGAGCCACGGTTTGCAAAGATTGCATTCCTTATTATATAAATGTATTTGTTCATGAGTATGAAATCATACTTTACCGATTTAAGAACTTGAACAACTTAAGTTTGCGAGCGAGTATGCAAACTTAAGTTCCGGACATTAGTCACAAGCTAACAGTTTGCAAACGGGTACGCACACTTTAGCTCCGGACCGAACTCAGTTGAAACCGTTTGCGAACGGGTACGCAAACTTGGTTCCCGGATTTCAACAGTTAAATCAGTTTTCGAACGGGTATGCAAACTTAAGTAACCCGACTTAAACAGTTGAATAAGTTTGCGAACAGGTATGCAAATTTCCGGTCATGAATTCCGTCAAAACAATTCATACACTAAGTACACAAACCGTAATGTATCCAGACATGGGTTTTAGCTCTTAACTCCCATTCCAATCATTGAAACATTCTTAGAAGACTACAATGGATATCTCAAACACACCATTAGCTAATAAGAATTTTCAAGTGATCGAATGATCAATACGAAACTTTCCAAGTCGACATCAAATGACTGTCTCACACAAATCATGTAAGATGTTTCAAGGAAATTTCCACATGATCATCTTTTGACATCAAGTCAAGAATAATGGTGAATGTAGCTAATACAGAAAGTTACCAACACGTATTTCGAGAAATAGATAAGCGAGTTATACTCAACTCGAAATATCAAATGTGTATGATACGAAAGACTATATCGTATACGACTTTTGTCTCTATAGGAGACAAGTAAGAATAGAATAGACTTCTGAGGATAGATAAGTTTTAGTATCCACATACCTTTTGTTGATGAAGTTCCTCCGAGTTCTTCAGTAGATCTTCATCTTCAGTCGTAAGTGCCATGAAGTCTAAAGCTCAACTATACAATCTATTATATTCCGAAACTCCTATAGGTAGACTAGAAATCAATACTATAGTTTTGATCAACTAAACTTGACAAACAAGCTTGAGATAGTAACGCTTGCGAGTTCGACCGAGCAGTGCTCTAACAACGTTGAGCGAGCTTCCTCCGTCGATAAGGATCCTAGATACATTTAACTCGTCTACCAGAAGGGTTAGCACGAGCGGGTCGTTGTGGGTCTCGATGTCTTGATCCACATCTTCGGTTGAAAAGATTAGAGGGGCGACCATCCAATATTCCCACATTTCTGCTACTCTGCCGCTGATTTTGAAAATTTCGTGATCCATGACCCTTTTGCGTTCCCCTTGGTTAAGATATGCTACCATAGTCGAGTCTGCTTCCATGAAATGTGAAATGGTGTTGACGTATTTGCGTCCTTTGGGAAGCCGAACCTGCTTGTCCACGGAATTCGTCGTAGTAGTCACAGTCGGATCAATGTACTCCTTTAATCTTCCCTCGTTTATCATGTCCTGGATTGCATGCCTCAAGTTTTTGCAGCGATCCGTGGTGTGTCCGTAAAAATCATGATATTCGCAATAGTTCTTGGTATTCTTGACTTAATTTGTCGGGTTGCTTCCCCTTAAAAAAGGGCCATTTGAAGTCGGGTCGATTTTGGACTTCTTTCAAGATCTGATCCATGCCTTTGTTCAGCTTGGTGAAGACTTTATCCTTGAAACTTTCTCTTTTTCCAGATGATCCGCGATCACGACGTGATCTCTTGTCGTCTCCCTATAACTCAGGTTCGGCTGGTCGTTTGCCCTTGTCGTTTACTGGCTCTACCGAATGAGTTTGATGTGCAGTCGTCCCCGAGATTTTCCCAATGTTCGTGGGATTGTCCCTCTGCATTTCTTCTAGATAAATATACTTTGCTTGGATGATTCTGAGCTCCCCTTCTTTTTCTATGGGTGGGTCGATGGTGCATAACTCTTCAAAGATTCGTGATTTCCTATCGAGTCCATACTTGTAACTGTTGATGGCGACTATCGGATCAACCTTTCCTATTGATTGGGAAATTTTTACCATTCGATCTGTGTATTCTCTTAATGTCTCCTTGGGGCCGATGAACAAAGTGAAGAGTTTTTCCATTCCTGTCTTTGCATTCATGTTGTACATGTACATCTCGAGAAATACTTCCTTGAGATGCTTGAAGGTGTCGATGGAGTTAGGAGGTAGGTTGTCGAACCACGTCATTGCTGATAATTGTTGGGTGCAATAATCAAAAACAAGAAAAAATCAAAATACGCAAAAGTTATTGATACTTAGCTCCTTTATAATGGACGTGATCGATTTGATGAAACGGACGAGCTCCCCATATCTCCGCAACAACAACAAGGTAAAACTTTGGAAAAACAGAGTGAGTCACGTGTTCAACACGTTTCCCTTAAGACATTAGCACCCGGATACACTCAAGAGTGATACTATAGCCCTCACAGGACGGATATCTCCAGGATAAAACACCCTACTACACCTACTACTAGCATATGTAGTAGATGCTCAACTTGAGCTTGGCAACTCCGAAAAAACCATAAAGGAAAATCTCGAACACTTGAGAAAACAATACAAAATGTTTTTTCCCTTAGGGGTCCCTTTAAATATAGAGCAACCCCTTTCCCATAGATTTTACAAAAATAGTGAATTTGTTTATATAATTGACAAATACAACTTAAGAAGAAAAACTCCCCGATGTGGGACTAAAAGGTTTATATAGTTTCTTAAAACTACTAAAAATTGGAAACTCCACGATGTGGGACTAACAAGTTTCATTCACAAAATAAAACAATAAATTATGATTTTTATTAAAACTTTAAAAAATTATTTTTTTATTAATCATTTTCCAACAATCGCCCACATGAATGAAAACTCAATAAAACATGAAAACACATATAGATCTTGGTAAATCAACATCCCAACCTCACGATCCAAACATACTGATCGTGCAAGTGTTGAAATCATACTAGTCATTTCTACGTCCTCTCCCTCACACAAAAGTGTGTTGACCCCAGGGTCATACTATGGATTGCATAAATCATAATAGTATTGAGAGCTTTCATCTTTAGTTCTCACATGGTGAGACTATAAGTATCTTTCACCAAAGTGAAAAAGCATGAACTAGTGAACCCTTAGTGACCTTTAGGTCCTAAGTTCCAGTAATACCAAAACCATCAAAACGAAAATCACATAAAAAGCGCAGGAAATACCATTTTAGGCAGAGGTGTCCATGAGGTCTTGAACCTTTGCTTAGTGAGATATTACCGGAATTACTTGCTAGAGACAGTGAACTATGTCTTGAACTGCTAGCATTTGATGTAATTCGTGATAACAACCACGGGTGATATCTCCAAGATTGCTTCCAAGCTCGTGCCGTTTTGTCCAATTTGGCCCTGGACATATCCTGTTTCTCATAATGCTCTAGAGAATCAAAGCTCATATTCTCATAGGAAGCGGCCCACTTCCTCATTCAGATAGGTGAGTTTCCATAAAGAGTGTTACTGCTACACCCCACTTCAATCTTAAATTGAAACTATAGAACTCATTAAGACTTCTTAAAAGTCATCCTTCACATGCAGTCACACTATCACGTCTATACCATAGGGAAGGGACAGAGAATAAAATTCTCTGATAGTGTTTACCTTTACCCACCACAAATTAGTTGTCTCATTCGAAACCTTGATCTTGGGATCTCCAGTCATCAAGGTTGAGTATCCTTCATGGCAAGTTTAATTTATGAGCTTAAGCCCCTTCCCCCTCGATGCATTTCTAACTATCTCTTGGTATAAACCTTTCGTCAAAGATTGCGCGATATTCTCCTTGGACTTTATCCAATCAATGGAAATAACGCCGATTGAGATTAGTTATTTTCAGCTTTAGCTATTATATCTTGGCTAACACAATGTATAGATATCGCTGGCACGGGCCTATGCCAGAGAGGAATGTCTTCTAAAAAACATCTTAGGCACTCGGCCCCCTCTCGTGCTTTATCTAACTCAATACTCTCAGATTCCATAATGAATTGAGCAATATATGTTTGTTTGTAAATGTTCCAAAAACAAACCCTGATGCTAGAGTGAAACATATCCACTCGTAGACTTAGACTCCTCTGAGTCAACTATCCAGTTTACATCACAAAGTCCCTTAAGGACAACAAGATACCTTTGATAAATCAAATAAAAGGTAATAGAGTATTTTAGGTACCATAATACTCTACTCAGTGCATCTGAATGCTATTGCTCTGGACTATAATTATATCTACTTAACTTACTCACAATATAGGCAATGTCTGGACTCTTACAGTTCATTAAATTCATCAGACATCCTATAACTCTTGAGTATTCAAGTTAAGATACTCCATTACCCTTTTTTCTTGAGTCTACAAGAATAATCGTACGGAGTACAAGAGGCTTACAATCACACTGATTGTATCTCTTAAGCACAAATTCAAAATAATGAGAATGACTAAGACTACATATGTTAGATTATTTTCTAATCCTCATCCCTAAGATTACATCAACAGGGCCTAAGTCTTTCAAGTCAACGTTCTCATTCAGCGCATGTTTTTAGTGGAATTAATCACATCTATGTTTGTATCAAGTATAAGCATATCATCAACATACAAGCATACAATCACACAGGCATCCTTAACAAGTTACTTGTAAATATACTTGTCAGATTCATTAACTTAAATCCACTACACATTATCACATGATCAAATTTTCCATGTCACTGTTTACGTGCTTATTTTATAAACCATACAAAATTTTGTTCAACTTACAAACTTTGTCATCATAACCTTTCACTACAAAGTCCTCAGGTTGGTCTATGTAAATTTCTTTATCTAATTCACGATTTTAGAAAATGTCTTAACATCCATCTGATGTATCTCTAATTTGTTTATGACAGCAATAACAATTAGCATCTCAACGTAAGTAAATCTCGTCACATGTGAATAAGAATCAAGGAAATATACACCTTCTTTTAGTTTATAGCCTTTAGCTACCAACTTAGCCTAATATTTTTCTACAGTTCCATATACCTAATGTTTCCTCTTAAAGACTCATTTACATCTCATGGTCTTACTCTCTGGAGGTAAACTATAAACCTCCCAAGTCAGGTTCCGACGGACTGAGTCCATTTCACTAAATGAAGCTTCTTACCAGAATGGGGTTTCAGTAGATATCAAGGCTTCTTTACAAGTCCAGGGCTTAGACTAACGCTAGGCATGTTATGAAGTCGGCTTCATAAGAAGTCTCAAGTCTAATTGTTTTACTTCTCTTAGGCTCAACCTTAACTTCATCTTCCTTTAAGATAAGTTCTGACTATTTGAAAATAAATCTAGGGGATCAACAACACATCTCTAATGAGGTACAGTTTAAGAATAAACATGTTCAAAGAACTCAGCATCCCTAGATTATGTAATAGTATTCACAACAAAGTCAGAAAAATCACACCAAAAGTATGAAAAATCAGAACACACAACCAAAAATCTATATGTAGAAGTATACTCAGCATACCTATATGAAGACACAATCAACATTTTTGGTTTCTATCTAGTTCTTTAGGAAGAGGAATGACAATCTTAGTCAAACACCCCCACACTTTGACATTCATAAGAAGGTCATCTACCTTTCCATAAATCATATGGAGTTTCATCTGATCCTTAAGGGTACTATATTCAGGATATACTAGTTAAGAGGACTGCCTCCCCCACAAGCCGCAGGTAATCCTGAACTAATCAACATGGCAATTATCATCTCTTAAGGATACAATTTTATGTTCAAGGCTTCTAATTGGTTTTGAACTTCAAGTTTATACATCTTAAGGCTTCTAAGGCATCATCCTTATCCCTAAGAAGTATACAATAGTACCTCGTACAATCATCTACGAAGTTATAAACCATCTTTTACCATAGTGGTTTTGGGTTGAACTCATGTCAACTAGGCCTAACTGAATTAATTCTAAGGGATTAGAATTACTCTGAACATTTGTGCTAAAAGATTTTATAGCATATTCATTTCACTTTTGTGTTCAAGATCCAAACTAAATTTGGGTACGAGCCTATGCTAGGCAGTTTATAGCATTGACTTATAATTTTACGGTTCCAAGTCTACCATGCAAAACATTCAAAGACACACAAAAGAAAGCACAAGAATCAACTATGTTCACTTCATCAGATTTTCCTTTAAACTTATATAGACCCTAAGTCCTATAACTGTTGCCTAAAAAATCAATGCCCTTAGTTATAACAAGTTTTCCACATTTAATTAAGATCTTCAATCTTTTACCATCTTCAAGAGAAAAAGATACAAGATTCTTTCATATGCTCGGAACATGAAAACTTCATTCAGTGTGAGAATATTAAAGATATGAGCTTATGCTCGACCTTTCCCTTTTATGCAACCTCTGTCGCAGATGAGTTACTCATATAGAGTTTCTCGACATCCCTTATCCTCTGATAAGAGGTGAACAGGTCTCTGTTTCAACAAACATACTTAGTGGCTCCAGAGTCCACCCACCAGTCTCTCACATTGGTTATTAAAATAACTTCCGACATCATGTCAATGAACTCGTTCTAATTTGTTTCAACTAAATTAGCATTAATTTTCTACTTATTAAGATTTTATGTTGTCTACACTTTACTGCCGTAAGGCCAGGAATTTTACAAACATAACAATCACCCCTAATTAAAGTAATGCCGGATTCAGTTTTACGAAACATACCTTTCTTATGAAGACTATGCTTAGAGTTGTGTTTGATGTTCTCGCCTTTGTCAGCTTTGGAAGACTTGTGTTCATCCACATGCGCCTGGTAGCCATGTTCCTTTTCAATTTCATGTCACAAACTTCGTTTATACTCTGACCACGGACACGGTAATTTCCCAATCACCTAATACACCATATCTCACAAACCTTAGTTCAGATAAAATATGAGTTTTGAAGATAATATCTAGATTTATAAACTTCGTTTAAACCACCATATCAAAAAACTCATGGTTACCCCATAAAAACTACTTTAGTTAACAACAAAATTCTGCCCGTCAGAATTTTTCAGGAACGTTTCTCAGTTTTGTAAAATATCAAAAAAATACTTTTACAACTCCAATATTTCTGAAATTTTACGTGGGTAACTATCAGGATGTCTACTACTTTGTGTCAAAAGGATTCATCGAAATTCCTTCTAGGTTAAGAGATAAAATCGAAACTCTATAGCTGACCAAAAATTCGTTTTTGTTTTTCACTCCACAATTAACATCCATGATTCACAAACCAACCAACCATTTTTTTATTATTACAAATACTAATGTCTTAAGATTGCTGGGTGCAATAATCAAAAACAAGAAAAAATCAAATAAGCAAAAGTTATTGATACTTAGCTCCTTTATAATGGAAGTGATTGATTTGATGAAACGGACAAGCTCCCAATATCTCCGCAACAACAACAAGGCAAAACTTTGGAAAAACAGAGTGAGTCACGTGTTCAACACGTTGCCCTTAAGACATTAGCGCCCGACTACACTCAAGAGTGATGCTATAGCCCTCACAGGACGGATATCTCCAGGATAAAACACCCTACTACACCTACTACTAGCATATGTAGTAGATGCTCAACTTGAGTTTGGTAACTCCGAAAAAACCATAAAGGAAAATCTCGAACACTTGAGAAAACAATATAAAATGTTTTTTCCCTTAGGGGTCCCTCTAAATATAGAGCAACACCTTTCCCATAAATTTTACAAAAATAGTGAATTTGTTTATATAATTGACTAATACAACTTAAGAAGAAAAACTCTCCGATGTGGGACTAAAAAGTTTATATAATTTCTTAAAACTACTAAAAATTGGAAACTCCATGATGTGGGACTAAAAAGTTTCATTCACAAAATAAAACAATAAATTATAATTTTTCTTTAAAAAATTATTTTTTTATTAATCGTTTTCCAACAATAATTTCAGGCTTGCTGGAAATATCTTCACATGACGACATCATTTGACTCCCAATGCGCCACAGCGTGCGAATATTATCTTAGGTGGGATGTGGGATCTCCGCTTCCCTCGTAGCAGTTGAAGGTTGGTAGAGGGAACTTTCGTGGGATTGGTGACGCCATAATGTAATGGGTAAACGGGGTGGTCCGTGCTTCATGAATGACTTCCTCTAATCGAGCTCCTCCTCCTTGCGTGGACTTTAGGCAGTTTAACTCTTCCCTTAGCATCTCCATCTGGTCGAACATCTCTTCCATGCTGGTGTTTGAGGTAAAGTCGGATCCTGCTGGTCGGTAAAATGGATCCTCCTGACTATCGATGTCGTCGTTGTGTTGCCTCCGAGTCCGAAACGGCGTAGGAGTGATGACAAGATCTCTGAGATCATTCCTAGTCTTCCTTTGATCGACAACTTTGGAAGCTTCTTCTTGATCAGGTCTTCGAGGTTGTGATCCGCCGACGCCGTTCTTTACCATCTCCTTTAACATTTGACTTTCCTGAGTAAGGTATTGTATAACGTCTAAATATTCCTTCTGATTCTGTAGTGCTTCCTTGAGCATCGCCGCCATTTGTATGGTTTCTCTAGATTGGACCGGCATTTCACCGTGAGTCTCGACTCCCAACACTTCCACGGCTGCAACCTCCGCTTTTGCTGCTGCTGCTTCCTCTGCGGCTCTTTGGGCTGCAGCTTCTGCTGCTGCAATTGCTGCTTGGGCCGGATCTCCTCGTGTGCTACCATCAATGACGGTTTCGATGTGTGGCGATGGAGAGTCCCTTGTTAGATTGTGTTGCATCGGAAAAACTTCTCCGATTACTCCGGTGCGTGGTAGTCGTCCCCCGACAATCAGCTCCAAATTTGTGGTTTTTGGGGTTGACGACGTGGGTGGGTTAGTCTCCCCTGTTTGTTCTACATTAATTAGTGCTATTGTTGCCTATGTTGCTTTTGTCACTTTGTCTGCTATCACCTTAGTCGCAAAAGCTTTAGCCGTTGCCTCTTTTGCGGCTGCAGCTCTCGCTTCTCTTTCCCGAATGGCTTTCTCTTTAGTTGCCTTATCTTCCGCCGCTTTGTCTTCTTCGGCTTTCTCTCTGGAAACTTTCTCGGATGTTTCACTTTGGTCGTCAACGGCTTTCAGTTGGTTTTTTGATGAAGCCCTCGTATTGCGCTTTGATCCCTGTGGGACTATGTCCTTCGACTTCTCCATACGTAACCTGAAAAAATAACAACAAAAAACGCCAAGGCAACGATCTTCACGTTTTTTTTGGAAGACTTAGTTAGCTAAGTATATTTTTAATAAAAAGAGTTTTTTTGTTAGGATCAATGTAGTTAATATCGGATATCGGTTCATCTCGGCCGGGACCGATACACTGGTACGATTTTATATCGGGGATATTATCGTTGAAATATCGGTTCTAGATTTAGAGACTATAATTTTATATTAAACATTTCTCCACACATATTCGGATAAGATATAATAGATAACATCAATTTTATCAAAAAAACAAAAGAGTAACTTTAGTAGACTTGCTTCGAGAGCTACATGCACCTCTACTATCACCTGGAAGACTTTCTTCGCCAAAATTACCCTTAAACTTTATAGAAAACGACCAATATCGTCTCATATCAAGAAATATAGGAAAATTTCGTATCGACCGATACGGCCGATATTTGACCGAAACGGCCGATATTCGACCGATACGACCGATATTATCGGGCAAATATCGTACCTCCGATATCCTTCTTATCGTATCGTTCTGGGCCGATATCCGAAATATCCCCGATATATCGGCCGATACGGCCGATATTGACTACATTGGTTAGGATGTAATGTTTTTGCAAGACGAGAGATACTTGAAACAGAATGTGATTCAGAAACTGTCCCACTGCTCATAATTTAAAAGTTTTTTTTTTTTTGGCAGTTGGTCAACTGGATCTAGGGTTTGGGTTTTCTGTCTTTCCCAGACGCATAATGTGATCTGTACGACTGTCACCCGAGGAGCTTTCTTTGTGGCTCTCCGAGCTGTTTTGATCATGGCACCGATGGGTTATCATCAGATAATACCAGTACCATTTTAATCGAGTCATACCTGATATTCCTATCATAAAATAGAAAGTTTTTTTGGCTTTCGGTTCAAGCACGATGATGCCATGAAACGAAACCTCGTAATACGATCAGGTATAGCCATCCTGATGTCATTCGTTTGACATAATGAGGCGTTTGTTCGAAGACATTCATGACTTCTATGGGACAACACTCATACCTTCGAATCCTTAGTAGATATGACATTTCTACCATGAAATCAATAGAAAAAAGTGTATCAAAAGCAAAATTTTTTTTTCGAAAAAAAGGTTTTAAAAGGAAAATAATTTTTTTACCGATAACCCTCTCTGTTTCTAGTGTCAAACTGTAACCGTTAAAAATCCGGTTGACCGATCTAGCAGGGTTTGCAGTACACATCATCGAAATGGGTATTGAGCATTGATGCGTGTCGTAACCACCACATATTAATCAAGATATTTCCCACTAATTAACTGGTAATATAGCGGTAGTAAGGATCGTTCCCACAGAGAGCTGTGTAATTGATATGTTATTTAGATAGCAAAACAAAGTAAAAGGGGGTTGGTTTATGAATTAAATAAAAAGATAATAAAAAGAAAATAAGATGAAAGGGATGATCAAGGAGTCCTTCGCTGTTACCAAACGTTGACTCAATAGTGTACTTATCTATCTTCGTTACAACCATTCATCACCAACCGTAGGAAAGCAGCTAGAGCAGTGTTATCCCCAGAATTCCTCTTGTAACCGGATACCGAAGCGCTCGCATATCAAGTTCTATCCAACTGAACCACCAAGTAGTAGCACACTCAAGGTGTTACCCAACGGAAGCTTTGAGTTATGTTAACTTAGGTTGATCCTAGCAGTTAGACTCTTAGCGCAAGGTCCACTTACTAGTGTTGTCTTCACACATGATTGCTCCACAGAATCCCTCTGCGAGGTCTCACGTTCTCTACTTGTGGAAGGATTATTCAACAATTACACGGATATCCTAACCCTTTACTAGCAATAGAATGATCAATAGATTAATCCAGCGTGCACTCCATACAATCTAATTAATCAATCATAAACCCTAGAAATAGTGAAAACAAATGATTATGTGATTAAAACTCTGAATAGGTTTATATAACTAATAAAACTTCACGCTAGAACATTGAATTCATCCTCAATCAACAAAAGTTTAGCTTCTCATGATTACACAATTACCCGGTTTCCCTCTAAAGGGGTAAACCCTAGAATATTTTGTGAAGAACAAAGTATAATATGAGATGTGATATGTAGAGATCTGAGATGTAGTTAGGTCAAAAATTCTCTCTTATAGATATCCAAGTCGTAGAAGTCCTGTGCATGATTCCCGTACCAAAACAGTTGCCAAATACTTGTCAAAAATCCCAAATAGTCACGTCCAAGGCATGACTGTGAAAAGGAATTGTGAAATCAGCCTAGTGAAAACTACAGGGAGACCCATTTTTCAGATTTCCCCCACTGTGAAACCCACGCCCAGAAATCTGAAGGCGCGCACCCATTTTTTAGGGAAACATTATTCTCAAACCCATAGTTTAGAAAATTCTGTTCCTGTCTTTTCTTTCTTCTTCTTCATCTTCTATTCCTTTTCTTCTTCCTCTCCACTATACCGAGTAAAATTATACATCGGAAAATCCATCCCTAGAAATCAAATTAGTCAATATGAATAGTTAGTCCTACGCTGTCTGAAACCAAGAGAAGAATGGAAGCACCTAAAACTCAGAAAAAGGGAGAGATTCATGGGGTTGTGGGAATTGATTTCGAATTTAAGATTGAGAAGAACAGATGGGTTTCAATCAGATCGAGAAGGTGATTCTTGTGTTATTTTCCGGCGATTAGGGATTAACGATGAGTACCAAGTTGATGAAATTGGGGATGGTGTTGATACTGATGCCCTGTAAATTGTTGAGTTCTCAACAAATCTAGTATGTGGATCTGGAATTGGAATCAGAATTGGGATTTGTTGTTGTTGCTCCGGTGGTGGTTGTTCATCGGCTACCACGGATCTATTAGTAGAAGAACGAAATAAATTTGATAAAATACTGAATCTGTATGTTTTTTGGAGTCATTTGAAGACGCTGAATCTATCTCATAATCGTATTTCTGGTTCTATTCCATCCAACATCGGTAATTTTGGGTCACTGCAAAGTCTTGATCTTTCATTCAATAACTTCTTTGGTGAAATCCCTGAATCTATTAGCTCATTGTTGATTTTACAATTTATTAGAATGAATCAGAATGGGTTTTCTGGGAGACTCCCACATGGGATTCTAAAGTGTGAAAATGTAGTTTCAATTGATATTTCAGTGAATGGGATTAGTGGGTCTGCTCCTGATGATTTTGGGTCTCTTCTCGACTGCTTGTTGTCACTATTTGTAAGGAGCTCAAGGTGCTTGTTGGCATTTAATTAAACAACAAAGAAAGTTTCATAAGGGAGGTCTCAGCAGATGTGGTAATGTTATCGGAGATTGAAGAGTCTGATTTTTGCCGAGATATAGATGGGGAGTTGTGAAGTTGGTGGCTAGTTATGCACAACATGACTGCATAACATGTACACCATGACTGCATAACATGTCATGCAGTCGAGAAAACGTCTGCATAATCTTTCATGCACCAAGAAAATGGCTGCATAATGCATCCAAAAATATGGCTGCATAATGCATTATGCATCAATTTTTTCTGTATGCACTAAAATCAACCAAAACAGTGGCTACATAACTTGTCATAGATGCATAACTTGTTATGCAGTCGAGAAAATGCATGCACAACCTGATATGCATCCAAAATATTGTTGCATAATGCGTTATGCATCGAGAAAATTGTTGCACAATCTTTTATGCATTGAGAAAATAGATGCATAACCAGATATGCATCCGTAAATATGGGTGAATACTACATTATGCATCAAATTTTTTTATGTACGCACTAAAATCAACCAAAACAATGGTTACATAACTTGTTATAGATGCATAACTTTGTTATGCAGATGCATAATTTGTTATGCAGTGGAGAAAATGGTTGCATAATTCGTTATGCGTCTGCAGAATGTGTTATGCATCTTTTTTGGTAGCTGCAAATGGTTATGTATCAAGTTTTCGAAAATTTTGCCTAAAAAGATGATCATCTCCGATTTTTCGTGAAAAACAAAAATTTGATATTCTTGTTTGTACTCGTTGCGTAGCTCTCTTAAAAAGATTTCCAACGATATAAAATTTGTAAAATTCCAAGACGCGGATTTTTAGATATGTTATATCCAAGTTGCGTTGCCAATTATACCCTTGATGCATAACCCGTCATGCGGATGCATAATCCGTCATGCAGACGTTTTTAATAATTTCAGATAATTATGAGTGTCACGATACCCAAAATTAATTGTGGGCCTGACAATGAAAATATTATTTATTTTGGGTCTCCCCCTAATTTTACCATCAGCCTAAATGTGTCGCGTGCGAATTAGAGTCCAGTCCATTAACTTTGTTATTGGCTTGTCAGTTCCATGGAACTGACAACCTATTTTCTTCTTCTTTTCCCACGGCCAAATTTTCCGTCCGTAACTTCTCCTGTATCTTTTTCTCTAACTCCTCTACCGTTTTGCGGCTAGAACTTCCCAGCCGTATCTTCTCCTGGATCTTTTAACTCTAACTCCTCCATACATCCAAGTCCAACCAACTCAGCGCCCCTTACTTCTCATCATCACTGGTGATCAACGACAGCAACGTAACCAAACTCCATCTTTGCCGATCTCGAGCAAAACCAACTCGAGAGCCAACTTTTACTGCCAACTTCAAAACGTACAGCACAACCAATAATCATCACGGCCATCAATATCTCCCAGGTTCCATATAAACTCGAGTTTCATTCTCATTCATGGAAGCAATCATTTTCCCCTGAATCAACTCGAACTGCAATCATTCTTCTCTTCTGAGAATATCACAAATTAATGGACCTACCCACTCGATCACAGACTTCACCATCCGACCACAACAACTCCTCTCATCGTCTACTGCCGATAATGACAGCAGCAAACCAGAACTATCGCCATTGATAGCATCAACCTACTCCTCACCTTAACTGATTTCGAATCCCAGCACCAAGCTCGTCATCCCCATCAATCCAGACTCGAGAAACAACTACTCCATCATCACAACAACAACACCTCATTCTCTTATATATGGTCCATCGGAGCATCCACAGTGGGCGAGTATAACCAAAAATTTGGGATGAGATCGTGACGCAGTGGGACGGAGTAAAGATCAAATCCCAGCCAAAGATCAAATTCCAGACCATATTTGGTCGCGACCAAATACCAAATCCTAATATAGTCGGGCGTAAATTTAAAGTACGCTTGTTGCTGGGCGTAAATTTAAAGTACGCGCGTTAACGGACGGAGATTTAAATTACGCCCGATGAAAATTCAAATTAAAAAAAAAAAAAAAAAATGAGGCGTAAACTTAAAGTACGCCTGGTGATTGATTGGGCGGACATTTGAGATACGCCCGATGAAATTTTTTTGGGGCGGAGATTTAAATTACGCGCGACCAAATTTTAATCGGGACCGTTACGTGACAACACGGACTAAACCCAAAATTTGATCTTTTTTTTGATCTTTGATCTTTGGTTTTGATCGCACCACTGCAGTTGCTCTCAGTCACATATTCGATAGCTTCTAGTCCACTGCCATCAATAGCTTTTTCTTACTGGATCTCCAATAGTAGCATCATCTCCATCACTGACTTCTCGTTCTTCTATCTCCCATTACGGCTCCTTCCAACATCCCTGCCGAGTTCTTCATAGCTCCATTACCATTCTCGATCACCATTATTATCACTGCCAAGCTCACGACATCACCATCTCTTCCAGCGCCTTAGCTTCCATTAGTTGCAGCTCAACCATCAGCTAGCTCGAGTTCCATCACCATCTCATATTCTCTGCCAGCATTCATCGACGTACTGCTACAACCACAGACTCACAAACTCGAGAATACCCATTATCCTGTCCATCATCATCACTGCTGACAATGGTATTAACCAACACGAACTCAACATCATTCCATCACAGATGTCTTCTCCATCTCTCGAGCTCTATCTGTTGGGTGCAATAATCAAAAACAAAGAAAAATCAAATAAGCAAAAGTTATTGATACTTAGCTCCTTTATAATGGAAGTGATTGCTTTGACGAAACGAACAAGCTCCCCGTATCTCCGCAACAGCAACAAGGCAAAATTTTGGAAAATAGAGTGAGTCACGTGTTCAACACGCTGTCCTTAAGACATTAGCGCCCGGCTACACTCAAGAGTGATGCTATAGCCCTCACAGGACGGATATCTCCAGGATAAAACACCCTACTACACCTACTACTAGCATATGTAGTAGATGCTCAACTTGAGCTTGGCAACTCCGAAAAAACCGTTAAGGAAAATCGCGAATGCTTAAAAACCGCTATAAAATATTTTCCCTTAGGGGTCCCTCTAAAATATAGAGCAACCCCTTTCCCATAGATTTTACAAAAGTAGTGAATTTCTTTATATAATTGACAAATACAACTTAAGAAGAAAAACTCCCCGATGTGGGACTAAAAGCTTTATATAGTTTCTTAAAACTACTAAAAATTGGAAACTCCACGATGTGGGACTAAAAAGTTTCATTCACAAAATAAAACAATAAATTATAATTTTTTATTAAAACTTTAAAAAATTATTTTTTTATTAATCGTTTTCCAACACTATCAACATGATCTCAAAACCCAATACCTTAATCACTGTGGAAGACGGCCTGAACTGGTCGGAGAAGAAACACCTGGCGTTGTTATTTTAATTCAAAATGTGGCTGCCCCGAGTAAATTATCCGAGTGCCTTTAGTGATATAGTCTCCCCCTAGTAGTTCCAGCGTCCTTCTTTAATATTTCCCGTCTAACAGTCAGTTCCGGGAAACCGACAAGCTTGACTTCTCTTTTCGCCAATATCTTCTTCATACGACATCAGATTGACCTCATTCTTTTGCCGTTGGCTTCATAATTGAATTCTCTTCAAAATGGTGATAAGAAATCCTTAATTTGGATGAATTGAACTTGGTATTTTAGTCCTTCTTATGATCTTGAGCATTCTTTGTTCATTTTCGTCGCACTTCTTCCACTTCTTTCGGCTTTAGACACTTGGATCTTTGAGAACTTCAATTTATAGCTCTTTTGCAGCCTTTTTTCACTCTTATTGGGATGATTCACCTGATTTGACACATAAACTAGAAAATAATCATAATAACAAGTAATATGCAAGAATTATAGCTAAAACAAGTATGGAATTGACATTCTAAACATGTAAATTAAGCACTTATCAAGGATTAGTCGTTCTCAAGTACATAATCGATTTCTACTCACACACATCATGATAATCAAAATAAAGATGTAGGAAATGTAAGTGTTGAATAAGTAAATGACACAGGTAGATTTACATGGTTCAACCATAGCCTACATCCACGGGGATAAATGAGTTTACCATGTTTGCTTGTGTGTTACAATGTTTTATGAACTGATGAAATAAAGAAGATACAAGTGTGTGGTATCTCTCTCTAGCCCTAGCTCTCTCCTCCTAAAAAGCCAACCTCTTTTCATTCAGCTGAGCTTGTTATTTATAGGAGAATGACATGGTCCCACTGGATTGCATGCTAATCGCCCATCGCTTAGTCGTTACTGCGATAATCCTTCCTTATACTACGACTAACGACTTCTCGCGGAGTCGTCTCTTCTTCTCATCTTGACACGTCGTCTCGTACAGTTAGATGGGGTAGTTGGAAACATTAAATGTTGAATAGACCGGCTCTGTACGCGTGTAATGTACGACTCTTTACAGCTGGCCGTCACTTCAGTAATACGTGGACACCCCTCAGCCGCTCTTTCGAATTCGCCTTGGGAACTGTCAAAGTAACCTTTGAAGATGATTCCCTCCTTCGGTAGTAAGATAGCCATCTTGTTCTCCTGCCTTGAGACCATGCCACGTGTATGGTGTTTATTTTGCAGTTACACATCCAAATTGAAAGAGTTAGATAAAAAAAAAAGTTCGATAAAAGAACGATTAAATTATGCTCTACTATGAGTGATGGAGAGATCCACTTTTACCCACACCCTTTCATACACTCATTCGTATGAAGGAGTGTGTCACAGTGGAGACACAGTGGAACATGATGAGCTGCTTGAGGAAAAATCACTTAAAGAGACGCATGATCTACCTCTTGAGGATAAAGACAAAAAAAATATTTAACATGGTCCAAAAAAACGCTCCATCACCTAATCACTCAATGGAAGAGTATATTTAACATTCAATCCAAAGCTGCTGTGAAGGGCATTTTCGCATTATTAGCTACCAATACTTGGACAGAGGGAAAGTGGAAACGATTTGAGCCTTCACCCTCTGCTAAAACACACAATTATTCCTTCAATTTACAAAAGGATATGGAGTACATTTGGACTTCTTATAGCAAACAGCAATCAACCCAAAACCCAACCGACATAATCCCAATCAAGATACATACATTACATAATTATCGAGGCATATTCATGTGAACTGTGGTATCTGAATTCGAACCATACTGCCCAGAATCAACTGTATACACACTGTATTGCGCAGAGTTACCAGCTGCTGACCCGGTTACTGGAGCACTATACAGGTCTGTCGGTTCGAACTGTGAGCTCAATTTCTTTTCGGGATTTCGTTGATGAGACCAAACTTGATTCGGTACCCCTCTCAAATTTTCCAGCTCTGTTGTTACTTGTCTCATTGTTGGCCTGTCTTCACCGCTCGAGCTAAGGCACCTTTTTGCAAGTTCCGCTACTGCAATGACTTGTTTTGGAGTCCCCTCGTTGAGTACTCGAGCATCAAGAAGTTCAAACAATTTATTTTCTTCCATGAACGAAATGAAGTAGGGGCCAAGACTTCTTTGCTTTCCAGATCTCTCTTGAGAAATGGGCATCTCTGCCGTCAAGAGCTCTTCAAGAACTACACCAAAGCTATAAACATCGCTCTTCTCTGTCAGTTGGCTTGTGTCGAAGTATTCTGGATCCAGATATCCTAAAGTCCCCAGTACCAGTGTGGATAATTCTGTTTGGTCCAAAGGAATCAACCTGGAAGCTCCAAAGTCCGCCACTTTTGCATTGTAATTTTCATCCAAAAGTATGTTGGTTGACTTGACATCTCTATGAATAATGGGTATTGAAGCTGATGAGTGTAAATAAGCAAGTGCACCAGCAGTTTCAACAGCAATCCTCAAACGGCTTTCCCACGAAATTGAAGGCCCTCCATTGTTGGAATGAATATGTTGGAAGAGTGTGCCGTTAGAAACGTATTCATAGACCAGCAATGGAACTTCAGTTTCTAAACAACATCCCAAGAGCTTCACCACATTTCGATGGTTAATCTGAGTTAAAATAACAACTTCATTTATAAATTGCTCGATTTGACTCTGATCAACTATCTTGGACTTCTTGATAGCCACTATCCGACCATCGGACAAGGTTCCTCTGTAAACTGTTCCGTAGCCTCCTTTCCCCAGGATCAGTCTCTCATCATAATTATTGGTTGCTAATTTTAGCTCTTCTGCTGTGAAGATTTTTGAAGTCTCTACACCACCTTCATTTGATGATAGCTGTTGTTTTAATAGCAACCCACCATTTTGTTGAAAAAATCTCTCTTTCAGTTGGATCAACTTTCTTTTTCTTATAATCAAGTATATCCAAGAACTTGCAATAATAAGAAACAATAGCCCTAACCCAATACCTGCATTAATAGTAGGATTTCACAAAATGTACTAGACTAATATAGTAAATTTTTGCTACAGTAGGACTGATTGAAGCAAAAAACCCAAGTAAAAGTATGTTCAGTCCCTGCTGATATAATATATATCCATAATATGATGTAATTAGTAAGGAAAGCAGTACCAAGAGTAACTTTTATGATTGGAAATTGTTCTCGTTTGACAATAATGCTAGTGCAACCTCGCCCGTCTTTCTTTCCATCGCCATGACTTCCTGCTGGACAAGTACAATTGAAGCTCCCATTGGTATTGATGCAGATACCTTCACAGGGACTGTTGTTTTGATCCTCACATTCATTGATGTCTGTTGAGTCACACATAATACCGAACATGGAACTTGTTAGGTCTTACACAAAATCGCATCCTCGGAAGACAAATACAGTAGGTTTTTATGCGGGAGTACTGACACTCAAATACAGCTAGTGAAACTCCAGGGAAGGACAGTCTAAGAAAATTAAGGTTATTGGCTTTATGAACCACCAGTTAATCTGGGAGATATACAAACATACCTTGGCACCCGGACTGAGATAAGGGTTCCCCTTGTAACCTTCAAAGCAACTGCAATGATACCCAGAGTTGTTGGATGAATTGTTACAACGGCTGTTTTCTTGGCATGCAAAAGTGGTTGGATTTTGTTGTGCTTCTTCACATGTCTTATTCCCTATTGCCCAATCAACAACGATCGGGATATCTTTGACTTCAGGTACTGCCAGCAGATCTGATGCAGAGAACGTGTACTGCTCATGTTCAGCCACGAAGGCGTAACTGCAAGGGTCGAAGGACAAAAAGGTTGTGCTAGTAGTATTTTCACCCCTTAACACCGATGTTTGATACTTTTGTATCCCCTTCGGAATGGTACTCTGGCAACATCCATTTCCATTGCAAGACCCTTCTTGCACATCTTCCCTACTACTACATAACAATAAGCACTGGCTTGAGTAGGATTTTTGAAGCTGATCATACCCTATACTAAGCCCTGCAGACTTACACCCGATCACAAAAAATCTGTTCTTTGTGTCGGAGAATGTAAATGGGGTTGTAAACAAACTCGAGGATACACTCGTTAAATTTTGCACCAAATCACCACCTATATTGTAACATACTCTAGCTACCAGGTTTGTTATGCGCATTTCGGTTTCTGATATACTTAATATTTCAATATTACCTGTTCCCATGAAGAGCTTGGGAGGGTCATAAGAAGCATTACAGTTGACGTTATAGCCATACCCAACTCCCCAAATGGAGCACCCTCCTGCGCCTCGAGTATCATCCTCACCTCCAGGAGTTATGCCAAAAGGGTAAGGAATGCTAATATTACCACATTTGGCTTGGCAACCTGGCTTCGTTTCCCCTAATGCAGCAACGCACGATGCTAAAGTTAACCAGCAGGAGATTTGGATTAATAAGAAAAGCTTTGGAAACATAATTTTAGATAGCTAAATGCTAATTACTTTTGCTAGCTAGCTCTAAAAGAAGAGACTGGAGATGGATTAATCAATTGATCATTACCTCTTACATAGCATCTTTATCAATACCAACCTGCAATAAAAAGGACAAAGAAGACTTTTAGTGGAGCTCCATAATTCACAATGCTAATGCAAACGTGACCGCCTGCCATATACCAAACTAATTAATAGCCAAAAGCTTGCAACACTTTGTTGAAGACAAGAAAACAAAACAATTTCCTAGTTTCCTTGACAACGCATTATATGTACAAATCCCATGATAACTAATCCAAGATATTATATAAATAGATAGATGAAGATACCTACACCGATATTCTATACAGATTCCTCTAAACATGATCACCATTATCTATTGTCTATAACTAATAATATATTGCTTATGTCAACTTTAACTTCTCATTGATTAACACCAAAATCTGACTTTTGGGAAAGTTAGACATCTATACCAACTTGAAATGGTTATGGACAGTCAGTTTCTGTTTGGGAAATCTTAATGACATCTTTTACTATATCTAGATTGTATCTGCTTACATGTACGAATTGATCTTTTTTCTTTTTGTTTGATAAAGTGCCATAATAAGCCCCTGCCATTAATTACTAAACAGAACAACTGGTATTCAGCAGTACAATATGGCCTCAAACACAGTAGTCAACATGTACAGAATTTGATGATGTTTATGTTTTTGTACAAGGTGGTGATAAACCGCCAAAAATGAGTTTGGGGGTATTCAGCAGTGCAATATAGGCTCAATTTCTGCAATTAATATAAAAACATACCCATCTCGTACCTGCTTTGTATTCCAATGGTATTGCCGGGCTTTAACAGAAGGAAACTGCAGGAAAACAGAGCCTCCTTTGATTGTTTGAACACACTCGAGCGGAAATGCAAAACATGAACATCTATGGGGGTTCTGTAAGTGTATCCTTCCAAACTTGCTCGTCCGAACTCGCCACAGATGTGCTGCCGTGACGTCTTGTTAGAAACATTATTATACCAATATCCCAATAGAACCTGCTCCAAAGATCATAAATATAGAAAATCAAAGATCTTAGGAATGACATACAAGTTCCATTTCAGATCCATTATAAAGTGGCAATGAATCCCAAACTATATTATCAGCTCTTCAACCATGTAAACATGAAAAAAATCCAATTTTATTCCTCACATATGTTTCTATTAAAATCCAATCCAGATTCTAATTTGCAGGTAATGCTTTTCATATTCAGTACCTGAAACAAAGAAAATAACATTGACATTTCAAAAAGACAAAACACAATACAGGTAAAGAGTTTACCTTTCACAGAGAACATTGATATTCCCATTACTATAAACCCCTTCCAATAGACCTAAACACACACTGGTGCAGACACAGCAAATAAAAGAATCCCCAATCAAATCCTTCCCTTGTGAAACCGTATATCCACAATAAGGAGACCAAATTTACCCATGGAGGTGACCGGAAGAGACTGTTAAGGTGACAGGGGAGAGTAAGAAAGATGAGGAATGAAGGGACTTCGGACTATGGTCAGCGAGCTGCTCGTACATGGTCTGAACTATGTTCTGAAAGCCGCCCTGGGCGCACGAGTCGTCCAAGGGACGCCTAGCTAATAAAACGCCCAAGGCGAAGAAATGCGAGCAACCTTTTTTCACTTCCCTGGGCGCCTTGGACGCGCCTAGGCGCTAGGCGTAGCGCCTAACACTACACAGGTCAGAATTATAGTCCTGCAAATGGTTCTCAGCTTATCTTCGAGACGTAATTTAAAGTTTTGTAAAATCCATTGGTTTTGTATGAATATATAAATTTGTGAAATGAACTTTCAGATGATATTAGCACTTTTCCAGTAATCTACCATCTCTTTTTACATTCACCAAGCTTACATGGACATGCACTCACCGTGAAAGTCAAGTTGATGATTGTTACACAATCATCTAGGGATGTTCATTGAGCCTATCGAATCTGGACCCAAACTGTATTGTTCAGAATCAGCTTCAGTAGTGGAAGAGAAAAGTGGGATGGGATACAGGTCAGCTGGCTGAGCTGGCTCAGTTGGCAACACTGTTGTTGATTCAGGGTTTGGTTGACGAGTCCATATGCGTGCCCTTGCCAATCTCAAACTCTCTAGCTCTGATGTTACTTGTTTCATTGTCGGCCTTTCTTCACCTTTCAACTTCAGACACCTGTTTGCGAGCTCAGCAACTGCAAGTACTTGTTCTGGCATCCCCTCGTTTACTACCCGTGTATCAAGAAGTGGGAGTAGATTGTCTTGTTCCATCAATGAAATGAAATGTTTAGCAAGATTCCTTTGCTCTTCTGATCTCTCTAAAGAAAGGGGTTTTTGTGCCGTTAATAGTTCTACAAGAACTACACCAAAGCTGTAAACATCACTCTTCTCAGTCAGTTGGCTTGTGTTGAAATATTCTGGATCCAGATATCCTAAGGTCCCGAGTACTAGTGTGGATAACTCGGTTTGGTCCATAGGAATCAACCTCGATGCTCCAAAATCTGCTACTTTTGCGGTGTAATTTTCGTTTAAAAGTATGTTTGCAGACTTGACATCCCTATGAATGATGGGTATAGAAGCTGCAAAATGTAAATAAGCAAGTGCACCTGCAGTTTCGACCGCAATCCTCAAACGGCTTTCCCAGGAAATGGAAGGCAATCCACCGCTAGAGTGGATATGTTGGAAGAGGGTGCCATTGGAAACATATTCATAAACAAGCAAAGGAACTTCAGTTTCTAAACAACATCCCAGGAGCTTCACCACGTTCCGATGATTAATCTGAGTCAAAATAAAAACCTCATTTATAAATTGCTCAATTTGACTCTGATCAACTATTTTTGACTTCTTAATGGCGACTGTACGATTATCAGATAAGGTTCCCTTGTAAACGGTTCCATAGCCTCCTTGTCCAAGGATCAGATTCTCATTATAATTGTTGGTTGCTAACTTTAGCTCTTCTTCTGTAAAGATCTTGGAAGTCTCCACACCACCTTCATTAGATGATATTTGTTGTTTTAGTAGCAAACCACCATTTTGCTGGAAGAATCTCTCTTTCAGTTTGATTAACTTTCTTTTCTTTGCAATCAAATATAACCAAGAACTTGCAACAATTATAAACAAGAATCCTAAACCAATACCTGCATTTACAACATGAGTTCAATGGTTATGTACTCGAGAAATTTCAAATACTTCATAGCTATAAGTTAGACCAGAGACTGAATTGAAGCAACCTTTGCCGTGTTTCTAATGCAGTTATGTATGTAATTCTGAAAGGTGACTTACCAAGAGTAACCTTTAGTATTGGGAAGCGTTCTCTATAGACAGTATTGCTAGTGCAGCCTTTTCCGTCTTTCCTACCGTCGCCAGAACTGCCTGTTGGACAACTACAATTATAGCTCCCATTGGTATTTATGCAAATACCGTCACAGGGATTGTTGTCTTGATCCTCGCACTCGTTCACATCTGTTGAGCATAAAAAACATGACACTTGGTTAACATCTGCTTTGCAACTCAAGGTTTTTGTCTCCATTATTCATTTATTTATGCATATACACAAACATACCTTGGCAGCCCGGACTAAGGTAGGGGTTTCCCATGTAACCTTCACGGCAAGTGCAACGATATCCCGGATTGTTGTCTGAATTGTTACACTAGCTGTTCTCTTGGCAAGCATAAGTGGCTGAATTTTTTTGTGCTTCCTCACATGTCCTACTCCCTATCGCCCAATCAAGAACGTGGGGTATCTCTCTGACTTTACTATCAGCCTGAAGATCTGATGCAGAAAATGTATACTGCTCGTGATCAGCCAAGAAAGTGTAACTGCAAGGATTGAAAGATAAGATGGTTGTGTTGGCAATCCGAACCAACCCTAAACTAAAATTCTTAATCCCCTTCGGAATAGTACTTTGGCAACAACCGTTGCCATTGCAAGACCCTTCTTTAACGTCTTCCTTGCTACTACACATTGATACACACTGACTTGAGTAGTTCTTGCCAAGCTGATCCCACCCTAATAGTGCCCCACCTGAGTTGCACCCGATTGCAAATAACCTGTTTTTTGTGTTGGAGTACGTAAATGGAGTAGACTTCAAATTTGATGTGACCATCTGATTATTCTGATCATCCAACACCAAATCACCAGACATATCGTAACATAATGTAGCTACCACGTTTTTTATGCGAATTTCAGTTTCTGATATACTTAATATTTCAAGATTACCTGTGCCAATAAAGGCCTTAGGAGGGACATAGGAAGTATTGCAGTTAATGTTATAGCCATAACCAACTCCATGAATGGAGCACCCTGCTGCTCCTCGATTATCATCATCACCTCCAATAGTTATTCCAAACGGGTATGGAATGCTAACATTCCCACATTTGGCTTGGCAACCTGGCTTTGATTCACCAAATGCAGCTACTAACGACGCTATCGATAACCAGAAAGAGATCAGCTGGATTAACAGGAGTTTTCCTGAAAACATAATTCAGAAGAATTAGTTTACAAATTCCAGCTAGCTAGTTCTGGAGGAAGAGATGAATCATTTACTAGATTAGTACCCATCTTATGTAACCTTATTGGAATATGTTGTTATGTTGACTTTATGAGACATAATGTAATCCTATAAGCCATGACTAAGTAAATGAATAAAAAATATCAGGCATCATCACCAACCTGTACAAGAGTTGAATAAATGAGAAACTACCAACTTGATGACAGAGTGGACTCATGCTGATGGGTGCTACTGTTGTCTCGAACTCTCTATAATTAGTTGTTTGAGGGACATAGACAGGTCATTCAGATCCAGCTAAATACACTACTTTCCCTCTATTGTAACATTTATTTTGTTTCTCTATGCATAAGTGACATAGGATAAATAAAATACCAATATCTTGCTTTTCAGAGCAGCTCATGCGCAAATAACAAATTTTAAGGATTTCAGAAACAAAAATACTATATTGAAGATAGTAAATACGGAATATATTGTAAATGCCTTCATGCACACCATGATACAAAATGCGCATTTTACCCAGTTACAAACATCTGGACATGATATTCATCCCACATACAAGAATACATAAAGCCAAATATCCTTTACTTAACCACAGATGAAAAAAAGCCCTAAACATATCCCCTAAAAGGATTCGTTTGCCTATAAAGGTATCATTGTCTTACAATCCGTTGTACAAGTGCCAGCTAGGAAGAAAAATTGGTGATGTAAGTAGTTCCTATTTTCCTTGTGCAATAGTCAATCAACTCAAGGAGGGAATCACAAGTACACAATAATACACAGATTCCATTTCCACAGAGACCACATCAAATTATGACCTAAGGATGTTCGTAAATCTCAATCTACATTATCAGCTCTTCAACCATGTAAACATATATTTCTAATACAGTCAAATCGAGCTTCTGATTTGATACAGATGTCATTACCAGAATCAATGAAAAACAACATTAACATTTCAAAAGACACAATACACACAATACAGTTAAAAGAGAAATTACCTGTCCAGTGATCCGAACATGATAGCAAATAACATCCCCATCATTATAAACCAGCAGCCAATCAAATCTTTCCCTTGTTCCAATAATGGTGGTAACTGGTAATCAAATACCCATGGACTAATTTCATATGAGTACCAATTAGAGATAGAAAAGGTGATGAAGTCGCCATAGCTTACCAGTTGCGATTAACATCCAAATCTGTACTTTCCATAACAAGGAATTAGGAAAATAAAAATCACCCAAGCAAATTCTTCCATTGTAATTTGAGAATTGGTTAGGGTTACAGAACTTAAATGCTAGTATATGATTCACCCATGGCATTGGAAGCTAGCGAGACAGAGAGAGGGTGTGTTTACGGGGTGGGGGAGTGGATAAGAAAGAAAAGATGGGCAATTTTCAATTTTTTTATTTGCGCCTAAATTATCTTAATGCGCAACATTAGCAGCGAAGCCATCGGCCTACTAGTACAGGTTCTGTAGTTTGTAGGCTTGTAATTGCTGCCTGGGCCTGCTGCTGCGCTAGCTGTGTAGCCGCGGGTTTAGGTAAGTCTCGTGCAGCGCTAAAATGTTTTTTTCCCTTCTGATTCACTTGGTAATCAAGAAGAGCCAGTTTTCTCAAATGATTTTGTTTTCTTTTTGTAACTAAACACAGTTGTACATAAACATTTTCATAGATGAGCAGAAAAAAGAAAAAGGATAGTTTTACTAAAGAAGGCGTTTAGAGACATCCTAGAATACTAAAGATGACTACATATGCACACCAATTCGCTGGGAAATTCCGCTTGTTATACAACCAATCAAGGTCCATCAAATTGGACAATCATCTAGGGGTATTCATGGAGGCTATCGTACTTCCACCCAAACTATATTGCCCAGATTCAAACAAGGTGGAAGAGGCCAGTGGTATAGTATAGAGGTCTTGTGGTTCAGATGGTACGCTTGTATTTGTTCCACGTTTTAGTTCACTAGCCCGTGCGTGTGTCTCAACCCCTCTCAAAGTTTCTAGCTCTTTTGTTACTTATCCCATTGTTGGCCTTTGCTCCCCCTTTGAGTCGAGGCATCTCTTTGCGAGCTCTGCAACTGCAAGAACTTGTTTTGGTGTCCCCTCATTTACTACTCCAGCCTCAAGAATTTGGTACAAATTGTCTTCTTCCATCAACGAAATAAAATACATAGCCAGACTTGACATTTCTTTGGATATGTTGGATAAAATGGCCTTTTTTGCTGTCAGGAGCTCTACAAGAAGAACACCAAAGCTATACACATCACTCTTCTCTGTCAGTTGACCTGTGACAAAGTATTCCGGATCCAGATATCCAACTGTCCCCAGTACTCGAGTTGCCAGTTCTGTTTGGTCCAAAGGAATTAACCTTGATGCTCCAAAGTCTGCAACTTTTGCAGTGTATTTTTCATCCAAAAGTATGTTGGCAGACTTGACATCTCTGTGAATGATGGGTGTAGAAGCTGCAGAGTGCAAATACGCAAGTGCACCTGCAGTTTCGACAGCAATCCTCAAGCGGCTTTTTGAAAGGGAAGTCGTTCCGATGCTGGAGTGGATGTGTTCGAAAAGTGTGCCGTTTGAAATATATTCGTAAACAAGCAAGGGAACTTCAGTTTCTAAACAACAACCCAGGAGCTTCACCACATTTCGATGATTAATCTGAGTTAAAATAACAACCTCATTGATAAATTCCGCTATTTGACTTGGATCAATCTTTTCAGACTTCTTAATGGCGACTATACGGTCACCCGGTAAGGTTCCCTTGTAAACAGTCCCAAAACCTCCTCGCCCGAGGATCAGATTCTTATCGTAGTTGTTAGTTGCTAATTTTAGCTCTTCCGCTGTAAAAATCTTTGAATTCTCGACACCCCCTTCACTTGATGATAGTTGTTGTTGTTAGAAAAAACGCCTTAAAAAATACCAATTTTTTACATGGACTATGTTTTGATCCCTAGACCTATTGCCCATTAATTGTTTTTTCATTTGAATAGATAAAACAATTGTCCCACATTGACTAAAATCTAAAGAGTTTTAGACTTAAATACCTTAGAATTGGCTATAAGGGCATGGCCCTTGGGTCATTAGACTTTTGTGCTTTGAGGGAAGGCCTAGACTAGGGCAAGGTTGCCTTTCCCGTACACGCGGTGCTTCGCATAGAAGCACGCACGCCGCTGTAGGGTCGGTCGGGTTCGGGTGTGGGTTCATTAGATCCTATCTTTTTGCTGAAATTTTTGGTACGTGTTTTCCACACAAGTAGAAGAATCTCTTCTTTGTCTGAACGTGCTTGTCTTGGCTTCTTTGTCTGTACGTGTTTTGTCCTGGCTCCCTTGTCTGTACGTATTTGGCTTGGCAGCAACACACTGCTATAGTGTTTGGCATGGGTTTTCTTTCTTGTTTGTAACTACACAAACACTATATAAGAGAGTAGTTGTAAGCTCAGAAAACACACACCACAGAGAAACATCTCTTCTACTCTTCCTCTGTTTTTCTGTAAACATCTCTTCTACTGTTTTTAAGTTCTGCCAAGCTCTAAGGGTACCCTCATTGTATGCTACATTGAGGGGTACTAACTGTAGTTGTATCCTGGAGGTGACTCGCCAACTGCTGTAGCATCTCAGAGGAGTGGCAGGCGATATTTCCTTTAAGACAGCGTAGTTTACGTGCCTCTACATTTTCTGTGCAGCAACATCAGCAACATTATTTTGAGCTAAGTATCTTCTTCTCAGTTACATTATTAGTAATTTCTCCGACAGTTGTTTCAATAGCTCTCCTCCATTTTGCTTGAAGAATTTTTCTTTCAGTTTGATTGACTTTCTTTTCTTCATTATAAAGTATAACCAAGAACTCGCAACAATTATAGACAATAGTCCAAAACCAATTCCTGCATTCACAATATGAACTCTATTTAGTATATTTCACATATACAGGACTAAACAAGAAAGAAGAAACTAATCCACAGAGGAGATAGTACCTAGAGTAACTCTGAGAATTGGAAAGTTTTCTTTCTTGACAATACTGCTAGTGCAACCTCGCCCGTCTTTCCTCCCATCGCCTACACTTCCCGTTGGACAAGTACAATTGTAGCCGCCGTTGGTGTTGATGCAAATCCCCTCGCAAGGATTATTGTTTTGATCCTCACACTCGTCCACGTCTGTTGAGCACATGAGCATGCATGATAGTACTTATTAACTCTTCTGCATTTCAAGATTTTGTTTCTATGAATTATCAAAACATGCAGACACAAGGACATACCTTGGCATCCAGGTTTGAGATAGGGGTTTCCCTTGTAACCTTCAAGACAAGTACAACGATATCCCGGACTGTTGTCTGAATTTTGACAGTAGGTGTTCTCCTGGCAAGCATAAGTGGCTGAATCTTTTATTGCTTCTTCACATGTCTTATTCCCTAAAACCCAATCGAGAACGAAAGGTATGTCTCTTATTTTACTCTGGTCATCCAGAAGATAAGATGCGTCGAAGTTGAATTGCTCATAATCACCCAGGAAAGCGTAACTGCAAGGGTTGAAAGACAAATAGGTAGTGTTACTTCTTACCACCCCTGTGCTAGATATCTTTATCCCCCTCGAAACTGCACTCTGACAACACCCATTGCCATTGCATAACCCTTCTTTCACCTGTTCCCTAGTGTTGAAATTTGATACACAGTGGCTTGTTTCAGTTACCTGATCTTGTTCATCATAAACTTGAATAAACCCACCAGACCAGCACCCAACAACAAAAAACCTGTTCTTTGTGTTAGAAAACGTAAATGGCCGAGGACAAGTCCCGAAATCTTGATGCTTGATTCAACACCACAACACCAGATGTGTTATAACATAATGCTGATGGCTCGTTCTTTAGGCGAATTTCAGTTTCTGATATACTTACTATTTCAAAAATACCTGTGCCGACGAATGGTCTGGGAGGGTCATAAGATGTATTACAGTTAACGTTATATCCATACCCAAATCCATTTATGGAGCAACCTCCTGCACCTTCATCCTTACCTCCAACAGTTATACCAAAAGGATAAGGAATGCTAATGTTACCGCATTTTGCTTGGCAATCTGGCTTTGTCACAAAAAAAAGCAGCAACTACAACAGATGTTGATACTAGCCAGAGAGAGAGCTGAATTAATAACATTTGTTGCAGAAACATGATTTCAGCTAGGTAAGGAATTTCAGGAAAGAGAGATTGAATGGTGAATGGATAAGTAGAATCTTATACATATATCATCCTATTTTTGACTCTTTCATAGCATAAAGAATTATTCAATGGCACCCAGGAGACTTTGTGAGAATAAGCCATGCAAGCTCATGACCAAGTAAATACCAAATTAAAATGATGCAACTTGCATTTATGGTTTAAGGGGGAATCTGTTCACCATCATGACCAAGTAAATGCATAAAAGGATATCAATTATCAACATCAAGTTGTCATTATGGTTGTGTAATTCCTGGATTGTACGTAATCAAGATTGTAAGTTGTAACCTTATTAGGATAGTGGATGGTTTGTTTAGTCTTGTATGACGGATTCAGCTGTTGCTTACAAAATATTTGTCTCTTCTCTAAATGTGACATATATATGTATGTCTCTTGACGGTGTCTAGATGCATAAATTAAGTAAGGTTTGTTTAATCCTATTAGAAGAGTAGCGAAGGCACTCTAGTGCACCACTAGTTATAAAAAGCAAAAAATGCTATCAGCAAATGAGCTACTGACCGACTGGCCATTTCAAAAAGGAAAACAACACATTGATATGACATTTATAAGCATTGATAACTTCTTTAAAAATAATTGCTGTGAATGCTATCAGATATAAGCTCAGTTTCGAGAAAACCACCATATAGCCGCTGGTAGGGTAGGGGAAGGCATTTATCATTTCCCGTGGATGTATTAAACCTTGTGTTGCGTGTGAAATGCGTCTTAGTTCTTTTTTTTTTTTGAAAAAGGGGTTTAAAATTGATAACTTGATGCCGAGGAGGCATAAAAAGAAGTAAAGAACAGAGGTACAAACGGAAAAAATAAACAAATTACAAGATTAAACAAGCATGCGCCATCTTGAAAAAGCCCTGCAGACAAGAATTACAAACACCGGATCACTGACATCCCAATCCTATGTTGTAAAAGGCGGTAGGCGAGGCGAGGCGCCAAGCCCATCGCCTGGCCTGGCCTAGGACTTAAGCGCTCCCTAGGCGCCCAGAAAAAATTATTATTATTTTTTTTTCTGGTCATATCGCCTCGCCTTGGCGCCTTTTTTTGCTAGGCGTTGATCCTACACCTAGTGGGCCTCTGGGGCTTAAGCGCCAAAGGCGCACGCCTTTTACAACATAGTCCCAATCACTTCGGATAAAGCTTTTCCTCCCAACGAGCCACTAGGTCTGTGAACACATAAAACACGGGGTCATCCAAGTGTTCACAAACAATACTCGCATACGTCCTAATTTTAGAATTGTACATCGTATGCATGACGGGATGATTATATTGATTCATCGACTCAAAGCCTTCGGGCTTGTCATTGTCTAGTCGAATACTTATCATAAATAATGTTCGTATAAGGAAATAAATCAAGAGACCAGTATAAATATAAAGCATATGAAGTTTAACGCTGAATGTAAGGTGCTGAAATGTAAATGAGACAGATTTACGTGGTTCGACACTAAGGCCTACGTCCACGGGGTTTGGTGTTTCACTATGTACTGAATGGTTACAAAGATAGTCGAATGACTTTAGAATATACATAGGTCTGCGGAAGTAAGTGGGTTACTTACTCTTCCTATTTCTCTCTCTTATATTCTCCTCTAATTGCTCTACAAAATGCTCTGCCCCTTCTCTCTTAGTGGAGAGGGGTATTTATAAGGAAGGAACGTGGGTCCCATCTCTGAAGTGCCGTTGTAATCTTATCTTCTTGTGCTTTGTGCCTATTACGCAGAGGTCTTCGGTATATGTCGCGGCCTGAGCTTGAACACGAAGGGTTATCCTCGCTTCTTCCACGAGCTGATCGACACGTGTATATCTCTTTGGTATTTAATGCGGGTAGATGGATGTCTACTCGTGTCAGACAAGTGTCTCTCTGTATGGTCACATCTGTGTCAGCCAAACTTCCTCTCGGCCGTTGATTTGGGATTCCTCGGGATTGGGTGCGTTAATACCCAAGGGGTATTATCTGGTGCTCCTCTGAGTCATCATACCTCCGTGGTCCTCTGTCCCTGACCGTCAGATCTGCTGACCGATGGCATCTTTTGATGAAATGCTTGCTATCATGTTTTGATGTCTCGCTTCGCATGCCTTCCACGTGTCTTTTTCTGTACACGTGGAGGATGATGAAAGGTGTACATACAATTTTCCCCTCTTCTTCTAACTTGGGCGTATTTTGCAATTTTGAAGAAGAAAAGTAGTCCTACACGTTTCCCACTTTGCATTAATTTCTCCCGTAACTGCTCCTTGGTACGAGGAGATGTTATTGTCTTCTCTAGATTCATAAATAGGAAAGAGAATGTGAAAAAAAACTTTTATCCTCTTCTTGTCAGTGTTCATTCTCTTCTTGTTCTCTTATTCTTTTTCTTTAGTCATTTACTATCACCGTTCTTGTGAGGAATATAACATTCAATTTTCTGTTTCTTTCTTCTGCTTCTTTCGTTCTTGATTGTTGATGCCCCTGTATTTGTCGATATCTCCGATCCTCCTTTCTTCCACTGCGGTTGGTACTTGTCGTCCTCTTTTATACAGGTATGGGATTTTTCATCAGTTGTTCACCATTGTTTTATCTGTGTATCTATTCGTTTGTCTCCTGCTGTTGTGTTCTTGGTTTTGTGATGAAGATCATACATGTCGAAGCATATATGCTTGCCCCTGTTCTTTGTTACAACGTCTGTGAGTCTGTATTATCCCTGGATGGAGTATTTTTTAGTTTCTTAGGGTTTTTCATGTTTATCCGGATGAACCATCAATTATGGGTTTTTGGATCTTTAGTGATCTCCTCATATTCTGCTCTAAACTGTTTTTGTGTTTCCTTGTAGATATGTATGATCGTCCGCGGGCTCCTTACCAAACTCCGCCGTCTAGTCCTCCAAGGTCCCCTCCGCGTAGAGATCCTGACAGATCTCCACTTGGGGAAGGTCCTCACAAGTCTTCGCAATCGGATCCTCGGGGTCATAGGGTTTCGTCTTCCTCCGGTGTGAAGATTATGCCTTCTAAAAAAGGGGATATGTCGAAGGGTCCTTCTGGGTCTAGGTATGCTGTTAACCGCCCCCCTTCTCGTCCTCGTGAAGATTCTAGGAGTACGCAGGATCCTCCTAGTGATGACTCTAGGAGTATGTGGGCTCGTCATTCTCGTAATGAAGTGGTGGATGCTCCGCCCCTTCGTTCAATGGCTCCTCCTTCAGTGCCTCCGCAGAAATCTCTGCCGCCTCCTCCCGTGGTTTCTTTCAAAGGGAAGTACTCCAAGGGTACTATATCGAGAGCTGATCCGTCTACAAATCTTCCTTCTAAAAGGAAAGCTTCGGAATTGGGTCCTACTTCTGATTCCGCAGACGAAGAAGAAACTGTCCCCGTGATACGCAGCATTTCAGTTGGTAAGAAGAAGGTCACTTTCAAGCATATTGATCTTGAGATGTTCAAGGAAAAACATGAACTCCAAGCTTTTGAGGTTCGCTTCTATGCTCCTGACGATGATATCACCTACGAGCTCCTTGCTAATTATCAGTTTGACGATTTTCATCTGTTGACTACGGTTGGAGCCTTCGAGGCGGGTATTATGTTACCCTTATATAAGTCGGGTGACTCCTTTTATTATGACGTGTTGGATAGTCGCGAAGGCTCTTCTACGAACACTCATAATCGTTCCGTGTCACAACTATCTGGGAATTATCTTCGTTCACTGAAGGAATGTTATCTGCGAAGTAAGGGATAGACTATGATGACCTGCTATGTTCCAAATCCTGCTGAGAGAGAGTGGTACACTCCTCAGAACTTTAACAGTTCTTTTGGGGATTATGTCAACAACAGAAACCATAAGCCGTGGAGTGTTAGTCTTCGTAATATTGCTGCTCCCCGTGGTGAAATTCGTCTCTTGAGTGAGGTGAGTGATGCCAAGCTGAAGTATGTTCCTGGTAATGAGGGATCTGCTAAACGGAAACTCTTTCCTGCTCGTGAAAGGATTAAGCGTGACCATGATTATGAATGGCATGCTACTGTTATTGAGGTAGTTGGTCCTTGGGCTTACGGATGGATTCCGGGTCCACGTGGTTGGCGTCCTTCTGAAAATAGCAAGCCTCGTGAAACTCCTCCTGCTCGTTATGGAGATTTCTGTCCTTGGCGTCCTAATTTCGCGGGCATGAATTTTCCTTATGCTCTTGATGTCGTTGATGGATATGAGGAGGAGGGTTCTGGTGCTATCCATCCATCAAAGAGTGTTGTTGCTGCCAAGGTATAGTTTCTTCTTATATTCTCTATCTTTTTGCCCCTTTTTCCTTGCTTGATATAATTTTCATTTTTGAAGTGAGGGAAAAAATGAGCCTTTGTGGGATGTATACTGGTTTGTAGGTGTCGAAGAAGAAGAAACTTGGACCCAAGCAATCTTCTACTGCGGTTATCAGTGAGGTTGAGGGTTATGAGGAGGTTACGAGTCCCGTAAACCAAGGGTATGGTGAGGATGAAGAAATGTCCAACGGAGAAGAGCGTACCGACACTTCATATCCTGATGACGAAGGTGGTAATGAAGAAGAGGTTGCCGCGGGTGGTGATGGTGAGGCTGAAGTTGCCGCGGGTGGTGATCTTGAAGAAGAAGTTGTCGCGGGTGGTGATGGTGACGAAGAAGTTGTTGCGGGTGGTAATGGTGAGGCTGAGGGTAATGTTATCGTCGGTGGTGCTGGTGGGAGTGGATCTTCCCCTGTTGGTGACGACATTGTTGGTGTGGGTACTTTGCCCGTAATTTCCCAGAATTCTCTTTCGGTAGAATATATTTCGCGGGGGAATCCTTCGATGTGACTGCTGCCATGGGTCTTGCCGAGGACTTCTCATTGCTTTCCCCACATGATGGTTGGGATGTGCTTGGGGACCTTGGAAAAGAATGTACCACTGATCGGCAAGATGAGAACGCTGGTGGTCATGCTGAGGGTGGTAATGTCGAGACTTGCGCGGGTGAGGAGATAACCGCCAAAGGGAAGTCTGCGGTTGAGTCTCCTTCCGAGGATTTTCCTTTCTCGCTAATGACTGAAGGTGAAGATGCCA
The DNA here is from genome assembly GCF_003573695.1 of Papaver somniferum. Classification (NCBI taxonomy): domain Eukaryota; kingdom Viridiplantae; phylum Streptophyta; class Magnoliopsida; order Ranunculales; family Papaveraceae; genus Papaver; species Papaver somniferum. The sequence continues at coordinate 124,047,788 of NC_039358.1, read as the reverse complement.
TTTTGGCTTGGCTAAAGAAGAAGAACCTGATGTTCGTCCCTAACCCTGCCCCCGTGGTCACTGGTGAGAAGAATTCCGACGCTTATACTCGTCGAATGATGCAGTTGTCTTCTGAAGCCCGCGTTGCTGAGATGTGGGAGAAGGATCTTAGAGCTTCGGAAACTAATTTAGTGGTTGACCCTGCCTCATCTGTTGCTGATATGATGGCCATAGATGATGGGTACCAGTACGGTTTTCCCCAGCAGCGTGTCTTAGAGGTAAATCCTTGTACTCTTATTATGATATCCGCGCATTGTACTCTTTTAATGATATCCGCGCATTGTGTTCTTCGTGATACCTGATTCCTTTGGTATAATAATGTTTGTTATTTGTGATGTAGATGATGAGGAGAGAACATTGTAACCATGTTCTATACCAGTTCTTTAAAGCAAAGTCTTTAAAGTTGGATGCCAAGCTTCGTCATAGGGAAGAGAAACTTTCTGCGGCTGAAGCGGAAATAAATGAACTGAGGGGCCGTTTGAAGGAAAAAGAACAGATGGGTAATGCTTAGGAGAGTCTTCGTTCAGAGCTTGCTATAGTCCGCAACGAATTGGAGCAGACTCGTAGAAGTGTCTCGTCCTTCACAGGTTTGTATTTTACGGATTTTTCGCTCCTTGTGATTCCCTATCTGTATTTTGGTGTTCTGTCTGAGTCTCCCCACCCTATCTTCAGTGGGTGGAGTCCCCGAGTTGATATGGCTTTGGAAAGAAAGGGAACGACAGAAATCCTGTATTGCAGAGTTGGTGGGTAAGTTGAAGAGTGAAGCCGTAAAGTGGAATGCTCGTGCTGATGAGCACAACGCCTTAACAGCTGAGTGGAGTGAAAAGAGAACACTGATGGTGGATATGCAAAATAAGTACAATCATGACCGTTGTTTGTTTAATGGTACGCTGCTATGGACGCATGACAACCTGCGTGATGCTCGAGAACATGCTTCAGACTTAGAGGCTAGAGTGCGTTTTTTAGAAGGAGAGTTACAACAAGCTCGTTTTTTCTTAGGCCCTGGGGTTAGGTCTAGTATGTTGCGTCTTTCCGAGGAAAGAGATAATGCTAGGTCCGAGGTTGGTGCACTTAGTAAATCCCTAGCAGCGTCTCGAGCGGATGTTGCTCGCCAAGTGGAGTCTGAAAGAGATCTTGAGATGAATGTGTATCGACTTCATAAAAGGATGGGGGAGGTGAATGAAGAAGTCAACCATCTTCGTCACTTGGATTCGATGAAGCAGGTAGACTTAGACGCCAGTCAATTTCCTCTTACGAACCTTCAAACGGATTATAAGAAACTATCCACCGAATATGACTTTCTTGATGAGGCTCGGGACGCTGTTGTCAATGAGTATGAGGAGGCTTCGGCTAATGTCGAAGGTATAACCTCGTTTAATCGGGTGTGATTCTGTTATTTCTTTGTTTTAACCCCTTGGTATTTTTTTTTCAGCACTCGAGGGACAGCTTCACGCAGCAAATGATGAGCTTAAAAAGACTCAATCTGCCTTAGTGCAGCAGGAAGGACAAACCAATTATTTCAAAGGGTTGGCCGCGTCTCGTGAGGAAGCAGCGGAGATTGCCTCCAAAGAGGCGGAACGCCTATCTGTATTGCTGTCTCAAGCCCACCAGCGGACCGTTGTTATCACTTATAAGGCTCGATGTCAGTTGGCTGAAGAGACCAACAAAGTCTTGTATAAGATTGAACTTGGCCTTAGAGTCGAACATGGTCTTGTAAAGAACTATCCGCGCCGTCCCCTTCCCGCACCTTTGCCTGGTTCTTCTGGGCCCTCTTCAGGTGGTAGCGTACCCTCCTCTCGCAGAGACAACCCCGTTGATGGAGCTGTATCGTCCAAGTAGATTTATTTTATTAGTCATAGAAAGTTGATCCTCGTTGATTATATAATTTCGGATCATCTTTTGATGTGTTTCCTGTTTTATCTTATTTGCCGAGTCTTGTAATCAACTCTTTATGAAATGGATCATCCTTTTGGCGTACCTGCGTTATCAATTCATCTTTTTATTTTAAAGTATTATGAAGTGTTAAACTAGAAATAACTGGTTTTGTAAAAAGTTGAGAGTGTTTGAGTGCGACACCGAAGGTAAATACCTTCGTGATCGTCTTGAGACCTGTCACCCCGCTGGCGAATCCTGGGCCATAGGATTCCCAAACGGTGGGGGCCGAGGCAGCGTTCTAGGATATGGAATGCTTAATTGAAAATATTTACGTGCACCCATTCCTTCGACCCACTGCCTTAAAATTGGTTGGGTATCTCTTTCTGCTGGGTGCCTTCCCCCTGGTCTTACACTCATAGACACTGATAGGGGAGCCCTGAGAGATTGTAGATTAACTACTTTTCCCCAATATTGTTAATAAATTTTGTTTACTTGAAGATTTCCCAAAAAGCTTGTTTGATTGATAGGTTGAGGCCTGTTACTCCTCGTCCAGAGATAGAAACATGTAAAGCAGTTACGCTGCCTTCTTCTTCTGGTATTCTCCACGCCGATGCAAAGCTGCGCTGCTCCTATGGGTAGTACGGTTTGAGCCATTTAGCATTCCAAGGGTGCCGGAGGACCTCGCCTTTCAGATTGCGAAGATAGTAGGAACCGTTTCCCGCAATGTCGTGTATTATAAAAGGTCCTCCCCACGTAGGTGATAACTTTCCCCATTTATTCTCTCGTTGATACTGCGGGATTGTTCTTAGCACATACTGCCCCTCTACAAAGTTTCGAAGCTTTACCTTTTTGTTGTACTCCCTCGCTAGTCTCCGTTGATAATTTTCCATCTTCTGCAATGCTGCTTCCCTCCTTCCTTCCAGGTCGTCCAGTCTCTCTAACATCATGTCTGTTGTGAGATTTTTCTCCCATGCTTCGGTCTTTGTGGTTGGCATGAGGATCTCTGTTGGGATGACTACTTCAGCTCCATAAGTGAGTAGAAACATGGATTCCCCAGTGGCAGATCTTCGCGTTGTCCTGTATGCCCATAATACATTGTGTAGATGTTCACACCATCGCCCCTTGTGTTCGTCTAATTGCTTTTTGAGGATAAGGGCGAGGGTCTTGTTGGTGGCTTCCGCTTGTCCGTTGCTTTGAGGGTATATGGGGGTGGACTTGTTTTTCCTTATTTTGAAAGTGTCGAAGAGCATGTCTATGTTTTTCCCCTGTAATTGTTTACCATTATCGGACACGATTTCCGATGGTATGCCGAACCTGCAAATAATGTTTTGGAATATGAAAGTAAACACGTCCACGTCTCTGATCCTGGCTAAGGCTTTGGCTTCCACCCATTTACTGAAGTAGTCCGTGGCTACTATCAAAAATCGTCTTTTCCCTGATCCTTCGATGAAAGGCCCCACGATATCTATGCCCCATTTTGCGAATGGCCACGGACTATCCACAGAATTCAACGTTGTTGCTGGTGCATGTATCTTTTTGGCGAAACGCTGACATTCTTCACATCGCCGGGACATTCTTGCGACATCTTGTACCATTGTGGGCCAGTAATATCCTTGCATTTTTTCTTTGTCGGCTAGTGATCTCATGCCGCTATGATTTCCTGCGTCACCATAATGGATGTCGTTTAGAATTCGATGCCCCTCTTTCCTGGATAAGCAACGTAGTAACGGTCCAAGGAAAGATTTTTTGTACAGGATTCCATCCCGAAGGTCATATCTTCCTACTTTGGAGAGTATTTTCCTGTTTTGTTTGTGATCCGCGGGTAAGGTTCAATCCTTGAGAAACGCATGGATCATCATTCTCCAATCATCTTCGTTGCTGAAATCTTCGTCTTGATTTGCTCTTGATAGGATATCTTCTTCGTCACAATCGTCACGGATGTCTTCTCCCACCTGATCTTCGATATTTTCTTCCACTGTATCTTGATTTGTAGCAAAGGAAAATTGTGTTGCAATCGAGGGTTCGTATACTCTTGTGATTTTGATAGCTTCGATACTCTTGTCCTTCAGCATGGATGATATATAAGCTAGGGCATCCGCGTGCCTGAGATCCCTTCTGCATAAGTGCCGGAACTTGATGTTCGGAATTTGTGATGCCAATGTTTGGACCAAGGCCATGTAAGCTGAGAGGGTGTCGTCGTACACATTGTATTCGAGCCCTATTTGCCGTATGACAAGCTGCGAATCACTTGTCAGTCTTACATCGGTTACCCCCATCTCTATTATTAAGCGGAGGGCATGTACGACTGCCTCGTATTCGACGATGTTATTAGTATGCTCTTTGAATTCTAACCTGAGTGCATGTACGATCCTTTCTCCAGTTGGGGTGGTGATGACAATGCCTATTCCTGCCCCTTCCTTATTTTTGGAACCGTCAACGAAGACTTCCCATTGTCTTTGACTCGCGGGTTCGAGGACATCAACTGGATCCTTGCTTTCTTCATCGGCTTCTGGTATTCCCCTAATCTCTTCATCGTTGTCCAGGGGGAGGTCTGCTAAGAAATCCGCCAAAACTTGGGATTTTTGGGAATGTTGAATTTCATGAATGATGTTGAATTGGTCCAGGTGGGTGTTCCACTTGGCTATTCTGCCTACTTTTCCCGCGCTTTTGAGGACTGCTTCCAGTGATGCTTTGCATGGGATGCGGATGAAGTGAGTTAGGAAATAGGTTCTCAGCTTTTGAGTAGCCCACACCAATGCCAGGATAAGTTGTTCGATCTTCGTGTAGTTCCTTTCCGCAGAATTGAGGGTCTTACTGACATAATAGATAGGTTGTTCTATCTTCGTATTGGTTTTGACCAACACTGCGCTAACTGCGTCTTCTGTCGCTGCTATGTACAATGCCAAAACCTCATCAGGATCAGGCTTCTGCAGGATTGGAATTGAAGCCAGATGTTCCTTGATTCTTTGGAAGGGTTCTTCGCATTCTGCGGTCCATTCAAACTTACTCCCTTTTTTGAGAATATTGAAAAAATGTTTGCATTTGTCCGAGGATCGGGCAATAAATCTGCCCAAGGATGTTATGGACCCATTGAGCTTCTGCACTTCTTTTAAATTCTTCGGAGATGGAATTTCTACTATGGCCTGAATCTTCGCTGGGTCTACCTCAATGCCCCTTTTTGTTACCAGATATCCGAGGAATTTCCCTGAGGTGACACCGAAAGTGCATTTTTCTGGATTTACTTTCATGAGATGTTTCCTCATTGCTTCGAAAATATCTCTCAGGTCCTGGTGGTGATCTTTGCGCAGCTTACTTTTGACGAGCATGTCATCAACGTAGACTTCTAAGGTACTACCAATCCATGGCCTGAAGATAGCATCGACCATTCTTTGGTACGTTGCCCCTGCGTTTCGAAGTCCAAAGGGCATTCTAGTGTAGCAAAAAGGCCATGCGGGGTGTAGAATGCTGTGTGTAGTTGATCTTCTTCTGCCAGGCTACTTGGTTGTAACCAGAATATCCATCCATAAATGACAGATCTTCGTATCCTTCCACTGCTTCAACCAGCTGATCTATGCTTGGCAGGGGATAGCTGTCCTTTGGACATGCCTTGTTGAGGTTAGTAAAGTCGATGCATATCCTAACCCCTTTATTTTTCTTAGGAACGACGACCATGTTGGAGATCCATGTAGGGTATTTGACTTCCTTGATGAACCCTGCTTCTAGTAGTTTCCGAAGTTCTTTTTCCACTGCCTTATGATACTCCGGTGCAACTTTTCTTATTTTCTGCCTGAAAGGTGGCGTGCCTGGTTTGATGCGCAGCTCGTGTTGGATTATTTTCGGATCAATCCCCAGTATATATCCTAGCTTCTAGGCGAATACATCCGCGTATACTTTAAGTAATTTGGTTAAGGAATCTTCTCTTCTTTCGTCCATTATGGTCCCTACTTTGATCATCTTCGGGTTTTCTTCCGTTCCTATGTTGATTTCTTTTACTTTCTCTACTGGTGTGAACACCGGCTTCGGGTCCCCGAGGACTGGGACGTTCTTTGATTGCTATTTGGTATGTTTCTGTCCTTCGTTGGCTGTCGAAGTACCTGTCTCTGTGTTTAGGACATTATCATTTTTTGTCAAACCCCTCTCTGTGGTTTCCTTGAGGAACAGGTCTATGGCCTTTTCTTTCGCAGCTTCTTTATTTTTAATCCTTCGGGTTTTTCGCTGCTCTTCTTGCTCGTTGTTGATACGATCCTGAGTGGTCTGGCACTCTTTTGCAGAGACCCGATCTCCCTTGATTTCCACCACTCCCTCGGGTGTAGGGAATCTGAGATATTGGTAGTAAGTTGCAGCCACTCCCTTGAGTTTATGTAACCACTTTCGTACAATAATGGCGTTATAGGGGGATGGGGCGTCACCACGCTGAATCGTGTTTCTACTTTCATGGGTCCGGCGTTCACCTGCAACACGATGTCTCCCAATGGATTTGTGGGTGCTCCATTGAATCCGTAGATGGTGTAATAAGAGGTCATTAGTTGTTCATCATGGAGATTCATCCGTTTGAATGCGTCGTAGAATAGAACGTTCACTGAGCTTCCCCCGTCTATGAGGATCTTTTTGAGGCTACATCCAGCCACTGGTAGTGTGAGGACCAAGGGATCGTTATGATCTTCCATATCTTCTTCGATATCTTCAGTATCGAAGATAATTGGTGCGTCCATCCACTCTTCATGTTCGTCCACCTCTACGCCATCAATCTTATATAATTCGCAGTGGTCTTCGAACTGCTTCCGTAGCCTCTTTCCTATATGCGCTGTAAGGGAGGGCCCCGCGGCTTCGGAACACGAGATGGTGTTGATTGTGCGGTTTCCCTCTGGAAGTTGGACTTGCTTGGTCCGTTTGGATCTATCCTCGGCGACCTCCTTTCGTATGTAATGTTTGAGTTCGCCAGCATCAATTAATTTTTGGATCATTATTTTGAGGTTTTTGCATTTCTCAGTATGGTGTCCATTGAAGCAGTGATACTCACAGTAATCTTTAGACTTCTCGGTTCTTGGGGGCTGTTTTCCCTTAGACCACGACCACTTCAAATTTTCCCTTCCTTTGATCTCTCGCAAGATCCGAGCGTAGCTAGTATTGAGCTTCGTGTAAACCTGATCTTCGAATTTTCGATCGTCTTTTCGCCGTTCCTCTCTTCGTTCCTTCCTATCTTCGTGATGCCGTTCTACTGAGCTATTTCTTTTGGCCCCGCTAGTTTGTTCTGCGGAATTGGTACGATGAGACCTCTGCGTGTGTGCCCTCGGGTTCTCACGCTGGATTTCTTCAAGACGAGCGTACTTTTCAATAATTATTCGAAGATCTCCTTCTGTCTTAGGCACGCTTCCATGAATCTCAACAAATAGTGGACTCATTCGGTCTAATTCCCACTTGTAGCAGTTGATACTTACTACTGGGTCCACACTCCCTATGGCTTGGAAGATCTTGTGCTATCTGTTGGTGTATTCCCTCGTGTTTTCCTTGTAGCCAATTGCAAGAGAAAAATTTTTATCCATTCCAGTGTTGACAACTTTGTTGTACATGTATGTCCTCAGAAATTTCTCTGCGAGTTGATCGTAGGAGTTGATGGAATCAGGTGGCAGGTTGTCAAACCAAGACAAAGCTGATCCCTTCAGACTTGATGGGAAATATCTACAGAGGACGGCGTCGTTCTGACTCCATCGGGATAAGACACGTTTATAATACCGGATATGTGCCGCGGGATCACTGGATCCGTCGTAGCATTCAAAAGTTGGGATAGGGCACTTTAATGGAATGAGGGTATTTGCCAGGCGATGAGTTAGGGGCGTGGAGTTAGCTTCTTTCATCACCTCTTCAAGCCTTCCTCCGCCTTGTCTAGCTTTTAACTTTTTGATCTCAGCCATCATCTCATTACGCAGCTCCTCCATTGCGCGATAATATCCCACGTTCTCATGCTCAGTTGAGCGTTTCTTTCTTCGATCTTCGCTGTCATAATAGTCTAACTCTTCGGTGGCATATTCCGGATCGGACGCACTGCTTCCCCCGGCGTCATTTGCTAGGATAATTCTTCGGTCTCGATTAGGCTCTGGTGCTTTAGAATTTGCTTCGTCCAGTTGTTGGCTAGTCTTCGTGCTTTGGGCAATCTTATCTTTCAAGTCTTGGTTCTCCCTGGCCAGAAGAGCTACAGCATCTGCGTAGACCTGCTGGCTCTTTTTCAATTCTTCGAGCTCTACCATCAATCGGTGGGATTGGTTTGATCCCTGATTGGGAGTTCCGGCTGGTACCCTACGGCCATAGTTCCCCCTTCATCTACAGTGTGTATTAAGGGTGGCCGAGGATCAGCTTCAATCGTTGGTATCTCCAAGTTTGGTCCCCTCGGTTGAGCTTCCACCCGTGGTACTTAAACCACTGGTATGGTTTGATTCTGACCGTTAGTTGACGGCATTCCGAAGATTGATGGATCTGCGGGCTGATGTGTCATAGATTCTGCTACCCCTTCTTTTTGTTGATGGATTTGGCTTGAAACCAAAGTCTTGTTGGCTTCTGTAGCCTGGAGGGCCGCAACAGTCTTCGTGGCTGCTGCTTTGAGAGTCGCGGCTGCAATGGAGTTAGTGTTCATAAGTGAAGTGATTTCCGCGGCATCCTGCCTCTGAGTAGTTGTTTTAGCTTTGTCTCCTTTCTGCTTGCTTCGGGTCATGACCGAGGTAACCCTCGGTGTCTCCTTCGATGAGGCTTTGGTTTTTCCTGCCTCTAGTATCTTCTCCATTTTTAATCCTTTCCTGCATAGGGGAATAAATAAGGAGAAACAAAGATATCCACGAGGATCGGGTTAGCGCCACTCGTACCCGCAAGACTATTTGAATAGAAGGAAATGAGTTGCCCAAGGGCCCTAATAGAAGAGAAATGTAAAGACTTCATTGGTCTAGTTTTTGAAATACAAATCCTCTAATAAACGATCGTGAATCTTTTTTTCAGACTACTTTTTGAAAAAGAACTCTTGAAAAGGCAGATCCGTCGCGAGGACTCATGAATCTGGATTATTAAATCTTAGTTGAAGAAAACACCTCCCGTGCAAATCTGTGATAGATAGCCGCGGGTTTGTCTGTTTTGAAATGGTGTTTGTGAAAATGAAGAACATGAACCCAGAATGAAAAAGGTTTTGAAAGTACGTTGAACCCAGAAAAGGGCACAACCATAATGCGCGTTTTAAGGTGAAATCACAGGATAAGATAAATCTTTTACCGGGACAAAGTCCCTGTTTCTAGCGCCAAATTATGAACACATAAAACACGGGGCCATCCAAGTGTTCACAAACAATACTCGCATACGTCCTAACTCTAGAATTGTACATCGTATGCATGACGAGATGATTATATTGATTCATCGACTCAAAGCCTTCGGGCTTGTCATTGTCTAGTCGAATATTATCATAAATAATGTTCGTATAAGGAAATAAATCAAGAGACAAGTATAAATATAAAGCATATGAAGTTTAACGCTGAATGCAAGGTGCTGAAATGTAAATGAGACAGATTTACGTGGTTCGGCACTAAGGCTTACGTCCACGGGGTTTGGTGTTTCACTATGTACTGAATGGTTACAAAGATAGTCGAATGACTTTAGAATATACATAGGTCTGCGGAAGTAGGTGGGTTACTTACTCTTCCTATTTCTCTCTCTTATATTCTCCTCTAATTGATCTCCAACATGGTCTGCCCCTTCTCTCTTAGTGGAGAGGGGTATTTATAGGGAAGGAACGTGGGTCCCATCTCTGAAGTGCCGTTGTAATCTTATCTTCTTGTGCTTTGTGCCTATTACGCAGAGGTCTTCGGTATATGCCGCGGCCTGAGCTTGAACACGAAGGGTTATCCTCGCTTCTTCCACGAGCTGATCGACACGTGTATATCTCTTTGGTATTTAATGCGGGTAGATGGATGTCTGCTCGTGTCAGACAAGTGTCTCTTTGTCTGGTCACATCTGTATCATCCAAACTTCCTCTCGGCCTTGATTTGGGATCTTCCTCGGGATTGGGTGCGTTAATACCCAAGGGGTATTATCTGGTGCTCCTCTGAGTCATCATACCTCTGTGGTCCTCTGTCCCTGACCTTCAGATCTGCTGACCGATGGCATCTTCTGATGAAATGCTTGTTATCATGTTTTGATGTCTCGCTTCGCATGCCTTCCACGTGTCTTTTTCTGTACACGTGGAGGATGATGAAAGGTGTACATACAAGGTCTTGGAAGTATAATCCACCCAACACCTTAGAAGGAAGTCCCCGTTCATATAAGAGAGATTTGACTGCAATAATTGTGTCGGCTTCAGTTCGGTTTTTATTATGGGTCTTAGTTCTTATTTTTGGCTTCTTTGATCCATCTCTATATTTTTGCATGTGCTGGTCAAAATTCTAAAAAAGGTCACCTTGGTTGGGAACTTGGGATTTGTCACTCCCTCTCTAAACTTATTTGTGAACAGAGCATGCATTCTCATTGGAGTACAACATATGTTATTGCACAAACTGTAACAAAGACAAGAATTACATATATCATCTGGGGTTGTTCATTGAAACTGTTGTTCTGTACCTGAACTATATTGTTCAGAATCAACAGCAGTGGAAGAGATCAGTGGTACAAGATAGAGGTCTTTGGGCTCAGATGGTAATTTTGCAAATGTTACACTGTTTGGTTGACGAACCCAAGCACGTGCATCCACCTTTCTAAAACTTTCTAGCACGTCTGCTACTTTCCTCATTGTTGGCCTTTCTTCACCCGTCAAGTTAAGGCATCTCTTAGCAAGCTCAGCAACTGCAGTGATTTCTTTTTGTGTCCCCTCGTTAACTACTCGAGTGTCTAGAAGTTCCAACAGACGGTTTTCTCCCATCAACGAAACGAAATACTGAGCAAGATTTATTTGTTCTTCAGGTCTGTTTGAAGAAAATGGCTTTTTTGCGGTCAAGAGCTCTACAATAAGTGCACCGAAGCTATAAAAATCACTCTTGTCAGTCAATTGGCCTGTGTAGTGGTATTCTGGATCCAGATATCCTCTTGTCCCCAGTACTTTTGTGGATAATTCTGTTTGCTCCAACGGAATCAACCTTGATGCTCCAAAGTCTGCAACTTTTGCGGTGTAATTTTTATCTAAAAGTATGTTGGCAGACTTGATATCTCTATGAATGATAGGTATAGCTGCTGCTGAGTGTAAATATGCAAGTGCACTTGCAGTTTCGGCGGCAATCCTCAAACGGCTATGGAAAGAAATTGAAGACACCCCATTGTTGGAATGGATGTGTTGGAAAAGGGTACCATTGCAAATGTACTCATAAACAAGCAAGGGAACTTCAGTTTCTAAACAACACCCCAAGAGCTTCATCACGTTTCGATGATTAATCTGAGCTAAAAGAACAACCTCATTGATGAATTCCTCTACTTGAGTTGGATCAACCTTTTCGGACTTCTTAATGGCGACTATACGGTCACCCGGTAAGGTTCCCTTGTAAACGGTCCCAAAGCCTCCTCGTCCGAGGATCAAATTCTTATCATAGTTGTTGGTTGCTAATTTTAGCTCTTTTGCGGTAAAAATCTTTGATGTATCTCCACCACCTTCATTTGAATGTATTTGTTGCATTAACAGAAAACCGCCATTTTGCTGAAAGAATTTTTGTTTCAGTTTTATTAACTTTCTTTTCTTTACGAACAAGTACAGCCAAGAGCTTGCAACAATTACAAACAAGAGCGCGAAACTAGTACCTGCATTAACAATATGTGGTCAGCTAATTGATCAGTACTGTTGCATATAAATAACATGAAATACAAGACTAAAGATATATACAAGATTAAAGATTTGAAGCAAGTACTAGTGCAGAGTCCTAGTACTACAGTATCATGCAATTATCAGGGTAGATATTACCAAGGGTAACACTGAGTATAGGAAATTTTTCTCTCTTGATAGTGTCGCTAACGCAACCTCCCCCGTCTTTCCTCCCGTCGCCAGAACTGCCTGTTGGACAAGTACAATTGTAGCTCCCTTTGGTATTGATGCAGATCCCCACACAAGGATTACTGTTCTGATCCTCGCATTCATTCACATCTATTGTGTCACACCCACAAACATAGCAGACACCACTGATTAGCTCTTTTTTGAATTCTTGAAGAAAATATTAAGCTTTGTAGGTTGAATGGCATTCAATTAAGAAATAACTCTAAGTAATCCAGTACGACAGCGTAAAAAATACAGTGTTTCATTTCTATGAATTAACCATTATACCAAAAAAAAAAAAAAACATAAGCACATAACTTTGCATCCGGGACTAAGATAAGGGTTCCCCTCGTGACCCTCCAAGCAAGTGTAACGATAGCCAAGATTGTTCTCTGAATTGTTACAGTAACTGTTGTCCTGGCAAGCAAAAGTGGCTGAATCTTTTTGTGCTTCTTCACATGTCTTGTTCCCTATTGCCCAATCAAGAACAACAGGTACATCTCTTACTTTACTTTCATCTAGAAGATCTGACGCATAGAACGTGAATTGTTCATATGCAGCCAAGAAAGCGTAGCTGCAAGGACTAAAAGACAAGTATGTGGTGTTAACTAATCTCGCAATCCCTATTACTGACCTTGTCATCCACTTTCGGATGATGTTCTGGCAACACCCATTCCCATTGCAATTTCCTTCTTTCACTTCTTCCCTTCTGTCACATGTTGAAACGCACTGGCTTGAGAACATTTCCAGATTGTGATCGGACCCTGTAATAACCCCGAGCGAGTTACACCCGACCACAAAAAACCTGTTCTTTGTGTTCGAGAACGTAAATGGGGTCAAGGACAAGTCCCACGCGACTGATGTTCCATTCAACACCACCACACCAGATGGATTGTAGCATATTGCAGATGTGTTGTCCTTTATGCGGATCTCAGTTTCTGATATACCTACAATTTCAAGGTCATTGATACGCATAAAGGCCTTGGGTGGATCGTAAGAAGTATCACAGTTAATATCATAGCCATATCCAACTCCTTGAATAGAGCACCCTCCTCTTTTATCATCATTCTCACCTCTAGCAGTTATACCAAAAGGGTAAGGTATATTAATATTACCACATTTCGCCTGGCAGCCTGCCTTTGCATCTTCAAATGCAACAACCGAAGCTAACAGTGGCCAGCAAATGATCACCTGGATTAATAAGAGTCTTTGTAAGAACATGCTTGCAGCTAATCAAAGGATTTGCTAATTACTTCTGCTAGTGCTAGTTCTAGAGGAAACGTTGGATCACTTAACCATATTATTAAGCTTGTTCAAATATACGTCATTTGACATTTTCTAACAAATTAATTAAGATTATTCAATTGCAGAACCATAGACTTTCAAGGAAAACATGAATAAACAACTTGGCAGATACAGAAAGCAATAGACAAGACGAAAGTGTACCTGCAAGTTGAGCTCTAAGATTATAATATAATCAAGGTGAAAAAACTTGTTTGGTCATTGAGTCGCAATCAGTTGTACACAATCGTCTATGGGAGTTGGTAATATCTTGAATGTTTGTTGCATGTGTCACCATATGTTTGTTAAAAAGGTTACAGTTGAACATTTCAAATACACCTTATACTCTTGAGCAGGGATCGGCCTCATCCATTATTCCTCAAGAATTTTCACAATTATCACTGCAGCTACATGATGCACCCAAATTATACTGCTCAGCATCGATGGAGGTGGAGGAAATCAGCTGTACATAATCGAGGTCTTCCGCATTAGACAACAATCTAGTTTCATAATTTGGTTAGCAAGCACATGGGCATTTGTCTAGTGTCTATCTCTCAAACTTTCTTGCCCAGTTATTACTTGCCCTTCTACTTTAGGCTTCTCACTGCAAGCTCCGCAATATCTTGTTTTGGTGTCACTCTCAATAGTACTCAGCAATGGTTTCTTTTGAGTTAGAAGAGCAATCATTCGCATCCAGCACCACCAGAAAATTGCTATTGCTACTTCATAAAAGTCCATTTCCTGAAAGGGATTGTTTTTAAAAAGTGTAAATTACTGCCTGAAATGTGTACCCATAGCTGAAATCTGTAACAATTGCTATTAAAAACTTCTTTCGGAGTGTCATGTCTTAGTTTGGGTAAAACATATTTCTCACTGAAAAAAGGTTTTGATGATTTCTTTAAGGATTGAGTAATGGCACTGGGAATCTCCTGTATCAAACACCAAACCCAAAGCAATAAATGGAATCATAAATGAAAAGGCACGGAGGAAAATCTGCAAAAGAAGCGAAATCTCCACTGCTAACATAGAAATGACAGTGACACTTTTGAAGTGAACTCAATTACCGCCATCTCATTTAGGTCTTTGTCATCACAAACCCATCTGTGACAATCAATTCGATCAGTTTCATCCTCCAATATGAAAGTAACCATAGTAATGCCTTTCACCTTCCCAACAAGTTTGGCATTGACATATGCTCTACATAATTCACGAATTTGCTTAACTGTAAATGGAATCAGACCTTGAGTATCTCGATTTTTGGGCGGAGAAACACCAGATTCGGTGGTTTGAGTTGCCTGAGAAGCCATACATCCACCGCCGGGAAAGCAGCGTTTCTAGGGTTTTTTCTTACAGGAGAAGTTCTATGGGGCAGCATTCCCATTTTAGACTTATATATTACTGCACCCAGTAATCCGACCCAACACGACCCGTATTATCCGTGACATGACTCTCCAGAATCGATGGAAAGAGGCACAGTATAGAGGTCTCTTGGCTCAGTCGACAATGTTGTTCTTGGTTCATGGTTTGGTTGACGAGACCAGGCGCATGTTTTTACCACCCCTCTCAAACTCTCTAGCTCTGCTGTTACTAGTTTCATTGTTGGCCTTTCTTCACCCTTCATCTTCAGGCATCTCTTTGCGACCTCGGCAACTCCAATTACTTGGTCCTGCATCCCCTCATTTACAACTCGAGCTTCTAGAAATTGGAATAGATTGTCTTCTTCCATCAGCGAAATGAAATACGAAGCAAGATTTCTTGGTTCTCCAGACCTCTCTTGAAAAATGGGTTTCTTTGCTGTCAGGAGTTCTAAAAGAAGCACACCAAAGCTATATACATCACTCTTCTCTGTCAGTAGGCCTCTGGCGGTATTCCGGATCCAAATATCCTCTGGTCCCCATTATTACGGTGGATAATTCTGTTTGCTCCAAAGGAATCAACCTTAATGCTCCAAAGTCTGCAACTTTTGCTGTGTAATTTTCATCTAAAAGCACGTTGGCAGTCTTGATATCTCTATGAATGATAGGTATAGAAACCGAGTGTAAATAAGCAAGTGCGCCTGCAGTTTCAACCGCTATCCTCAAACGACTTTCCCAAGAAACAGAAGGCACCCCGCTGATGGTATGGACATGTTGGAAGAGCGTGCCATTGGAAACATATTCATAAACAAGCAAAGGAACTTCAGTTTCTAAACAACACCCCAAAAGCTTCACCACATTTCGGTGGTTAATCTGAGTTAAAATATAAACCTCATTTATAAATTGCTCAATTTGACTCTGATCAACAATTTTGGATTTCTTTACAGCGACTACACGACCGTCCGGTAAGGTTCCCTTGTAAACAGTTCCAAAGCCTCCTCTGCCGAGGATAAGACTCTCATCATAATTGTTGGTTGCTAAGTTTAGCTCTTCAGTTGCAAATATTTTTTTTGAGGTCTCTACGCCTTCATTTGAAGACATTTGCTGTTTTAGCAAATATCCGCCATTTTGCTGAGATTAACTTTCTTTTCTTTATGATAAAGTATACCCAAAAAGTTGCAACAATTATAAACAAAAGCCCAAAACCAGCTCCTGCAGCATTAACATTGTGAATTTCAGTATATTATGCTCATTAGACATTAGCTATACAAGATTGAAGCCAAAAAACATTTTAACAGGAGATGGTACCAAGAGTAGCCCCTAGTATTGGGAATCGATCTCTCTTGACATTGCTAGTGCAACCTTTCCCGTTTTTCCTCCCGTCCCCAGAACTGCCAGTTGGACAAGTACAGTTGTAACTCCCTCTGATATTGATGCAGATGCCAACACACGGGTTGTTGTGCTGATCCTCACACTCATTCACATCTATCGTGGCGCACTCATAAGAACAGAAAAACATGACACTTATTAGCTTATATATGTTGGGCGGCACTCAAAAATGCAACGGTAATTGTGGAGACATGTGCACGTACCTAGGCATCCAGGACTGAGATAAGCGTTCCCCTTGTAACCGTCAAAACAAGTGCAACGGTACCCAGGAACGTTCTTTGAATTGCTACACTGACTGTTTTCATTGCACGCATAAGTAGTCGCATTTTGTTGTGCTTCTTCACATGTCTTATTCCCAATTGCCCAATCAAGAACAACGGGAATATTGTCTCTAACTCTACTGTTGGACAGAAGATCCGATGCAGAAAATGTGAACTGCTCATAATATGCCAAGAAAGCATAGCTGCAAGGATTAAAAGACAGGAACGTAGTGTTAGATGCTCTTGCCACCTCTGTGGTTGACCTCTTAATCCCTTAGGGATGCTGCTCTGGCAACATCCATTGACATTGCAGTACCCTTCCTTCACTTCGTCCCTACTGTTACATAATGTTACACATGGACTGGTGAAATTTTTCTGAAACAGATCAGACCCAAGAAAATAACCTGCTGAGTTGCATCCAACCACAAAAAACTTGTTCTTTGTATCCGAAAAAGGTAAATGGAGTTGCAGACAAATCCCATGAACTTGATTTGTTGACCACCACATCACCAGACATGTTGTAGCACAGTGCAGATGGCACCTCCTTAATGCGAATTTCAGTTTCTGATATACCTAAAATTTCACGATTGCCAATACCCATAAATGGCTTACGGGGGGTTCATAAGAAGTATTACAGTTAATGTTATAGCCATACCCAACTCCATGAATTTAGCACCCTCCTGCTCCTCCTAGATCCTCATCATCATCCCCTCTAGAAGTTATACTTATATCAAAAGGATAAGTGTTAGAATACGGGCATCCAACTCAAAACTAATTGGCAATGAGTGGAGAGGCCCATAGAGTTATAAACCGCAGGATCTTAGATTGCCCAGACAATGTGGGACCAATAATCTCAACACGCCCCCTCACGTGTAGCCTCGTTGGGTCTAACACGTGGACAA
This sequence comes from Papaver somniferum, assembly GCF_003573695.1. Classification (NCBI taxonomy): domain Eukaryota; kingdom Viridiplantae; phylum Streptophyta; class Magnoliopsida; order Ranunculales; family Papaveraceae; genus Papaver; species Papaver somniferum. The sequence continues at coordinate 124,030,705 of NC_039358.1, read as the reverse complement.
TAAATCGGGTGATGCGGAGTAAAGGCGCGGTCAAATGAGTCGTCGCAAATAGCCTGCTCGGATACCATGTTAGAATACGGGCATCCAATTCAAAACCAATTGGCAATGAGTGGAGAGGCCCATAGAGTTATAAACCGCGGGATCTTAGATTACCCAGGATCTTAAACCGCAGGATCAAGTCATAATAAACTTGAGTTGGATGCCCGCAGACTGCTCCTCCTAGATCCTCATCATCATCCCCTCTAGAAGTTATACTTATACCAAAAGGGTAAGGAACATTAATATTACCACATTTGGCTTGGCAACCCGGCCTTGTCTCACCAAATGCAACAACCACTGACGGCAATAATATCCAGCAAGCAATGATCAACTGGAATAGGAAGAAGAATCCTTGTAAAAACATGATCACAACTTGCTAAAGAATCTTTTTATCTACTTCAGCTACCTAGCTCTGTAAGAAGAAATGAATTTTTCAGTCTATGACTACAGTCATACCTACCATATTAGTTTAGCTTATTTCTTGAAATATGTACACATATTTGACATACTAGTTGTGCGCCCGTGCTCTGCACGGGATCAGATGGCGGCCAATCTGTAATATGACGATGCTCGTAGTGATAAAAGGGAACGGGAAAAAATAGATCAATAGCTCTTCGTGAGATTTGATTAATGCAAAAACTTATTTGCACAATCCATACCAACAAAAAGATATTATACAGCTAAACTGAGGCAATAAAATTGGAGAAAAAGAGACAATAAAATTAAAATACTACAATGATAAAAAGGAAAAACAATTTTATTTTTCACGAAGATATGAAGTATATTAGGATCTGTTACCAACTTTGCTGCATTTAATTGATATAGGGATTGTTCACCAATCTACATGTATTAAACAAAGAGACCCATTGTGTTGTTGAGTTATAACAGATATTAAGAGACCATAAGCATTCGGAAGAGCAGGAATAATACCGGTCTTGACAACCTTCCAAACAGTTGCTTACTTGCTTCCACCACAACCTTGCTGGATAAAAGTTCACCCTGCCAATACCATTCAATCCTCAGTTAAAAGAAAAGCGAAAGAGATGGTTAGGATATTAATATCAATGTGAAAACTCCAGAAAATCCACTTTTGATATCAGGTCAAGCTCCTCAAGTGCAGTACTTCGAGGAAGATGTTTTTTCCCATCGTAATGATTCACTGCCGATTGCGAGAATTGCGGCCACAAACAGTGGCGGACTTGTATGGGTCAAGGGGCTCTCAATTTTGCTTGTTAGGGTACTTGGTTGTGAAGGTTATAGGTGTTGACCCCTCTCCAACTTCTTTGAAAAATGAATATTGACCCCTATATCTCATTAGAAACTAACTTTTACTCATTTTTTAGAATTTTGTTTGCAATAACCATCGCTAGGATCATGTATCAGACTTTGTTATATTATGTATAGTGTATATACCTGGATCGTTGGTGGAATTTATAGCAGTCCAAAAATTTCGGCCTAAGCTATGTTACTGCTTTGACCCCAGTGAAAAAACTTTCTAGGTCCGCCACTGCCCACAAAAGAAAGCTTCTATGAAAAACATCTAAACAAACATGTTACTCAAGCTCGAAACAAACAAAGTCATCTACGCAGTATAATCTCAAGATTCCTACCAAATCATAGGATAAAAAAACAATGAAAGAGAACAAAATCACACAGTGAACATGATTACTTAAAAAAACTCTGGATCGTAATAAGAAAATATACCTGTAGGAGCTGGTGAATCGAGATTGTTTCCTTATAAAACGAAAACTTTAACTTATAGTATTGATTTTTCTCTGTGGTTATACATCCAATCTCTCTCTCTCTACGTGGTTTTAAGAGTTTGATTGAAAAATAAGATTAGAAAGAAAGCAATCGACCGAAACACATGGAGAGATATTTGTACTGTCTTCTTCCACCCATGTGGTTCACCATCGGTGATCAGAGAGAGAGTAATAGAGCTTGCAATTTAGGGTTTGGGGTGTAGAATGTCCGTGGTAGTAGTAGTATAGGGATTATTTTTATTTTTTATTTTGATTTCGTATATGGAATCATATTGAGACGCAACTTTGGGCCAAAACCAAAGATATTGCGAAAAGGCATACAAAAGTGGTGTGAAAAATACATAATATTGGTGGTGTGAAAAAGAAAAAATTTCCTATTGGTCTAAATATTCTCCGGTGGGGCCAGAAGTTCTAGGAAGAGAGCTTGATTCAGCTTTCAACCACAGTAGAGAAAATTCACCTGAAATCATAAATCACTAGTGTCTTTCCCGTGCGTTGCACGGGATTAAGTTATTTGCGTTGAAAATATAGAGACAGGTCTCTCCTATTGTGTGAAAATGTATTATCTACTTGCTTAGAGACCGTTGTGTATTAGCAGATCGAATTTGTAGCCTTAGCCAAAACAATTGGACCGAAAATTTGGTCCCAGTTAAATGGGATATTACTTGAGCTGAAATTGTAAAGATTGTAGAGTATTAGCACATCAGCCTGCCTGTTTGGGACGACCAATCTTCGGTAAGCATCTCAGAGAACCGCTGATCTTAGTAGTTAGTTCTATGTACAAAACCTTCATTGTCTGACTCATGAATTCGATCTCTTATAGATATTAATAAAATGATACTCATACTTTGCTCTTTTGGTACACATTGATAATGTCTCTCTAGTCCATATGAGTAATATGGTTGGCGGTCCGAAAATAATGCTTATTCTTTAAGTCCTAATTATAAGAAATATATGGCATGCTAAACGAATATTTGCAACATTTTTCTCCTTACATATTATGATATTAGAGAAGTGTAGAAAAAGGTAAAGTATAATTTAATTACAAAAGAAACATGTTATTACTCTGATCACAGTATGTACAAATATATCATAGCTCTACATGATACAACTAAAACTGCTTTAAGTTTTCAATTAACAGTCAAATGAGGACCGAATAAAAAGGACATAATCTTTCTCAACCGTACACTAACAAAAAAGGACTCAAACGAAATCAACGGCTTATCGGTTACAAATTGGTCATCTAAATCAAAAAGAAAATCAGAAGTTATAGTGCAACAACAGTTGGTTGGAATGAATACCTACCTGTGAAATCATTAACAAATTGAAACATGCATGACAGTACCACATGGAAGGGTAATAGGAGAAATTACCATTACTATATATGCCGGTAACGTCTTTGGTGGTCATACAGTCCAACTCCTGTCATTTCTCCATGACCCCGTTTTTACGCTCAACAACTGCACCTTCTAGAAAACCTTCAGAAAGCTCCTAAAAGATCTGCTTCAATATACTTCTCACCTGGGTAACAGGAGATTGATGTTTTACCGATAACGTCTCACGAGATCTGTAACATGGGAAACTACCAAAAATATTAACCACAAAACATACTCAATGAGAGAATAGAAAAAAAATAATCAAACGATGCATCTATACGATCGCCAATTAAATCCCACACTTCTCTTCTCGTTTCACAATGTAAAGCACTAACGACACCAGTGTCTCTGAATGCACACATACTCAAATGGGTTTTCTTCTGTCCAACATTAATTTGACAATTCTGAAATATAGAGAGAAGTTGTACCCACTGATGTTCTCATTTGCATCTGAAAAACATAATGCACCAATAACTTGCCAAAAAGAATCCAGGTTTCCGATGAGGTTCATTTTCTTTTTATAAAATTATGCTCGTGACTTATTGGGTAACGGGCAACAGTTGCTATGAGTAAGCACACAAACCACCATTCCGGCACTTTCCCATATTTGCAGCAAGTATTTGACAACCATGATGAATAGAAATAGATGGTTTTGTAGTTCTTACTAATTGTAGGCTAACACCAATGTACCGGAAGAGTACAATGTACCCATGTTTTAGAAAATACAACACTATAATCTTGTTGTTCTTCAAGAGAATATCATGAGCATTCACATAAGTAAGACGGTCCAATTGATGTAGCCATATGTACCCGATGAATCGGCTCCCAACAGATCTTCTTTGGTAGTTTTGCTATTTGATAAGTTTATCCAAGAGTCCATTGATCAAAATTGCGACTGTAAGAAGCAAAACCAACATTAGCACTAAAACCAAAAAACAAAGACATTAATTAGTTCAACTTCTGACCACTATTGAGAGATCTTCATTCTTAAATTTTAAAACAGCTTCACATAATAACACTGACATTTAGTCAAAATTTCGTGTTAACGAACATTAGTCGCCAATTAAATTTTAAACCAACATTAGCACTAAAACCAAAAAACAAAGACATTAATTAGTTCAACTTCTAACCACTACTGAGACACCCCCATTCTTAAATTTTAAAACAGCTTCACATAATAACACTGACATTTAGTCAAAATCCCGTGTTAACGAACATTACTGAAAGAAAATTTTCTTTTATAAAGTTTCAATTTTGTTGCCAGTTTTTCATCAATTAACCATTAACATATTATCACCAGATGAAGCGTGAGGCTTTTGATAGTGCAATAAATTGGCTGTCGTATCCCAATTCTCCACTTCTAGTTTCATACCAATGTAATTTTTCTACTAAAAGAAGACAATGACAACAAAAGAGAAGGACACTATAATTCAATGGAGCAGAAGAAAACTAACCAAAAGAAGACGTCAACAACAACAAAAAAAGACACTGTAATTTAAATTTAAAAGGAAAAAAGAAAATAACCTCCGAATGGTATATCTCTAGGAAACATTGCCTCATATTCCCCACGATGAGATGTACAAACTTCCAAAGCTTAAGTTTGCTTCTACAGCCATAAGCCTTTTACTTAGCAAAAGCAACTACATCTAAATTGGGGCTTTTGGCTACTTGAAAAGGAGTTTGTTTCCAAAACCTCGGCAAAGACACATCACCTAACCCATACATTAGCATAGATGCTTCTTACTTTTTCGTTACAAATTAATAAATTACAAACCCCTCAGTTATATATCTTATAAACAATTGAAAACTCTTGAGAAGCAAAGAAGAAAGCATGAAGATTACCAAGAAAATCCGGACGACAACATCTCAAACAAAATCAAAAGAGTCAAGACAAAATGCAATTATAAAAAGACCATTTTAATTTCTTCGTAAATTAGTTTAGTTAAGCACAGTGCAGTGCAGCCCTTTCTTCAAATATGACTCTACCTTGATTATGAAATTTTGCCAGCTGCTCGATGCCACCAACCACAGATAACACTGTAATATTATACATAAGCCCCTTACCGGGGCAAGTATTTAACAGAACATAGAGTAAATTAGCGCAACTGAAGTGCTTAGAGAAACATGGAAATCCCCAAGATCGAGATAAAAGAGAATGATTGGAATACATTTACTGTTCGGTAGTATGTCTTTTTCTTTTGAGCTCTCCTAAACCGGCTTAATGGCGTGTCCATTTTATATCAAAATTGTTGAATATAAATGATTGGAATACATTTACTGTTCGGTAGTATGTCTTTTTCTTTTGAGATCTCCTCAACCGGCTTAATGTAGTGTCCATCTTATATCAAAATTGCTGAATATAAAAATGTTTGAAAAGCCAGAGGAAGAGAGTAACCTGAAACACATTTACATTCCTATAAGGAGTTTCAATCATCAATAAAGGAAAACAGTTTGTACAACACATGAATATTATACCTGCATAATCCCAGCAAATGCTTCTTTTGTTGTATTGAAAATTATACCTTCATATGAACAACACCATTTTAATCACCTTCGCCGAGATTTCAAAACTGTTTGAGTAGTCGAGCGATCAAGCTTGATAAGAAATTAGATTAGCTGGTTCAAAAATTACAATGCTCACATAATCAAATAAATAAAATCTAGGGCATATTTGTTTCATGCAAGTGGGTAATTCATCATACCATATTTTCGAGAGAGAAATAGAAGCAAAGAGAGGACGGTAGAGAAGAGATTAGAGTTTCAAGATTAGCTTTTAGGTGTTCGATATGTATCCAAAATAGAATGGAATACTCAATTCCTATTGGTCGGGGGCCAGGAACTCTATAATTCAAGCTTTTGGCCTAACTTTCAATGTGAAGCCAGCAATTTGTACTCAAATTATATATACTCAATTTGTACTCAAATTATATATTCATTAAGCTTTTGATGTTCAGGTAGAAAAATCCGTATATCCTGTTTCCAAGTCAAAAAAAAAAAATCTCAGCAGTCATCATTATAAATCGAGTTATGGAGAAAATAACAGGAATGGGATTTTCGTAAACCAAATACGGTTTAGTAGAAAAGTTAGACGCATGCAGTCAACCCAAGACGGAAAAAATAATGGGATCTTTTTGCAAATCCCTCGGCCCGTTCACTGATCACAATGTGAAAAACATCAACCTCGGAAACGAATAAGATAAAGCGATCAAAAAAGGATATCGAAGCGATAAATTACCAAGGTGCAATTGAATGAGAAAAGAAAAAAAGGAGAGAAGGAGGTTGTAGATGAATATCGCATAGGGTTTTGTTATCAGCAAGGGGTAGTCATCACCCTAGGTTTTTGATGTGCAGCCGTAATATTCGTTAAAAAAAATATAATCTTGGTGTTTGTCGCCATTTTTTTCAGAGAGAATTAGGAGCCATTTTTTCGAGAGAGAATTAGAAGCGAAGAGAGGACGGTAGAGAAGAGATTAGAGTTTCAAGATTAGCTTTTAGGTGTTCGATATGTATCCAAAATAGAATGGAAATACTCAATTCCTATTGATCGGGGGCCAGGAGCTCTATAATTCAAGCTTTTGGCCTAACTTTTAATATGAGGCCATCAATTTGTACTCAAATTATATATACAGTTGGTTGACAATGAATTATTCAATTGGATTTCCAAGAACTTCCATCATTTCCATCCTCTTGAGTCTTGACCAAGTAAATGGATTAAAAAAAATCACCCTGCATCACCAACTTGTACAGAAATGAATATTAGTGCAAGTTGTAATCCAAATATATATTATTAATCTAAATGAGGTAGTAGATTGGATGTGGTGCCGCAATCAGCGGTTGTTCATTGTCAACAAGATTTCTGAGTCTTCTCTTTTCCATATGCACGTACAGTATATGTTGAAAAACGAGGATTAGCACTAATTTTATTGACATGCCAAATAACTAGAAGGGAGGGCAATCATATTCTGACAATAATCATTAGTAGTAAATTCATTTCTTTATTCACAATTACAAATTACAGAAATTGGACTAATTAGTATCCTCTCAGTCTACACGTTTACTTAACAGGACATGTACTCGTTCTGAAAAGTACATAATTTGGGGTTGTTAATCAAGATCATTGAGTTACTTAATCACCTGGGGGTGTTCATCGAGGCTATCGTATCTGCACCAAAACTATATTGCCCAGAATCAACATTAGTGGAAGAGTAAACTGGGACAGCATAGAGGTCACCTGGCTCAGTTGGTAATGCTGTTCTTCTTACATGGTTCGGTTCGCTAGCCGATGCACGTGTCTCTGCCATTCTAAAACTCGCTAGCTCAGTTGTTACTTGTCTCATGGTAGGCCTTTCTTCACCGTTCATATTCAGGCATTTCTTCGCAAGCTCGGCAAGTTCAACTACTTGTTCTGGCGTCCCCTCATTTACTACCCGAGCATCAAGAAGTGGGAACAGATTGGTATTTTCCATCGATGAAAGGAAATACGAAGCAATATTTCCTTGTTCTTCTGATCTCTCCATAGAAATGGGTTTTTTTCCTGTCAGGAGTTCTACTAGAACTACACCATAGCTATAAACATCACTTTTTTCTGTCAGTTGGCTTGTGTTGAAGTATTCTGGATCCAGATATCCTAAGGTCCCCAATACTAGTGTGTTTAACTCTGTCTGGTCCACGCTCTTTTGTCGAATTTCAGTTTCTGATATACTTAAAATTTCAAGCTTACCTCTGCCGATGAAGGCCTTGGGAGGGTCATAAGAAGTATTGCAGTTAACGTTATAGCCATACCCAACTCCATGAATGGAGCACCCTCCTGCTCCTCGATTATCATCATCACCTCCAACGGTTATACCGAACGGGTAAGGAATGCTAATGTTACCGCATCTGGCTTGACAACCTGGCTTTGTCTCACCAAATGCAGCTACTAACGATACTACCGGTAACCAGCAAGAGAGAGTCTGGATTAATAAGAACTTCCGTGAAAACATAGTTCGCAAGAATTTGCTAACTACTGCAATTAACTAGTTCTGGAGGAAGAAATGAATCATTTACCCATTTATGTGAACTTCTTAGAATATACAGTAAATAAAATATCAACCATCTTCACCAACTTGCGCATAGAGTTGAATAAACAAGAAAAGTACAACTGCAAGTTGAGCTCTGAAGATAAGTCGCACCACAGATTATGGTCAAATTAAGGAAAATTTGCACTACGACTGTCTCCAGCTCCAAGACTCCATTGTTAGTTGTTGTAAGGATTGAAACACGTAATGCCCATAAAATTCAGCTGAAGTACATCATTTTTCTTGTATCACATCTTTCCAAAAATTATTTTACTTTTTTAATTCGAGCCATATAACTGTTTGACCCCGCAACGTTTTGGTAGAGTGTGAAGTTCACTTATGCCAAGACTTAACATTTCCATATGAGTGATTGCATATTTAAACAAATAATATACAAAATGTGTACAACTTTACTGAAATAACATACAAAATGTGTGATTGTCATAAAAACCCATCAAGATCCATGAACCAATCATCTAGGGATGTTCATCGAGGCTATTGTATCTTCATCCAACGCATAATGTCCGGAATCAATGGCAGTGGAAGACATAAGTGGAACTGTATAGAGGTCTCTTGGTTCAGCTGGTAATACTGAGTTTGTTCCATTGTTTGGTTGACGAGCCCATACACGTGTTTCTACGCCTCTCAAACTCTCTAGTTCTGTTGTTACTCGTTTCATTGTCGGCCTTTCTTCACCCTTCAACTTCAGGCATCTCTTTGCAAGCTCAGCAACTGCAAGTACTTGTTCTGGCCTCCCTTCATTTACTACTCGGGCATCAAGAAGTGGGAGCAGATTATCTTCTTGCATGGACAAAATGAAATATGTTGCAAGATTTCTTAGTTCTCCGGATCTCTCCGAAAGAATTGGCTTCTTTCCTGTCAATATTTCTACAAGAACAACACCAAAGCTATAGACATCACTCTTCTCTGTCAGCTGCCCAGTCTGGTGGTATTCTGGATCCAAATATCCTCTGGTTCCTAATACAACTGTTGATAATTCTGTTTGGTCCAGCGGAATCAACCTTGAAGCTCCAAAGTCTGCTACTTTTGCAGTGTAATTTTCGTCAAGAAGCATGTTAGCAGACTTGACATCTCTGTGGATTATGGGGATAGCAGCTGCAGAATGTAAATAAGCAAGTGCACCTGCTGTTTCGACCGCAATCCTCAACCGGCTTTCCCAAGAAATGGAAGGCAACCCACTGTTGTGGTGGATATGCTGGGAGAGGGTGCCATTAGAAACATATTCATAAACAAGCAAAGGAACTTCAGTTTCTAAACAACACCCCAAGAGCTTCACCACATTTCGATGATTAATCTGAGTCAACATAAAAACCTCATTTATAAATTGTTCGATTTGGCTCTGGTCAACTATCTTGGATTTCTTAATGGCAACTGTATGATTATCCGGTAAGGTTCCCTTGTAAACGGTTCCATAGCCTCCTTGTCCGAGGATCAGACTCTCATTATAGTTGTTGGTTGCTAGTTTTAGCTCTTCTGCTGTGAAGATCTTTGAAGTCTCTACGCCACCTTCATTCGACAATATTTGTTGTTTTAATAGCAGCCCGCCATTTTGCTGAAAAAATTTCTCTTTCATTTTAATTAACCTTCTTTTTTTAATGATCAAATATAACCAAGAACTTGCAACAATGATAAACAAGAGCCCTGAACCAATACCTGCATTGACAATATACGTGAGTTCAATTAGTATGCATTTCAGATATTTAAATACCGCTGAAACAATGGGAGGAGACATTACCAAGAGTAACCCTTAGTATAGGAAACTGCTCTCTATCAATAATATTGCGATTGCAGCCTTTCCCATCTTTCCTCCCATCTCTGGAACTTCCAATTGGACAAGTACAGTTGTAGCTTCCCATGGTGTTAATGCAAATCCCCTCACAGGGGTTGCTGTTTTGATCTTCACACTCATTCACGTCTATCGAGCATAAAGATTTTGCACTTATCATTTCATTTGCAAATTAAATCAAGATTTGTCTCTATAATAAATCATAAAATTATGCTTATGAAAAGACATACCTTGACATCCAGGACTGATATAGGGGTTCCCCTTGTAACCATCATGACAAGTGCAACGATACCCTGGATTGTTTTCGGAATTGCTGCAGTAGCTGTTGTCCTGGCAAGCATAAGTGGCCAAATCTGTTTGTGCTTCTTCACACGTCTTACTCCCTACCGCCCAATCAAGAACAACGGGTATATTTCTAACTCTACTCTCAGCCAAAAGATCTGACGCAGAGAACGTATATTGTTCTTGATCAGCTAGGAACGCGTAACTGCAAGGATTGAAAGATAAGAAGCTAACGTTGACAACCCTTACCAACCCTGTGCTTAGCCACTTTATCCCCTTCGGAATAGTGTTCATGCAACATCCGCCGCCATCGCAGGAGCCCTCTTTTACAAAATCTTGACTAGCACATAATGACACACACTGGCTGGAGTAGTTCTTCTCGAGCTGATCTCGCCCTAAAATGGTTCCGCCTGAGTTGCACCCTATTGTAAATAGCCTGTTTTTCGTGTTCGAGAACGTAAACGGCGTCGAACCCAAATTTGATGTGACCCTCGAATCATCCAATACCAAATTACCAGCCATATTGTAACATAATGCAGCTACCACGTTCTTTTTTCGAATTTCAGTTTCTGATATACTTAAAATCTCAAGGTTACTGGTGCCAATAAAGGCCTTAGGAGGATCATAGGAAGTATTACAGTTGACGTTATAGCCGTACCCAACTCCATGAATGGAGCATCCTTGTGCTCCTCTGTAATCATCCTCACCTCCAACGGTTATACCAAACGGGTAAGGAATGCTGACGTTACCACATTTGGCTTGACAACCTGGCTTTGCCTCGCCGAACGCAGAAACCACCGGTGACAACAAGAACCAGCAAGAGATCAGGCAGATAAATAAGAGTCGTGGTAGAAACATATTTCTGGATAATATAAGAATCGGCCAATTACGTACTTCTGCTGGTTTGCTCTGACGAAGAAAATGGAGCTCTGTATTATTTAAGCTTTTTTGGAAGATGCGTAATTGACTTTTTCTACTTTCTATTCAATTGCATTGACATAAATATTGACTTTGAATCTGAGGGAATCCATGCACATTCTCACGAGTCAATGTCTTCTATTTTGTTGTTTTCTGAGAGCCATGAGTCATGTCTCAGTAAATGCATGAAATTTGTCAATCTAACTTCATCCACCAGCACACAATTGTTGAATAAACAAGAAAGTACAAATGCAAGTCGAGTTCTCCGGGAGTACAGATAAGTCTGAATGCATCAGCATTTTCTCGAATCTAAATAACTAGACTTTTCTTAGATGTACGGGCTACTTAACATACTCGTCGGTAACATGGTCTCACATTCGGCGAATTTCGATGATGGGCTATAATTTACGTATGTATGTATGTATTTATTTATTTATTTATTTATTTGAAGTAAATCGGGGATATTTTAGTCGAAAATTTTGAGAAAATTAGTGTTTTGGTAGGAGCAATTTTAGCATCGAGATTAGGAATTGACGAAATTAAAAAAGTTGGATCTCATTATATTTTCGTACGAGATAATTTTTTAGATTTTTTCAAGTACGTTTATCATTTTCGGATATTTTTATTTAAAGAGTTTCTGATGTGATCATAAGTTTTGGATCACTTAATTATTTTAATGAAGATTACTACGAGTCATAGAACTGCTCAACGAGATTTTTTTAACTTGAAAACATTATTTTATGGTAATTCAGAAGGTTGAAGTAATAACAGATTGGTAAAATTAGATTGTTTTTTTCTTTTTTCTTTTTTCTTTTAAGAAATAAGATAATTTTTTAATTGAATACATAAGATGGCTAAAAGTTTGAAGCAGGGAGAAATTTCCCACATTGAGGTGTTTAGATAAGATGTAACTTTTCGACTTAATTAAAATCTGGGATCACAAATTTATTAAACTTTTCGGAAAAAATATTAAATTTTTACAAAGCAAATTGATTTTGCTTCTGATATATGGAATTGATTTTTTCTTTCGGAGAAGCAGAAGCAAATTATTTTTATCAAGCAAAAAAACAAACCTTTTTGTAAGAGGGTGTTAAAAAGACGAGGGTACCCAAATACACCATAATCTTTTTGTTTCAACCTACAAGTCCTCTACCGAAAGTGATCGTCTATGGACACAATACAACTAATCGGTTTGTGTGATTGTATATGGATACGGATCGAGAAAATACAACAACAAGATAACTTGTGTGATTGACTATGAATACAACATCGAGACAATACGACAACGAAGTATGTTATTTGATAATAGGTTCGGACTTAACCAAACTCTATAGGATCACTATCAAGTAATACGGAGTTAACGTAAAGTGCAATTTACTTTAATTATAATAAAACAATTATAATGCGGAAAAGTAAAGTAAATGGCACAACAAGATTTTGTTAACGAGGAAACTGCAGATGCAGAAAAACCCCGGGACCTAGTCAAGAATTGAATACTCTCAGAATTAAGCCACTATATAAAATCTAAACCCAGTTCGTATAGTTGAGACCAAGCAGACTGCCCCAAGCTACTTAGTTCCCTCAGTATCCCTGCGCTTCCGACTTCAAGAGTCACGCACTAGTACAATTCCTTTGGATCGTATTCCAAACAGCAAAGGAACAACGAATCTGTTTGGTAACAACTTCTTAGATTCTTCTCAAGATAAAGATATCTTAAGTCATACGCAAAGGATCTTCTGTTTATTCTAATAAACTCCTTTGCCTGGTTAGATCAATCTAACTTTAACTATCGAAATAGTCAAGTCTAGATTCACATTCAATCAATGTAGATCTCAAAAAGAAACTATAAAGTGATGCCGATCTCACGCAACTAATCAATCGAATAAATTCGATTCTAGTTGGATCCCAGCCGATCAAGGTTTGTGCACACAACAAGATACTAAAACCAGTAAGAAATCTTCTTCGTCTTCAAATCTTCTTTAATCTTCAATAACCTGCACGGCACCACTTGAATCTCTTGTGATCAATCATGCACAAAATGGAGTCTGTTAACAATGGATTATCACAAGATGTCTTTAGATCTAACAAAAGTTCTAAAGATCCCGTCGATACTTCGATTTAGTTTGAGTGAATCTTATATCAGAAGAGGAGATTCTCAAGAATAAACAAACTAGGTGCAATCAAAGTTTCAACAACCGTTAGTCAATCAAATCAATCAAAAACTAATAACACTGAAATTATCTAGTTTCCCACCAACGGTACTCGTAGAGATTCTTGATCCCACAGAAGTATTCAAACGAGCAGTCGTAAGAATTTCACCTAATTAGGATACTTTCCTCTCTGAATAGACGGCTCCACCAGAAACAACAAGAAATGAAGTTTGCCTGGCTCTTAAGATAGTTTGCTAGAAATGCAAACTTAGGTATTTATAAACCAAGGATGTTTGGACATTAAGGAATTTCCAAAACCGAGAATATTCTCAAGATATGCAATGAATGGAAAGATTCGATTTTCATAATTCCAATAAAAGCTTGTCCAATATTTCCGAAATCTCTCAATAGAAAATCTCCAATTAGTAAATGCACATTACTAATTTTTATTCTCTAGAGATATGCATTTAATTGCTGGTAATTAAAGTATATAAAACCAAAAACCTTAATTAAAATATTCTCAATTTATTTCGGCATAGGATCACCTTGAATACTAAGGAGTATCTTTGAACAATAAATGATAAGAGTTACTGATCGTGTTCAAAGTATGTTGACATATTTTCACTGTAAATCCTTATTTCATATTCACATGGATTTACATTCTTGGAATCGGTCATACCACACTCCCAAACAAGTTTAGAATTGGTTTCCCAGTATTCCAAGACAACTATGTGATTGATCAACTACCAAACCACATACATGGGTTCAATCGGTTATACCAATCACTAGGATCAGTTATACCTGAATATGGAAATACTTGTGATTGGTCACACAAGTTACCAGGACCAGTTACAACAATTACCAAGATCGGTTTCTTTTACACATGGTAATTCTTGTGATCGGTCACACCAGTTACCAGGACCGACTACACCAATTACAAGGACCGATTACACATACTCATGATCGGTCACACCAATTACTAAGATTGCTCACACCAATTACAAGGATCGATCATACCAACACATGGTGATTACTTAGGATCGGTTATACCAATTAATAAAAACCAGTCAGTAACTGTTAAAAACCCGGTTTTCATTATATTTCTCCCTTTTCATCATTTGTAAACCATTTTTGAGCAATAATAATGAATTTCGAGCGTGTTTCCAACATGATGATGTGCTAATTCTCTCACAACCAAGGCAATGAGGAAGCTATTTATGCATGAATAATTGGTAAAAACAAAACAAAAAAAAATCTAAAAACAATTATTATTATTGCATAAATAGCTTCCTCATTTCCTTGGTTTTGAGAGAATTAGCACATCATATGTTGGAAACACGCTCGAAATTCATTATTATTGCTCAAAAATGGTTTACAAATGATGAAAAGGGAGAAATATAATGAAAACCGGGTTTGTAATAGTTATATGTGTTACAAACCAGAACGACCCACAGTATGTGTCACTGATACTATAGCAAATAAGTCTGCCTCTGATGTACGACCCTCGGCTGTAAGTCGTTATCACTGTAGAAAAGAGATTGTCTTTGTTGGTCTGTTCTTCAGCTATGCAGCAGCAGAAATGGTGACTCTCTGCAACTTTCAATTTCTCGCGCTCTGAGATGTTCTAAATCCTCCCCATTCTCTATCCCCCTTTATGAAACACCAGCACCCTTTATATAGCAATTAGCACCAAGAAATCTCGCTATAACTCAAGATAATTCTCTCTTAACTCGGCCTTGATGAAAAATATTTTGGGAATATTTTCTTTCCTGATTTAGCTTCTCACGCTGCTTCCCCACGCCAAATTACTCTCAACGCATCCAGTCATTGTCCAGAAGTGTTCCAACATGCAGCAGCCACGCGGAAATCTCTTGGTCACTCAATCAGGACTCGGAATGGAAAACCAACCCGTGATGCTCTGATTTCATATCTTGGGTTATCTAGCCAAATTTGATCGAAAAAAACACCCATACCAACTTTGTTATGACAAATCACATCTACCCATGAAGTTTCAGGGATTGAATCTCACTAAATCATGTCCAAACATCCGATTGAAAATCTGCCAGTTCTCTTCACCATTTTCCCGCCAAAACAAAATTTTGAATTTGTCAAAGAAGGTCACCCCTTATCCAGTGGTCGCCCCTTATCCGTTGCTGGAGTCCGAATAACATATGTCCTCCGGGGTGCCTTTAACAACTTTTTGAGCCGAATTTTCCATCAATATTTATTTCCAAAAAATACCTACAAACACACAGAACACCATAATAAGGACGAAAACAAGTACTAACAATACGAAACATTGAGGACAAACTAGACACATAAATGCGTCTATCAGTCATATCAAATCACAAGTCAGGCATTGTGATTAGTTATACCAGGATACGTACATAACATAGTTATGATCGGTTCTACCATCTCACACATATTGGTCATCCAAAGATTTGCAGTGAATAGTCGGACCAATAAGCCTAATGATTTTCCTTTCGATTCACGAAACAAGTTCATGAATGTACTTCCTTTAAACGAATGTAAAACATTGTTTCCAAGTATGAAATCTTCACCATAACCCATTCACATAATCATAACAATATATACAAGATTATGTCGATGTCATATCTACGAAGTTCAAAAGATAAGCGTTATACTCCGTAGTCTAATTCCCTAATACTATGATCATGTCACATCACTAGAGTATTATACAATATGTACAGTATATACAGCTTCGTAGTTATGTTTTCAATATAGCACGACTTGAAAGATACGTTAGGAATGAAACAGTTCAAGTCAATATTTCTAACCTCAAGTGGAAGGATGATGTCATCGTTGTAGTTCGCTACTTCTTCACATTCTTTAGGTCTTCGGAGTAATACTTGTATGTCTCAACATTCATAGACTTTATAATATAACCTAAACGAATTTGACTCTAGTACTTAATCAAGCGACTTTAGATGAGTTTTGACACACTAAGATATGACAACCAAATTTGACATACCAACGCTTGGTGAGTTCAACCGAGCTATGCTCTAACAATCTCTTCTTTTGTCAATTTTAGTGACAAAACTCTTATTACATATGGATAAACAAATTATAAAAGAATTCGTTTTACATACGCTTGTCAGTTTTGGTAGAACCGTGAAACCCATAATTGGTGACTTGATAGGATAATCAATCACATAGTTCTTGAAATTCAGGCGAACCAATTCTAAACTTGTTTGGAAGTGTGGAAAATCGTTTCCAAGATTGTAAGTATGAAAAAGGACTTGCAAAGTAAAGATGTCGACATACTTTGAACATGTGCAGTAACTCTTATAATTAATTGTTCAAAGATATTCCTAAATAGCTAAAGGAGAATCCTAGGATCGAAATAAATTGAGAATCTTTTAATTAAGGTTTCTTAGTTTTTATATGATATTTAATTTCCAATAATTAAATGCATATCTTTAGAAAATAATAATTAGTAATGTGCATTTACTGATTATAGATTTTTCTATTGGGATTTCGGTCAATATTTGGACAGTGCATTTCCAGGAGTTTTAAAAATTGATTTTATGTTTATTGCATATCTTTGAGAATATTCGGTTTTAGAAATTCCTTGGTGTCCAAACTTCCTTGTCTATAAATATTGAAGTTTGCATTTCTAGCAACTAATCCTCAGAGCCAGCAAAACTACCTTGTTGTGTTGTTACTGGTGGAGCCGCCTATTCGGAGAGCAAAGTAACCTAATTAGGCGAAATCTCTTACGGCTGCTCAGTTTAAAGATTTCTTTGGGATTGAGAAGCTCTACTAGTACCGTTGGTGGGAAACTAGATAATTGATTATTAGTTTTCGATTGATTTCATTGAATAACGGCTGTTGAACTTTGATTGCACCTAGTTTGTTTATGCTTGAGAATCTTCTCTTATGATATAAGATTCACTCATACTAGATCGAAGTTTCGACAGGGATCTTTAGACTGTTTGTATATCTAAAGACGTCTTGTGATAATCCAACATTAACAGACTCCGTTCTGTGTGTGATTGATCACAAGAGATTCAAGTTGATTGTGTGCAGGTGTTGATTGAAGATTAAAAAAGATTTGAAGACAAGAAGACTTTTTGGGTTCATAATCTTTGGTGTGCACAATACTTGTTTCGGATGGAAAGGGATCCAACTATAATCGGTTTATTTTTGTGATAGATTGGATTAATTAGTTAAGTAGATCGGCATCAATACACTTCTTTGTGATTAATAGTATTGATTGCATAGTCTAACAATTACTTCGGTAGTTGTTGAGAGATTGATCTAAGGACCCGACAAAGGAGTTTATTGGTTAAACGGAAGAGCGTTTGTCAAACTCATAGCACGTTGTTTGAAAAGAGTTGTTACCGAACAGATTTGTTGTTCATTTACTGTTTGGAATACGAACCAAAGGAATTGTTCCAAGTGCGTAACTTATTAACAAGGTGGAGGCACAGGGATACTGAGGGAACTAGGTGAACTATAGGTTTAGTTTTTTGGTCTCAACTACACGAAGTTGGTTTGATTTTGTATAGCGGCTTAATTCTGGACTAGATCCCGGTTTTTCTGCATTTGCGGTTTTCTCGTTAACAAAATATTTTTGTGTCATTTACTTTTATTTTCCGCAATCATAATTGTATTTATTATAATTTAAAGTAAATCGCACAAATGTTAGTTCATATTTTACTTGATAGACAATCCCTAGAGTTTGGTTAAGTCCGAACCTATTATCAAGTAAACATACTTCGTTGTTATATTGTCTCGATCTTGTATCCATAGTCAACCACACAAGTTATCTTGTTGTCGTATTGTCTCGATCTCGTATCCATAGACGATCACACGAAGTGTGGACCGATTAGTTGTACTGTCTCGACTCAGTCTATAGACAACCACTTTCGGATAAAGGACTTATAGGTGGAAAAGTTTTAGATTGAGGTATATTTTGGTACCCTCGTCTTTTCAATTAGTATCAGAGCAGGCAAACACGAAAAGATCTAACAATCTGTGTTTGGTGCGATCCAACCTATAAGAAATGAATTCGAGTTCTCATGAATCGACTTCGATTAACGTAATGCCAAGATTTGATTGATCAAACTATTTATGGTGAAAATTTGCTATGAGATCTTTTCTTCAATCACGAGACTTTAACACATGGCTATTAGTCGTCGATGGTTATGATCGCCCGAAAGTAGCAAATCGGAAACTGAGTTTAAACGCTTAGTAGATTACTCAACTGAAGAAATGGCTTTTGCTAAGCAGAATTCAGATGGTTTGAATGTTATTTTACATAATGTAAGTCGTGATCTACAACATCATGTATCAACATGCCTAACTTCAAAAGAAGCTTGGGATAATCTTCAGTCGTATTCGAAGGAAACACTTCAGAGAAAGAATCTAGACTTCAAACTCTATTATCCAACTGGTAAAACCTTCGAATGGATGACAACGACACTTTTGAAGAGTTTTACCTCAAACTCTCTGAGATAATTAATGCTTCTTTCTCTCTTGGAAAGACTATCTCTAAAAAAGACATAGTATGCAAAATTCTCAGATCGTTTCCATCAAGATACGATTATAAGAAACATGCAATCATAGAAGCAAATGATCTTTCAACACTCTCACGAAGCACACTCGTTGGAAAGTTAAAAATCTTTGATCATGAATCACAATCTATTCAAATTAAGGGAATTGCTTTTAAAGCTACAAAGATTCTGAAAGCTCCAATGGACAAAAATAGACATTTGGATGATTCAAATGAACAGATTGCAGAATTGTCTGATGATGAAATTGAACAATCATTATCATTGATCACTAGACAGTTTCGATATCTCTTAAAGAAAATGAGTAAGAGATTCATTAAAGATACTCATCGATCGTCTCGTCCACATGATCGTGTTCCAGTCAAGAAAGATCAGGAAAATGACGATGAATATCAGCTACAATGCTTCAAGTGTAAAGGGTTTGGTCATATTGCTAAAGACTGTCCCAATCTTAAGAAATACACTGGAGGCAAGGCACTGGCTGTAACTCTTGATGAGACCTCTGATTCATATGATTCTGAAGAAAAGGAAACAACTAATATTGCATTAGTTGTTAATCTTATTTCTTCCTCCTCCATCAGTGATTTACCCATTTTAAAAATGGACATGCTGATGTTTGTAAATCATCTAATGGTAAAGGGAAAAATAAGACAAAATGCAAAAATTGTCTCAAGAACAGAATTGCTAAAAGTTGCATATATATGCAACCTCAGTCAATCTCAAGATACTTCGTTAACCAGTGGTAACGAAAAGAGATTATTGCGTATGATACTAGATCAAGGACACTCTTGATTTCTAGATTCCGTAGTGATATAAAATCTCACACTAATACCACTTAAACGGTATTAGAACATCTTCCTTACTGTGTGCCAATTTTTGTGTAAGGAAGAAGAAAGTTCAAGGCACTTTTGTGTAAATTACGGGAATAAAATCTAGTAATTGAAAATATTTAAGATATTCGTATTTATGGGAATATTATATTTTCGAAAAAATATAACGAGATCCTTCTATTCTTTGGTCATTCCCTATCCGAACTATGGGTCTGGATCCAATGTCTTCTCTTAATAAGATGCTAGATCAGAAAGATCTCTTGAAGAATAAATCTGCATCATCTATGGACGAGAAATCAAGGAGTAAGATCAAAAAGAGAGATTGGCTTGGCAAGAAGGAAAGAGAGAATATGCTGAAGAAAGATCAGTGTATTGAAGCATTGACACACTTATCTGTTCAATCCAAGACCGAATTACATGTTCTTGCAGAATCCTTCTCGAAAATATCCCAACTGCAAGAAATTCTGGTCAAGCAACAAGGTTATCTACTGGAAGAATTTCACAAGTGGAAGTGTGAAAGTAATAACCTATCCTTCACCAGTGCTGAGACGAAGGAGTAAATCTAGAAAAATAGACTTCAGTTTTTGATTTCTTTCAATAATTGTAAAGTCTATTTTGAATAAAACTATCTTATTATTATGAATATGTAGTTTCAGGAAATCCTACACTACACCCCTCACAAGATTTCATTAACATTCAACTCATTTTTGGATTAACAATCTTAATTTTATTGACGAATCTTTGAACAATCTTACAAGAAAAGATAAAGGAATCAAGAATAACCACTGCTCTAAATTTTCTCTCTCCTATTTACTTGCTTCTCACTCAAAAAATATCTCTCTCCTTTCCTTTACAATCGAATGACTATTTATAGGGAAATACATAGTGGATGACAGCTAATCTGTCCTTTATTTTCGGATATGGCTTGCGACATTCTCGCAACCTTACAAATGTTAATCTCGCAAACTCCCTAATTTTCGCAGGACCATCACATTTTTTTCATGATTTAGCTGACGTCGTTTATTATGTCATTTCTGAAGCTGTTCTACGACATTGTCATGTTGTGTTGTTAATAATTTCGTTGAGGAATTATTGCTGCGAGATTCTGATCCTACATCTTGCCTCTTCTCACATCATTCTCTGCGAATAATTTCGCTGAGGCATTATTGCTGCGAGATTCTGATCCTACATCTTGCCTATTCTCATATCTTCTCTGCGAAGTAGAGAATGATGTGAGAAATGCTGCAGTTATCCATCACTTCATATTCTGCATTTATCACACGTATCCTTTCTCCCATCTGTTTCTTGACACGTCTTTTGTAACTGCTGCTTTTTAACCGCTCACGTCTTTTCGCATTAATCGTGTTTATCTTCTCGAGAAAAAATTTCCTCTATATATACTCTTTCTTACTCTCTTTTTCTCTCTTTTTATTTTCTCTGCAACTTCATCGTTCTTCTGCAAATTCCGCCATTGTAACTTTTTCTTCTTTCTTCTTCTTTCAATGTTTTTAATTTCTTTTTCATCTCCATACTGTTCCCTCTGTAGATCTTCTTCATTCGTAATTTTCTTCTTTTTTAATTTTTACGAATTAATCTTCCTGCTGGTGTTTTCCATGGATTCATCGAGGTTAGTTTTCTTTTTTCTTTCTTATGGGTTTTGCTGAAATTGATCCTCTTTACTTCCTTATTTGATGTTGTTTATGTGATTCACATACTGTTGTTATTTCAGCAAAAACGCCTCTAACACCAAATTTACGGTTCAGAACCCTAATATTTCCAAATCGCAGCATAAGGTTGTTGTAGGCAAAAGAAAGTCTGCGGATCAGAAGGTGGTAAGAAATATTGTTCTTTTCTAATAACAATATTGTTGCCTCTGTTTCTTATCCATATTGTGATTCGCAGGGTGATAAGGATGCCAACAAACCTCGCAAGAAATCTCGTCACCTCAAAACCGTTGAAACCTCTTTTCCATTTCACTTACTTATCCCTTCAAAATCTCCTGCAACATCTTCACAAGTTAAACCATTATCTCCGATTCGCGAAAAGGTTGCCTCAGATTTCATCCCTTCAACTGACCTTTCAATGATTGAAACCCCTCTTATTAATCCTTCTGTGAATGAAACTTCTTCTCCTTCTATTGATAATGTTTCCCAATCCTCTATCATTGCCAGTTATCTGCCTGAGCCTCTTCCTTTAAATATTGCTTTCATAGTTTTGTCTGTTGTTCTTGATGATGTTAAGAAGTCTCCCATTGATCCTGTCAAGTCTGGTGTTTGTGAAATTCTGAGTAACTATTTTGGCTCTGACAGAGTGATAGGTGCCAAATATTGCATAATTCTTTATCATTTTATTGGCACTTATCTCATTTTGTGTGCTTTAAATTCCCATTTTATGTCGAATCCTGTATTTTACAGTCTTCAAGAATAATTACTTAATACTAATTAATTTTTTGTTTTTAGGTAGTAAATAAAGCTTGGATCCTTAGAAGAGGAGATAAGGAGCAGAGAAATGGTGGCCAGAGACAACCAGGAACAAATTGGCATGGAGAGTGAAGGAAAAGTATCACACAAAAGTTGCACAATCCGCTTGGCTGAACCAAATGGTGGGCTTGGAAGAAAAATTATATAAAGACCCAATACCTTAGCCCACTTCCATCTCCAAACATCAAGCTTGATGCTCCTGCGCAATACCCAGCAACACTTCCACACGGTACACCAATAATCGATGCAATTGCTCGACACCTAATCACCTCATCTTTTCTATTCAATATCACTAATCGACCAGAAACCTAACTCCATCTTCCCCATATTTTTGTACTCAACCACCACCATTCTCACCCTCTCCATGTACTCCATCTCCCATCTGAAGCCAACCCCTCTTTGTACATGATATGCCTTCACCATCAATACCAATTAAACCATTTCTCTCCCTCATCCTATTTTATCTCAAACAGTAACCCTAGCTAGGGAAATTCATAGGTTGAGTAAAATTGTACCATTCAAGGAAGAGAAAAAATCTGAAATTGTCAAAGTAAGTGAAGATTGACGTATGATTTCATCTCTGAAACTCCCTCAATTGCAGCATGCTATGTGACGTCAATGGAGTGGTTGAAGACAGTGGAGTGTATCTCAGTTGTGTTTGGTGAGTAATTGACAAACCCTAAATTTCAGTTGTGTTGTTGAGAAATTAGAACCCAATTTTTTGGGTGAAATTGGTGTATAAATAGAGAGGGGTTTGTGATGTAAAAGACATGCCCGGAGTAGCCGGTGCACCAAGCCTTAGTAATAATTTAGGTTTATTTTCAGTTTCTCCATGTTTTAGTTTTCTTTTCTAACTAGGGTTGAGATGAAACCCCTAAATAATAAGAATTGTTTGATTTGGTTCTACTTTTTCTCCATGAATTTACATTGAAAAGCATGATTTAATCTCTGAATTCATATCAATTTACTCTCACCTTGTATGTCATGCATCCTTGGTAGTTTGATCAATTCTTTGATGTGTATTCACGCTTTGTAAACTGATTTAGTTGAATTTGTGATTACATATGCCTTAAACAGATAGGTAATGCTAGGAATTGACACTTATAGTTCAGTCTTTGATTGGTTGTGTCGTAACAAGACAACCAATGCTTGGGTTTGACAGATTTTTAGCTTCAGATTAATTCATCCATTTGTGCAAGTGATTTATCACTTCTTCAAGGTAGTTTGAGGCTAGAACTTCTATATCTCCTTGATTAAATGAGAACTAGTATATCGAATTAAGAAATTTCATGCATTTAGGCGGTAGATTCGACACCATAGTTATCTTTGTATTTGTTTTACATTTGTTGCTTTAGTATAATCATCAATCTTTGTCGTATCGACGCAAAAACACCCCCTTTTTGATTACTCCTTGTTAGAAGTCAGTTGTAGTAAGACCATAAAATCAACTCTACACCCACCTTGTCCCTGTGGATCGACCTGTATTTGCACTATACACAATAAGGCACTATGCACTTGCAGTTTATTGTAGGCTTGTTTAAAGTCCTACCAAGTTTTTGGCGCCGCTGCCGGGGACTCGGTAGCGGTGTGGTTGATGTTATTGGTTCCACTTTACTGATTTCCAGTTAATATTGTAAATATGTGCTAGATTTTCTTTTGTTGTAGTTGTGGCTTGTTCTTTAGCATATTAGTTGTAGTTTAATTTTAGTCATTCTGTTCACTTTCATTCTCATATCATTTCATTCTTAAAAAAAAGAAAAAAAATCGAAACCTGTAGCTGTGCTGTTGTAATGTAGTTTAGTCAGTCAATTTGTTCACATATTTTGCATCATCTTAAATATTTCTATCTTTGCATTATGTAACACATTTGCATCTTGCGATCTGTAACTGACTAATAGTTGCATCACATGATATTTTCGTGCATGTAGCTTCTAAATCAGCCTGTTGTAGCTTTGTAGTATTCTTCCATTTGTTATTTGTAGCGTAACTCTGTAGCATCTTAGTGATAGTTGTGTTCTGTAGCTTAGTTTGTGCATTTGTCTGTAATTCGTAGTTTAAAAGCAAATACCAATTGTCTATATCCATCGATAAGTTCAAGGTCTTGTAGGATTGCATTGTTTAGATGATCATTGTCACAGTGTCAACACCTGTTATGTCATTTCAGTAATAGACTTAGTGCGATTTTTAGAATTCAGTTGACAACATTCGAGCCTGAAAACGAAAAACCTGATTTGTCTATATCTCAGCTGCATTGTAACATCCATGATTTGATTGCTAAAACCATTATCTGTGCTAGCTGACCCTTGTGTAGTGCTAGGTGTTACTTAAGTCTGCATTAATTCAGTTCTTTTTGTTAAGCTAGGGAATTTTGCATCATTATCTTGTAGTGTAACTTAGTATAACGTGTGCCATTTCAGGCCTTCTGTCATCATCATTTATAGCCGTATCTGTAATTTTAAATCTCAATCATTCTCATCATCTGCATCTCATAGTAGTTCGCATCTAGTCGTATTCTGAACTCGTATCCTGCTATTATAGTTTACTCTAGACATAGTAAACCATTTGTTAGATACCCTGCATCGTGTTTCATCTGCAATCTGTAGCTTGGTTTGTACATTAGTTAATTCTCTTGGTTTTGTAGCCTTCAGCATACTGCCATCTGAAAATTTCAATTTAATTGTGTTTCTGTAATTTGTAATCTGCATCTTGTCACTTTGTACATAACTTAGTATAAGCATTCTTGCATTCTCTCATCCCATCCCCTATCCATCAGTGCACCGCTTGTTAGCTTCATCTTACATAACAAACAAAACCCCTTTTTGCCTGCCTGCAACATATCATTTCAGGTTCAGTGTATAGTAACAGTTTCATATTTGCTGTGTGTTTACATTTATGGGTACTGAAACTCTTTCTGAGTAACCAGGTACCTGCAAGGCTGAAATTCACAAGCAAAGGAGAAGAACAAAAAGGAGCAGCACAATCTGTGGAAGTGCCTAAATCCATTTTATACTGGCGGTATCATTCTCGAACCTTAAAGTTATTATCTCTGATAATTTCCATGATCGCTTGTTGAACTTGTTCTTTTGTTGTGCGCCCCCTTAATCTCAGCAGAACTCGTGCCTGTGTGCGTTTAGCCCTGAATCTTGTTGACATTACTATAAGCATTACTTCCCTGGTTTGCGTACTACTGCTTATCTGAAGTGCAGCATTGCAAAGATATATACACAAATTCTAGGGCTAGCCTTTTAATTCTCACGAGCATTGTTTTCCTGTATTGCTTGGTTATCTGATTGTTATTTGTTGAACCAGTCGCCTTGGTACCTTTGTGCATGAATCCATGATACTTGAAAGCATGCTACCTGCTAAATCTGTTGTGTTCTGTGTGCATAATTCTGAAAACTAGCTTTTGGTTCATATGATCTTAGCTTCCCTGTTTTGAAAAAATCGTTGGTTGTCTGAGTGTTGTAACATGCTTGATGTGTGCTAGGCTAAGATTGTTGCTTTTTGTGACCAAACTGATGGTCTAGATAGTCTTCATCAAGACTGCCTACTTCAAACCCCATTTCTCATTATTGACACACTTGTCCAAGTCGAGAAAATGGGTGATGATATCAGTCGGCCCCGTACTCTCCATGAGTACATGTATCCCACAAGAACAAGTCAGTTATCATGTATTGTCTTACCCCAGACTGATGGCTCATTTGAATTGGATGCAAGCATGATACAAATGCTTCCAATATTTCGAGGGGTTGAATCTGAAAACCCCTATCATCATGTTAGAGAGTTTGAGCAAATCTGTCGGACTATGCAGTTTGAAAATATGTCTGAGGACTCTCTAAAGTTGCGTTTGTTTACGTTTTCGTTAAAAGAAAGTGCCAAATCATGGTTTTACAGTCTGAGACCGCAGTCAATCACCACCTGGGACCAACTCACAACAAAAAATTTCAAAAAGTTCTTTTCATATCATAGAATCATCAGCATTCGTCAAAGTATTAATTGTTTTGTCCAGTTAGATGGAGAGACACTCTTTCATTACTTTGAACGGTTTAATGATTTGTTGTTTGAGTGTCCTCACCATGGCTTTGAGAAGTGGAGACCGGACGCAATTCTTTATGAAGGATTAAACTTTAATTCTCGAGTCATGGTTGAGTCTATGTGTAATGGCGAATTCATTGATAAAACTGTGGACGATGCATGGTCATTTTTAGCTGAACTAGCAGAACAAACCCATCAATGGGAACCCATTAGGGAAACCAGGATACTATCACATGATATGGGTAATTCCCATGAGTTAGAGTCTGATTTTGACTCTAATACAAACATGAATTGCATGACTAGGAGAGTCGAAGCTCCAGAAAAATGTAGAAATGCAAATGTTATTGTCCCTAGGTCCTGTACCCAAACTGAACTCCATGTTTGTATGTCGTGTGATAGCTCAGATCATTTGATTGAAAACTGCCCTGAATTGCATGGCCTGAGGCAATCTAGAAAACACATGTTGAAGCTCTCTATGACACACAAGACACCCACTCACAGACTTGCACTCCAGAATGGAAAAATCCATGTTACAATGATGATGATGAATTAAATTTTGAAAATAGTGTGCCCAGTCCTACTCGTGCAACTGATAATGAATATGAACCTCATGTAGAGAAAAATGAGTGGACTAAGGACACCAAAGCTGTTAATAGGGAAGAGTATGTGTATTACTCTGATGATGATATGAGGTTAGAGGATCTAGTTCTGCATGAAGATTAAATTTTGGAGTCATGTGACTCTGAATTGTTAGACCATAGTGTAGAGACCTCCATTGATAATGTCTCTTCTAATGTTGATATTCATCGCAATCAATATCCTGATGATTTTGGTACTGATTTGGGTCTTGTGCAATTGTTTTGTGAAAGTGAGCATGCTACACAACTTGTTTGTCACTTAGGGAATGCTGAATTTTCTGTCGACACCAATGATAATATGCATGAAAATAACTTTGATGTGTCTGATTCCCTTCCTAGGTTACAACATGATGTTTCTTCTGGTTTCCTTATGCATGAGACTGAAATTTTTGATGATGATGATTCTGAGTTGGGATTTTTTGATTTGTTCAATGAACATGAACATGAGCATGATATTGCACTTGTTTCTAACTTAGGGAGTGTTGAATCGTGTAATGATACAGATGAAAATAACCTAGACAGATCTGATTCCCTGCTTAAGTCACAACATGATTGCCTTAATGTCGGCCGAGAGCTTATTAAACCCACTTTGTGGACAGTTCCAAGCCTTGGGTTAGATTTGTGTGCTTCACAAGTCCTCTTGGACTATTTTTCGGCAAAATATGATACCTTTGAGGAGCCACAGTTGGAATGTGTATCTCTGCCCGTCCCTTACAATGTCCACTATAAATTAGACCTTGTGCATAATGCACCCCTGAAATTGGTAGATTTTGTGTCCAAAAGTATCTCTGTTGAAAAATCCAGGTTTGGGGGTGGCACATTTGGTTTTGCAGTCTTACTTGCACTTTCATGTTACATATGTGTAAGATTGTTGATGTTTATCCATGTCATTGTTTGGGTTGATCCTCAACTTTTTAGGTTGTATATATATGGTGAATTTTCTTTGTATATAATCCAGTAGGTATATGTTCAATTTCTCTATCTCGAGTCAGTCATGTCTTATTTTTCTTTTCTTGTATATATTGTGCTAATCCAATATGCTATCAGCTGAGCTCTTGTTGGATTCTAGCATTGAATAATGGAGTTCAAAACTTGCTTTCGTCGACGTCCGGTAATCTCTTTCCTTTTCTCTACTTAGCATGGTTCTCATGGTATGTTGCAGTTATTATTTTGTTTATCTTTAGAAACATTGAGGACAATGTTTAGTTTAGGTTTGGGGGTGAAGAGTAGATACCATGTTACTGTCACTGTCTTATAATTGAATCTGAACTCTGCCCTAAAATAATAATAATAATAATAATAATAATAATAAATGCCTTAGTGGCTCCCTTTTATATAAAAATAATAATAATAATAAACAACGGGTCCCCTAGCTCAGCTGGTCATCCCCGTTCCCCAAAGTTTAATGCGCTCCAGGAGGTCACGGGTTCGAGTCCCCAATGGCGTAATATTGCAGGAATTAACATGGAAGGTAGTGTTAGTTTTCCCCCCTTGTGACACAATCTCAGCCCTCCTCCCGCCGTTTCGGCTCCCTTGGCTAGGTTACCCATGAGGTTCGCTGGTAGATTAGCACAACAACCTGTTCAATTAATGTAATAGTATGTCGTTGGAGCTTAGCTTGTTAGGCTTCCAAGTAGTTTCATGTAATAATATCCATCCAATAATATAATAAAATAATAATAATAATAATAATAATAATAACTGCAATTATTAATAATGTTACTGTCACTGTGCCCAGCTTGTAGCTAGGTTACCAACACATTTCTTGTAATGTTACTCTTTTCCCTATTTTCAATAATAATAATAATAATAATAATAAAATTGAATAAATAGTTGAGCTCATCCATATTGATATGTGATGCCTGCACATATCTCTATATTAGGGTTCTCGATCTAGATGATGAGGCACTCGTTTGATAACTTTCTGATTCTAGCACTACAACATGTGAGTTCGATTTATATTTTTTTGAAACTTTTTGAACATGTGATCTGAAAATGCACTTGCACGTTCTATCAAGCATGTATAGCGTCTGATTTGCATAATCCGGTAGACTGTCAGTCATCTAGAATACCGATGTTGCCTCTTATTATAATGTTATTGTAATGTATCTTTTTGTTTTATGAAAAGTCGTATCGTCGTTGTATCATCTTGTCTTCGTGACTCCTTATTACAAAAAAAAAAAAAAAAAAAAAAAAAAAAAAAAATACAGAAAGCTTCAAAACAAAAAGAAAAAAAAAAGAAAGAAAAATCAGAAAAAAAAAAAATTTGATCCATAAAGTCAGTATTTCTTGCTTCAAAGTTGTCAATGTAAATAGTCAGTCAATGAGTATGTTGTAATTAGTCTTTGCATCTGTATTGTAAATAGTCTTGCAATAAGCAAAGTGGGGGTGTAGCTAGCTTACCTTTGAATCGGTTCAACTATCTCTTAGTATTGGCAGTCATGACTTAGGTTGATAAATCATTTTCTATGCATGATCATGATAGAATTACGCTTTACACTCTTATCACATGTTAACTATTCGAACTCTTGGATTTCAAAATAATTTTTGTGCTGGAATCAGTGTGTGTCACTTGTACCCTTGAAAGCTAGATTGACATATCCATTTTGTTGTGAAATAATCTCAGAATTGCAGGTGACACAGTTCATACAAAGCGAGCTCTCTTTTGACCTAGAACTTTGTGGGTATGTTCTATGCAAACCCTCACGAGACTTCAACTCGTCCAATAGGGACACTTAGTGGTTTAAAAGGCTTATTGCATTCGCTAACTGCAATCGAGAGACCAGCGACAGTGGTATAGGTAGGATTTCTCAGTTTTTGTTTTACTCGAGGACGAGTAAAATTCAGGTTTGGGGGTATTTGATAGGTGCCAAATATTGCATAATTCTTTATCATTTTATTGGCACTTATCTCATTTTGTATTCTTTAAATTCCTATTTTATGCCGAATCCTGTATTTTACAGTCTTCAAGAATAATTACTTAATACTAATTAATTTTGTGTTTTTAGGTAGTAAATAAAGCTTGGATCCTTAGAAGAGGAGATAAGGAGCAGAGAAATGGTGGCCAGAGACAACCAGGAACAAATTGGCATGGAGAGTGAAGGAAAAGTATCACACAAAAGTTGCGCAATCCGCTTGGCTGAACCAAATGGTGGGCTTGGAAGAAAAATTATCGAAAGACCCAATACCTTAGCCCACTTCCATCTCCAAACATCAAGCTTGATGCTCCTGCGCAACACCCAGCAACACTTCCACACGGTACACCAATAATCGATGCAACTGCTCGACACTGAATCACCTCATCTTTTCTATTCAATTTCACTAATCGACCAGAAACCTAACTTCATCTTCCCCATATCTGTGTACTCAACCACCACCATTCTCACCCTCTCCATGTACTCCATCTCCCATCTGAAGCCAACCCCTCTTTGTACATGATCTGCCTTCACCATCAATACCAATTAAACCATTTCTCTCCCTCATCCTATTTTATCTCAAACAGTAACCCTATCTAGGGAAATTCATAGGTTGAGTAAAATTGTACCATTCAAGGAAGAGAAGAAATCTAAAATTGTCAAAGTAAGTGAAGATTTCCGTATGATTTCATCTCTGAAACTCCCTCAATTGCAGCATGCTATGTGACGTCAATGGAGTGGTTGAAGACATTGGAGTGTATCTCAGTTGTGTTTGGTGAGTAATTGACAAACCCTAAATTTCAGTTGTGCTGTTGAGAAATTAGAACCCAATTTTGGGTGAAATTGGTGTATAAATAGAGAGGGGTTTGTGATGTAAAAGACATGCCCGGAGTAGCCGGTGCACCAAGCCTTAGTAATAATTTAGGTTTAATTTCAGTTTCTCCATGTTTTAGTTTTGTTTTCTAACTAGGGTTGAGATGAAACCCCTAAATAATAAGAATTGTTTGATTTGGTTCTACTTTTTCTCCATGAATTTACATTGAAAAGCATGATTTAATCTCTGAATTCATATCAATTTACTCTCACCTTGTATGCCATGCATCCTTGGTAGTTTGATCAATTCTTTGATGTGTATTCACGCTTTGTAAACTGATTTAGTTCAATTTGTGATTACCTATGCCTTAAACAGATAGGTAATGCTAGGAATTGACACTTATAGTTCAGTCTTTGATTGGTTGTGCCGTAACAAGACAACCAATGCTTGGGTTTGGCAGATTTTTAGCTTCAGGTTAATTCATCCATTTGTGCAAGTGATTTATCACTTCTTCAAGGTAGTTTGAGGCTAGAACTTCTATAGCTCCTTGATTAAATGAGAACTAGTATATTGAATCAAGAAATTCTATGCATTTAGGCGGTAGATTCGACACCATAGTTATCTTTGTATTTGTTTTACATTTGTTGCTTTAGTATAATCATCAATCTTTGTCGTATCGACGCAAAAACAACCCCCTTTTTGATTACTCCTTGTTAGAAGTCAGTTGTAGTAAGACCATAAAATCAACTCTACACCCACCTTGTCCCTGTGGATCGACCTGTGTTTGCACTATACACAATAAGGCATTGTGCACTTGCAGTTTATTGTAGGCTTGTTTAAATTCCTACCACAGAGCTGCTTCACAAATAACTTTTGAAAAAGAGATTGAAACCTTGAATAAGAATCTCCAAATGATGACTTTAGAGTAGAATGCTCTTCGTCTCGAAAATCAAAAGCTCCATAATGTTTCGCTGGATCGCGAAAATATTCGCAAGAAGAATGATGAACTGAGAGGTATGATTTCCTTACTTGTGTCTTCAATTTGCCTTTATGATGATTTTATGCTTTCCATATTTAATTATCCTTGAAATCCCTTTTTCGCGTGTTAAGCCTTAAATCAGAAACGAATAATGGAGAGATATCAATTTGAATCTGCTGTTGAAGAATCCCTTGTTGATAAAGAGATTTTGACGGATCAATATAACCAATTAGATAACCTCCATTCATATTATGTTGATCATATAAATAATCTTACCAATGAAAATACCCAATTAGTTCAGAGGCAAAATTTATTAAGTAATGATATATCTCGCCTCTCTTATTCTTTAACTAAAGCTAATCTAGGGATGGATGGAAACTTTATCAGATGAGAATAAAACTCTATCTCAAGAGAAGCGAACTTGTTTAAACAATATGGCGATATCTTCGCAACAACTTAGCATCCTTCAGAAAGTATGTGATAACCAAGAACAATCTCTTTGCTCTTTGAGAAATGAACTTAAAGGAGTAACGGAGTCATCCATCGCTGAAAGAGATACACTCATTCAAGGTAGAATAGCTTTAAGTGTAAAGGCGAACCAACTTAAAGAACAATATTCCAAATTAGAAGAATCTTATTCTTCACTTGCGAAGAAAAATGCCTTTCTTATTTCTAAAGAGAAAAATCTTCGATCTCGACTTAAAGGTTTAATTGGAGATAAATTTGATGATGCGATGAACCGTTGGGAGAATAGTTTCCTGACCTTGATTCAACACCTTATTTCGCAAAAGCAAGGTAGTCATAACAGTTTGACTGCCTTAACTATATTTTCTTTGTCATACCTTTTTGAGTTCTTCATCTTACTGAAATTTTGTTTTCTACTTTTTGCAGAGTCTGAGAAAAATCTTCATTCCTCCATTTCTGTTTTGGAGGCTAAATATGCCAAAATTTGCAAAGAAAATGCACTACTCGTCTCTGTCCTTACTGGTTCTCGCGACCGAGCAGAAAGAAGACTTGATTATCTTGCTTACTTTAAGGATATTCAAGATAGGAATCATCAGAGAGCACTTCTTCGTCAAGTTCATATCCGGGCTAAAGTTCTTGTGAATGATATTTTATTGTCCAAATTTCTTCCTCCTACATCAATCGAACCTTTGGAAGTATATCCTGCTGACAGTGATTATGATTATGAAAGTGGTGAAGAGAATAATCTTTTGGAAGATGAAGAAGAGATCCCTTCTAAGGAAACAAATGTTGTTGCTAATCAATATGGAAGCGAAAAAGAAATCCCCTCTAAAGAAGTAATTGCTGGCTATAATCAAGATGGAGGCGAAAAAGAAGTCCCTCTCAAAGAAATTATTGTTGGCGATAATGAGAACATTGGCGAAGAGTTTCTTATCTAGTTCTATCTTCTTGAACTGTTTCATCTTCATTATTTCTTGCGAATAATATTCTTCAACCAACTTTGGGATTAATTTTCTCTTTTAATATTTTGCTGGCGAGAAAGATAATGCCTCTTGTTTACTGATTCCCATACTTGCCTCTCATTATCTTTCTTGCGAGAAATGATCTGTTATGAATATTTATAAATATTTTGTTTTGTCATGTGGTCTTATTTTTCCTTCCTAATTAAAGGTCTTATTATGCCACCTCTTGTTATTGCGACAAAATCGCAGGACGTCCTTGCATTTTCATACAAAAACCCATTGATCTTGCCTTAACTTTTTCTTTTGTATTATTGCCTCTTCAGGATTGTTGCGACAATATGACAAGTCTAAATATTCTTGCGAAAATAAAGCCCCATGACATTGTCGTCGTGCGACGAAATCGCAGGACGTCTTCGCACTTTCATGCGAAAACCCATTGATCTCGTCTTATCTTTCTATTTAGTATTATTGCCTCTTCAGGATTGTCGCACAAATATGACAAGCCTTAATACCCTTGCGAGTAAAAAGCCTCATGACATTTGCGTCTTAAGACACTTATCAGCTCCCTAATGGAGGGTGCCGCCCTTATCTCCCCCCTGGTTGCCCCTTCAAGGAGGCGTACCTCTACCATACAAGGTTGGCTCCTCCCATCCGGTCTTAACAACAACCAGTTGTTTTTGCAGCCTCTTATCCCTTTTACCTATAGGGTTTATGGTTACGAGACTGCACCCTAAGTGGGGTTTTCTTCGGGCCGAGTGCAGTATAAGCCAAGACTTGTCAAGAATGGCAAGGTACGCTCCAGATGCCCCTGGAACTCTTGACTCAACCGTGTACCTCGGCGCCTTGGTCAGATTCTGCACTCCTTGGGAGAGTCCTTATTACCTTAGTCGCCCAACCTAAGTCATATGCTTAAGCTGAGAATCCAAGGTGCCTCTCCCGGATGGGCTTTATTGACCCCAAATCTCCATGACTCAGGTTCCGGGGCGGTGTAGCCTTTCCCTGAGCCATGCAACAGGTACCCCCTTATATGACGTACTTTAGGTCTTACATTTGCCTCTTGCGAAATTTTTCACGAACTAGGGTGTACGCCATAAAGGTTCGCCCCTTTCTCTTTTGTCATTGTTCTCTGATTATCTCTGCGAAAGTTTCGCATATCATGATCTTGTTTTGATATGAATAATCTCGCAACTATTCTTTCATTGAATGTTTATTCGCAATCGTTTTGTTGCGTCATACATAACTTCTCAAAGCTTCT
Source organism: Papaver somniferum (assembly GCF_003573695.1). NCBI lineage: Eukaryota > Viridiplantae > Streptophyta > Magnoliopsida > Ranunculales > Papaveraceae > Papaver > Papaver somniferum. The sequence continues at coordinate 123,996,403 of NC_039358.1, read as the reverse complement.
TATGGATAATATCTCTTTAAGTACAATCTGTTCCATGGTCTGTCAAGTCTATGACCAACATCTCTACCTTCTGGATCCATTAATTTATAAGCTCCTGTCCCAACTATCTCCTTAATGATGTAAGGTCCATCCCATTTTTTCGCTAACTTTCCACCATTTTCTCGCTGATATATTGGTGTCTCTCGCAGAACTAAATCTCCTGGTTGAAATTCGCGTACTTTGACACGTTTATTATATTCTCGGGCTAATCTTCGCTGATAATTCTCCATATGTTAAAGCTCTTTCTTTTTTCTTCTAACTCATCAAGTTTGCTTAAGATCAAACCCGCACTAAGATTTTTCTCCCAAGCTTCTCTCTTTGTCGTCGGAATAACAACTTCTGTTGGTAACACCGCTTCAACTCCGTATGTTAAACAAAAAGGTGACATTCCAGTAGCTTCTCTCCTAGTTGTGTTATAAGCCCATACTGCATTATGTACTTGTTCGCACCATGCTCTATGATGTCCTTCTAATTTTTTCTTTAATATATCTGCAATTGTTTTGTTTGTTGCCTCTGCCTGTCCATTAGCTTGTGGATACAGAGGAGTAGACTTTCCACATTTTATCTTAAATGCATTAAGTAACATTTCTATGTTCTGTCCTTCAAACTGTTTCCCATTATCAGATACCAACTGCGCGGGAATTCCGAATCTGCAAATGATATTTTCGAATATGAATGTAAAGATATCTTTGTCGCGAATATGTGTACTGCCTTTACTTCTGTCCATTTTGTGAAATAATCTGTTGCGACTATTAAGTATCTTCTTTGTCCAGATCCTGGTAAAAATGGCCCCACAATATCTAAGCCCCACTTTCCAAAAGGCCATACACTGGTTGAAGATGACAATGGTGCTCCAGGTGCATGTATTTTCTTTCCGTGCCGCTGACAATCTTCGCAACGTCTTGATATTTGTTTTGCATCTTCGTGCATGTATGGCCAGTAATAGCCTTGCATTTTTGCTCTATGTGCCAAAGATCTTCCCCCGCTATGATTGCCAGCATCCCCACTATGTAACATTTTTAGCACCTTTTCTCCTTCTTCTCGTGTCAAACATCTGAGTGATGGTCCATTAAAGGATTTTCGGTATAGCAGCCCATCTCTTAATTCATAATTTGTTGCGTGGCTTTTTACTTGTGTGCTTCCAATTTTTCTTGGTGTTTCTCCTTTCGCCAAATATGCATGAAGTTCTGTTCTCCAATCTGCGATATTGTTCGTTTGTTCTTCTTCTCCACCTTCTATCATCATTACGTTCTCTTCTTCTTTCTTTATTGATTGATGGTGACAGAAGTGTCTGTATTTTTATGCATCTCGCAGTTGGATCTGTCATCATGCTTGAGATGAAAGCAAAAGCGTCTGCGAGTCTGTTATCCTTCCTTGAAATGTGCCTCCATTTTATCTTTGGGATTTTCGCTGACAATTCTTCAACGAGCTTCTTGTATTTCTTCAAGGATGGTTCATTTGTAGTGTACTCTCCCTTTATTTGGCGAATAACTAGCTGCGAATCACTAGTGATCCTGGCATTTTCTAGTTTCATTTCTATTGCGAACTTTAAGGCATGTACCACAGCTTCATATTCCGTTTCGTTATTAGTGGATGCGAATTCCAATCTGAATGAAAAAGCCATCTTCGCTCCTTCTGGTGAAATTAAAACAATTCCAACCCCATTGCCTTCCCCATTTGATGATCCATCTACCAATATCTCCCATCTATTTGGTTCTGTTAATAAGTCTTTTGGATCTCCATGTTCTTCTTCTATATCCATCATCTCCTCCACCGCTTCATCATCTTCTAAAGGAAATTCTGCTAAGAAATCTGCGACAACTTGTGATTTTGGTGAAGATAATATTTCATACTTGATTTCGAAATGTCCTACTTGTGCATTCCATCTCTCCACCCTACCTGATCTTTTTGAATTCTTCATCACTGATTCAATTGGTACTTTTGTTAGCACCCTTATTTGTGTGCTTGAAAATATATGCGAAGTTTAAATGCGGCGTATACTAATGCTAAAATTAGCTTCTCAATTTTGAATAATTCCTCTCTGCAGCATTAAATGTTTTGATGATGTAATAAATGGGCTTTTCCACTCCTGCTCCGTTCGCAATAACGCTTAAAGCATGTGATGTTGTCGCAAGATAGATCAATAGTTCTTCTCCTGGTTCTGCCTTTTGTAAAATAGATGTATTCATGAGGTGTTATTTGATCCCTTGAAAAGCTTTTTCACATTCATCAGTCCATTTGAATTTCGCACCCTTCTTGAGTATATTGAAAAATGTTTACATTTGTCTGATGATCGCGAAATGAATCTTCCTAGCGAAGCTAAAAGTCCGTTCAATTTTTGTATATCCTTTATCGTTGCTGGTGTTGGCATGTCACGAACTGCTTGTACCTTTTCTGGATCAACTTGTATTCCTTCTTTTGATACAATGTATCCTAAAAATTTTCCCGATGCAACCCCAAAAATGCATTTTTCAGGGTTCAATTTAATGTTATGATGCCGCATCTGTTCAAAAATCTCCCTCAAATCTTGTACATGATCTTTGGCTTCTTTACTCCTCACCAACATGTCATCCACGTACACCTCTAATGTTTTGTGTATCCATTTCGCGAACACCTTCTCTACCATTCTTTGATATGTTGCTCCTGCATTTCGTAAACCAAACGGCATTTTTGTATAACAGTATAAACCTCTTGGAGCGAAAAAAAGCAGTATGCTCTTGATCTTCTTCAGCGAGAGGGATTTGGTTATAACCTTTGTACCCATCTAAAGAAGACACTCTATCATTTCCCGCTACTGATTCAACCATTTGAGGAATATCCGGCAATGGAAAACTATCTTTAGGACAAGCCTTGTTTAAATAAGTGAAATCTATGCAAATTCTTATCCCTTTATTTTTCTTTGGAACAATAACCATGTTTGCTATCCACTCTGGGTATTTATCTTCTCTTATAATTCCCGCCTCAAGCATTTTCTGTAATGCTTCTTCTATTTGAGGATGGTAGGTCGTTGCGATTTTTCTTATTCTCTGTTTAAATGGTCTCACATTCTTGTTAATCTCCAACTTATGACATGCAATTGACGGATCTATTCCAGGTATCTCATCCATGCTCCCCGCGAAAATATCTTTATATTCCCGCAAAAGATTGAGTTCTTTCTTCCTCTTCTGCATCCATCTTGGTTCCAATCCTCAGTATTAGGGGTTCTTCTATAGTCCCAACATTTACTTCTTTTGTTGGTTCTGCCGCAGTGTAACTGGCCTTGGGTTCTCCCATTGGTGTTGGCTCTTTTATCATCTTCGCAGGTCCATCTCCTTCCTCCGAAATTTCGCTGGGTATTCCTTTACCTTCTTTTGCTCTTATCATGTACACTCTAAATTCTCTTTTCTTTGCCTCCTTTGCTATTTTTCTGCGAAATTGTCGCTTTTTTGCTCGTCCTTCATAATGCTTTACTTCAATTTGATAACATAATTTCGCACTGTCAATATCTCCTCTAATTTCACCTACTCCATTTGGCATGGGGAACCTGATGCATTGATGCAACGTTGATGCTACAACTTTAATTGCGTGTATCCATGGCCTCCCCAACAACATGTTATATGGTGATTCCATATCCACAATGCATAGTGTCACTTGTGTTTCGATCTCTCCTAGTGGAATTCACACCACTATTTCTCCTTTAGGTTTTGTTGTGGATTTTCCAAGATATGTTGAACAAGACATTTCTTCATCTTTGAATCCCATTCCTTTGAACGCATGATAGAATATCATATCCACTGAACTTCCTGTATCGACTAAAGTTCTGTTCAATATCCATTCTTTCATGGATTTTGTTGTTGTCCCCTTCTCTTTTCGTGTAATAGGTATTGTAATAACCAATGCAGATGTGTAGTTCAAATTTTCTTTTGGTATTTCTGTTGCCATGAATGTGATTTTTTGCTTTTCCCAATCTTTCAAGGGTGATGTTTTTCTACCGCCATAACCTTCATTCCTTCAAAATATCGTTTATGTATCCTTCCTTTGATTTTTTCATGGAATTCATTAACCATTGTTTTTCTTATAATATTACACTCCAATCTTTTGTCATCTTCATTGACTCTAATCATTTTTCTTTTAACTAGTTCACTGATTTGTTTAATCACTTTCTTGATTTGAACAATCTCAACAACAATCTTCAATTTTCAATCTTCAGTTCCCTATTTCTAGCTCCATTATGTAGTTGCGGGAAATCCTACACTACACCCCTCACATGATTTCATTAACATTCAACTCATTTTTGGATTAAAAATCTTAATTTTATTGACGAATCTTTGAACAATCTTACAAGAAAAGATAAATGAATCAAGAATAACCACTGCTCTAAATTTTCTCTCTCCTATTTACTTGCTTCTCACTCAAAAAAGATCTTTGTCCTTTCCTTTACAACCGAATGACTATTTATAGGGAAATACATAGTGGATGACAGCTAATCTGTCCTTTATTTTCGGATATGGCTTGCAACATTCTCGTAACCTTACAAATGTTAATCTCGCAAACTCCCTAATTTTCGCAGGACCATCACATTTTTCTCATGATTTTGCTGACGTCGTTTATTATGTCATTTCTGAAGCTGTTCTGCGACATTGTCGTGTTGTGTTGTTAATAATTTCGCTGAGGCATTATTGCTGCGAGATTCTGATCCTACAGAAATTATTATTATTTTATAATATTTCTTGTGATAGTTTTTGGTTACATAGCCTGTGCTTGAATGCTTTATTTTATTGCTATCTATGTTTATGGGATGTTTGGTTTTGGTTTTATTACCTTGATATTCGATCTCATAATGTGTGAACCCTTATGGTTTGGGTAACCTTTTGATTTAGCGGGATTAAGTTCTAGCCCATGTTGGTAGGATTTATCAAAGGATCATGAGGGGTTCCGGTAGAAACAATATGTGAAAAAGTCACAATATGTTGAATCTTTTGGTTTAACATAAAAGCATATGTGTTTCGAGGTTTCAAATTTTGGATCGCATAGTTAAAACCGGTTTTCAATCTTTCTCTGGTAAAGGTTGCTCTTTTTTGTTGTCCTTTTTTTTTGGCGGGAGGATGACAACTTTAATGGGGGGAGTTCTAAGTGAACTTGCGCTTAATGACATATCTTAAGGGGAGAAGATGATGCAGAATTTGAGGTAAAAATCTTGTTAGTTAATTGTTTTCCTGTTTAAGAAAAGCATGATTTTATTTCATATCCTTATTTCTTTTGCTTAACAAAATTTCGGTACAATTAATGTTGATTCCATTATTTGTATATGGATGTTTGATTACGATTCAATTGTTTTCGGTTAAGAAAAACTATTGTTATCTTCCGTTATTATTTGGTATCAATTGTTTAGGCTTACAAACTTTCGGTGCAATTGCGATGCTATAATGTCTATGTTTGTTTCAATTGCTTCCGGTTAAGATAATTGATTATACAAGTTGATTTATTTGGTTTGTATGGATTGTTTATAGCTTAACAAAAGTGTTTCGGGATCATTTGTTTAGTCCAAGTGATTTCCGGATAAGAGAAACTAAGTTTTTCGTATCTTAGTTAGACTTATCAAATGTGAAGGTTTCGGTTATTCAAGTCTAACCGAATGCATTGACAAGAATTACTAGTTAACTAACCTAGTATTTGTCGTGTTTAAAAGTGAAAGGTCTAAGTTATTTTTGAGAATAATTAGAGCCTGATGAGAAAAATAAAGTTAATTATGATCTTTATTTTAGTCTTATCGAACAAGCGATTGTATTTGTACAATCGTTTTATCAAAAGAACAAAGGTACTTAGTCGATTTTTGATATGCTAAACTATTAGAGAAAATTGCTTCGGGAAATTGTTTCCTAAATAACATGTTAAAACCAAATTACTTGTAGTTTCGATTTTGATATTGGTTATCTAAAATGGTGTGCAAAACCCTCGTGCTCAACTCTTATAGGCTTGCAAACTCTCCTTGTGAGATTTGTAAGATCCCTTCGGTGTGTCCTTTATTTTTTTCGTTTTTTTGTCATTTTGTGACAAAAAGGGGGAGAAATATATGGAGTAAACAAGTGATATTGACTTGTTGTGAGTTGGTATCACTAAGGGAAGGACATTTGTGCTAAAACGTTTATTCTAACGAAAAGAGTGAAAACATAGACTAAGGGGGAGTCACATACCATATGATATGTAGTTATGAAGAACTACATGGAAATAACAAAGACGTGCGGATTGAAAATATACTTATCTTACCTTTAGAGGGAGTATTAACTTTGTTATTATAATGTCAGCAACGGCATTTAAGGATTGAATTTAATGCAGGTTTTGTGCTGTTGAACTTGGAATCAAGCGTATGTGTATAATGAATTTTTGTAATTTGTTTATCCATAATATGTAAGAGTTTTGTCACTAAAATTGACAAAGGGGGAGATTGTTAGAGCATAGCTCGGTTGAACCCACCAACCGTTGGTATGTCAAGTTTGGTTGTCATATTTTAGTGACTCAATACTCATTTAAAGAGTCGCTTGATTATATACTAGAGTCAACTTCGTATAGGTTAGCTTGAAAGTGTTAGGATATGATACTTACAAGTATTACATGAAGACTTGAAGAATGTGAATAAGTATGGAGCTACAACGACAACATCATTCTTCCTATTGAGGTAAGTAATATTTGACTTGAACTGTTTCATTCCCTTATGTATCTTTCAAGTCGTGCATATTGAAAACATAACTGCGAAGCTGTGTATGAAACTCTAGTTAGACATAGTATTAAGGAATACAATACGAGGTTTATTGCTTAACCATTAAACTTTGTATATAAGACATCGACATGATCATATGAATGCTATTGTGATTATGTATGGGTATGAGTGAATATTTCATCCTAGGAAACAATGTTTTACATCGTTCAAAGGAAGCAAGTTCATAAACTCGTTTTGTGAATCAAAAGGGAAATCGCTAAGCTTATTGGTATTGTTATTCATTGCAAATTTATTTTGAATTACCAATATGTGTGTTTAGTATAACCGATCATAAACTTGTTTATGTATCTTGGTAAAACTATTCACAAGGCCTGACTTATGTTTTGGTATGAATTTTATTAGTGAAACCGATCTTAAGTAATCACCCGGGATGGTATGATCGATGCCTTGTAAATAGCAACTTTTATCTAGTCATTGGGGAACCGATCCTAGTAAGAGGTGCAACAATTTTACAAGAGGGAATTGATCCTTGTAAAAGGTGCAACAAGTTTTTAGTAGATGGGGGAACCGATCCTATGAACATGTGCAACAAGTTTGTAGTTTTGGGGGAACCAATCCTATGGACATGTGCAACCGAATACAGGTAGTTATCATAAGTTGTTGGGAATCGATCCTAGTACCTAGTCAACCGAATTTTGGTAACTAGTGTGACTATGCAAAGTACTCACATGGAGGTAGAACCGAACTTGATTTGATAGAACTGTGAAACCCATAATTGGTGATTTGATAGGATAATCAATCACATAGTTCTTGAAATTCAAACGAACCAATTCTGAACTTTTTTGGAAGTGTGGCAAATCGTTTCCAAGATTGTAAGTATGAAAAAGGACTTGCAAAGTAAAAATGTCGACATACTTTGAACATGCGCAGTAACTTTTATCATTAATTGTTCAAAGATATTCCTTAATAGCTAAAGGTGAAGTCCAGGATCGAAATAAATTGAGAATCTTTTAATTAAGGTTTCTTAGTTTTTATATTATATTTAATTCCCAGCAATTAAATGCATATCTTTAGAAAATAACAATTAGTAATGTGCATTTACTGATTATAGATTTTTCTATTGGGATTTCGGTCAATATTTGGACAGTGCATTTCCAGGAGTTATGAAAACCGATTTTGTGTTTATTGCATATCTTTGAGAATATTTGGTTTTGGAAATTACTTGGTGTCCAAACTTCCTTGTCTATAATATTGAAGTTTGCATTTCTATCAAACTAATCCTCAGAGCCAGCAAAGCTACTTAGTTGTGTTGTTACTGGTGGAGCCGCTTATTCGGAGAGGAAAGTAACCTAATTAGGCGAAATCTCTTACGGCCGCTCAGTTTAAAGACTTCTTTGGGATTGAGAAGATCTATTAGTACTGTTGGTAGGAAACTAGATAATTTCAATTTATTATTAGGTTTTGATTGATTTGATTGACTAACGGTTGTTGAACTTTGATTGCACCTAGCTTGTTTATGCTTGAGAATCTTCTCTTCTGATATAAGATTCACTCAAACTAGATCGAAGTTTCGACGGGGATCTTTAGAATGTTTGTCGATCTAAAGACGTCTTGTGATAATCCAACGTTAACAGACTCGTTTTTGTGTGTGATTGATCACAAGAGATTCAAGTTGATTGTGTGCAGGTGCTGCTTGAATATTAAAGAAGATTTGAAGACAAGAAAACTTTTTGGGGTTCATAATCTTTGGTGTGCACAATACTTGTTTCGGCTGGAAAGGGATCCAACTATAATCGGTTTATCTTTGTGATAGATTGGATTGATTAGTTGAGTAGATCGACATCAATACACTTCTTTGTGATTAATAATATTGATTGCATAGTCTAACAATTACTTCGGTAGTTGTTGAGATATTGATCTAAGGACCCGACAAAGGAGTTTATTGGTTAAACGGAAGAGCCTTTGTCAAACTCATATCACGTTGTTTGAAAAGAGTTGTTACTGAACAGATTTGTTATTCCTTTACTGTTTGGAATACGAACCAAAGGAATTGTTCCAAGTGCGTGACTTATTAACAAGTTGGAGGCGCATGGATACTGAGGGAACTAGGTGAACTATAGGTTTAGTTGCTTGGTCTCAACTATATGAAGTTAGTTTGATTTTGTATAGCGGCTTAATTCTGAGAGTATTCAATTCTGGACTAGATCCCGGGGTTTTTCTGCATTTGCGGTTTCCTCGTTAACAAAATCTTGATGTGTCATTTACTTATATTTTCCGCAATTATAATTGTGTTTATTATAATTTAAAGTAAATCACACAAACGTTAATTCTTATTTTACTTGATAAACAATCCCTAGAGTTTGGTTAAGTCCGAACCTATTATCAAGTAAACATACTTCGTTGTTGTATCATCTCGATTTTGTATCCATAGTCAATCACACAAGTTATCTTGTTGTCGTATTGTCTCGATCTCGTATTCATAGACGATCACACGAAGTGTGAACCGATTAGTTGTATTGTCTCGACTCAGTCTATAGACAATCACTTTCGGTGAAAGGACTTATAGGTGGAAAAGTTTTAGATTGAGGTATATTTGGGTAACCTCGTCTTTTCAAAAGCTTTTACTCCCCCTAAAGGTAAGCTAGGTAAATATTCAATCCGAACATCTTTGTTATTCCGCTTTTTGTAGTCAGAATACTACAACAGCAACATGATATGTTTCTCCCCTTAGTCAATGCTTTAATCTTTCATTAGATATAACGTTTAAGCACGATTGTCCTTTCCTTAGTGATTGAAAATCACTTGTTTACTCCATATATTTCTCCCCCTTTTGTCACAAAAATGACAAAGGTTCGAGTAAATAAAGGACAAACTGAAAGGATCTTACAAATCTAAAAGACTTGTAAACAACCTATAAGAGTTAAGCACGAAGGTTTCACATACCACTTTTGATAACCAATTAAAACTGAAACTACAAGTAATTTAGTTTTAATATGTTATCAAGGAAACAATTGCCCGAAGCAATTTTCCCTAATAGTTTAACAAATCGACTAAGAAACTTAATTCCCTTGTTAAACCGATTGCGTATGCACAATCGCTTATTTCGATATGACCAAAATAAAGATCAGAATTAACTTTATTTCTCTCATCAGGTTCTAATTATTCAGGGGAATTAGTCATTTATATCCCAAATTTGTGGGCCGATATACATTCTTGGCCCGTTTTTTTCAAAACTTGTAAAACTGCCCTGCCGTTTAAAGTTACCGGTCAAAGATGGTTGAGAAGTGGGGACTAGCTGAGCTGTCAGTTGAAGGTACAGGTGTTGTGCGGATGTTAATATCTAGTAAATGAAAAAAGACGCATACAACCTTCCTTCTTTGTTTCAACTCTATGTGAAGATCAGAAGAAATATTTCGTTGGTAGAGAAGATGGTGGGAGAGCAGAGAGAACAATCTGATTTGAGAAGATTACAAGCATGAATTTAGGATATATCCCAAACTAATTCAACTGATGTATCCTTATCAAGAAATTTCGCGCCACAAATTGGTTAGGGTTTCTATCAGATTTTTGTTACTCTATCACTATATAAAGAACCAAGATCTAAGTTTGTTTTCTATGCCTAAACCAGTTGATAGAGGGTATTTTCTAGTGAAAACCTAAGTAATTTCTGTCGTGTAATTTCTGTCTTTTTGAAGAAATGGGGAAGAAGATAATGGTTGATGAAGGATTAATGAACAATAACACTGCCGCAACTCCAAGAAGGTATATTTTCACGAACTTAACTATGTTTCTCTTCTTTGTTGTTATGAAATTTGGGTTTTTTGTTTAGTATAGGGTTTAAATTTAAGGATTTTCAAATCGATTTGAAAATTAGGGTTTTCCAATTTATGAATTTTTGCAATTAGGTCTGTATAGTTGGTTATGAGTTGTTCCTGAAATGGTATATATTCTGTTGTTGAACATGATATGTGTTTTGCTACTGAAATGGTCTATTAATGGTACTTTGTGGGTATGTTATCAGTCTGAAATTGTCATTAGATTCGCAAAAATGATTTTGTCAGGTTTGAGAACATCTGTTTTATTAGCCTGCTTGTTGTATGTGAACTGTGGTTTTACTCGTTCGATCGAAAATAGTCTTTAAAGAATCCATCTAATTTTATGAAAGGTTTAAAGATGATTTTGATTAGAAAGTTATATTTTTATATTTGTGTGGTTGTAGTAGAAGGGGTTTGTGAGATTACATCTCATTAATGAGTTCCTGAAATTGAATCTTCTTTTTGTTATCCTTTTGTCTCTAGATTTATGGGTGTTTCTGAGATTACATCTCATTACTTAGACCATTATACTTGGTTTTTGATAATATGTAGATGTTTATTTTGGTATTGGTATGTTGCATCATGTTTAAGAATTACGAGATTGGTTTTTATTCAAGTGTTTTACAAGCACTTTCACCAAAAAAATTGCAGTGGTCTAGCCAGGGTCTCTTAAACTAGTATTGACTGATACTTACGAGATTGAGAAAGTTGACTGATCATATATGCTATACGCATTTTCTGCTGAAGTTTTACGTTCAGGCACTTGTGTATCTATTTTGTTTAGTTATTTTAGCATTTTTGTTTATGAATTTTATTGTACATATCTGTTATAACTTAATAACTTATTATGAAAATTCTCTTGCAGTCACATGGAACCTGATTCTGGGCATATAGTTACAAATAGTTGGAAACAGGCCCAAGCAAATAACAGGTTAGATGTCTCTTCTGTCATGTTCTGTTATTCAAGATGATATGCTTTTATTTAGTTAGTAAACTGATTAATTTCAATGTATTGACGTTAATTTCTAGAGAGATATGCCTACCCCTCATGATTCTATTACCATTTTGCATGATTTTTAATGATATTTTGTCGTGTTAAACCATGCTTTACCTAATTCTTAGAACCTCTTGTCAAAGTGATCATATTCTGTTCTAAAATTCGTTTTTTTTAGCATATGATGAATATCTGATAGTGGTAATGCGAGTTTGCACCTGTATCCGAGTTTGCTGGTAATGTGTGTAGCACTTCATATCAATGACCGGCATGTTCACATTTGAACAAAGATTTCTGTGGTGTGTTGGCTTGTAGTTTTATTTTGTTTCGTACTTTCATCTTGATCACTTTGCTGTGTTACTGTTTAATGCTTCAGATAAAAAGTATCTTTCTTAGCTAATAATTGCTTTGGTGCATATATTTTTGTTTAATTTGTTAGATGGCTAGGCAGTTAAAATCTAGCACACTGTGAGCTGCTATTTAGTTTTCCTCTTGCCACAGTTTAGTTTCTTTCCTATTGGTGTATGTGCCTATGCTTAATGTCTCCCTCTGTTTCATCTTCCTACATTTTTAATCAGTCTTTTGTCTAAGCATAATCAAAAGAGAGATTACTTCCATGATACAATATATTCTTTTCACTGGCCCTGTTATTGGTCTATTGCTTACAGTTTGATTGTTTGTCTGCTAGTGTGATAATATGATGTATGTTGGTGATATTTTTTTTTTAGCATATGATGAATATCTTTTAGTGATAATGCTCTTTTGTTATGTAACAGGGATTCAACACCTCAGAAAGGGCCAAGGGTAACTTTATCTCACAGGAAAAGCCCGAGGCTGATTGAAAAAGCTAAAAACACAGTTGGTGTTAATTTAGCAAAGATGGTTCTGGATTTTGAGAACCATGTTGAGGAGCCGACACAGGCTAGTAGTCAGGGCATTGTGAATCTAGATGATGATTCACAAGGTACTGAATTCTGGAAATCAGCCGCGGATAAAGTAGATCTTGTTGAAGAAGCTGTCAATGCGACTAAGGAATCAGTGTTGCACCTTCAGAATCTTAATGCAGATGATTGTCACCCGGAAGACCAACCATGGAGCCAACCACTCATATACAGTGAGGGTGAAGATGATGCAGATTGGAAGGAGTTTTTACACAATTTTAGTATGAAAAGCAGTGTTGGTAAGGATAGTGAGGAAGATGATGAAGGTAATGTTCATATTTTGAAATTTTAGAATTCATCGATTATGTTATGTTTACAATTTGATATTAATGTGTATTTGTATAGCCTCTGAACATGTAGATGATCATTATGACCAGTTGTTGGAGACGGATGATGAAGTTGAAGGTAGTGTTGGTTTCTCTTTTAAAATTGGTTTTTATAATGATATAATGATACCCGATGTGTTAATTACTTTTTACTTGTTGATTGTCATGACTTGCAGTTGTCAAAGAAGTTAAGGAACCACTGATTGATTTTGAGATTGAAAAGGGTACAGGGAAGGAAATTGCTAATGGATCAGAAGATGATTATGGTCCTGAAATGGTTGGTAGGCCATTACCTAATCATGAAGTTAGAGTGGTTGATAATGGGCAACATTGGTTTGATGACAGTGATTTTGAAGATTTCCTTGTTGCTGCTGATTCAGTGGATAATGAGTTATTCCCTGAACCAGAAAATGAAATACAAGTTGTAGTTGATGACAGAATTGATGAGGGGATGGAATTTCCAGACAAGACCGCTTTTAAGAAACATCTCAGAAAATACTGTGTATCTACTAGGACAGAATGCAGGTTTAGTAAGAGTGATAATATTAGAATCAAGGCTGTGTGTAAAGGCTTTGGAGAGCCCATTCTATGTCCGTGGTATATATCTGCAAGGAGGATCCCTGGTGAGGCGACTTGGAGCATAAGAGATTTCCACTTGCACCACACTTGTATTGGGGATCCTTATGGGAGGAATTCATGTGCAAATCCAGAATTTGTAGCTCAACATGTGATCAACAAGCTAAGGGAGTCACATGGAAAGAATGTACCTAAACCTTCTGAGATTGCTGCCGAGTTTTGGACAAGCCACAACACCTTGATCCCGTATCACGTTGCATGGAAGGCTAGAAACAATGTGTTGGAGAGGATAAACGGAAGCTTTGATGAGAGTTTTAGACTCATACCAAGTCTGTGTGAAATGATCAAAAGGACTAATCCCGGATCAATTGCTACTTTCACTTACGGAAGGTAATATTATTTCTTTAATTGTTCGTAAAATTGATTAGTTTGAGTTCTAGTTTTAAAACTTTCCTTGTTTCTTCGTGCAGAGACAATCGCTTTGAATCTGTGACCATATCTTTTGATGCCCCAATGAGGGGTTTTATAAATGGTTGTAGAAATGTGGTTGGGCTGGATGGTTGTCACCTGAAGGGAAAGTATGGTGGTTGTCTACTATCTGCCACTGCTCTTGATGGGCAGAATGGATTGGTTCCTTTGGGTATCATGGTTTGTAGAAACGAGTGTGCGGAGAACTGGTTCTTGTTCTTGAATAATCTCAAGCATAGATTGGTTGATTATCCCGTTGAGCCAATCAACTTCATATCTGATAGACAGAAGGGTTTGAGAGACGCTGTCCAAAAGTTGTTCCCTACTTCACCACATAGGTTCTGCTTCAGGTTACAAACTAACCTCCAACCTGATCATTTTATTGTTACAAAATACATAAAGTATGTTCTATATTCATGGCAGGCACATGTATGCAAACTTCAAAATGCACTACAAGGGATCTAAACTACACACACTATTCTGGAATGCTGCTAGAGCTTATAAGCCTAAACACTTTCAGGTTTGTTTTAGTCCGTAAATGAAATGAGTGACATTTTTTATTCTTAGAAAGTAAAATTCTTGTAACACTAAATATGTTTCAACTGTAGGCACACATGGATAGTATGATGTCAGAGAGTGTTAGTGCTTGTCAGTATTTGATGGGCGAGGATCCTAAAAGCTGGTGCAGGGCCTTTTTTGACCACAAGAGCGCTTGTGAACACTTGAGTAACAACTTTTCTGAAAGTTTCAATAACATGATAACCAACATTAGGGAGAAACCTGTCTGCAAGCTAGTTTTGATGTATGGACAGCTGGTGATGGGGCTGTTTTACAAGAGAAGAAATGCTTGTGTTGGATGGGATTCTGGGGATTTGGTTCCTACTGCCAAAAAATTATTGAAGAAGATGTTTAAGAAAACGGGGGAATATAAGGTAGAAAGAGTGGTTGCTGGCAAGCTTTATGAAGTCACAAGCATACATAATACAATATTCACTGTTGACCTTGAGAAACATACTTGCAGCTGCATGCAATGGCAGCTGAGGGGTTTCCCCTGTCAACACGCAGTCTGTGCTCTGCAGCAAATCAGGCCCAATTGGGTTGAGTAAGTGTGCATAACACATGTAGTTTTATCTATGATTTTTTCTTTATTACCAATATATGAAATGTTAAACCTGTTTGTTTTTCTTGTGTGCATTTTTATAGGTATTGTGCCAGATATTACTCAGTGGATAACTACAGGACCACCTATTCCCCTGATATGGTGCCATTGGAAGGGCCTGAGGACTGGGATGAGGTTTTTTCCTAACTATCAACTATTCATGTTTAATTGTCCTTAATTGGATCTGATTTATGTTTGCACTATGAACTTAGACAACCTTTTACATTACATTATTAGGTTTACCTTAAATATATGTGTGTATCTACTTAAAAGTACAATTGTGATACATGAATTCAAAGTGGGGGTAGGAAAATATATGTGTGTATCTGAACTCAATTCTTCTCAATTCTTGTATGAACCCTGTACCTAGCTACTTAATGGATTTTAGTGTTTGGATGTCGGATTCCAGACCCTCCAGTAACATATATAGTGTAGATATTTAGGATGTTTAATTTTTGCGGCAGCTAAGTAATCATTTTTAGTATTATGCAATATTAACTTCCTTTGTTCTTCTCTTATACAGCCAAGAACAACTATTGTTCCTCCATTGCTCATTAGGAAACCAGGCCGGCCTAGGAAGAACAGAAGGAAGGCCTATAATGAGACCCTATCCGAGAAGAAAGTCAGGTGTTGCAGCAAATGCAAGCTGCCTGGTCACAACAAGACAACTTGTCCTGGTGGTGCAGTTGGCTCTAATACAAAGAGAAATAGGTCTACATCTGAAGAAGGCGGACTGGCATTTCAATCCCAGTCATCATCACAAGCTGGAAGTGCTGGTGGTTCTATGCCTGCAACGAAGAAGCCAAGAAGATTTACTTGAAACTAGTTTTGGTTAGGATGTCTTTTGTTTGCTTTCAAGTGAGACCTATAAAACTTCATGCATTTGCTCTGTTTATTTGGTTATGTTTTAGATTAGCTTTTACTTTGTTAGGATATTAGCTATCTCCCAGAGATATTTTTTTTGGATGTTTTGAGTATTGGATCTTTGATTCAATGTTATCAATAAATGGTAGTGTTAGTGTCGTTAGCTTGCCTTGCTCTATTTTTACGATTTTATGGTTTTTCTATCTGGCTTCTAACAGGTGAAGAAGACAAAGTTTGTCGATGAGATCCTCCTGAAGAAACGAGGAAACAAGTTTAACTGAAGGGTATATTGGGCATCTCAGGTCATCCTAAATCTTCCACATGTCAGTTAACACCAGTTAACTTGTAACTGGATGGAAATCTTTGTAACGGGATTAATTTGTAAGTTTTGAAAAAAACGGGATTATTTCGTAAACAACTTAAGAAACTGGGACATATGTGTAAATGACCCATTATTCAGATTATAACTTAGACCTTTCCCTTTAGACAAGACAAACACTAGGTTAGTTAACTAGTTTTTCTTGTCAAGGCATTCAATTAGACTTAATAACCGAATCCTCCAATTTGATAAGTCTAACTAAGATCAGAATTAACTTGGTTTCTCTTATCCGGAATCAATTTGGACTAAACAAATGATCCCATATTTTGTTAAGCCATAAACAATACATACAAACCAAAAAAATTTGACTTGCACATTATTTTCTTAACCGGAAGGAATTGAAACAAACATAGACATTATAGCACCGCAATTGCACCGAATTTCGTTAAGCAAAAACACTTGATACGCAACAATAAAGAAGATACCAAACAATAAGCCAAATGGATTGACACAATTTTTCTTAACCGGGAACAATTGAGTCATACACACACATCCATACATAATATAATGGAATATATCAATTATACCGAAATTTTGTTAAGCAAAAGAAAAATATATGCAATATAAACAGGCTTTTCTTAAACAGGAAAACGATTAATTAACAAATCCATTACCTCAAATTTCGCAGCCTCTTCTCCCAGAAAGATATATCATTAATCGCAAGTTCAATAAGAACTTCCCCCAGTGTGTTGTCATCCTCTCGCAAGAACAAAAGAACAACAACAAAAGCAACATTTACCAGAGAAAGGTTGAATCGGTTTTAACTAATGTGTGCCAATAGAAAAAGTTGAAAACCTGAAACACATATGTTATGCTAAACAAAACTCATGTAAACATAAACTGATTCAACATATTGTGACTTTTCACATATGAGTTTCAATCGGAACATCTTATGATCCTTTGATAAAGCATACCAACATGGGCTAGAACTTAATCCCGCTAAATCAAAATGTCACAAAAACCATAAAGGTCACATCATATGAGATTGAATATTAAGGTTAATGAAAACCGGAATCAAACATGTCATAAATCAAATACACAGAGCAAAAATATATATAAGCATTCATTCACAGGCTATGTAATCGGTAACTATCACAAGAAAAAAAAACAAGATTGAGCGACACAGTATATAAAAAGTCACGTTAGGAGAGAGAAACCTCGAGATGGTGCGATTTGAAGGCGATTTTTAGGTTTAGGTTTTTTGTGGTTGTTTCCTCCTCTCTCCGCCTCTGACGACGGTATGTCGATGGCGTCAGGTGGCTTTCCACCTCTGCTGAACGGCTCCGGTGATGCAGAGGGTTACCCTAAAGGAGATCTCAATAGTTCACTTCGTTATGGTGTTGATAGTGGTGTCTCTGGTACACCGAAGACTGTTCCTACTCCGTCTCTCTCTGAAGATACACCAAAATTTGGTTCAATTACGTGGTTGGATTTTTTTTCTCTGAGAATAAGTCTCATCCTAAAGAGGCTGAGCTGAATTTTAGAAATCCAGCTATAGTGAATGATAGAAAGTTGTTTCTCATTCCTTACCAGATTTCTCTGATGACATTAAGAAATGTCAAGATCTGGTCAAACTCGCAAGCGTTGCTATCTCAAGCTTGTTTATCAAGTTTAGTTGTCAAAACTATAAGTCTTGATTTCTAGTCTACTTATAATTATGTCTCGTATTATGATAGAATATGTAGTTGAGCTTTAGACTTCACGACGTTCATCGATTGAAGACGAAGAACTACTAAGGGGAGCTTGTGGGACTTCATCAACAAAAGGTATGTGGAGATTTGAACTCATCTATCACTCAGAAGTTTATTTCTATTATATCTCATATTGAGACAAAAGTAGTATAGCTATATAGACTTTACATTATACACATTTCATATTTCGATCTGAGTTTAACTCGCTTATATCTTTATCGAAATATGTGTTGGTAAGCTTTTGCTTTAACCAAGTTCATCTTTTATTCTTGACGAAAGTCAAAAGATGAACAATCATTTGATGTAGACTCGAGATATTTTGTATTGATCATTTGATCACTTGAAAATTTCTTTAAAGCTAATAGTTTGTGTGAGACAGCTATTCTCGTCTTCCAAGAATGTTTCAATGATTAAAATGGGAGTTTAGAACAATTGACCAATATAGCACAGTATGCGTACTTGTATGCTAACTGTTGCAAGTGTATTCCAAGTCCGGGAATTTAGTATGCATACCCGTATGCGTACTGATTCAACAATTGAAGTCCGGAACTATAGTATACATACCCGTATGCGTACTGATTTCAACTGAGTTCGGTCATGAACGACAGTATGCGTACCCGTCTGCATACTGGAAAACAAAACCAAGTCTGGGAACTTAGGTATGCGTACCCGTTTGCATACATGAGTGGGTTAAGTTCTAAAATTGGTTAAGTATGTTTACATACTCATGAACAAATACATTTATATAATAAGTAATGCAATCTTTGCAAAAACTCGTAGGTATTTCTGTGGGAGACAAATTTATCTATTCATATAGACTTTTCTATGTGAGACAAATTTGTTTATCAAGTCTTCGACTTTGGGTCGTAGCAACCTTTAGTTGTGTGTGAGATCATCTAAGGGAATCAAGTGCGTAGAGTCCTGCTGGGATTCAGAGACGTAAGGAACGCGACTGTACCTTAATCAGTGTGAGATTGGTTAGGGCTCAACCACATTCCAGTCCGAAGTTAACTTGTAGTAGGCTAGAGTCTGTAGAGGCTTAATACAATGTGGTGTTCAAATCTGGACTAGGTCTCGGGGTTTTTCTGCATTTGCAGTTTCCTCGTTTACAAAACTTCTAGTGTTTGTGTTATTTCTTTTCCGCATTATATTTTCTTGATTAAATCTGACTATCTAGTTGATTCTCTTGGAATTATATTGGAGTTAGTCCATACAGATTGCCTAAACGAAATATTGAGCGTGGTTGTTAGACCCCCACTTTTTCATGGAAGATCATAATAAACATGAACATTATTTTAAACAAAATGGATTCGCAGTTTATCCAAAAATTGTCACATATTTACTAATACAAACACAAAAACATGTGCTCTCGTTTTATGTGCTTCCTCATCCCAAAAATTATGAGCACGAACTTGGATAAGGGTGCACAAACTCTACTAATCCCTAGTAATTAGGCACTTAATGCCCATTATATAGGTGTTAATTTTGTAACTCTTGTAATCTCCTCATTCTAGGTGTAATTTGTGATTTAATGGTGTAGTTATTTCCCTAATGGTAGAAATGATCTTTTGCTTCTTTTTAAACACACTAGAAATAATTTGATCCAACCAAAATAACTCGACATGGTATTCTTATAAATGTCTAATAAAATACGAAAAAGAGTAATGTATAATTGATTTGATTTTATCAAACTCTATAATCAGTATAGTCCAGAAGTCATTTATGATGAAAACAAAGTATATTGGTCTCCACTATCCTACTCAAAATAACACTAAATTCAAGAAATTTTTTGATAAAAAATTACATATATCTGGAGACTTCCATTCCTTTTGGGGGTTCTCAAAATCAAGCTTCAATTTTCTTACCTACAACAAAGGCATAGTCCTTCAGTGTTAAGTGTCAAGTGATATTGCTTGCCTCTTTCTGTTGTCCCGTCATGTGAATATCCGGAGAAGCTGCACAATAACTACAAAACTCACCCATTATTTGTTATAATTTAAATACAAATATTATTTTTAAACATTTGAAGTCATTCTTTATAATTAAAGTTCTTTCCCAATCCATAGCTTACTATTATATCAATTTAATTTTTGTGGAAGAAAACAAGTCAGTTATGGTTGTTTTATCAAAGGAGTTAGTCAAATATAGTGAAGGAATTCGCAGATTCTAGAGAACTAATCTTGTGTTGTTTTGTAACCAAAACAAAATCAAAAAACTGGTACTTCTAAATAATTGCCAAATTAAATTTACCAAATTCATGCTTTATCTATAAACATACCACCATATTAATAATTCCTCATGATCCATTCAGAAAACAAATCACATATATAGTAGTTTAATTGAAGAAAAATTTTAAAAATTTATCTCATCCTTTCCATTAAGATGTTTCAGAAACCAATTAATATTCAACGCCTACAAAAAAACATAAATTAAAATCTAGGGTTAACTAAACCACAAATGTGAACTTAGCTAACAACAGAAAGTCATAATTACCTCAACCTGAACAATTGTCTTTTTAGGAATGTTAGAATGAGATAGCAACCTCATTATAGTTTCATCAAATTTGTGAGAACACCCTGAACATGCTGATCTAATACCTATATCAGCACAAAGAGTTACAAATTCCCATCGAGTCAAGATTACCTATATAAACAACCTGCCATTTAAAAAACCAAAAAAATATTGTATGACATAGTCACTACAATCATGATGAGTAAAGAAAGTCTGAAAATAAAACTATATTCAAAGTGCACCACTATGAGTGGCTAGGATCCAAATACAAAGAGCAAATACCCAATCAAACATATTACAATAAGTCACTACATATAATACAATAGATAACCTAGAGAGTGTTGTGTGATTGTAGTAGGATGGGTGTGATTATGTGAGTGGAAAGGTAATCTCTCCAGCTTATATAATTCAGGGTGTGTGTGACAATGTGAGTGGGAAGGTAATTTCCACGGCTTATATAACTATAAGACATTAAATCAACCGTAAATTGACTGTTTAGTGATTTTTAATTCATATATGGGTGTTATAGTTTTATTTTGGAGTTAATGAGGTATTGCACGATACGCATGCTTAAACGTAGAAAACCAAATCAAACTTTGGATAGTTAGCGATATTTCAGCCGACAAATTTGTGTGAGTCAGTATTTTCCTTCAACTAAAATTGTTGAGTTTCCTAAAATTAACAATATTCCTAAATTTTTGCATCCCCATTTTTAAACTTTAAAACCATGTAAGTTAGTGTAACCGTTCAATTTCTCAAAGAATGCAAGCAACCTAATAGTTGTTGAATCGATTTTATGATATTCTATCATCTTGTCTATTGGTGAAGCTTTTTGAGAGGACGGTTATGAGAAAAACAGTATGCAACTGTGATTCTTCGCTCATGTTTCAACTGAGGTAATTTCTCAATATTGTTAGGCTTTGATTTGTTTCTACCCTGGGCATGCCAGGGGTATCGTTTCTGGAATAACTAATTTTGGGGCATTTTACACAGTTAACTTTTGCTTTTTGATTTCTTTTTTGTTGGAGGTATGTACTTTGCATTATAGATTTATTACCCTTTTACTGATCAACCGCTTGACAATCAACATGTCATTTTGACAATACTAATAATTGTTACGCACAAAAAAACTCTGGAAGTTTTGATTTTTTTAAGATAAATTGGAAATGATCTTATCATTGTTTATTTGCAGGTCTCAAAAATTACGAAGGTCTTTAGCAAGAATGTTTTTATAATAAATAATAATATTTATAATACAAACCATATAATTTTTGTAATCCCAAAAGACATAAATAATGGCAATGAGAAACCTTTTAACTTTCAATTTAATTTTAATGATAAGAGGTTACAAATCAAATGACCGTCAGATGTCTTTGGCTAGGATAAGACTGGGATGGTCGGATCATCCGTTTGTTTCTAAAATATTATCCGACCGTATGTGGCTCAAAAACCCTTCTTTTTTTTATTATAGATAACAAAATCAACAAAGTTTCTCTTTTTATACTACTATATTGTTCTCATATTTGGTCTTTCTATTATGTTTATTCTACGTTGTCAGCACGCTTGCTCTCCTTAGCGGTGAGAAATTGAGATATTATTTTCTATCTAGCAAAATAATTTTTATATTTACAAAAAATTACCATATTTTTTCACCAGATTTTTTTTTCTCTTTTCTCATGGTTCTCTCTGGCGACTTTTCCTGGCGACTGAAAGCCAGTTTCAATCGCCGTATTCACCATGAATTCTTCGAGATTTACAATCGTTTTTTATTTCTTTTTTGATTTCTCTACCACGGTTCCTTAGTTTTGGTATTTTTGTTTTTGTTTTTCCCTTTTTCCCTTTTCTTTTGGTTACTGTTTTTGGGTTTTCTTTTAGGGTTTCAGTCGCCGTTTTTAGGATTTATCTGTGTTTGCCATGGATAGATACACTAGGGCGTCTTCCCGTCCTCAGCTTCCAGCAACTCCTTCTTCCCAGACGCCTGAATTAGTTTCTCCAGGTGATGGCTTCTTCCATTGCTCTCTCAAGTCTTTTCAGAGCTGTCGTGATGGTGTAAACGGCAGAGGTTATGCCAAGGGATCGTTCATGAAACATTTAATCGACAAGCATTTGAATTCTGAAGACGGCAAATCATTTTGCAGAGAGTTGATTGCTAATAACTTGCGCATTTATCGTGCATGGGAAAAACTCTTAATCATCTTCGAATGTGGATGTGTTGCAGTTGCATGCAATTGAATTCTTGGAGAATTCCTTGCAAGGTACGGGAAGGTGTTGTGCATAGGGAGGTCATTGCTAGACCAGGTTCAGGTGTCGGTTTTCTACTACACAGACTGCCAAAACCAGCTGAGGTTAGTATTGAAAACTTGGGTTCTAACAACGATGTTTTCTGTGATGTTTCTACGAACAGTGTTGTTGATGTTTTAGGGGTTATTTCGACTGACCTACTCAATGACATATTTCAAAGATAGTATACAACTGTTACTAGCATTTCGTATAAATGCAGGCTAGCATTCTCAAGAGAATTGAAAGTCTGTCTCGACAGAGTCATTGTTAGCCCAAACAACCTTTCAGCTTGGCTGCAACGTATCCTCCTTCCCATTTGTACGCTAACCCTGTTCAAACCGAGAAGCTCATCAGAAGAAAAATTAGGGAACCAGAAGAGATTACAAGTCGCGGCTATCATCAATGCACTTTCAGTTTGGAAAGAGCCGAATGGGTGTTTTATTTTGGAAAACAAATTACTTCAGAAACCTGTACGTACTGGGGTTAGGAAGTCAGATTCAAAGAAGCAGGGATCTGCCAATCTGTTGGCTTGCCAGAAGAAAATTAGTTGCGGTCACTTTGCTGCCGCAATCAGGGTACTTTCTTCATCTGGGGTGGCTCCATGTAATGAGTCTATGCACCAAGATTTGCTGGATAAACACCCACATGCGCCCCTTCCTGTTGTGCCAAGTGATGATATTTTGGTTGACGCGGTAACAGTGGACTCTTGGGCTGTATTGGGTGTTATCAAGAGATTCCCAAAAGGGACATCGTGTGGCCGGGATGGACTTCGTGCACAACATTTGGTGGATGTGATGAGTGGGGATGCAGCTGCAGTCGCGGATAATTTACTTGCTTCAATCACAGGGGTTGTCAATCTTTGGTTGGCTGGAAAATGTCCCGGGAGTTTAGGCGAGTTCATTGCCAGTGCACCCCTAACTCCGTTGCTTAAACCTGGAGGTGGTATTAGGCCAATTTTTTTTGGCACGGTTTGGCGAAGATTGGTCTCTAAAGTGGTTTCTTTCTCTGTTGGAAAGGATATGACTTCGTATTTGGGAGATTATCAATTCGGAGTTGGTATGCCTTCTGGGGGGAGTATTTTACATGCTGTAAACTACTTACTGGAGATGAAAGGTCACTCAGATAAAATGTCAATGCTGCTCATTGACTTTTCTAATGCTTTCAACATGGTGAGTAGATCTCAGCTCATCAAGGAAGTCCGTCTTCATTGTCCAGGTATTTCTCGCTGGGTAGAATTTTGTTACTCGAGACCTGCTAAACTCTACTATAACCAGTATATTTTGTCGTCTGCACTTGGAGTTCATCAAGGTGACCCCTCGGTCCCTTGTTGTTCTCGTTGACACTTCACCCTCTAGTGAAGACTATCGCTTCCCAGTGCAAACTCGATTTACAGGCTTGGTACCTTGATGATGGTATTATTATTGGTGATACATTGGAGGTAGCCAAGGCCTTGAGCATAATTGAAACTGAAGGTACAAGCAGGGGTTTACATCTGAATGTTAAGAAAACGGAAGTCTTTTGGCCTTCTCCTGATCCCAGAAGCACAGCCAATGGTGTTTTCCCCCTGATATTGGTAGACCCTCTAATGGCGTTAAACTCTTGGGTGGTCCTGTGATTTTGGATTTGAACTTTATTAGTGATATGATGTTGAATAGGGTGAATAAGACTGTTCAACTAATGTCTGCAATCAAAAAACTCAAGGACCCTCAGAGTGAGATGTTATTACTTCGTAATTGCACTGGGGTGTCAAGAATATATTTTGCAATGCGAACTACCAATCCTGCAGCCTTGCAGCCAGCCACTGATCTTTTTGATGACCATCTTCTTAAGTACTTGAGACTACTAATCACTAGAGATGGTGATGGTTTTGGTACTTTACAGCAGAGATTAGCTACCCTGCCTATCAAGGATGGTGTCCTTGGAATCTACACCATGGCTGACACCCGCGCCTACTGCTTTCTTGCTTCTCAGAGTCAAACAGCTTCGGTGCGAAAAGCAATTCTTGGCAGCTTATTCTCAACGAACAAAGGTTCTGCTTATCAGTTGGCTCTTCAAAATTTTATCCAGATTTTTGGATTGCCTCCTTCTTATTGTGTCGATGATGCTGCCCCCCTTCCATGCACTCCCTGGAAGTTACTTATTTTGATGCAGTCAAGAAGAGAATCCCAGACCAATTTTCCATGTCTGCAAGAGATTCCATTTTGTGGCAGTGTAATCATGTCAAGCATGCACAGGATTATTTACTGGCGGTTCCCATTAGTGGGCTTAACCAATGCCTTGGACCTAGACAGTTCAGAGCAGTGCCTTGCTACCGCCTTGGCATCCCATTGTTTGTTGAGAATAGCTTATGCTCAAGTTGTAACAAACCTATGGACATCTTTGGAGACCATGCGCTTCATTTTGCTAAAGATGTTGGGAGTAAGTTCCGACATGACCTTGTTCGTGATGTGGCTGTAGACATTTGTTACAAAGCTAATGTACCTGCACACAAGGAAGTCTCTCTCGGTATTCTATCAGACGATGACAAGGATTTGAGGCCTCCTGACATTCTTGTTCTCAACTGGGAGAATGGTCGAGATGTTTGTATGGATGTTACAGTGGTCTCGTCCTTTGCTGGTGATGGCATTCGCTCTTTTTCTCTGGGAAAAGCTATATCTAATGCGATTTCTCGCAAACGCACCAAATACCTGGACAAGTGCACTGCACTTGGATATGGCCTGGGAGTCCTAGCTTTTTTCCACTTTAGGAGAATTTGGTGAAGATGCTTTGTGTTTTTTTAAGCGCTTAAAGAATTGTCTAGTCTGTAATGACGCTGGTAGTGGTTTTGGTAGTTTCATTTTTCATAGATTAGGTATCGCTATTCAAAGAGGAGTTGGATCCCAGCTTGTGGCCAGGCTACCAACCAAAACATCTGTATGAGTTTATTTTAAATTTAAAATTTAAGTAATAGTCGGTTAAAATAAATAAATAATTTTTTTCTCAATCTATATAAATATTTTGATTTATTTGTTTAACTATTTTGAGAAATATTCATGAAGATATAAATCATATGATTCTGATTTATTTATTTTTTTGCTTTCTTGTTTATGTATATATTTTATTTTTGGTATGTGAATAAAAATGATAATATTTTCCATGTTCTCGGACTATGTCAAATCTCTCAAAATTGGAATTTGTTTCTCTTAACTTGTCGGGGGACAACTACTTGTCATGCATTCTTGATGCTAAGATTCATCTCAATGCCATGAATTTGGGAAACACTATCATCGAAGTAAATGACGAGTCGAATCGTTCAAAATCTATGATTTTCCTTCGTCGTCATCTTGACGAGGCATTGAAATACCAATATTTGAAAGTGGAAGATCCATACTCTTTGTGGTCTGACTTGAAAGATCGCTATGACCACCAAAAAACCGTCATACTCCTTCGAACTCGACATCAGTGGATGAACTTGCGTTTGCAAGATTTTAAGACGGTTAGTGAGTCTAACTCTGAACTTTTTCGTATTTTTTATCGTCTAAGATTATGCGGAGAAATTGTAAGTGCATATGATCTTCTGGAAAAGACTTACTCAACTTTTCATGCTTGAAATGTTCTTCTGTAACAACAATATTGTGAGCGGAGATTTGAAAAATACTCACAATTAATCTTTTGTCTTCTTATGACTGAGCAAAACAATGAATTATTGATGAGAAATCATCAGTCTCATCCCACCGGTACTGTAGCAGCAACACCTAAAGTGAATGCAAGTTCATCTCGTGGACGTGGGAAGGATCATCAACATGTTCTCAAGCACCACAATAACAATAATAAGGGTGGTCATAATAATTCCAAAAAGGGGAACAATAACAACCTTCCTCAAGATAAGGCAAAAGGAAAGGGTTCAAAAAAAAAAAGCCCGAGAAAATAAAACGACTAGTTGTTTACACCGTGGCATGCAAGGACATTGGTCCCATGTTTGTCATGCTTCCGAGCATCAGGTTCATCTGTACCATGCGTCTTTTCAGGCAAAAGGAATAATGTCGAATTAATTTTAATAATTTTGAGAATGGAGACTACCCATTTCGTTATTTCAGATTTCCTTCTCTAGGAGAATGATAATGAATCTTAGAAATATCCATTTTATCTCCAGTAGGATTTCCCATTTCCTAAAGACAATTTCACTATTGCTAGCAGTGATTATTGTTAGTTAGTATTTGTTTTTCTTCACTGGTGTTTTTAATTTTGCAATGGTTATTTAGTTGAACTTTGTTTTCATGTAGTTTTGTTTCCTTATGAATTTAAGTTTAATTTTGAGGTATACCTAAATTTCTCTTATTAATTTATTTTTAATTTAATTATTATTTTATTTTTGAAGATATGGATATTGCTAAAGGCTTGAGAAATTTTAATGCAAGTGGTAAGGTTATATGTCTTGTAGATAGTGCAACGGCACATACTATTCTCCGAGATAAGAGATTTTTCTCAATTCTAATACTAGTCAATGCTAATATTAGTGAAAATGGGGGGTCTAACAACCACACCCAACAATTCGTTTGGCATTCTGAGAGGACTTACTCCAATACACTTTCTAGAGAATCAACTAGACAGTCAGACTCAATCTAGAGTAAAGTATATCAAAGAGCTTAATATCTCTAACTCTTAATTCAATCCGCAATCAGCTAATAGAAATCTGCGAGCCCGATTGAATATAAGAGGAGTTACTTGAACGGTACCAAAGACCAATGTTCAAATGTCAATCAATGTAAATCAACAACCAAAGGTTGGATATTCTAATTGATTGATCTTAACGCACAACCTGTGATATTTCAATTATATAACAAAATATAGTGCGGAAAAGAAATAACACAGACACCAGAATTTTGTTAACGAGGAAACCGCAAATGCAAAAAAAACCCGAGACCTAGTCTAGATTGAACACCACACTATATTAAGCCGCTACAGACTCTAGCCTACTACCAATTAACTTCGGACTGGACTGTAGTTGAACCCTAATCAATCTCACACTGATTCAAGGTACAGTTGCGTTCCTTACGTCTCTGATCCCAGCAGGATACTACGCACATGATTCTCTTAGTTGATCTCACCGACAACCAAGAGTTTCTACGACCCGAAGTCGAACACTTGATAAACAAATTTGTCTCACACAGAAAAGTATATAGATTGAATAAATATGTCTCCCACAGAAATACCCAAGAGTTTTTGTTCCATCTTTTGATAAATCAAGGTGAACATGAATCAATTGATAAAACAGACTTATATTCCCGAAGAACAACCTAGTATTATCAATCACCTCACAATACTCTTAATCGTCTAGCGAAACAAGATATTGTGGAATCACAAACGATGATACGAAGATGTTTGTGATTACTTTTATCTTGCCTATCAGAGATATTAATATCGATTCAATTATTTCAATTGTACTCAATATGATAGAATCGGGAAAGATCAGAACACGGAACTACAAAGAAAATAGTTGGGTCTGGATTCACAATTCCAATGAAGTCTTTGAAGTCGTTAACCTACAGGGTCTCGATAGAAACTTAAGGTTAAAGGAGAATCGACTCTAGTTATGCAACTAGTAACACACAGGAGGTGCGGGGATTAGGTTTCCCAGTTGCTAGAGTTCTCCTTTATATAGTTTTCAAATCAGGGTTTGCAACCCAAGTTACCTTGGTAACAAAGCATTCAATCATCACCGTTAGATGAAAAACCTGATTCATCCAAGCTAATATCTTTCAACCGTTAGATCGAACTTAGCTTGTTACATACAAATGAAATGTACCCACATTTAGGTTTATGTAACCGTACCCAAACGTGTACACCATGTTGGTTCACAAATAGTTTACCGAGGTTAGCCATATGATTACTCTCATATCAACCTTATTCATCTTAAGCATAACTAGTTAAAATGACTCAAATGAAACTAGTTAAAGAGTTGTTCAATTGTTATATTCTCATAGAATTATACAAGAACACAATTGAATCAAAATCGGTTTGATTCACTCGAATCAATCATGAACATTATAGTTGTGGTTTGCAAATATTGCATTCCTTGTTATATAAATGTTTATGTTCATGTTCATTACTGATTTTAGAACTTTAACCTTCAAGTATGCAAACGGGTACGTATACTTGAAATACCCGGACTAAGATTGCGTTACGCCAGTACGCAAACTTCAAATCCTAGAAGAAATTCTCGGATATGAACTTGTACGCCAGTACGCAAACGGGTACGCATACTTAGGTTCCCGGATTTCTCAAACCAACAGGTACCCAAACGGGTGCGCATACTATGGTTCCCGGACATGGATTACATATGTGCAAGAGTGCACAAGATGACATATCCAATAATGGTTAAGTGTTCTAAACTCTTATTTCAATCACTGAAACTTTCTTAGAGGATGACAATAGCCGTTTACATACACTATTAGCATCAAAGCAATTTTCAAGTTATTGAAATAATCATTACGAAACATTCCAAGGAAACACCAAATGATTGTATCACACAGACCATGTAAGATGTTACTCGGCAATTTTCACATGATATAAGATGAACTTGGTCGAAGCGAAAGATTTCCAACACATATTTCGAGAAATATGTACGAGAGATAAAATCAGCTCGAAATCTCAAATGTGTATATAGAAAACTATATTGTAATACGACTTATGTCTCAATATAGGAGATAGAGTAGAAATAGACTTTCCAAGTGATAGATGAGTTTAAGTCTCCACATACCTTTTTTCAATGAAGTTACACAATCTTCCCTTAGTAGTTCATCGTCTTCAAATGATGAACGCCGTGAAAACTAAGCTCAACTACATAATCTATGTCCTAGTCCGAGACATCTATAAATAGGCTAGAAATCAAGACTTATAGTTTTGATTACTAACATTGGCAAACATGCTTGAGATAGAAACACATGAGAGTTCGACCGAGCAGTGCTCTAACAATCTCCCCCTTTGTTAATTTTAGTGACAAAACTATCAATACATATGGATTACAAAATAAATAAAAATTTGTATCTTCTCATCCAAATGCTTGATCTCCTTGGCATCTTCAACACGACTCGAGAACTTCGTCACTTCCAAGTACTCCATGATTCTAAACGTGTTCAACTCAGCATCATAGTTTTTGAAGATCCGCAGCGATAACAATGAGAAAACAAATGCTCTCAATCATTGTTATACAATGTCATAGTATTATTACATAACATCAAAGTTCAATTGTATCACAACTTTGACAACAATACTATGGTGATATGTATCACTCCCCCTTAGTCAATATTTCATCTCAACATGAAAACCACTCCCCCTTACATAATGATCCGTAAACCATATGCATTTGTAATATGAAACTACACATCAATACTCCCCTTTTTTGTCAATATAAATTGGCAAAAGTACGAAAACTAGTGGGATCCTCATGAAATAATCATAGAGATACTTCATGACCAAAAGAGAATAGCATACCAACTTATTTAGATGCAATCATAAAGCCGAAGCTAAATGCTTTCATCAAGGAGTTTATAAAGATACAAGATAACCCCTATAATATTCCACAGCCGCACTTCCCACAAAGATTTGGTATTTAAGCACAAGTTCAATTAAGAACTCTCCCCCGTAAAATGTCATTCCCGAAAGAACAACAAAGGCGACCTTGCTTTTACAAGAAAAGAAGGATTTCTTTGGATATAACCAAATCACATGAAAACATGAATTTGTATCCAAAAATCTCAATTGAATCAACCACAAAATGATCAACTCAATTGGTCATGCTCGACATAAGAGAACTTACGGAGCAACACAGTATGTGCACAAAAATGTGGATCGGAGATCAACCAATACTGCGGAATATACAAGAATTCATTCTATTTTTCATCAATATTTGCACAATGACATACAATAGACATAATCCTTGTAAACAAAAGTTGTATCCTTTCTTCCATCAAATAATGATATAAAAGGCTTTAACTTTTGTAAGAAAAAGTTCATTCTACCTTTTATCAATACTTTCATACCGACATAATAGAGACAACTTTTGAACAAGTATGGAACAGTCACAGGTTCAAGGACGTAAACAACATATCCCATAACATTTTGCAATATATAAAATCATAAAGATTAAAATTGCAAAAATCATCTTCCAAAAACTTAGAATTTAAATTAATAAATCTAAAAATATGAAGATGAAAACGTTGGACATAGCTATGTGTACTCACAATAATGGCTATTCCAAACACTAGTTTTTCTTCTAAAAACACAAGAAATAAATTCTCATAAGAAGATTTACTAGACATCATAAATCAAATATCACTCACAAGTGATAAGACATGGAGAAACTAGTCAACATCTTCATCATCGGAAACCATAAGAGTGGCTTGAATCATGTCCATGTCATCCTTGATATTAGGAAACTTGGTAGCAATTACAAGTACTTGTTCTTGAATACACCTTACTTTGGCACTAATCTTACAAACATCTCTGTGAATTTGATGAAGAAGATTCATGGAGGTGGAATCACATGAGCCATCAAGTGTGTTGCGTCTTTGTCTCTTGCAAGCATTCTCCTTCATGCGACTAAAGGTGCAAGGCGGACTAGCTTGAGAGCACCAATAGAGTTCCCAATCGGCTCTATAGCAAAGGCGTCACAAATTCGCCCAATCAAGCAAGGAAATCCAAGTTTCTTGTTGGTAGACGTCATTGAAAACATTTTATATATGATAAACCCACAAATGTCAAGACTTTGAGAATCCACCACAAGAAAATAGACCAATTCCGCAAATTCACGACTCCAACGAGAATTCTCAATCGTAGAGGGACAAAGATCAGATATTCCAAGTTTACCAAAGGACATCAAGGCAAGACTAAGATTATTAGTAGGAAGTTTCCCTTCATTCCAAGCAACACTCTTACCACAATGACCAATAGAGATGGTTTCATAAGAAGGACGTTCATGACTAGGTCTTGGAAGGCGAAAATTCCCAATGGGAATATTAGTACTTATTGAAATTAACTCTCTAGTTACATGGATCCTTTGCATATTAACCTTGGTCTTGAATTCCATGTCATCATGATTAACATCATAAATGTTAGCATACAAGATTCTTGTAAGAGTGTCAAAACCTTCACCAAGACCATCAAAAATATTTCCCAGCTTGAATGTTTCAAAGCAAATTAAATCCTCTTTACATCCACTAGAAAAATACAATTTATTTTCTAGAATAAATCCATTAGATGAAATCCTTTCAAATACTCTAGCACAAGAATCATTAACAAATCTAATCCTAAGAGAATCTTGTTCTATAGGAAAATTCTTGCTAGAAGATGAAGAACCCAACTTTTTTGAAGTTCCTTTTTAAACCTTAAAATTCATCATGAGATCTAGAAGTTGGAAAGGAAAACAAGAGGAAATCCCTTACTTGGAACGAATCTTGAACACCCTTTTCCTTATTTTTCTCCAAATATGATTTAATGGA
The DNA here is from genome assembly GCF_003573695.1 of Papaver somniferum. Classification (NCBI taxonomy): domain Eukaryota; kingdom Viridiplantae; phylum Streptophyta; class Magnoliopsida; order Ranunculales; family Papaveraceae; genus Papaver; species Papaver somniferum. Next base: position 123,964,184 of record NC_039358.1, on the reverse strand, counting down.
GGAATTTCATGAACCCTAGAAAGTTCACGTACGCGGAAAAGATGGGAGAAGGATGAAGGTACGCGTACCGCTCCTTTTATATACCCAAAAATGGGCTTGGACCCGTTCCTGAACCGCGACCCACAAAGGGAGTGTAGGATTTCTTAGGTGTTCCAACATAGAGGTTGCACAACCCTTGAAAACACACAGACGCGTGAAAAGACGGTGCATTAGAAAGCTATTTTATAGAAAGTAAAATCAACACTAACCCAGTACAAACAAATCAAACCGTTTCTTGCCCTATCTCAATCTATATACAAATGGGGTAGTGTCAAGCAAGTTACCAAGTGGCACGATGTGCAGAGAGATCCTCATGCACCATTTCCGGTTGATATTTGTGAGAAGTGCCAGTGATATAATCATAGTAATGATGATAATCAGGGTTACTAGAGCTTTCTAACTTCCTTTTCAACAACATGAGAACCCGTTTTATTGGACCTACTTGTGTTGACAGCGTGTTTAGTTCGTACATCATGATTGCATGATTTTACATGTACCGAACTTTTATCGGATCGATTCTTAATCTTAACAGAGTTAAGTTTTTCTAAGAATCTAAAAACGCTTTCAAAAGCTCTAAATAGATCTTTGTCAATTGATCCATCACGATAGTATTCCTCAAAAAGATTAAGAGTTAATCTAGTGAGATTCCATATCTTTGAGCATAAAGAACGTTTTCTCAACCTTCTTTTCTTTTTAATTTTTCCTTTATATTGTTTCTCATCATCTAAGTTTTCCAAAGTCTTAGATGAAATGAGATTATCATGAGAAACCGAAGGTTTTGTCCATAATAATCTCTGGACAATCTTTAAGGAGTTCTGGCATGCGTTACAGATGTCAAGAGCAAGTTTCCCAAAGAAATTTCCCATAAGGGAAAACTTTTTAAGGAACAATCAAACACAAACTTATTAGGTTTATAGTGTTTCCTGCTTTGATACCAATTGAAAATGCAGGGGTCTAACAACCACATCAAACAATTCGTTTGGCAATCTGAGAGGACTTACTCCAATACAGTTTCTAGAGAATCAACTAGACAGTCAGACTCAATCTAAAGTAAAGTATATCAAAGAGCTTAATATCTCTAACTCTTAATTCAATTCGCAATCAGCAAATAGAAATCTGCGAGCCCCATTGAATATAAGAGGAGTTACCTGAACGACACCAAACACCAATATTCAAGTGTCAATCAATGTAAATCAACAACCAAAGGTTGGATATTCTAATTGATTGATCTTAATGCACAACCTGTGATATTTCAATTATATAACAAAATATAGTGCGGAAAAGAAATAACACAGACACCAGAATTTTCTTAACAAGGAAACCGCAAATGCAGAAAAACCCTAGGACCTAGTCCAGATTGAACACCACACTGTATTAAGCCTCTACAGACTCTAGCCTACTACCAATTAACTTCGGACTGGACTGTAGTTGAACCCTAATCCATCTCACACTGATTCAAGGTACAGTTGCGTTCCTTACGTCTCTGATCCCAGCAGGATACTACGCACTTGATTCCCTTAGTTGATCTCACCCACAACCAAGAGTTGCTACGACCCAAAGTCGAAGACTTGATAAACAAATCAGTCTCACACAGAAAAGTCTATAGATTGAATAAATCTGTCTTCCACAGAAATACCCAAGAGTTTTTGTTCCGTCTTTTTATAAATCAAGGTGAACAGGAACCAATTGATAAACCGCAATTATATTCCCGAAGAACAACCTAATATTATCAATCACATAGTCTTAATACTCTAGCGAAACAAGATATTGTGGAATCACAAACGATGAGACGAAGATGTTTGTGATTACTTTTATCTTGCCTATCGGAGAAATTAATCTCGAGTCAATTATTTCAATTGTACTCAATACGATAGAATTGTGCAATATCAGAACACGCAACTACGAAGAAAATAGTTGGGTCTGGCTTCACAATCCCAATGAAGTCTTTGAAGTCGTTAACCTACGGGGTCTTGATAGAAACCTAAGGTTAAAGGAGAATCGACTCTAGTTATGCAACTAGTAACACATAGGAGGTGTGGGGATTAGGTTTCCCAATTGCTAGAGTTTTCCTTTATATAGTTTTCAAATCAGGGTTTGCAATCCAAGTTACCTTGGTAACAAAGCATTCAATATTCACCGTTAGATTAAAAGCCTGATTCAACCAAGCTAATATATTTCAACTGTTAGATCGAACTTAGCTTGTTACACATAAATGAAATGTACCCTCATTTAGGTTTATGTAACCGTACCCAAATGTGTACACCATGTTGGTTCAAAAATAGTTAACTGAGGTTAGCCGTATGATTACTCTCATATCAACCTTATTCATCTTAATCATAACTAGTTCAAATGACTCAAATGAAACTAGTTAAAGAGTTGTTCAATTGATATATTCTCATAGAATTATACAAGAACTCAATTGAATCAAAATCTGTTTGATTCACTCGAATCAATCATGAACATTATAGCCACGATTTGCAAAGATTGCATTCCTCATTATATAAATGTTTATGTTCATGTTAATAACCGATTTTAGAATTTTAACCTTCAAGTATGCAAACGGGTACGCATACTTGAAATACCCGGACTAATATTGAGTTATGCTAGTATGCAAACGGGTACGCAAACTACAAATCCCACTAATATTGAGTTATGCTAGTATGCAAACGGGTACGCATACTTAGGTTCCCGGATTTCTCAAACCAACAGGTAGGAAAACGGGTGCGTATAATATGGTTCCCGGACTTGGATTACATATGTGCAAGAGTGCACAACATGACATATCCAATAATGGTTTAGTGTTCTAAACTCTTATTTCAATCATTGAAACTTTCTTAAAGAATGATAATAGCCGTTTTCACACACTATTAGCATCAAAGCAATTTTCAAGTTATTGAAATAATCATTACGAAACATTCCAAGGCAACACCAAATGATTGTATCACACAAACCATGTAAGATGTTACTCAGCAATAGTCACATGATATAAGATGAACTTGGTCGAAGAGAAAGCTTTCCAACACATATTTCGAGAAATATATAAGCGAGATAAACTCAGCTCGAAATCTCAAATGTGTATATAGAAAACTATATTGTAATACGACTTATGTCTCAATATAGGAAATATAGTAGAAATAGACTTTCCAAGTGATAGATGAGTTTAAGTATCCACATACCTTTTGTCGATGAAGTTCCACAAGCTTCCTTTAGTAGTTTATCATCTTCAAATGATGAACGCCGTCAAAACTAAGCTCAACTACACAATCTACGTCCTAGTCCGAGATATCTATAAATAGGCTAGAAATCAAGATTTATAGTTTTGATCACTAACATTTTTTAGGGCATAGCTCGGTTGAACCCACCAAGCATTGGTATGTCAAATTTTTTTGTCATATTTTAGTGAATCAAAACTCATTTAAGAGTCGCTTGATTATGTACTAGAGTCAACTTCGTATAGGTTAGCTTGAAAGTATTAGGATATGAGACATTACAAGTATTGCGAAGACTTGAAGAAGTGAAGAGGTAAGAAGTTACAACGACAACATCATCCTTCCACTTGAGGTTAGTGATATTTGAATTAAACTGTTTCATTCCCTAACATATCTTTCAAGTCATGCATATTGAAAACGAAACTGCGAAGCATGTTTGAACTCTAGATAGACATAGTATTAAGGAATACAATATGGAGTTTATTGCTTAACCATTAAACTTTGTACATAAGACGTCGACATAATCGTTTAAATGCTATTGTGATTATGTATGGGTATGAGGTAAGGATTTCATCCTAGGAAACAATGTTTTTACATGTGTTTTAAGGAAGTAAGTTCATAAACTTGTTTATGAATCGAAAAGGAAATCGTCAGGCGTTATTGGGATTGTTATTCATTGCATATCTTATGAACATCCAATATGTGTGATTTATTATAACCGCTCACGACTTGTTTGTGTTTTTGGTAAAACTATTCACAAAGGCCTGACTTATGTATTGGTATGACTTTTATTAGTGAAACCGATCTTAAGTAATCACCTGTGAGGTATGATCGAGTTTGTGATTTATTGATCCGAATCTGGGTAGGGGGACCGATCCTATGAAGAGGTGTAGTATATCACAAAGGGGAATCGATCCTTGTATGAGATGCAGCAAGGTTTATAGCAGAAAGGGGAACCGATCCTATGAACATGTGCAACACGTTTTTAGGCAAAGGGGAACCGATCCTACGGACATGTGCAACACATATAAGTTAGACACCATATATATGTGGGGAACCGATCCTAGTACCTAATCAACAGAATTTTGGAAAGCTAGTGTGACTATGCACAGTATTCACATGGAGGTAGAACCGAAACTTGTTTTGGTAGAACCGTTAAACCCATGATCTGTGATTGAGTGTTTCTTAATCAATCACATAGTTCTTGAAAGTCAGACGAACCAATTCTAAACTTGTTTGGAAGTGTGGCAAATCGGTTTCAAGGTTGTAAGTATGAAAGAGGACTTACAAAGTAAGGGTGTCGACATACTTTGAACACGTACAATAATGTTTATATTTTATTGTTCAAAGTTATTCCTTAATAGCTAAAGGAATAAAATCCCAGGATCGAAATTAAATAAGTTAAGAATCTTTTAATTAAGGTTTTTAATTTATATATGGAAAATGAGAATTAGTAATGTGCATATACTAGTTGAGATTTTCCAAGAAGATTTTCGGTCATTATTTTGGACAGAGCATTTCCAGGAATTATGGAAACCGAATTTGGAATGTATTGAATATATTTGAGAATATTTTCGTTTTTGGAAATTCCTTGGTGTCCAAACTTCCTTGTCTATAAATACTTGAAGTTTGCATTTCTAGCAAACTAATCCTTCGTGACAGCAAACTTCCTTGGTTGTGTTGTTACTAGTGTAGCCGCCTATTCGGAGAGGAGAGTAACCTAATTAGGTGAAATATCTTACGGCCGCTCAGTTTAAAGTATTCTTTGGGATTGAGAAGCTCTATGAGTACCGTTGGGAAACTAGATAATTGCGGTTTATCTTGTGTTTTCGATTGATTCGATTGACTAACGATGGTTGAACTTTGATTGCACCTAGTTTGTTTATGCTTGAGAATCTTCTCTTCTAATATAAGATTCACTCAAACTAGATCGAAGTTTCAACAGAGATCTTTAGACTGTTGTTAGTGCTAAAGACGATCTTGTGATAATCCATTGTTAACAAACTCCATTTTGTGCGTGATTGATCACAAGAGATTCAAGTTGTTGTGTGCAGGTGTTTATTGAAGATTTAAGAAGATTTAAAGACAAAGAAGATATTGAAGATCTGACTTGGGTTTATAATCTTTGGTGTGCACAATACTTGTTTCGGTATAAAGAGGATCCAACTATAATCGGTTTATCCTTGTGGTAGATTGGATTGATTAGTTGTGTAGATCGGCATCAATACAATTCTTTGTGATTAAAAGTATTGATTGCAAAATCTTAACGATTACCTTTGGTAATTGAACATAAGATAGATCTAAGAACCTGACGAAGGAGTTTATGTTAATATAAACAGAAGAGCCTTTGTCTAACTCATATCACTTGGTTGAATAAAGTTGATACCAAACAGATTTGTTGTTCCTTTACTGTTTAGAATACGAACCAAAAGAATTTTTCCAAGTACGTGACTTATTTATAAGTTGGAGGCGTGGGAATGCATATGGAACTAGGTGAACCATAGGTTTAGTTGCTTGGTCTCAACTATACGAAGTTGGTGTAATTTTGTGTAGCGGCTTAATCCTAAGAGTATTCAATTCTGGACAAGGTCCAGGGGTTTTTCTGCATTTGCGTTTTCCTCGTTAACAAAATATTGTTGTGTCATTTACTTTATATTTCCGCACTATAATTGTTTTATTATAATTAAAGTAAATTACACAAACGTTAATTCCTATTTACTTGATAAGCAATCCTATTGTGTTTGGTTGAGTCCGAACCTTTGTATCAAGTAAACATACTTCGTTTTTGTATTGTCTCGATCTCGTATCTATAGACGATCACACGAAATGTGAAATGATTAGTTTTATTGTCTCGACTCAGTCCATAGACAATCACTTTCGGAGAAAGGACTTATTGGTAGGAAAAGTTTTAGCTTGAGGTATATTTGGGTACCCTCGCCTTTTCAACATTGACAAACATGCTTGAGATAGCAACGCATGCGAGCTCGACCGAGCAGTGCTCTAACAGTTAGTGCCATTTCGGGAATATCTCAAATATTTGCAAAAAGAGTTGTTACATTATTTCCTCATGGTAAAAAATTTATTTATCCAAGATGGCTTATACTCTAGCAAATCCACACAAAATTTTCTTAGTTTTAAAGATATTCGTCAAAATAGAAATCATATTGAGACTATTAGCGAAGATAATATTAAATATCTTTGTATAACTTTTATTGTCTCTGGCAGAAACGTGTGTTAGAAAAGTTTCCGTCTTTTGCATCTGGATTATACCACACTAGTATAAGAGAAACACATCTTGCAGTATCTGATCCAAATATTTTTAAACTTTTGAATGACCGTATTGGTCATCCAGGATCTACGATGATGCGTCGAGTTATAGAAAACTCACATGGTCATTCTTTATGAAATCACAAGATTCCACGCCTCATGATTTTCCTTGCGTATTGAGATACGTAATTTCTTACAACGAATTCAAGGAGACATATGTGGACCTATCCATCCTTCTTGTGGACCATTTAGATATTTATGGTTCTAATATATGCATCAACTTGATGGTCACATGTTTGCCTATTTTCAAGTCGAACAATAGCTTTTGCAAGGATACTTGCTCAAATATTACGACTAAGGGCACAATTTCCAGTCACCCCATTAAGGCTATTCGTCTTGATAATTCTGGTGAATGTACATGTAAAGCTTTTGATGATTATTGCATGTCAATTGGAATTGACGTTGAGCATCTTGTTGCTCACACGCATACCCAAAATGGTTTAGCAGCATCGATTATAATTAATCGATCAATTATTAATTTTTTGGTCTAAATTACCAATTTCTGCTTGGGGTCATGCGATTTTACGTGTGGCATCGCAGGTGCATATCCGACCTACCAGTTATCGTAGGTACTCACCTATACAACCTGTATTTGGACAACAACCAAATATTTCACATTTAAGAGTTTTTGGTTGCGTTGTATATGTATCAATACACCCACCCCCACCACCCCACCACCCCACCCCCTGCAATAACTAAGATAGGTCAACAACGCCAATTTTGATTTTATGTTGGTTTTGAATCTCTATCAATAATCAGGTTCCTGAAACCATTAACAGGAGATTTTTTAAGGCACGTTTTGCAGACTGCCATTTTCATGAGTCAAACTTTCCGTTGTTAGGGGGAGAAAAGATAAAGATTGAGAAATATCATGAAATTTCATGGAATACTCCCTATTTATCTCACCTTGATCCTCGCACTAGTCAATGTGAACTTGAGGTCCAAAGGATCATACATTTGCCAAATATTGTGAATAAAATACTTGATGCATTCACGGGCATAGGTAGAGTAACAAAATCATATATACTTGCTACAAATACTCCAGCAAGAATAATCATATCTGAAGGAAAAAATGATGTGTCCAAACCACGCTTGAAGCGTGCAAAAGATTCAGTTCCGCAGAAGAAAAGAAAGGATGTTGGCATTCCGGAAAAACACCACATCCACAAGAAAAGAAAGGATGATTGATGAATCTAAAATTATTGCACACCAAGAGTAAGATGTACCTGAAAATAAAGATATCTCTATAAATCATGTAGGTATAGAAGGACTATTGGATCAGAAAAACATTGTTCCTGATCATAAATTTACTTATGCAATTTCCTTGGATGTATTTGAAAATACTGATGATCATGAACCACTAACCATTGGAAAATATAGACGTAGAAATGATTGGCCAAAGTGGATGGATACTAACCAAGCAGAACTCGAGTCATTAGCAAAACGTGAAGTTTTTGGTTCCATTATTCAGACACTAAACAATGTCAAACTCGTCTGGTACAAATGGGTATTTGTATGAAAATGCAACAAAAATAATGAGATTTTAAGATACAAAGCTGGACTTGTTGCACAAGGTTTCGCAGAGACCTGGTAATAATTACCAAGAAATGTATTCTCCGGTAATAGATACAATTACATTTCGATTTCTGATAAGTTTAGCAGTTTCAAAAAAAAAATGAGCATGTATCATATGGATGTAGTCACGTCATATTTATATGGCTCACTAGATAGTGACATATACATGAAAATCCCTAAAGGATTTAAAATGCCTGTAGGAAAAAAAAAATAACAGAAAAAGACATGTAATCAATAAAGATGCCAAGATCTTTGTATTGACTAAAGCAATCGAGGTGAATGTGGTATAACCTTCTTAGAGAATACATGTTGAAGGAAGGTTATATTAATAGTGTTTTATGTCCATGTGTTTTATCAAAAGATCAAGTTATGGTTTTGTTATCATTGAGGTTTATGTTGATGATTTAAATCTAGTTGGGACTTCTGAAGAGCTCATAAAAACTGATAACTATTTGAAAAAAAATCGAAATGAAGGATCTTGGTATTATTAAATTGAACATTTCTCAAATGGTATCTTTTTTTATCAATCTACATATACAAAGAAAGTTTTGGAGCGATTTCATATGGATAAAGCACATGCTATTAAGCTCTCCAATGGTCGTTAGATCACTTGATGTAAACAAAGATGTATTTCGTCCCAAAAAAGATGGTGAAAAACTTCTTGGTCCAGAAGTGTCATATTTAAGTGCAAATGCAATTGATGTATCCTGCAAATTGCACAAGAAGTGACATTGCATTTTCTGTCAACTTACTAGCAAGATACATTTATGCACCAACGAAACACCATTGGAATGGTGTTAAACATCTCATGTGCTACCTTAGTGGAACATTTGATTTGAGTTTATTTTATTCAAAATAATATAATTCAAAGTTAGTAGGATATGCAGATGCAGGTTATCGTTTTGATCCCCATAAAGGTCGATTACAAACAGGTTATTTGTTCACATAGAGTGTGATGAGTGCTAAAAAGTGCATATTTCTATATCTTTTTCTTGGCAATTAACTCATCTTTTGTGCTCTAATTCTCCATTTTATCCCATATTCTGTATTTTCATTGTTTTCAAGAATAAATACTTTTCTTAATTAATTTTGTATTTTTAGGTTCTAAATAAAGTTTGGATGGAATTACGGAGTGAAAAGAGCAGAAAAGTGGTGGAAGCCGAGAGGAATTACGCAAGGAAGCCGCGAGGAATGTTGTGCACAAGACCAAAAGGCTAGAAATGGGCTTAACAAGGAAGAATTGTTCTTAAAGAAGATATGGGCTTGGCATACCCAAGGCCCCAAACCCTTACCCAAACCCATTTCCAATATCCATACCCGTTTCCCTTTTTAGACGTCAGATTGGATCATCTCAGCATCCAACGGTCGCATCATCTTCGTGCATTGAAATCTGAAGCTCCTGTCAAACACTATAGCACCTAACTCCATCTTGAGCCGTCAGTTTCGTTGTACTTCCGCATCCAACGGTCTCTTTAAGCTTCCTTCCATCTCGTCGTTAGATCGATCCATCACCTCCACATCCAACGTCTCATTATCGCTGTACATCCAACTTGCTGTCCACGCTCAACACCCGAACACCTAACACCTATACCCGTCAGCCAAACAGACCTTACCCAATTTTCCATCGACCACATTCTTCTCCATCTTCTCCCCCATCCCTCTGCAACAGATCCACCAACTCCATCGCCACCACACCCTCGTCTCTGCCAGCCACTAAATTCCACCGAAACATCACAACCACTCCAACCACTAAAACCCATCACCCCCCCCCCCTTTCCATCTAGCTCCATATTCCATCACTCTCTCACGTTTCTCTCCCTGAAACCCTAAGCGTGGGAGATTGATGAAGTAGGTAACCTAGAGCTGAAATTGATGCATGGAGGAAGTCTAGGAGAGGCAGAAACAAGTGGGTAGAAGCGTATGAGTGAAATTCGAGAAGTATGGGTAAGATTTCGAAACCCTAACTGCCCTGATTTGGGGGAATTTGGGGATTTTATTGTAGGAACCCTAATTGATTAATTTGGGTATAAATAGAAGGTGTTTTGTGCTGTTGTGGGTATGCCTGGATTAGCCAGAGCACCCTTTGGAGGCCTGGATTAGCCAGTGCTCTCCACTGTTAGGTTTTGTAATCTTCTGTTTTAATTCCAAGTTTCAATTTCAATTACTCTTTATGTTTATCATGTTTACAATTACTGTCAATATGTTCTAATTACTCTTGCTAGGGCTTAGATGAAGCCTGAAGACCTTGTTGGGTAGCAAAATCTTAGTGAACACTCTTGTAGGTTTAACTGAATTAGGATGTTAGTGTTCTTGGTGATTGAAGTCACCTGTGATTGAGTATGCTGTAAGAAGACACTCAATGCTAGGGGTGAACTAGAGAATTTAGGGACTTAACCATCCACATTTAACTAAAGTAGGGAAGTTATGAAGCTTAGGGATCAAACATCACCTGTGATTGAGTGTGCTGTAAGAAGACACTCAATGCTAGGGGTGATGCTAGTGAGCTTAGTTAATTAACTCTCTATCTATGTATGACCTGGATTATAGGAAGGCATGAGCCTCCACCTTGGTCCATTAGGGACAAGAGCATAAACTAGATTGATGTTGCCTAGCTAGGCCATAAGGTGAATTCAAATCCCCTAGTGCATTTACTGCTTAGCTTCTCTGCCTTAGGCTCACTGCCTTTGTTTAACTGCCACTGTCACTATCACTGCCACTTAGTTTACTGCTTAGGATAATCTTAGCTTAGGAAAGTAGGAAAGCTTCAACTCACTCACCTTGTCCCTGTGGAATGACCCTGTTCTTGCACATACATTGCTACAACTGACCCTGTGCACTTGCAGGTATCACTGTAGGCTGTCTTTGCTCTTATTTTATACATATCCCAAAGCCTACCAGAGTGATACAGTTATATCTTGGCGCTATATAAAGCAAACACTAGTAGCTATCTCTTCAAATCATTCTAAACTTTTGGCATAACATGAAGCAAGTCGTGAGTGTATTTGCTACGAAGTATGATCCATCATATTCAGAAATGACGTGGGCTTCCTTCAACTAAAAACACTCCAAAAATATCATATGAAGACAATACCGCTTGTATTGCACAATTCAAAAATAATTAAGTTAGAGCATTGCTCGGTCGAACTCGCAAGCGTTGCTATCTCAATATTGTTTGTCAAGTTTAGTTGACAAAACTATAAGTTTTGATTTCTAATCTAATTATAGCTGAGTCTCGGATTAGGATAGTAAGTGTAGTTGAGCTTTAGACTCCACGTCGTTCATCGAATGAAGACGAAGAACTACTCAAGGGAAATTGTGGAACTTCATCAACAAAGAGGTATGTGGAGACCTGAACCTATCTATCACTCAAAAGTCTATCTAGTTTATCTCCTATTTTTTGAGACAAAACTCGTATTGCTATATAGACTTCGATTATACACATTTGCTATTTCGAGCCGAGTTTATCTCGCTTATCTATTTCTCGAAATATAGGATGGTAAGATTTCGCTTTGGCCAAGTTCATTGATAGACGCATTTATGTGTCTATTTTGTTCTCAATTTTCTGTATTGTTAGACTCGATTAAGTACTTATTGTGTTATTTTGTGTTCTTGTAGGAAATTTTAGAGAAATAAGCCCTTGCGGCGAAATGGGCTCAAAAAGCAGTGTTTTACACCCCAGAGAAAATTACTAAATGCACCGGAAGCGTCCCAGAAATGTCCCGGAGGAACCCAGAAAATTACTATTTCCACCCAAATTGCTATTCGCACCCCAGCTTTGGTTAAGGGGCAACCCTTCTTCATCATTTGAAAATTCGAATTGGCGGGAAATTTAGTTATCCTCTGCAACATTTTGTGGAGCAGAATTGGACGAGATTTTATGTGAGTTTTTTTTCACGGGATTAGATTGCAAAAAGCCTGTCTCACTCAAACAGGGAAGGTAGTTGACTCATGCACGTATTAAAGGGAAGATATGATACGATTCTAAGTGACACAGAGAATGGAAAATTTTGAAGTTAAAGCAGAGAATACGTATCTTATGAGAACAGGGAAAGAATATATTCACAGGGTAATCATATATATCACATCCACAGAGTTTAGGAAAGTTTTGAATGCTGCAGACGCGTGATCAGAAAAGAAGGGAATAATCCCGTGAAAATATTTTTCATTTATCACGGAGATTTTTGGAGTTATTAGAGGAGATTCGAAGTCCTGCTGTGTATAAATAGTCTACTGTGGTTGATTGGAAGGGGGTCGAGAGTTTGGAGGAGAAGAGAGGAAGCTGCAGAGGAAGAATCACCAATTCTCTCTGCTGCTGCTGCTGTTCGTGATGAAGATGAAGAACACGAAGAACAGACTTGCAAGAACCGTCGCTTATTGACAGTCGTAGTTACAACGCGCGACAACGACACTTCAGCTTTTTATCGTTCCTTTTGTAACGGTTGAACAACGCCTTTGCAACAGTTATTTCTGTTGCGATTTTTCTGTTCAATTGTTTTACTCCCTTTAATCAACTTTTGAGCTTTATACATGTATTTTGAGATTATGATTAATATGAGGAGCTAAACCCCAACACTGGGGCGATGGAGGAAGCCTTATTTCACACTTGGGTAATTATATTTAATTCTTTTCATGACTTTTGCATTAATTTTAATTGAAATTATGATTTAAATTAATTAGTTGTGATTTGATTTGATGGGTCATGCTTAGCTTAGATGATTTGATGTCCCATGCTTAACATTTACACCTAATATTTTGAGAATCTATCTTGGCAATAAATTAGAGTCGATATATTTAATATATTTTTCGAGCTATTATTGATAAAAGAATTATTATTTGAACCTTAAGAAATGAATCTGGCGGAATCCTAGTCCTAGTACCTCTCTACCAATTTGTCAATATTTTTGTATATAATTTTTATAAATCTAAAAATCCTTCACCTTCACAAGTCTTAGAGTTCGAACCATCCTTACCACTACTACTACAACCCCCATTAAATCGTTAATCATTTTGGCGCCGCCGACGCGGATTTGTGTTTAGGTAGAATTTTTAGGTTTTTATTATTTTTTATTATTCCATTTGTTCTTTTTACGTCTCTTTGGTTGTGTCTTTGTATTACAGGTTTGAAGTTGGATACTAAAGACCTTGGAATCAAAGCTTAAAGCTAAAAGAGAAGGAAAAAAGACAAAGCAAAAAAAAAGAACAAAAAAGAGAGAAAAAGAAAAAAAAGAGAGAATTATTTTTTTAAGAGACTTTCCATTTTTTTTGTAATTATTATTATTATTTTATTTTTTATTTTGTTTTCTTTTGTTTGGACTGGACAATCGGGACATTATATTTATTTATTTTTTTTAAACCCTACGGAAGGGTTATATATATATATATATATATATATATATATATATAAACTGTTTGCAGGGAAGGACGACGATTATTTTATCGTCTCGGCCCCTCGGGTTCGTACATGACATAGGAGTCGTGGCCCGAGTCGACTTCAACGGTTTATCCCCCGTCTGGTACGGGAGGTAAGTCCATCGAAACACTCGTGAATCTCATGTAAGCGAGTTACTGTATTCCTTAAGGTGATTCATTGATTGAGGACGAATTTGGACTGTTTTTAAATTCCTAGTAAAGGGCAAGGCCTGGCCAATACAAGATAAGGGTTCGGATTTCATCACCGCTCTCTTCTTGCCCGCTTTAGGAAAACGAAACCTAACGCGAACCCAATCTTTAAAATTTGGAATAGAACGAGACCGATAGGGTAACGAGCTTAATAGGAAACTCGTTCGAAAAATATTGGTTGCTCTTTAAGCACACTTCAAAGTTCATGATGGTTTCTGTGAGTTGAATGTGTGACTGCGCCGCCTTGTGATAGCGGTGAGGCCTTGGGTATCAAAGCTCCACTGAGCTTCCCTCGCCTCAATTCAACTTACTTTGACTCGGATTGATTCTAGAGGGGTTTGCTTAAATTGTAACGAATTCCCTTTCGAAGGATTAGAAGCTGGTCTAGAAACAATCTAAGTGGAGCCATCATGCTTGTTGTTTGATAGATTTTATAGGTTTGATTTGGTCGAGTCAGCCTTGTTTGTGATTGTGTAGAATTCCCTTGCAATTAAGAATGTCGAACTGGTATGATAGAAGCCAATACAATGATTATCGACCTGAATTTGAATATGGACATCATCCTTTATATGACCATGTTGGGAATAGTGGTTGAGAATGCCATCATTTGGAAGGATATGGGTCATACCCTGGTGAGCCAAATTACTATCCACACATGCATCAGTCTTACGAGCAAGAAGATTATAGTACTAGTTCTTCGTCTCTAGAGGATACAATCAAACTATTGAAAAGTAGTCCTTTTTATGATCCCTTTGTTCCTATTCCTCCTTTAGAAGAGTCCCTCAGGGAGTTAGCTGAGTCGACGCGTAAGTTAGCTGAGATGAATAGTGTAATTCTAGACGAAAGAACTACAATAATGAGTGAACTTTCTATAGAGGAATCCCTCAAGCTGATGGCTGAGACGAACGAAAGACTTGCTCGAAATAATCTTACTTTCCAATATAGTGTTTCCAATAATACCCTTAAAAATGAGGATAGTTATTTTCATAATCAAGATAACAAGAGAATTGGTAGCACTACTTGTTTTGATGAGGTTCGATCTTTTTCATGTTATTATGATGAGGATAGTGTTGATGGAGAATCATACTTATGTAGGAATAGTGATCAGGAAATGGTACTCCAATTGAGCTTTAATGATAATATTATTTCTAGTTCAAATCCAAATAATTTTAATAATTATTCACCTATTCAAAAGGACGAGGATTTGACTAGAGATACCCTCGTTTTAGACGATGTAGTATTTCCTGTTACAAGCCGATGATTTGAGGAACGAGTTTATTCGAGAATATGTTTTAGAGTCTAGATTTAGAAACATAGTCTTAGAAAGAAGATGAACTCGTAGAATGAGTGAGGATGAACCTGACTTAGAAGAATCATTGACCATTTCCAGGAATCTGATGACCTAGAAATTAGGGAAGTGTGACTAGTCTTCTAGAGACAAAACTCTAAGTTTGGGGGTGATTATCATTCTCCGTGTGCTTTAACTCTTAGAAAGTCCCTTCACTTAGGACTTGATATCTTGCCTCGACAATTTTACAAGATTACCTTCATACTCGTTTTCCCGAACCTAATGATGTCCAGGAAGAAGTTCAGTCGTTAGAAACCCATCCTCTGGTTGATGTGGTTTGCCCAGGCTATGATACCCAGATTGACTTTGTTTTCCCACCAAATAGTTTTCTTCCAACTGTGGGAACGTTTATATTCCAAATGTGTCGAATATTAAGTTGTGAGACTAAACCTAAATGCTTTAGGAAATTAGAATCGACACATTTGCTTAAGAATGACCACTACTCTCATTGTGGTCAATTATGTAAGTCAAATCTTATTGACTTAGAGGATCCTCAGTTATTTAGGTTATTATTGTGCGCTTCTAAGATCATATTTGAGTTTTTCCAGACTCTAGGACCTAATGATTCGGATCCCACCTATGAAGAAACGCAGCCAATGAAAATTTTCTATTTAGACCCTTTCGTAGAACCTGAACCTGAACCACAATTAGATATAAATTTCTTAATCAGGAAACTAAGTAAGGGCATGCTAGTCTTGTTCACTTTCTTGGTTCATTGCAGTTTCCTTTGGTCAGCTCTATTTAGTTTTGAAGACCCACAGTTATTTCGACTGTTACTTTATGGTTCGAGTTGACTAATCCTTTCCTAAGTCTGGCTGAAGACTTTAAACTTAGCACTTCTTGGGAGGTATCCCATGCTCATGCAACACGGTAATATTTTTCCTTAACTCTTTCGCTTCAAATGGTAACAGTTTCTCCTTGTTCATGCTTTTAGTTTCATCTTTAGAACATTGAGGACAATGTTAGATTTAAGTTTGGGGGTATGGGAGAAACTTTTTAGTTGCAATTAGTAAACTCCAGAGCCTAGAAATTTATGCCTATTAAGGTTTGCACTAACCAATCTAAGTGGATGGGAACATCTTGGTTATAGGAGTTGAGGAACCAATCTGATTAGATGGAAACATCGAAAGAGTCTATTCATAAAAGCACAGAGCTCAGGTGTTAGTAATAACATGATAGTTTCACCATATCTCTTTAAGTCCTTTTCATTTCTTTTTTTTATTTTATTTTTTTAAACTATGTTTCTCTAAGTGATTAGGTGGGGCACACGATTCAAGTTGTTACCACTGCTAGGGTGAATTAGAGTGACTGAGTTACTAAAAAAAAAAAAATATCGGACCAGTTAGACCAATCGGAATAAGTATTAACACTTGGATAGCAATATGGGTGTGTTCTCCCTGTTTCCGTCGCCTAAGCAAGCGTGGAATGCAGGACCCGTGGGAACTATCGTGTGATCTGCTGACAAGAAGCATGCGCTTGGATCAAAAAGATCTATTCATACCGTTAAGTTAAAAAAAAAATGTTATTGTTCTGTGTAGTCAACTGCTGGTTCCCTTGTATTTGCCAGTTTGTTGATCTAGATTTAAGTTATTGACCATTGGTTCCCTTGTATATGCCAGTTGTGTTGATATTAGTTAGACCGGTATCTCAGTCCATTAGGATAGGTTCATTCTGGCAGTGGCCTTCAGACAGATATGTGAAACATCGATCATTTGGTTAACATCAAAACCATCTACATTTTTCTATTTCCATCTCCTTTTTCTATCCATATGATTAGTTTGACTCTGAATATGATGTCCATAGTGCAACTATCTGAGTAAAGCTATGTCACTTATATGAATTTTAGTATGCTTGAGTGCAAACTCGTGTACAGCAATTGGAATTTCGCATCAGGGTTCTTCCTCCCATAAGCAATAAGTATGCCAACCAATGAGGTTCTTTAGTGCCTTCCAAGGTTCTGTGTAGATAGCTAGGGTCTGGAGTAAAGGTTTTGTGGGTACACCTCTGGTAAACCCTCCGCAGACAACACTCCTCCACTAGGGCCACCTAGGGGTTCAAATGATTTTCCTTTCTAGAATAAATTTGCTCGAGGACTAGCAAATAATAAGTTTGGGGGTATTTGATAGACGCATTTATGTTCTCAATTTTCTGTATTGTTAGACTCGATTAAGTACTTATTGTGTTACTTTATGTTCTTGTAGGAAATTTTAGAGAAATAAGCCCTTGCGGCGAAATGAGCTCAAAAAGCAGTGTTTTCCACCCCAGAGAAAATTACTAAATGCACCGGAAGCGTCCCAGAAATGTCCCGGAGGAACCCATAAAATTACTATTTCCACCCAAATTGTTATTCGCACCCCAGCTTTGGTTAAGGGGCAACCCTTCTTCATCATTTGAAAATTCGAATTGGCGGGAAATTTAGTTATCGTCTGCAACATTTTGTGGAGCAGAATTGGACGAGATTTTATGTGAGTTTTTTTTTTGACGGGATTAGATTGCAAACAGCCTGTTTCACTCAAACAGGGAAGGTAGTTGACTCATGCACGTATTAAAGGGAAGATATGATACGATTCTAAGTGACACAGGGAATGGAAAATTTTGAAGTTAAAGCAGAGAATATGTATCTTATGAGAACAGGGAAAGAATATATTCACAGGGTAATCATATATATCACATCCACAAAGTTTAGGAAAGTTTTGAATGCTGCAGACGCGTTATCAGAAAAGAAGGGAATAATCCCGTGAAAATATTTTTCATTTATCACGGAGATTTTTGGAGTTATTAGAGGAGATTCGAAGTCCTGCTGTGTATAAATAGTCTACTGTGGTTGATTGGAAGGGGGTCGAGAGTTTGGGGTCGAGAGAAGGTCCAAAGAAGCAGAAATCAAAAGTTGATGAAACTATGTTTCTGCTGCTGCTGCTGATGAAGAACACCAAGAACACGAAGAACAGACTCGCAAGGACAGTGGTTTATCAACAGTGTCTAAGACGCACAGTCGTGGGTCGCAGTGCACTCTAAACATCAGCAGCACTTGTATTTTAGCGTTCATTCTGTGACGCATTTTGTGCGTCGCAGATTACAGTTTTACACCATTTTCTCCTTTTCTCTCCATTGTAAACACCATTTGAGCTATAAAAATATATTTTGAGCGTGTTTTCATCATGAGGAGCTAAAACCCAACACTTGGACGACGAAGGAGGCTGAATTTCATCCTTGGGGTAATTTTTTTTATTTTTTTTTATGACTTTTGCATTAATCTAAAATCGAAATATGATTTGAATTAATTGGTTGTTATTTAATTTGATGATGTATGCTTAGCTTAGTTGTTTTGATACATCATGCTTAGGACTTACAATCAATGTTTTAAGAATCTATCTTGGCAAAATCAGAGTCCATGTTAATTTTATTGAGTTTTATTTGTCAAAGAATATATGAATGAACCCTGTGTAGTGAATTCGGCCAAATCCTTAGTCCCAGTACCTCTCGCCCATTGTTAATATTTTTATATATATATTTTTATTAAGTCTAAAAAAATATCCTTCACAAGTCCGAGAGTTTGAACCTCATTACTACAACCCACGAAAAATCCTTAATCATTCATCTTTACTCGTGACGAAAGTCATGTTGATTATTTCAATAACTTGAAAATCGCTTTTATGAAAATAGTTTGTGGATAACAACTATTTTAACATCCTCTAAGAAAGTTTCAATGATTGAAATGAGAGTTTAGAACAAGTAACCATGTTTGGATATAATCATAGTGTGTTCTCACATTCGTGTAAAAGTCCAAAACCGGGAACCTAAAGTATGCATACCCGTACGCGTACCGACGGTTGTTGGAAATGCGGGTAAGTATGTGTACCCGTATGCATACTGGCGGAAATTTCACGTCCGTGAATTTCTGCTGGAGTTTGGAAGTAAAAACAAACTCAATCCGGTGATTTAAGTATGCGTACCTGTTTGCATACTTAAGAAGGTTACTTTCTAAAATCGGTTTGTTCACGAACTAAAGCATTTATATAATAATGAATGCAATCTTTGCAAACCGTGGCTACAATGTTCACGAATTGATTCGAGTGAATCAAAATCGATTTTGCTTCGATTGTGTCTTGTATACTTTTATGAGATCTAAGCAATTGAACAACTCTCTAACTAGTTCATTTGAGTCATTTGAACTAGTTATAGTGAAGATGAATAAGGTTGATATGAGAATGCTCATATGGGCTAACCATTGGTTAACTATTGTTGAACCAACTATGTGTACACGTTTAAGTACGGTTACCCAAACCTAAATGAAGGTACATTTCATTTGTGCATAACAAGCTAAGTTCGATCTAACGGTTGAAAGATGTTATCTTGAATCTAATCGGGTTTTCATCTTACGGTGAATATTGAATGCTTTGTTACCAAGGTAACTTAGATTGCAAACCCTGATTTGAAATCTATATAAAGGAGAACTCTAGCAACTGGGAAACTTAATCCCCACACCTCATGTATAATACTAGTTGCATAAGCTAGAGTCAATTCTCCTTTAACCTTAGGTTTTTCACGAAACCATGTAGGTTAACTACTTGAAGACTTCCTTGGGATTGTGAAGCCACACCCAACTATTTTCTCTGTAGTTGCATGATCTGATCTTGTTGTTTTCTATCGTGATTGAGTACAATCGTAAGATTGGATTGATATTTATATCTCCGATAGGCAATATAGAAAAGTAGTCACAAACATCTTCGTCTCATCGTTTGTGATTCCACGATATCTTGTTTCGTTAATCGATTAAGATTATTGTGAGGTGATTGATAATACTAGGCTGTTCCTCGGGAATATAAGTCCGGGTTATCAATTGGTTCTTGTTTACCTTGATTTATAAAAAGACGGAACAAAAACTCGTAGGTATATCTGTGGGAGACAGATTTATCTATTCAATAGACTTTTCTGTGTGATACAGATTTGTTTATCAAGTCTTCAACTTTGGGTCGTAGCAACTCTTAGTTGTGGGTGAGATCAGCTAAGGGAATCAAGTGTGTAGTATACTACTGGGATCAGAGACGTAAGGAATGCGACTGTACCTTGAATCAGTGTGATATTGATTAGGGTTCAACTACATTCCAGTCCGAAGTTAACTTGTAGTAGGCTAGTGTCTGTAGCGGCTTAATACAGTGTGGTGTTCAAATCTGGACTAGGTCCCGGGGTTTTTCTGCATCTGCGGTTTCCTCGTTAACAAAACTTCTGGTGTCTGTATTTCTTTTCCGCATTATATTTTGTTATATAATTAAAATATCACAGGTTGTGCGTTGAATCGATCAATTGGTAAATCCAAACTTTGGTTGTTGATTGAAATTGATTGATCCTTGAACATTGGTCTTTAGTACCGTTCAAGTTATTTCTCTTGTATTCAATCAGGATCGCAAATTCCTATTTGTTTGATTGCGGATTGAATCGAGAAAATGAGATATAACTCTTTGATATAATTATTCTTAAGATTGAGTCTGACTGTCTAGTTGATTCTCTTGAAAGTATATTGGAGTTATTCCATACAGATCGCTAAGCGAAATATTGGGTGAGGTTGTTGTACCCCCGCTTTTTAATTGTTCAGAGCAGGCAAACACATTTAAGACCTCATAAGTCTGTGTTTGTAGCGATCTGACTCTATGGATGACAGTACTGTCTCTGAAAAAAGCGTCACCAGAAATAGAATTTCTGTTTCCGTAATGTCTATTAAAGATAAAGATTTGTCAATCTCAAATATAGACGAACCTAGTGTTCTAATGAAACATACTGACACTGACATGTGTTACCCCGATTACCCTTCAAATGATTCTGACTCAGTTGATGTAAGGGAAGCATCCGAAGAGAGTAAACCGATTCTAAATCTTGTTAGAATCCAGGCTAATAGAATTAATCGGTTCAAAAACAATGTCAATGTTATTTTCGGTATAGTGAGAGATTGTAACTCTAAAGAAAATTCTCCTTGCGAGGATAACGATGTAGTTCGGTCATCACGTATCTTACTCGAGGCGAACCTCAAAAAGGATGCTTTGAAAATTGAACATCTCTTGAGTAAACTCTCTATTCAAGGATGTTCCAAAAATTCTACTATACCATCTGCTTCTGTCACAACTGAAAGAGTTCCAGTTCCAGAAGTAAAATTAGAATCCCTTCATATTGGAAAAGATGTGCTCATAGCCTCCTCTAATTAAGGAAGTTCCACATCACATGGAGGGAAGAAATCTCCAAACGATGATGTTAAGTTTGTGCTCTCTAATCACTCTTGTGATCAGAAAGTGTGTCTCTTTTGTGATTCAAAAGGGCATGTTAAGCAAAAGAGAAGATCTAAGTTTAATAACAATTCCATTGGTGGACTTCAACACACATTGGATTTAATTCTCAAAGGTGTAGCTGAAATTCGTATGTCTAAACCAATTGGTTTCAGTACTCACCCTGTGTATTCTACCAGGAAAGTCAGTTCAATGTGTTCCTCAAATGCTCAAAAGCATAACAAACTTCTTAACATAAATCTTCCAAGAAGAACTCAAGAATTCTCTTCTGAAAAAAAGGGAAATAATGTTGCTTTTGATGTGGATAAAGTATCAGGATAAGGGATCAAAAATGATGATATAAAAAACAACCTAAACGTGATAATTGAAGGATATAAAGAGATCGTCAATAGGTTGTCAATTCCCTCTAGTCAGAATTCTTCTGGTAAGAACTCAAACTATGTCTCGTATTTTGATAACAGTAAGTTTTATGATAATTTTTCACATCAAAAGTGATTCTTTCCTAGATTTGAAAGGAAAAAGAGACTCAAGCGTAAACACCGTTCATTTAATGATCTTAGGGCTCATTCTTGTGCTAATTAATCACAAGGGTTGAGAACTTACTCATAGAAATCGTGTTGAGTAACATGTGTTAATAATCATGTATACTTTTGGCAAATTGTTTCCTATTTAGTTGAGCTATTTTCTTATCGTCTATAGTTAAACTATTATCCACAGATAACTTTGCTTAAGTATCGGTTGTGTCTAAAGATGTTCTTCGTTTTGTTTTCTTTTTTCCTTTATTTCGAAGAAGCTTTTGTTGCAACTAAGTTGCTTGCTACTCTTGTGCTCTAAATTGTTTCTCTATGGAGATATAAAATTTATTGAGCCAAAATTTTGTGAAAATATTCACGTAGCAAAAATTTTGTCGTGACGTAAATGTACGACCTTTTGTGTGTGTTTTTTGTTTTTGGGTCAAGTTGTGTTCGTACAGGTACCCGTGTCACGGTCACGAATCAATTTTGGAAACCCTAAAAGTTACCTTCCCTAAGAAACCATTTAAATACCAAACCCTTTGAGTCACGTACGCATACTCTGGGTTATTCTGTGTTTTATCAAGAATGTCTTCATCTTCTAGCTCTGGTGATTTTGCAGGAGGTTGTCTTGATAAAGGTATTGGTTTCGAGTCTAAAGAGAGGAAGAAAAGAACCCTAGTAGAAGATGATTGTCCTAATGCCTCATGCTACCATGCCTATACACATCAGGATATTGAGAATAAGGATATGGTCTCTGCTGAAGTGGTTCATGATTTTCTTAAATATTTTGAGGAAGCAAAATTGCAACTCGTTGATACTATGAAGAGTTTTGACGTGTTAAGAACTGAGTTGAAAAAGGTTAATTCTGACCTTGTTCTCATGAAGACACATGTTAAAGAACTTCTCAATGAGGATATCGTCTCTGAAGAAGCAGTGGATGTTATCAATCACAAGCCCAAAGATCTCAAGGCTCGTGAGGATTCCGAGAAGGGTATTTGATTTCAGTTCGTGTTCGATTTTGGTGGTTTAGGAGTCTTTCTTTGTTTCTTAGCTTGTCGATTTGCTTTTGTAGGAAACTTCTTATGAGAACTTGTGTTTTTAAGAAGGATAATTAGGGTTTGGAATAACAATTATTGTGAGTACACATAGCTATTTCCAATGATTTTCATCTTGCAATGTTTTTAGATTTATTTACTTAAATTCTAAAGTTTATTTGGAAGATGATTTTGCAGTATTAATCTTTATGGTTTTATATATTGCAACTTGTTATGGGATATGTGTGTTTGCGTCCGTGAACTATGATTGCCCCATACATGGTCAAAAGTTAAATCTATCATATGTCCGTATGAAAGTATTGATAAAAGATAGAATGAACTTTTGACAAACAAGAGTTAATCTTTTTATGTCATTATGCAAATATTTATGGAAGAAAGGATAAACTTTTGTTTGCAAAGATCAAGTCTATTGTATGTCATTGTACAAATAGTGATGAAAAATAGAACGAGTCTTTGTTTATTCCGCAATATTGATCTTCCCTGATCCATATCTTTATGTAAATACTGTGCGGCTCCGTAAGTTCTCTTATGTGAGCATTTCCGATTAAATTAATCACGGGGTTTCTCTTGTGGTTAATTTAATTGAGATTTTTAGATACAAATTCATGTTTAATGTGATTTGTTAATGTCCAAAGAAATCCTTCTTTTCTTGTGAAAGTAAGGTCGCTCTTGTTGTTCTTTCCGGAATGACATTTTATGGGGGAGAGTTCTTATTTGAACTTGTGCTTAATTGTCAAATCTTTGCGGAGAGTGCGGATGTGGAATATTATAGGGGTTATCTTGTATCTTTATAAACTCCATGATGAATGCAATTAGTTTCGGCTATATGATTGCATCTAAAAAAGTTGATATGTGCTTCTCTTTTGGTCATGAAGTGTCTCTATGGAAATTTCACTAGGATCCCACTAATTTCCGTACCTTTGCCAATTTTATTGACAAAAAGGGGGAGAATTAATGTGTAATTCACACTACAAATACATGTGGTTTTCGGATCATTATGTAAGGGGGAGTGGTTTTCATGTGAGATGAAGTATTGACTAAGGGGGAGTGATACGTATCACCATAGTATTGTTGTCGAAGTTGTGATAAAATTTAACTTTGATGTTGTGTAATAATACTATGACACTGTATAACAATGATTGAGAACTACTGTTTTGTCATTGTTATAGCTACGGATCTTCAAAAACAATGATGCGGAATTGAACACATTTGGAATCATTAGAGTACTTGGAAGTGACAAAGATTTCGAGTAATATTCAAGAACCAAGGAGATCAAGCATTTGGATGAGAAGTTACAAAGTTTATTTATTTTGTATTCCATATGTATTGATAGTTTTGTCACTAAAATTGACAAAGAGGGAGATTGTTAGAGCATTGCTCGGTCGAACTCGCAAGCGTTGCTATCTAGCTTGTTTGTCAAGTTTAGTTGCCAAAATTATAAGTCTTGATTTCTAGTCTACTTATAGCTAAGTCTCGGATTAGAATAGTAAGTGTATTTGAGCTTTAGACTCCACGGCGTTCATCGAATGAAGACGAAGAACTACTCAAGGGAACTTGTGGAACTTCATCAACAAAGAGGTATGTAGAGACTTGAACTTATCTATCACTCAAAAGTCTATCTATTCTATCTCCTATTTTGAGACAAAAGTCGTATTGCTATATAGAGTTCGATTATACACATTTGCTATTTCGAGCCGAGTTTATCTCGCTTATCTATTTCTCGAAATATGTGTTGGTAAGCTTTCGCTTTGCCCAAGTTCATCTTTACTCGTGACGAAAGTCATGTTAATTATTTTAATAACTTGAAAATCGCTTTGATGAAAATTGTTTGTGGATAACAACTATTTTAACATCCTCTAAGAAAGTTTCAATGATTGAAATGAGAGTTTAGAACAAGTAACCATGTTTGGATATAAACATAGTGTGTTCTCAAATTCGTGTAAAAGTCCAAAACCGGGAACCTAAAGTATGTGTACCGGTACGCGTACCGGCGGTTGTTGGAATCCAGGTAAGTATGCGTACCCGTATGCATACTGGCGGAAGTTTCACATCTGTGAATTTCTTCTGAAGTTTGGAAGTAAAAACAAACTCAATCCGTCACTTAAGTATGCGTACCCACTTGCATACTTAAGAAGTTTGCTTTCTAAAATCGGTTTGTTCATGAACTAAAACATTAAATAAATAAGGAATGCAATCTTTGCAAACCATGGCTATAATGTTCATGAATTGATTCGAGTGAATCAAAATCGATTTTGCTTCGATTTTGTCTTGTATACTTTTATGAGATCTAAGCAATTGAACAACTCTCTAACTAGTTCATTTGAGTCATTTGAACTAGTTATGGTGAAGGTGAATAAGGTTGATATTAGAGTGCTCATATGGCTAACCATTGGTTAACTATTGTTGAACCAATTAGGTGTACACGTTTAGGTACGGTTACCCAAACCTAAACGAAGGTACATTTCATTTGTGTATAACAAGATAAGTTTGATCTAACGGTTGAAAGATATTAGCTTGAATCTAATCAGGTTTTCATCTAACGGTGAATATTGAATGTTTTGTTACCAAGGTAACTTAGATTGCGAACCTTGATTTGACATCTATATAAAGGAGAACTCTAGCAGCTGAGAAACCTAATCCCCACACCTCCTGTGTGATACTAGTTGCATAAGCTAGAGTCGATTCTCCTTTAACCTTAGGTTTTTCACGAAACCCTGTAGGTTAACGACTTGAAGACTTCATTGGGATTGTGAAACCAGACTCAACTATTTTCTCTATAGTTGCGTGATCTGATCTTGTTGTTTTCTATCGTGATTGAGTACAATCGTAAGATTGGCTTGATATTTGTATCTCCAATAGGCAAGATAGAAAAGTAGTCACAAACATCTTCGTCTCATCGTTTGTGATTCCACAATATCTTGTTTCATTAATCGATTAAGATTATTGTGAGGTGATTGATAATACTAGGCTGTTCTTCGGGAATATAAGTCCGGGTTATCAATTGGATCCTGTTCACCTTGATTTATCAAAAGACGGAACAAAAACTCGTATGTATATCTGTGGGAGACAAATTTATCTATTCAATAAAATTTTCTGTGTGATACAGATTTGTTTATCAAGTCTTCGAATTTGGGTCGTAGCAACTCTTAGTTGTGGGTGAGATCAGCTAAGGGAATCAAGTATGTAGTATCCTGATGGGATCATAGACGTAAGAAACACGACTGTACCTTGAATCAGTGTGAGATTGATTATGGTTCAATTACATTCGATTCCGAAGTTAATTTGTAGTAGGCTAGTTTCTGTAGCGACTTAATACAGTGTGGTGTTCAAATATGGACTAGGTCCCAGGGTTTTTCTGCATTTGCGGTTTCCTCGTTAACAAAACTTCTGGTGTCTGTGTTATTTCTTTCCGCATTATATTTTGTTATATAATTGAAATATCACAGGTTGTGCGTTGAATCGATCAATTGGTAAATCCAACCTTTGGTTTTTGATTGAAATTGATTGATCCTTGAAAATTGGTCTTTGGTACCGTTCAAGTTATTTCTCTTATATTCAATCGGTCTCGCAAATTCCTATTTGTTTGATTACGAATTTAATCGAGAAATTGAGATATAAATCTTTGATATACTTTTTCTTAAGATTGATTCTGATTGTCTAGTTGATTCTCTTGAAAGTATATTGGAGTTAGTCCATACATATTGCTAAGCGAAATATTGAGTGAAGTTGTTGTACCCCGCTTTGGTTTTTTTCTAATGGATTTTTCTTACAAGGTTTTAACGAGGCAACGTTTTTACATGGTGGACATTTAGAGAGAGTGTTGTGAAATAATTATATAACACATAACAAAATCAACAAAGTTTCCCTTCTTCTAACTACTATATTGTTCCCACAGTCTTTCTATTTTGTTTATTCTAATTGAATCCATTCACATAAGATCTGTCTGTTAGCTTGTTATTCAGATAGAAATGGGTAGGATGTTGAATTGGATTCACATGCCAAACTTTAAATTTGTTATTTTATATATAGTTTCAGGAGAAAATAATCTGGTGCGGTTAAAAGGTGTATCAAGTTCAAATTCTAGAGCTTTTGGCCCCCACCAAACATGTTTTAACCAATAGGAAGACTTCGTTTTTCACACCACCACCCTAGCCTTTATTTTTTCAACCCAACGTATCTCTCATTTCCTATTCACCCGGATGTATTATATATCCATGTATTCCGATCCCAGATATCTCTCATTTCCCACTTATCATATATTTTCTCCTGAAACATATAATTCCCTCTACTACTACCGTCATTTTCAAACAAACCCTAATCTGCTAATCTACGAACTCCATTTTTTTCTCCGATGGTCAACTGCAATGGTGGAAGGAAACGCGCTTCAAATGTTCATCCTACACCAGCTGTGTCAACTGATCAAGCACGTTATAATCGATACTTGCGTATAAACATACTCAGTAAAGAAGAAATCCACATAGACAACAACAAATATCTATTGATCAAGGTATTATTTAGTTTTCTACTTTTGTTTTGATAAGAAGAATAAGATAAGCTATGGTTAGTTTTGTTAACAGTTTCTACTTCTGTTTTCTGTCTATTTGTGTTTTCTGTTTTTAATAAGATATATCAAATATTTTCTTAACGAGAATGAGATGTATAATATTTTCTGTTTTTATTCAGTAGAACATATTTTTAGCTTTTATTCTTTTGCCTATTTGTGATTTCCATCCAAGTTATTTCGCTGTAGCACTTTAAAGCAGGGAAAACGCATATATGTATATAATAAGATTGATATGATTGACACACCACTGCATACCCAGGATGAGTCCGTTTCTTTTTTACTTATCAACGGTGATTTTGATTTAGTTTTGACTTTTTTAACAGTGATCTTCCTGATTTTTCTGATTTTTCCTTTTTACTTATGAACAATGATCTTAGGTATACGGGCCGAGCTGAGCAGGCTAGCATTTACCATGGAAAACAGAAGGCTAACGAAACCCTAATTTGTTTATTTTTTCGGCCGCATCCCTTCCACTTCCTCGCTCTTCTCCATTTTCTTCTCCATCCTCCGTGTCTTTCTAATGTCGTAGGTGATAATGCCTATATAATCGAAATATCATCATAGAGGTTTCAATCTTCTTATCTTGCCGTGGAAAATCTTTTGTCTCTTTTGTTTGATTTTCATAGTAACATCATGGACTTCGATCCTGTTCTTATAAGCTGAAACGTCAACATAATTATGAAAATGAAATCGGGTTTTCTCAGAGTCCCCAGTTCGAATCAATTCCAGGTATTGTCATGGTTTTAATGATCGTTCATTCTATATTCTTTGAATATCTTTGTATGGCATGATATGTCCTGGTATTTACCTCTTTTAAGTCATTGTTGCATCTCTTAATGCTGTCCATTGGCAGATTGCATAGGAGGAGTTCTTTGTTGCTGGGATTCGGAGGATAATAATGATGGTGGCGTCCTTTGTACACTCATGGGAGCTGGATTCAAAGGTAAATACAGAAACTTGGGAAGCATTTCTCCCTCCAGTGGTATCCTATATGATAATTAAATGAGGGGAACTACGAATTCTCAAGTGATATGGTATTAATATGCTTTTTGAAGTTAATCTATCAGCATTGAGTTGGTCATACCCTGGGTAGTTGTACAAAGAGGTCTCGGGTTTGAATGCACTGATGATGTACGTTTATTTGAAGTTATTATATCTACTGGTGTCCAATAATTGAGTTGGTGTTCATCAATTGAGTTGGTCAGGTGCTATTGCTTGATAGTTGTCCAGTTTTAGTGCTTATATATTTTTCTGGGAATTTGTAGGTTGGAATGAACAAAAAACTTGAATTTATAGGGTTGTTGCAGCTAACAACCCAGTGTTGGGAAACACCTCATCTGATAAACACCCTCTCAATGCTTCCCTCTATTGTTATTAGTCTATTGACTTTTGTAGTTGTATTGTCATTCTAATTAATCTAACAATCTACTATTGCTGCTTCAGAAGAAATTTTGTACAACCAACGCATATTAAAAAGCAAATCGTAGAAACTCATGGAGTACGTGATGGTTTCTGATGCAACATTTTCGGCTCCTAAACGGATTGGATTAATGTTTTTACATCTAATGTTTGCTGCTTTGGAAGCATCTATGATTAGACGTGCCAATACTAACCCAATATCAGTTGGAAAAATAAAGACGACACTACCAGTTATCTGTATGTTAGGGAATGGGTAAGTTGAATGTTCTGGTATTTATATGGAACGTTAAGTGGACGTGGGTATTATCATAATTTGCAATTCCGTGCAGCTTAACGAACCCATCGAGGTTATAATTTTGGAGAAGAATGCGAGTAGTCTTCTTACAAGAACAGAGGTATGCTTTTTTTTTAATTATCCCTGGAAACATCTATCTAATCACTTGCATTGCAAACTACAACTGAGCATCTTATTGAAACTTTCATGTGACATGGTTTGTGTGCATTTATCCGTAAACAAACTAACAAACTACCTAATGTAGCGGAAGATGACGACAAAGATGTGGGTGCAGATGAATAGTGCGATGAAGTTGACAAAACCAATAGGGATGCAAGTAAAATGGCATAGAATAGAGCTTATTATCGAATGGAGGGAAATGTTTATTTTTTAACACACTATTATGAAAATAATTTGTCTTATTTCGACAGTTTAATGTAAGTAGTAAACTTTCAATTGAGACTTTACTAAAAATCAAGTCCCTACAGGATTGATCAACGTATGTGTCACCTGCAGGAATGTAGGAGAATGATTGTCCACTTACTGGTGAAATAAATTTCTGATGGATTGGAGAGAAGGGAACTAATCTATGTCCAGAATTTTTTCAGCAAAAAAAAAGGTAGCATGAGAAGGTTACTCTCCCAACTGTGGTGCAAGGGATTTGTAGAGAGCGATGTTAAGGCTTGTGGAGGATAATTAACTTGGCAGATAATGTGCTCAGTTTATTACTGGAGAAAATTGGATTAATTACGATATAAAAACTTCAGCTATATTATAGCCTTCCAAAAATGACTTGGAAGTCTGTTAAGGTGGACCGCGAAAATTCAATAAATTCTGTCAAAAATCGATGGAGAACATATTGTAGTATCCATAAAAATGAAAATTTGAAGTAAAGTTTACGACAACGTTCCTTTGAATCAGATGTTAAGATTTTTGGTCTCTTACTTTGTACATGCAGGGTAGAGACTCTTTAGGATTTGCTTCATTTTTACCTAAATCCGAGACTACTAATCTGAGCCCGTGCAACGCACGGGCCAAACGCTAGTGTATTGGTAAAGATGGGCCAAATTCAATTGAAATTTCTCAATCCCAATCACTGGCTGCTATCCAGTATACATCCATATTTAACTTTGACCAAAGTTGCAAAGACTTGCTAGAAACGGATACGGTGCTCCAACTTTAAGCCCAAATAGCTAGTCTTAGCATGGGCATATCCGTCCTTACAAGACTCGTCAAAAGGCTTAACAAGGTCTTAAATGTTTCGTTCATTGTCCTCGTAATCGCACCCCAAATCATCACAACGGTTGGAAGTTTGAGATTCTCTCTCACTCTCACACACACTCACCGTTCCCCCCATCTTACCAACTACTGTGCAATGGAAGCAGCTCAATTCCCAGTGATCAAACAACCGGTGCCGATTTCCCAAATACCACCACCTCCGCCGACAGAAATCCCTCGAACTCCGTCGTCTCCGGTCGTAAATCTGCAAATTCCCGATTCAAAAGATATCATAACGCCACCACTAGTTGCCAAGCCATCGAAATCTTCCTCTCCTTCAACGTCTAACCACAATGTCATCAGCATACCTAGTTATTCAAGTAAGTATTTCACTTTTCCCCTTGTTTACAAACCCTAATTTCTTAGATTTATCTTTTTCTTTGATAAATTTTTCTTTTGTTTTATTTGTTATTAGGATGGTTTTCATGGGATAAAATTCATGAAACGGAGACACGTTTTCTGCCTGAATTCTTTGATGGGAAGTCGACTACGAAAAACCCTAGTGTGTATAAGTATTATAGAGATACTATGATTAAAAAATTTAGAGAAAAGCCTTTGAATAAGATTACTTATACGGAGATTCGGAAAATGCTTGTTGGTGATGTTGGTTCCATTCGTAGGGTTTTTGATTTTCTTGAAGGTTGGGGTTTGATTAATTATACTGGCATGGTTCCGTCGAGGTCGAAGGAAGAGAAAGGGAGTAGTAGTACTGGTAGTGTTAAGTCGACTGAGGGGGTTATTAATGTAAGTCCTTACCAGCCTTCTCCTTTGTCTTCTTCAACCAAAGAAGCCGCAAAGAAATTTTGTAGTGGATGCAAAACTGTTTGCAGCATTGCTTGTTTTGTTTGTGATCAGGTAATTTCTTTTTTTTTCTTGTTTCTTGAATGAAAAAGTTATATATATTCTACATATTGTTGATGTGCCATCTTACATTCTCATGGTGGTTGCATATGCATTATGATGAATCTCTATTGCTCTACTTTTAAGATTTAAAATGTATTTTGCACCTGATAAGCAACATTTGGTCACCTGTAATACCGAAGATCCCCTTGAACCAAGCAACCATTTAGACCATCCTAAGTGATTCTGTTGTGCTCAACTTATGTTTATAACGGGGTTATGTTATGCGCTTAAATTTCAAGTTAAGGTAAATAGATTATGGTGTAACAAAGTCTATTCTCAAAGATAAAATATTTATGTTCCTGATCATTTAATGTGTTGGACAGCATGATCTTACTCTCTGCGCAAGATGCTATGTTCGCGGAAACTATCGTGTGGGTGTCAGTGCTACAGAATTCAGAAGGGTTGAAATCAGGGAAGCAACTAAGACGGGTGACTGGACAGAAAAAGATACTCTCCACCTTCTTGAAGCCATTCAGCACTTTGGTGATGACTGGAAGAAGGTAGCTGAGCATGTTGGTGGGAGAAGCGAAAAAGAGTGTGTTGCTCGTTTCATCAAACTTCCCTTCAAGGAACAATTTGTAGGCCCTCCAGACTCTGCAGAGGTTGACAAGTACTACGATACAAAAGACCAAAGTGAGACTGAAGCTGGAGCAGAGAATGTTTCCTCATCTTCCCCAGCAAAGAAAAGGTGCCTTACACCACTCGCTGATGCAAGCAACCCAATTATGGCTCAGGTATTTACTTAACTACACCATGTTAGAAATAAGGGAAGTTATATATGATTCTATGGTTTTGGTTAAGTTTGATTTAGTGGTTGAAACACTCTCGTTGAATGATTGGTCCTCTGCTATATATGAATTAGTAAATGAGTTGCCTAAGGGCATAAGATTTGAGGGGTGAAGACAGAAGTTAAATGAGTTGCCTAAGGGCATAAGATTTGAGGGGTGGAGACAGAAGTATCTGTATTAATGTTATATCTGATGTGTTTTCAGGTGGCTTTCTTATCTGCTATGGCTGGGTCTGGGGTTGCAGAGGCTGCAGCTCGAGCAGCTGTGGCAGCTCTTTCTGAGGAGGACCTTCTTATTGGTCATAAAGGGATCAGAGAAGGATGTGGGTCTCTTCCTGCTGAAACGGGTAAGGACTCCTATTTTAGTATTAGCTAGCAGTTCGTGTGTGTGAGCTACAGTATTTAACACCTTGAGTGGGAGCTGGATGGAGGCATGCTGAACTTGTAGTTAGATGAAACCTAGGGAATGGGATAGAATAGTGTTTGAATTACATAAGGTGGTATAATTTATACAATCAAATAATTATTCACCGTGAAGTATGAACTAGAAAATGGTTTACAGTATTTGGTTCATAACAACTTTATATGTAGTGCTTAGAAAATCCACATGTTAAACTGTTCATGTCTGAATCCCTCAATTGCTTGATACCAACATATGACCTGTCAATATATTAAAGGTTAATACCCCTCGGGGGAATCATTTTCATCGGACGGGGACTTTTTTTAGTAGGCTCTTTGGATAATGTCGGGCATATTTTATGTATCACGAACTAATGGTATTTATAACTTGCTTCAGGTGTGGTATCTGGTGCTACTAACAATGGCAATTCCACATTGTCCAAATTGGAGGAGTCTGTATCTTGTGCTCTGGACAATGACAATTCCACGTTGAGCAAATTGGAGGAGGCTGTGCCTGGTGCTGCTGGCAATTCCACCTTGAGCAAATTGGAAGAGGCTGTTGGAGAAGCACAGGTGTCTCTTAAGAAGGAAGAGCAAAATCCGGAGAAATCCATATCAGACATAGTAGAAGTTCAGGTATGTCTATTTCCAAGCTTGTTTCGACGTGAATTTGAAGTAACCTTACAATTTTGGTGAAATCCCGTCCAAGCATCAACACTTGTGCGTCTTTTTCTTTTTCTTTTTTGCAGATGAAGGAAATTCAGGAGAAAATTGTTCATTTTGAGGAAATGGAACTGCACATGGAGAAAGAGTGGCACCAATTGCAGGATATGAAAAACCAGTTTTTTGCTGATCAACTGGCATTTCTATATCATAGTAAAACTCCATCAAACAAGAATGCAAGCATAGAAAAAGGGAGTGTTAATACAACTGATATTGTGACATGACTTTGCTCACTTCGGATGGCTATATAGTATGTTGCATACAAGGAGAATGCAGAAAAGCTTTGAAGGCTTCGCGCACATATATGTAATCTAAGTCTCTGCTCTTCATTGTGATATGAATGAGGTGGTATAAAATCATGCTAATATTTCACTTAAAAGAGCCACATGATGTACCATCTATTCATTGTAAAGAATTGACCTCTGAAAATGATCCATTTGAACTATAGCAATTTGAAACAAGATCAACCTTCACATCTTGCACACTGTT
The DNA here is from genome assembly GCF_003573695.1 of Papaver somniferum. Classification (NCBI taxonomy): domain Eukaryota; kingdom Viridiplantae; phylum Streptophyta; class Magnoliopsida; order Ranunculales; family Papaveraceae; genus Papaver; species Papaver somniferum. The sequence goes on along the minus strand of NC_039358.1, from coordinate 123,930,386 downwards.
TATGCGCATGTATGTTCTCATTGTTGCTAGTTTGTACAATCTACTTATTTAGCTTTCAATTAGACGTGGGCAAAAAGTTGTAGCTGTGGATTTGGATCCACAAAGCTGGATCAATTGCACCCCAAAGTACATCCTCTATATGGTATATTCATATCATACATGAGATTAAATAACTACTCTATGAGAGTTTTGTTTTTGCTTCTGCTCCTCGGGACCTTACATCTCATCACCAACCTTGATTCCTCACAGAACTCGTCCCTCTGGTTTGCATTAAAAACATCACCAATTTAGGAGTCATGTTGAATGCAATGGACAATCATACGATTCTGTGTTAGTTTCTCACCACAAACTTCTCCTGTCGAACTTTTACTATTAAATTTCAGTTCTGGTTCTGTATGTTTAAAGAACCTCACCATGTTACTCAAGTAAACTTGAAGGATGATACAGTCTGCAAAGAAAGTGGAACATGTTCAGTAAAGGAGGCTTCGAAGTTTGAAGGAACTAGTCTAAACCACGCAAAACAATTTGAGCTTGTTTAGCTCACCTTCTGAACATTGGAACTGTATTTGTCTGTTTCTTCTTCCATAAACTACAACAATACAAGATGTCCTTTCTCAATTTGCACTAATAACATTGCAAGTAGAAGGGCAAGAAGAGAAAGGGAAAGGAAATGTATTTGGAGTATGGTTATATGTAACAGTTACCTGCCCTGTTACAGTAAACAATCTGTTGTAATAGCCGTTGTTAGCCATCCCGATCTTGGAAAATATGTGTCTGCAACTCTCACCTGGTTTTTGTAGTGTATATTCGATATTATAAAACCCTGCACATACATGGACGGAAGAGAGTTGATCAAATAATGTTGAGCAAAATTAACAACAACTGCATTCGTACCCCTTCAACTGCAGAAAGAAAAAAAGTGCCTGGATGGATAAATACCATTTGAAGATTTGCAGGCGACAAGTTTTGCGGCTGCACCTGGAGGGTTTTGCCAACTTCTATCTAGTCCACTAACCTGTTCATCAAACGGATTTCGACTTCTCAAATAAGAAGAGCAACAGACCATTTCTCAAGTGAAATAAGTTATCCATTCGCATTGACTGGAATATCAAACGAGAGGGGAACTTCATCGAAAGCAAAAATGCACTACTACTTACCAGAGTCTCGGCGAACTCTTCAACTTTGCCGAAAGATTCCATTCTCGTGAAGTCAGCACCAAGCAAGGTGATAAAAACGCTAACTGAAGCAAGCAAATCCCACTTCTCTCAATTAAACAAACTTCACAAAAGCCTGTAATAAACATATTGGTCCATGATATACACTCAGACAACTAAATACCATTGGATTCAGAAGCAATTTGCGGGTAAAATCCTGTTAAAGCTCGGAGTCCATTGTTCTTTCCTTGACCAACTTGCCAATCTGCACAAACACATGTATGGGATTAGTACTACTATCTATAGTTACCAACTCGTAGGGTAGCTGTTCCAATGATCGGTTTGCTACTTTGCTCCTCATTAGGTAACCACTCTGAATCCCCTCAAGGCCACCTAGGAGTTTCTTAAGTGTCTACCTCCTCCATACAGCCTCATGGGATGATACTCAGTTTGTTACTACTGGATTAATCTCACCTTCAGGGACCATAATCTTGTATTTATTTGTTTCATCTGAATAAACCCGAAAATTGTCTGCAAAATTTCAACCAGATCGAAACAATTTAACTCAAGCCAAATCGATTTCAGTATTTGCTAATACAGAAAGCAGCTGAAGAAGAACTTACCCTTCTCTTCTGCTGCTGCAGCAGAACCAATGAATGGAGAGTAAGAAAATGCAGCCAATGTGGCTATCTGAATTAAAGCTTCTCTCCTTTTTGTGTTCTTTGATTGTTCTTCCTCTTCAATGCAATTACTAAAAACAATAATACAAACAATAGTGATGTCTCAGATAGGATGACAATAGACAATTGAAACATTATGATACTAAGTTTGGTAAATTACCCTGAATTGTGAGTAGTTCTCAGGCTGCACTGAACAATTGACTGATTTCTGCAATTTCTCATTCCTGGTGTACAAAAACATCCAATAAATCTAGACATATAAGGAGAAATTAGTTCTGAAACTTTACATAGTTTTGTTGGTTTTGTAAGAGTTACCTTTAGAGTTGTTATAGGGTATGGAATTGCAGGGTGGAGTTCTTCTCCCGAGTGACTGAAAACAAAGAGAAGAAGAAACTGAAGCCATTTGAAGTTTCTGAAACGATGAACTTTACATTCTTTTTTAAAATATATCCATCCGGCTATTATTACTTGCTGTTTTAGTCCACTGACGCTCCTTGAGCCACTACCCACCAGTTTCACCTTACTTATCTAGATTTTTACACCTTTCTTCTTTCTCTGGGCCCCTCGGGGTGCCCACAACGTTTCATGTAGGCTTGGGCCAATTGTGCACAAAACAAAATGATCTGAGCTCTATAGTATTTCTTCTTTCTAGGATAACAAAGATTTTATTATACTCCCTCCGTTTCTAAAAAATAATCAAATTTGGTTTTCACAAAAATTAAGAAAACCAATCATTGTAGTCACTTTTTCATGTTTTTTCCTAAACTATCATTTGCTCCCCACTCATTTGTTATTAGAGAAAGAGGAGAGAGAAGTGGTCCCCTCTTTATATTAGGAGAGAAAAAGGAGAGAGAAAAGTGGTCCCTCTATGGGTATAGTAGTAAAATCATAATATTTGACTTTCCACATATGGAAACAAGCCTATTTTTTGACATACCCAAATAAGGAAACCTGCCTATATTTTAGAAACGGAGGGAGTAATAAAAACTAGACAAAGACATCTTTTGTAACTGTGAAGATATTGCAAGACAACCAAAATCATACCATATATGATCAAGTTTGTCTACTCTAGCTATCTTAGACGAACAATCTGCTAGCTTTGAAGTATTTTAGTTTTAATCCAAAGAAAGAAAAAAAATATGATATTATATCTAACCTAATCCTACCTAAAATCCAATATTTTTACGCTCAAACTTAGCTATAACAAAAACGTGATGATGATTGATCATCGTGTAAATTAAGTATTATCCACTGAAATGTCGATAGTGGGATGTAGCTACAAAGTTCTATAACATTGACGCAGTGAAAATATTGTGGTGAAATTATTCTATTAGATGCACTTATTTGTTATCACTAAGAGACTCTCACGGGAGAGATTAAGCCCTTGGCCCTCAAGGCATCCTTAGCCACGATTTCTAGTATACGTCCCCGCGAGACACTGCTGGTCATGATGCCGTAATTCCTAGCGCACATCCTCGACGAGATACTGCTGGTCATGTAGGTTCTGTAGAGCGTAAAACGTACCCGGCAGACTTATGAACTTGAACGGCTACAATTCCAGCATGTCTTCGCGAGACGCAGCTGATTGTTATGCCATGATTCCTAGTATACATCCGATCAACGAGATGCTGCTAGTCATGTAGGCTCTGTAGATGTGTAAATAAGTCCCCGACGGACTTATGAACCAGAGTGGAGATTTGCATATCTCCTGTAAGCACGACTCACCCTATTTGAGATCAAGGATTGATTCCTAGTACATCATCGCGAGATACACTGATCATGTCTGCTCTAGGCTCTGACTCGACTTACTGAGGTTTCCGAATAACTCATAGGATATCCCCGCGAGATACGCTGGTTATTCTGCCTCCGGCCCTTTCGACAGACTCCTAGAACATCCTTCCGGGATACAATGGTCTTGTTGGCCCATCATATGGACACACAGTTGATTCCTAGCACATCTCTGCAAGATACGCTGGTCAAAGACAAGTGAGCTAAAGTCTCACAGAGGCATTAATTGGGTGTACAAAGCCTTTTCTCTCCCTCCAGGACGAGTCCCAGCTGACCATAGAGAGATTCGGATCAGTTAAGAAAATCTTCGGAGAGATTTTGGTCTGTCTGCAAAATCTCGGAGAGATTCAAATCTCTCTGCAAAATCAGGGAGTGATTTTGATCCGTCTGCAAAATCTCGGAGAGATTCAAATCGCTCTGCAAAATCACAGAGAGATTAAAATCTCTCCTCAAAATCTTGGGCGGCACACGACTTACCTAAGGCTCAAGCCTATATATCAGTCTCTCAAACACACTCACGGCTAGTAAATTGAGCCTGAACTGTACATGTCTATCCAAAAATGTGGATAAGCTCTCTTGAGCTCCGCACGCTCAACAAAGGGACCCACAAACATAATATGGTCTTCATATGACATATGTGACCGGCCATAGAGATAGGGAGATCAGCCTCAGCTCCTCTCACACTCTGCACACGATTCCTGAGGAATTCCATACCTTTTCACGTGACTCATCCTAGTCATTCTCACAAATCATAGAATATCTCTCTATCTTGGCCAACTCGGCTAAAGACAATATTTCTCTCTCAACACACATCATCACAAATGTTGGATCAGCTTCGCACAAATGGGGGATAACAATGAGGGTTTTGGTATGGCGGTCTACGACACGTGTGAGAAATACCCGGCTTATTTCTCACCGCAGAAGAGAGTAAAGGCGGTAGAATAATGAGATAAGCTCAACCTAGTTTATCCCTATTCCTGAAGAGATGGGAGAATTGTTCCGCACGTCACGGAAAACAATCATTATCTTCACCGACTTGAGATTATAAAATTCAGATATAAATAGGTCATTTATTTTCCAAGCTACGATCATCTTTCTCATAACCTCTTAGAGTAATTCTTCTTCAAACCCTAGAATTATATGATCCCTCTGTTCATTTGCTCCCCTCCCTAAGACCAGCCCTAAATCTCCATCCATGTGACTGAAGCATCCTTTGAACGGCCACTGTGCGTGGTTTAGACGAAGACTGTTCGTGCTCAACCTCCCGTAACTCACTTTCAGAAATCCTAGAATTCCATCTCTAGCCTCTCACCGATTTTAGGTAACTACAATTTCTAATCTAATCCTACCTAAAATCCAATATTTTTACGCTCCAACTTAGTTATAACAAAAACGTGATGATGGTTGATCATCGTGTTAATTAAGTATTATGCGTTGAAATGTTGGTAGTGGGACGTAGCTACAAAGTTCTATAATATTGACGCCGTGAAAATATTATGGTGAAATTATTCTTTTAGACACACTTTTTTGTATCACTAAAAGATACAATAATTTAATATTATTATGGATTAATTAATCTTCTTCCTTAAGTTCTATGTTTTTTCTTTATTTGGTAGTAAGATACACAGTATGTTTTAATGATCATCTTGATTAACATAGTGTTAATATATCCAGTAATCTGTTCAGCCCACCATATATTCCACAAGATGATGTGGCGAGACTTTTTTAATTTTTAGTTTTTATCTTTCTTAGCTGACGTGTTTTTCACTCTTCTTCTTCGAATAGATATTTCATCTACCTAAGCCCAAGTACTGGGGTTTATGCCTTTGTTGCTCTCTGTTTACTACCAAAGAAAAACCTTAAACACTACTAAAGTTTCTTTTTTCTATTGCTTTCTTCAATCTTTCTGACACGGGATGAGGTATGATTTTCAATCTCCTTTAGTTTCAGAAACTAAACCTTAATGTCAATTTTTACACTGGTTTCTTCAGTGTTTTTGTATTACTCACTCTTTCGTTCAATTTCAGACTCAAAATTTAGGATTATAGCTAATAAATCTGAAGTTAAATAACCTGGCAATCACACCGCGGGTCATGAATTCATGTAACTTTGTCTCTCTGTTGATTTCAATTTATTCCTTTTGTAATTGATACGAGGTTATTACTTGACTTCAATAGAGAATATTTTGTTTAGGTTTTGAGAAGTGAATGAATGAGCTAGAGGAATCGAATATTGAAATCATTCTGAAAAATAACAAAAACAGATCCTATTTTGGTTTTGTATAGTTCCGTTTTTAGGATTCTTTGGTTAATTGATTCGGCAAAGTAAATGTAACTAACATGTCGAATTTGAGAGTAACTGCGAGAAGCTCGTGTAACAACAATGTTTTTTAAATCTAAGATTGTGGAGTCTGTATGTAATTCAACAAAAAAAATTATAGTATGTTGTGATGGATTTAGTTAACTATTTGGTTATGTACATTTGTTTCAAGTTAAACTATTTGATTCAAGAGTATTCCATTATCTGCAATTCATTTTCCATTAGTTAATACAGATGTATGTTTACATATTTTGAAAGTTCTAATTGTAAATACATACATTTTAAATTATATTTTGGGTGCAAAAGATGAAGCGCAAATAAAATTGTTGTAATAATAGTGAGCGCAATCCATTATTACCTTAAAGAAGAAAGACGAGACTCGATGAAGCTCCAAAATTTCAAATTTAAAAAGCTTATTTCCGTCAGTAACAACTTTAACGAAGAGTATAATTTAGACAAAGATTGGTTCGGTCTTGTGTGTAGAGGTCGCTTTGGTAGCACTTGACAGGTCAGTTAACTTGGATTACTTGCTATTACTTGCTTTTTTTCGCTCTAATTTTTCATGACAATGATGTGAAACAAAATGCAATTGTTTCTTTGCTCATGATACGGGTAGTTGCAGTGGAACGACTTGCTACCAAATCTGTCAGGTAAACATAGATTAAGGAACTTTAGAGGTTTAGCCTCATAAATTATTAGTAAATTAGATTGGTTACTGCACTAAAATAGATTACAAAAAATTTATTTATAAGTCAATGGTGTTTGGATCAGTCGGACTACATCGTTTCGAAGAAGCTGGTGATTACTTTATAAAATAGTTTCTTTCTAAAAGAAAACTAATGTAAACCTCAAAATCTGATTATTGTAAGACATAATTATAAGTGGCAGATGTCGCAGATTCATAAAAAGTTATGCAGTTTAATCCGTAAAATCAAAGTAATGTTGTTTGTCTTTATGTTGTTTAAGTGTGAGTAGTACCAAATAATTGGGAAACAAATCCACAGTAAATTTCACCATGAGACTGTCAGTTCCATGTTGGCAGGCATCTCTGAACTCATTGTCAGACAACAAGAATAAACATGTGCTTTCTATTTCACTATCGTAAATATCCGCAACATGTGAACTTCTCCATGGTTGGGTGTTATAGTTTTGAAAGTAGTAGTAAAAGTTCGTTGCTCGGACTTGTAAAGATTTAAAAATAAAAATATATACAAAAAATATTAACACTGGTGCGAGAAACTGGGACTTAGGATTCGGCCAAATTCATTTCTTAAATGGTTCAGAAATTATTTCTAGGCAATTATAATTAAAAACAAAATGAATATTAACTCTATTCTTTGTAAAAGTAGATTTTATAAAATATTACTTGTATTTCTTAAGCATGGCATATCAAAAATCCCTAGGACTAAGCATAAACCATCAAATGAAATCACAAATAATTAATTAAAATCTTAATTCAATTAATTGGTGCAAAAAGTAAATATAGAATTAAATAAAATTACCACATAGATGAATTAAGGCTTCCTCCATCACCCCAGTGTTGGGGTTTATCTCCTCATATTAATCATAATCTCAAAATACATGTATAAAGCTCAAAAGTTGATTAAAGGGAGTAAAACAATTGAGCAGAAAAATTGCAACAGAAATAACTGTTGCAAAGGCGTTGTTCAACTGTTACAAGAAGAACGATACAAATGTTATGCTGTTGCAAGACCCAAACTACGACCCACTACTTTGCGTCGTAAACACTGTTGGAGAATGACTGTCTATGCATGTCCGTTCTTCGTGTTCTTGGCCTTCATCAATGGCAGCAGCAGCTGAAACTCAACTCGTGATTTCTGCTTCCTGCGCTCTCCTCTCTTCTCCCAACTCTCGACCCCCATTCTAGGACTCATGTAGCTACTATTTATACATTTTAGGCGCATCAAATCTCTCCATTAATTCCTCAAAATCTTCACAGTAAAGGAAAATTATTCTTGGGAATAATTTCCTATTTTCTTTCTATGCATGCGTTAATTGTCTTGAAAATTTCCACAATATGTTGATACGCAACCTAGGAGAATATTTGCACTTAATTTCCACAACCCATGCAGCATCTTCACGTAATTTTCTTTCCAAGTTTAACCGATATCTCTTCTTTCCTGTTTTAATCGAGAATCGATTATCTGGACAAATTTGATCGATCCCAACCACCAAAACATCTTCTTATATACATATCACATATACCCATTAAGTTTCAGCGATTTAATCACCTTAAAACACCTTCAAAAATCGATTGGCAAATCTGCCAGTACATGAAGAAATTTTCCCGCCAAATATTATTTTCAAATTCTGGGAAGAAAGTGACCTCCCCCTAATCCATCCCTGGGGTCCCTTTAGCAATTGGGGTGGAAATAGTAATTTTTCTGGATTCCTCGGGCACATTTCTGGGACGCTTCCGGTGCATTTATGGGGTGCCTTTAGTACTCTATCCTGGGGTATAAAACACCACTTTTTGAGCCAATATCGCCGCAAGAGCTTATTTCTCTAAAAACATCTACAAGAACACAAAATAACACAATAAGTACTTAATCGAGTCTAACAATGCAGAAAATTGAGAACAAAATAGACACATAAATGCGTCTATCAAATACCCCCAAACTTATTATTTGCTAGTCCTCGAGCAAATTTATTCTAGAAAGGAAAATCATTTGAACCCCTAGGTGGCCCTAGTGGCGGAGTGTTGTCTCCGTAGGGTTTACCAGAGGTGTACCCACAAAACCAATACTCCAGACCCTGGATATCTACGCAGAACCTTGGAAAGCACTAAAGAACCTCCTTGGTTGGCATACAATTATTGACTCTAAGAGGAAGAACCCTGATGCGAAATTCCAATTGCTGTACACGAGTTTGCACTCAAGCATACTAAAATTCATATAAGTGACAGAGCTCTACTAAGATAGTTTTACGATGGACATCATACTCGGAGTCAGATTAATCACATGAAAAGATTAAGAAGATGGAAAAAGAAAAATGTAGATGGCTGAAAAGCGAACGGTGTTTCCCATATCTGTCTGAAGGCCTCTGCCAAGATGAACCTAACCTAAATGACTGAGATACCGGTCTGACTAATATTAACACACTGGCATATACAAGGGAACCAGTGGTCAATAACTTAAATCTAGATCAACAAACTGGCAAATACAAGGGAACCAGCAGTTGACTACACATAACAATAACCTTTTTTTTTTTTTAACTTAACGGCATGAATAGATATTTTTGATCCAAGCGCATGCTTCTTTTCAGCAGATTACACGATAGTTCCCACGGGTCCTGCATTCCACGCTTTCTTAGGCGACGAAAACAGGGAGAACACACGCATATTGCTATCTAAGTGTTAATACTTATTCCGATTGGTCTAACTGGTCCGGTCTTTTTTTTTTGTGACTCAGTCACTCTAATTCACCCTAGCAGTGGTAACAACTTGAATCGTGTGCCCCACCAAATCACTTGAAATAAAAGAAAACTGAAAATAGAAAGTGAAAAGGACTCGACGAGATATGGCGAAACTATCATGTTATTTCTAACACCTGAGCTCTGTGCTTTTATGAATAGACTCTACAGATGTATCCATCTAGTCAGATTGGTTCCTCAACTCCTACAACCAAAATGCTTCCATCCACTTAGATTGGTTAGTGCCATCCTAAATACGCATAAATTTCTAGGCTCTGGAGTTTATTTATTCATACTGCAACTAAAAAGTTTCTCCCATACCCCCAAACTTAAATCTAACATTGTCCTCAATGTTCTAAAGATGAAATTAAAAGCATGAACAAGGAGAAACTGTTACCATTTGAAGCAAAAGAGATAAGGAAAGATATTACCGTGTTGCATGAGATTGGGTTACCTCCCAAGAAGTGTTAAGTTTAAAGTCTTCAGCCAGACATCGGAAAGGATTAGTCTACTCGAACCATAAAGTAACAGTCGAAATAACTGTGGGTCTTCAAAACGAAATAGAGCTGACCAAAGGAAACTACAATAACCCAAGAAAGTGAACAAGGATAACATGCCCTTATCTAGTTTCCTGATTAAGATATTTATATCTAATTGTGGTTCAGGTTCAGGTTCTATGAAAGGGTCTAAATAAAATATTTTCCTAGGATGCATTTCCTCATAGGTTGGATCCAAATTATTAGGTCCTAGAGTCTGGAAAAACTCAAATAAGAACTTAGAATCACAAAATAATAATAACCTAAATAACTGAGGATCCTCTAAGTCAATCAGGTTTGACTTACATAATTGACCACAGTGAGAGTAGTGGTCATTCTTAAGCAAATGTGTCGATTCTAATTTCCTAAAGCATTTAGGTCTAGTCTCACAACTTAATATTCGACACATTTGGAATATAAACGTTCCCACAGTTGGAAGAAAACTATTTGGTGGGAAAAAAAAGTCAATCTGGGGATCATAGCCTGGGCAAACCACATCAACCAGAGGATGGGTTTCTAACGACTGAACTCCTTCATGGATATCATTAGGTTCTGGAAAACGAGTATGAAGATAATCTTGTAAGATGGTTGAGGCATTGATGTCAAGTCCCAAGTGAGGGACCTTACTAAGAGTTAAAGCACATGGAGGATGATACTCACCCCCAAACTTAGAGTTTTCAGTGTCTCTAGATAGACTAGTCACAACTTCCCTAATTTGTAGGTCCTCAGATTCTTGAAAATGGGAAATTGATTCTTCTAAGTTGTAATCTTGCGGTACATCCTCACTCATCTCTACGAGTTCATCTAAGACTATAGTTTCTAAATCGTATGACTCTAAAACAGTATTCTCAGGATAAACCGGTTCCTCTAAACCTTTCTTGGTTTCGTAAACAGGACATACTACATCGTCTGAAACGGGGGTATCTCTAGTCAAATCCTCGTCCTTTTGAATAGGTGAATAATTTTTAAAATTATTAGTATCTGAACCAGAAATAATATAATCATTATAAGGCTCAACTGGGGTAACAAATTCCTGATCACTATTCCCACACATTTCCGATTCTTCATCAGCACTATCTTCATCATCATAATATAATTTTTGACATCTAATAATTCTCAATCTTTGTTCCAAACTAAGCGGTCTATTTTTATAATACTTCTCATAGATCGTTAGAGGTGATCCCTCAATAAAAGTTGGAGTATCCATATATCGTTGCCCACGCATATATTCACCAAGAGTCATTTCCGAAGACGTCTCTTGATAACGAGAATTTCCAGACATATATTCTCGCAACGTCATCTCAGGTGGCGTCTCCTCAAAAGGATTCATCACCGAAGAAATATAAACTACAGAGGGATTATATACAATCACAAACAAGGCTGACTCGACTCCACCAAAACAAACCTAAATATTTCTAGCAAACAAAAAGCATGATGGCTCCACTTAGATTGTTTCTAGACCAGCTTCTATCTTTCGAAAGGCAATTCGTTGCAATTTGAGCAAACCCCTCTGGAATCAATCCGAGTCAAAGTAATTTGAATTGAGGCGAGGGAAGCTCAGTGGAGCTTTGATACCCAAGGCCTCACCGCTATCACAAGGCGGCGCAGTCACGCATTCAACTCACAGAAACCATCATGAACTTTGGAGTGTGCTTAAAGAGCAACCAATATTTTTCGAACGAGTTTCCTATTAAGATCGTTACCCTATCGGTCTCGTTCTATTCCAGATTTTAAGCTTGGGTTCGCGTTAGGTTTCGTTTTCCTAAGGCGGGCAAGAAGGGAGCGGTGATGAAATCCAAACCCTTATCTTGTATTGGCCAGGCCTTGCCCTTTACTAGGAATTTAAAAACAGACCAAATTCGTCCTCAAACAATTAGCACCTTAAGGCAGACAGTAACTCGCTTACAGGAGATTCGCGAGTGTTTCGATGGACTTACCTCACGTACCAGACGGGGGATGAACCGTTGAAGTCGACTCGGGGCACGACTCCTATGTCGTGTACGAACCCGAGGGGCCGAGACGATATAGTAATCGTCGTCCTTCCCTGCACACAGTTTATATAATTTTTTATTTTTTAATAATACCCTTTCGTAGGGTTTAAAAAAAAAAATCCAATTGTTTAAAGTCCAAAGTCCGAAATAAATTAAATTAAAATTACAGTTTTCCTCACACACTCTAAAAAAAATTAAAAATTAAATCCTAAAATTGTCCTTTTTTCTTCGCTTTTCGCTTTTCGCTTTAAGCTTTTTCCTCTCCAAGTCCTTAGTGCTCCACTTCGAACCTGTAAATCAAAGAAAAAAAGACAAAGTAAAAAGGAACAAATAATAAAAAATAAAATATAAACCTAAAAAAAAATTAAAAATAAATCTATATACAAGTCCGCGTCGGCGGCGCCATTTTGTTATAGTTTTGAAAGTGGTAGTAAAAGTTCGTTGCTCGGACTTGTAAAGATTTAAAAATAAAAATATATACAAAAAATATTAACACTGGTGCGAGAAACTGGGGCTTAGGATTCGGCCAAATTCATTTCTTAAATGGTTCATAAATTAATTCTAGGCAATTATAATTCAAAACAAAATGAATATTAACTCTATTCTTTGCCAAAGTAGATTTTATAAAATATTACTTGTATTTCTTAAGCATGGCATATCAAAAATCCCTAGAACTAAGCATAAACCATCAAATGAAATCACAAATAATTAATTAAAATCTTAATTCAATTAATATTGGTGCAAAAAGTAAATATAGAATTAAATAAAATTACCACATAGATGAATTAAGGCTTCCTCCATCGCCCCAGTGTTGGGGTTTATCTCCTCATATTAATCATAATCTCAAAATACATGTACAGAAAAATTGCAACAGAAATAACTGTTGCAAAGGCGCTGTTCAACTGTTACAAGAAGAACGATACAAATGTTATGTTGTTGCAAGACCCAAACTACGACCCACTACTCTGCTTCGTAAACATTGTTGGAGAACGACTGTCTATGCATGTCCGTTCTTCGTGTTCTTGGCCTTCATCAATGGCAGCAGCAGCAGAAACTCAACTCGTGATTTCTGCTTCCTGCGCTCTCCTCTCTTCTCCCAACTCTCGACCCCCATTCTAGGACTCATGTAGCTACTATTTATACATTTTAGGCGCATCAAATCTCTCCATTAATTCCTCAAAATCTTCACAGTAAAGGAAAATTATTCTTGGGAATAATTTCCTATTTTCTTTCTCTGCATGCGTTAATTGTCTTGAAAATTTCCACAATATGTTGATACGCAACCTAGGAGAATATTTGCACTTAATTTCCACAACCCATGCAACATCTTCACGTAATTTTCTTTCCAAGTTTAACCGATATCTCTTCTTTCCTGTTTTAATCGAGAATCGATTATCTGGACAAATTTGATCGATCCCAACCACCAAAATATCTTCTTATATACATATCACATATACCCATTAAGTTTCAGCGATTTAATCACCTTAAAACACCTTCAAAAATCGATTGGCAAATCTGCCAGTACATGAAGAAATTTTCCGGCCAAATATTATTTTCAAATTCTGGGAAGAAAGTGACCTCCCCCTAATCCATCCCTGGGGTCCCTTTAGAAATTGGGGTGGAAATAGTAATTTTTCTGGATTCCTCGGGCACATTTCTGGGACGCTTCCGGTGCATTTATGGGGTGCCTTTAGTACTCTATCCTGGGGTATAAAACACCACTTTTTGAGCCAATATCGCCGCAAGAGCTTATTTCTCTAAAAACATCTACAAGAACACAAAATAACACAATAAGTACTTAATCGAGTCTAACAATACAGAAAATTGAGAACAAAATAGACACATAAATGCGTCTATCATTGAGGTACTCCAAACCCATACGCAACAGTCAAATTGTTTAGGAGATAATCCATAAACATCTGCAACATGTGAACTTCTCCATGCTTGAGGTACTTCAAACCCAGACGCAACATTTAAATTGTCCAGGAGATAATCCATGCGCATGTGGAACATTCACATAATGTATATAAGAAACTCCATATTATTTGATTGAACAGAATTTTTGTTATAGTTTGATAATAAACCGTATATCAGAATTTTTTTTAATCAGACTTATGTAATGAATTGGTATAAGATTAATAAACATAATACATTTTGTTGTTTTTTTTCTTTTTTTAAGATATTAACAAAATCAAGTTTGATTTTTGATAAGGGTTTTTTTTTTTGAAGGAACAAGGGGATAACAAAACCCATAGAGTAATTATATTAAACAAGTGACATAAATTCATACATCATCAACAAAGAATAGTAAAAAAAAATACATTTAATGAGAGCCCCTAATACAGAAGATCTAGCACACATTAAAAGTATTGAGTATATATTCAAATAGAAAACAGATATTTTCTGAGGGATGGTTTTTGGAACTCTTTCCAACTATTTGGATAACTTCTTCAAATCTTGATGCTCCCATAACAAGGAGCAATAAAAACATAACATCATAATCACGATTAGAACCGGTAGCCATGGATCTTGTATCGAGTTGTAGAGACCTACGTCACGTCGGAGGAAATCATCGTCAACAATATACATGAACATACCATCACATGTTCATTAACGCTATTATGTTCTTCATAATGACAATAGCGAGCCATTAGAAGACGATCAGGAGAAATATATAGAAAACCTGATTCTAAGATCCCTGTAAAACAAGGACAAGTTTTATTGAAAGCAGAAAAACCTTACCCAAATTTACCATAATTAATATTAGAGTAAATCTAGACAACACACAAAAATCTACTAAAAAATTGATATGTAACTGAAGATTTGTAAAAGAAATTGATAATGAAGAAGACGAGGTAGTTGAGTTTTTTGAGATATAAGGGTTTGTATATGTATTACCTTTCCTTGTTCTTTAGTGGCTTTATTCTATAGCAGACGAAAAATACGTCAGCTAAGAAAGAATAATACCTAAAAGAAGAAACTAATGAAAAATACGTCAGCTAAGAAAGATAAAAATAAAAATTAGAAAAATCTCTCCACGTTATCTGGGGGGATTGACCGTAGGATATTTGGAGGACTGGAAAGAATTATTGTAATATATCTTTGTTCTTGAAAAAAACTGTAATATAAAATATATCGCAATATATATTATATTTTTGCTATATTTTATAAGATATTTCTTATGTTACCCATATAAGATGTTCATTGTTAGTAATATGAAAAAATATAAGACTAATACTGGTCTTAATACCAAAAATCTAAAAAAGAAAATTTCCAGTTTTAATACTTTCACATGTAAATGGTTCTATATATATGTCAGAGCATTGCTCAGTCGAACTCAGAAGTGTTGCTATCTCAAGCTTGTTTTCAAATTTAGTTGGCAAAACTATATCTTGATTTCTAGTCTACAATTAGTTAAGTCTCTGATTAAGATATAAGTGTAGTTGAGAAACAGGCATCATTGCAGTAATCATTGTGTTCTATTGTTTGAAGGCGAAGATCAACCGAAGATTTTTGATAACTTCTTCAACAAAAGGTAAGTGAAGACTAATCCACCTATATCCCAGCAGAACTCGAAATTCAAACTTAAGAAGACTTCATTGGGATTCGTGAAGCCAGGTACATCTATTGTTTATCTTGATATCTCAAGTATCTTGATCTTGATCGATTGTTGAGCTTGCTCCATTAATAAAGATAAATAGAAATCACAAAGTTCTCTTCGTCTCAGACTTTTTTGATTACACAAGTTTAATACTTGTGAGGTGAATAATAATCTAGGATGCTCTTCGGGAAGCATAAGTCTGTATTTTGAGGTTAGCTAGACTTTGTCTATTGCTATCGATTATCAATCTCTCCTTGATCTACGATCAAAAAGTAAATCACACAAATAGGCTTATCTGTGGGAGGCAGATTGGTTTACAGTATTCAATTGAGTTGAAGCAACTCTTGGGTTGTAAAGGACTTCAGCTAAGGGAATCAATTGTGCTGGGTACTGCTGGGATTCAAGAGATGTAAGGAGCGCGACCGTAACTGAATTGATGTGAGGGTTTAATTGGGTCTAAACTATATTCAAGAACGAAGTTAATTGGTAGTAGGCAAGTGTTTGTAGCGGCTTGATACAATTTGGTGGTCAATCTGGACTAGGTCCCGTCGCTTTTCTGCATTTGTAGTTTTCTCGTTAACAAAATTTCTGGTGTCTGTGTTATTTATTTTTCCACATTATATTGTTTGTCTTATATAATTGATATCATATGTTGTACATTAATCAATCAAAGTATATACATCCATCCTTGTTTGTTGGATACGACTCGATTGACTCTTGGATATTGATTTTTGAGATCGTCCAAGAACTCTCACATGTAAATCAACTTCACAGATTTGGTTCTGTAAACTTTTTGATTGTGAGAGAAAGAGATATAACTCTAAATATTATTCCTTGATTGAGATTCATTAAGTTGAACTCTCGATATTGTATATAAGTTTGTCCATACAGGTTTCCTAAAGCCTAATAAGTCTGTGTTTGAAGTAAATTGACTATATGGACAAGAGTGCGATCTCGATAAATGTACTGCCAACATTTGATGTCTCGAATTACTTATGGTGGAAAATTATTATGCGTTCCTTTTGAAAATATAGCCAGTGACTTTGAGACATGGAAACTTGTAGTTATTGGATACGATGTGCCGACAGTCGTTAAAGACGGAACCACTATTGCGAAACCATTAGGAGAATATGGTGATACCGAGATAAGTGCGGTAAAACATAAATCTGACGGGTTAAACGCTATTATCCACGCCATAAGCCCAAATCTTCAGCACCATGTGACTTCGTACACTAGGTCTAAAGATGGTTGGGATATCTTAAAAATCGTATTCGAATGACATACCTCGGAGAAACAAGCTAGGCTTCAAAACCTAAATTCTGACTGGGGAAATCTTTGTATGTCTGATGAAGAATCATTTGATGAGTTTAATCAAAAAGTGTCAGGAATTGTTAATGTATGTTTTGCATTAGGGAAGACCATTCCCCAAAAGGACATTGTGATGAAAATTCTTCGATCTTTACCAGCAAGATACGAGTCTAAGAAACATGCCATCACGAAAGGAAATAACCTTCAAACTCTTTCCAGAAATACTCTAGATGGAAAGTTAAAGATCTTTGATCATGAACTGCAATCCAAAGCTGGAAAGGATATTACATTCAAGGCACTGAAACACACTCAAACTCTTAAAAGTGAAAGTATTGATAACTCTGTGAAAAATCTTGTTTATCCTGATTTTTCAGATGAAGATCTTGATAAACTCAGTTTCATTGATCACATGACAATTCAGAAAACTTCTTAGGAACAGAAATAAACGGTTCACTAGAAAAAAAGCCTCATACGTCAGTTATGCCACATAATCGTAATTATGTAAAAAACAGAGATTCCAATGATACTGACGATGAGGATATGCCACAGTGCTTCAAGTGTAAAGGGTTCAGTCACTTTACTAATGAGTGTCCAAATCGTAAGAAATATACTGGCAACAAGAGTACTGCTGCAACACTTGATGAAACATCTGATCATTATGATTCCGAAGAGGCTGATGGATCAAGTGTAGCACTCTTGGGAGGAATTATTAATTTTGATGAATGTAGAAATACTCATATCAATCTTGATAATCTAATTCATGACTCTTCATCAAAATCATTGGAGGATGTTATGGATTTTTCGTATACTAATAAAAATTCTGTTAATGTCTCAGGTACCATGTGTTTAGCTGCTAACACCGTTCCCGAATCAATCTCCAAACCAAAATTTCCTTATTGTACCAGTGAGGGTCACGGACTTACACAATGTTTCAAGAACAAACACAAACTAAGGTATTCAACAAACTGCAATGGAGGACTAGTCGTTTGGCAAATGTGCTTAAACTTGTTCAAAAGTCCAATGCTGAGGTACACAAATTTAACTCTTCTTCTTCATCTTCTTATATTGATTGATTCTAAAGTTAAGGTAAAATCTCAAACGAAAAGAAAAGTTCAGACTAAATGTCTCGTAAAGAAGGATATTACAAATTCCATGCAAGAAGCTAGTGGTGAGCAATCTAATGCTCACCTCAACATAACTTAATTGTGTTAAACGTACATCTTGTCTCATATGCCCTTAAAAGAGACAAGAATTGGTCACATCAGGGCTTTGGATCAAATTTGAATAGTATTACTTGGATGTCCATCTCTTATATGTTCATCTTAATCTGCCGAATCTATATAGAAACTTAAGGAAGGATAAAAGTAACATTTCATTCTTCTTAGGTTTTATGTATCTTCTCTAGTACGTGAACTTTTGTGTTCTGAAACCCTGCATGGTAAATATATTCTACTTTGAGACTCGTATCTCTTTCACAAGAAGCTTTTCTTGTAAATCTATATATTTGTGTTTTCAAAAATCCATTTTATTTCAACGAATTATGGATACTTCAAGCACAACATCTTCTCGTGACATCTATACTCCAATGGTTGTTGATACTCATCCAACTAGAAAGAAACAAGAGATGTCATATCCTTTTAGCTCATCTCTTAAGAGGAAAAGGAAGAATAAGAAGAAACTTAGAACGGATCCCTCCAATCTAAAAAGGTTCGAAACTCTTCTTGAAGAACTTGTGAAAACCAAAAAGGAGGTGCAGGGGCTGAAGATGATTCTATATAAATCTCTTAAACTAAAAGAATCACTTGTTAAAACCTATTAGGTTTGCAGGAACTAACTCTTTCATTCATGAACGGTATATTCCCATGCCTATTATTGATAAGGAGATTGGAGATGATAAAGAATTTTTCAAACATTTTAAGTACTAGGAAACTTCTTGTGAGAATTTGAAAAAGCGGGGGTCCAACAACACCACCCAATATTTCGATTAGCAATCTGTATGGACTAACTCCGAAACACTTACTAGAGAATCAACTAGACAGTCAGACTCAATCTAGATAAAAGTATCTCAAGGAGTTAATATCTCTCTCTTGTTTTGATTCACTCAAGCTAATAGAAATCAGCGAGTCTATAATCAAACACAAGGAATAACTTGGACGGTACCAAAGACCAATGTCCAAGGATCAATCAATATCAATCAACAACCAAAGGTCGGATTTCCAATTGATTGATTCAAACGCACAACATGTATATTTCAATTATATAAACAAATATAATGCGGAAATAGAAATAACACAGACACCAGAATTTTGTTAACGAGGAAACCGCAAATGCATAAAAACCCCGAGATCTAGTCCAGATTGAATACACACTGTATTAAGCCGCTACAGACACTAGCCTACTCCAAACTAACTTCGGAATGGACTATAGTTGAACCCCAATCAGTCTCCCACTGATCCAAGGTACAGTTGTACTCCCTACGCCTCTGATCCCATCAGGATACTGCGCACTTGATTCCCTTAGATGATCTCACCCACAACTAAGAGTTGATACGACCCAAAATCGCAGGCTTTAACAATAAACAAATCTGCCTCACACAGATAAGTCTATCAAAGGATCAATCTGTCTCTCACAGAAAAACCCTAAAAGTTTTTGTTCCGTCTTTTGATAATAACCAAGGTGAAAGGAACCAATTGATAATCCGGTCTTATATTCCCGAAGAACAGCATAGATTAATCAATCACCTCACAACAATCTTAATCGTATGGTAGCGAAACAAGATGTCGTAGAATCAAAAACGATGAGACGAAGGTGTTTGTGATTACTTTTTATATCTTGCCTATCGGAGAACTCTCACGATCTCAAGCCAATCAATATGATTGTACTATTACGATAGAAGATGCAAGATCGGATCACACAACTACGATAAAAGTAGTATCGGTCTGGCTTCATAATCCCAATGAAGTCTTTAAGTCGTTAACCTGGTTTTAGAAGAAGAAAACCAAAGGTTAAAGGAGAATCGACTCTAGCAGAGAAACTAGTATCACACGGACGTGTGGGGATTAGTTTTCTCAATGCTAAATGTCTCCTTTATATAGCCTTTCAAATCAGGGTTTTTCCTTAGTTACAAAGCAATCAATATCCACCGTTAGATGAAAACCTGATTTCGATTCAAGCTAATATTTCTCAACCGTTAGATCGAAAACTTAGCTTGTCATACACAAATGACTGTACCCTTCTAGGTTTGTTAACCGCACCCAGATGTGTACATTGTTGGTTCAACAATAGTCTACCCAAAGAGGTTAACCATATGAGCATTTCATACCAACCATCTTCTTCTTCACCATAACTAGTTCAATTGACTCAAATGAACTAGTTAAGAGAGTTGTTCAATTGCAAGGAAATCTTATGTTACTACACAAGACACAATTGAAGCAAAGATGATTTGATTCACTCGAATCGGTTCATGAACTTTAATAGCCACGGTTTGCAAATGCATTCCTTAGTCTTTTAAGATTAAGTTCAGAAATCATCTTTAGATATATAACCTTCTCAAGTTCTCAGACTAGGTTCGCGGACTTAAGACACCGAATAGAGTTTACAAACTCCAGCAGAAATTCTCGGGTTCGAGAACTACGCCGATTCGCGGACTGGGTTCGCGGACTTGGCTCACGCAAGTAGTTTGTCAACTCCAGCAGAAATTCTCGGGTTTGAGAACTTCGGAAGTCCGCGAACTGAGTTCGCGGACTTGGCACTTGCCATACTTCCGGTTCTCTTGATCAACAAAGTTCGAAAACTTCGGTTCAAGGAATCCATTGGTTATGTAATCTAAACTCTCATTCCAATCATTGAAACATTCTTAGAGGACGTTATATAGTTGTTACACTATTTCTCGTCAAAGAAATTTTCAAGGTGATTGAAACATTCATGACTTTCTTCACTAGGTAAAGATAAACTTGGTCGAAGCGAAAAGCTTACCAACACATATATCGAGATATAGATAGGCGAGGTATACTCGGCTCGAATAACCAAATGTGTATGATCTAATCTATATATATAGGATACGAATTTTGTCTCAAAGAGTATGAGATAGAATAGATAGACTTTTGAGTGACAGATAAGTTTAAGTCTCCACATACCTTTTTGTTGAGAAGTTCCACTGGTTCCTTGAGTAGATCTTCTACTTGTATGATGAATTGCCATGAAGTCCTTGAGTTCAACTACACTTACTATCCTTGTCCGAGACTTAGCTATAAGAGACTAGAAATCAAGACTTATAGTTTTGATCACTAACATTGAAAAACATGCTTGAGATAGCAATGCATGCGAGTTTGACCGAGCACTGCTCTAACAATCTCCCCCTTTGTCAATTTTAGTGACAAAACTATCAATACATATGGATACAAAAAAGATAATGAAACTTTAGTAGCTCCTATTCCACATGTCTAATCTTCAACATTCCTCGAAATCTTCGTTACTTCCAAGTACTCCAATGATCCTAAAGGTTGTAAGTTTAGCATCACCATTGTTGAAGATCCGTAGCTATAACAATGAGAAAGCATTGGTCTCGATCATTGTTATACAATGTCATAGTATTATTATATAGTGTCAAAGTCCAATTGTATCACAACTTCAACAATAATACTATGGTGATATGTATCACTCCCCCTTAGTCAATACTCCATCTCACATGAAAACCACTCCCCCTTACACAATGATCCGAAAACCATATGTATTTGTAGTGTGAACTACATATTAATTCTCCCCCTTTTTGTCAATAAAATTGGCAAAGGTACAAGAACGTGATCATAATGAAATTTCCGTAAGAGACATTTCATGACTGAGAGAAGGAAACACGCATCATCTTATTTAGATGTAATCATATAGCCGAAGCTAACAACATTCATCAAGGAGTTTAAACATACAAGATAACCCCTCTAAAATTCCACAGCCGCACACCTGATCGTTGTCGTAGGCGTCAAAAATAATTACACTTTCTTACTACTCAAAATATATTATGAAGCAATGGCAAGAAATGATCGTTCCCATAGAGAGGTCTAGGTTGTCAATATGTTATGGTTTCTTATAAGTAACAAGGGGGATTTTCTGATTTTATATAACTAAAATAAAAGCAAAGCAATAAAATAAACACGCAAATCAAGGATGTGAAATATTGGGTAAAGGTTTCATCTTCATTAGCAAACAAGTTTTGAATGTATGATTAGAATTCGTATTTAATCTCACTATCATCAAAAGCCTTAGAATATCTTATTGCAAGAATACTCCGTCAATTTCCTAAGTTCATCAACAAACACATTAGAGCTGCGAGTGTGAATTCCACCTAAAGAATAACCTAACGCCTTGCGCTAATTAAGTTCAATTCCTAGGAGCATTAAGTTTAAGAAATAGGCTAATCAATGCAATTGTCATACATCGCGCATGAAAATTCGGACAATGGTCAATTTCTACATATGATTACAAGAGTGTATCACTACAAACCGTAATCATATCATGCTACTCATATTCAAGGTTATCGCTCGATGATGAACCCTAAATTAGTTATAGATATGGATGTAAGTTCAATCAATTCTAGACTAAACTAAACAAACATTCAATCATATTGCAATACATTAATCATGCAATTATTATACGGAGTAGAAATCAAACGATAATATTGAGAGAAACCTAATTCATAAAAATCATAACTTGGTTGCAAAATCCAACTACATCTTCAACCAATAACAAAATCAATTACTTATGTTTTTGGAAATCACTCATCATAGAAAGCAAAGAAGAACTATCATGTAAAACCCTAGAAAACAAGTAGAAGTCTCCCTAATGGAGATATATAGGTTTAGAGAAAGACTTTTCTATTTATATGCTTCTCCCATTCCAAAAGGATACTCTTTCCAATATTAGGTCTTCTCAAAACCCATCTCCAAGTGGTCCACCAAGCCCATAGTGCATTAAAACCCATGTGAAAATCTCTGCCAGAATTGGTCGCCTGAAAAGTTCTCGGGATCACCGGAAATTGGCCGGAAAAAGCACCACCGGCTACCTGAGTTATGTTGCCATTGAATACGGAATATTCTGTCAGATTCTGTTACAGTTAACCGCTGACCTAACGGTCTTCTGTTAGTCAACTGGGTAAAGGCAGATGGTGAGTTAGCTTCTAGTCAGCTTCCGAGTCAGGATGATTCGGCTTACTCATTGAGTCATTCAGAAGGATCGGTCCTCGGCGGCAACGAGTTAACTCGTCGGTATGAAAATGTGACAGAGTTCTGTTTATTTCTGGGCATTCCTCAGGCCGAATTCAGGCCAATTCCCTGTAACAATCCTACACATACATCTAGTTGAAGCATTCATTTCATTCATCTGCTATTTCTGCAACAGCGAGATCCCCTTCTGTACAGCTTCTCCAACAGACTAACACTGAAACTGCACCACCATTTTCTGTTGCTTCAATAACTCAAACCAACGAACACATTCTCAGATCAATTAACAGCTTGGGTTTCTGTCTTCTTAGTACACCACAAGCATCAGAAAGTCGAACCCATTCTCGTACCCATGACAATCACCATGGCAGCAGCAGTAGCAACATAATTTCTTCAGATTCAATCACCAACACAACCCGTTTTCAATTCCATCACAACCCATTTCTTCTGATTCTTTGATCTCAGTACACCAGCAACTCGAGCTATTATTCAGTCAACTTCAGAAATCTAAGCTAACCAACGACATCAGCTCAACCCTAACTGCTTCTCGATCTGCTTGAGCTAAAGAACGAGCTCAATATCACCGTCAATCTCTTCCAATCATTCATGGCAACCGTTATCTTCATATTCTTCTTCTCAGAATCATACATTTAACCAAAAACCCTTGTTAGCAACAGGACCACCTCACTGATTTATCCATTGAATCCAAGCCAAACCCATGAAAATCATCAACCACAAATTCCCTTTTTATCTTCAAGAACATCAACACGAACCCTTACCAATTCCATCAAAACTCGTTTAATTCACGGCATTAGAATCTTGATTTCTTCTCTCGGATTTACAGCAGCAGCTGCTGCTTTTGTTTCTAACTTTCAGGCAAACGGAAATGGGAATGATTGAGAAATAAATTCTCATTCTAGGGTTATGGAAGTGGGTTATATTCGATGCCCGGTCACCATGATAAGAGCTACTCAGCTAGCAGCCCCCTAACCTTTGCTGGTTGTCTTATAATACTTCTTCAAAAGAGAGTTGCCCCTTAACCTTGGGTCGTCTCCCGATAGTATTTGCCTGGGAAATGATAGTTTTTTCCCTGTTGCTCAAATTGGGTGATTTCTTCCTCTTTTTCTCTGTATGATTCCAAAGTACCTAATAACTCAAAAACACGCAAAAAGTACATAATTTACAAGAAAACATAGCAGAGAAAGCATAAACAATAGATAGTAAATAAAGTGTGATCTATACCTATAAAATTCCCTCACACTTAGGCTTTGCTAGTCCTCGAGCAAATCAAATAAAACTTATTCTAAAATACATACAACTCCGTGTCGTCGAGGCTACGGTCACACTTAGCACGTATAACAAGCCTTTAAACCCCTAGGTGTCCCTAGTGGACGAGTTATAGTCTCGTGAGGGCTTACTAGAGATATACCCACAAAACCTACTTTACCAACTTACTAGTTCTCCGAAATGATAGCATCCAACGCGCTAAGAAGACATAGAAATTCTGCACACTAGTAATAAGAAGTTAGACACATAAATGAACACAATCTCATCCTTAAAAGTTGAGAGAGAAATAACCATCCCTTATCGAAACAAATTCGGGTTCGAAGTGATCAAATGTCTTGACTCTGCCTCACCAGAAGGGTTTTATGAAGTTGCTCTCAATAATAAATAGCTTTTTATGGGTCATACATGTGTCCAGGTAGGAGTGAAGAGAGAATCCTGCAACACGTTGAATGGTAGGAAGGTAAAAACCCTCTGAATTGTTTTGAAAACCCACATCTTTTATAATTTCTGAAAACCCATTTTTCTGACGATCTCTAAGAAAGGAAATCAACCACTTAACGAAAGTGGGAATATGCTTCCTTACCTCGTTATCCATTCGACGTGCAGCTAGCACCACTCTCATAGCATCCATAGAAACGTCTTCGTGCTTCAATCCTTGTCTTCATCTTCGTATTCGGTCTTCAACTCTTGATGATGAAATCTTGAACTTCGTAGAATCTTGACAATGTGATTCTTTCCTCTAATTCCTTGTTGCTTGAAACTTCATTATAGATATTCCTTCTTTTCATTTCTTTCCATTGGCTTTATTGAAAGAAAAAAACTAAAAACAAACCAAAATATGATACAACAAATTTTTCTTGTCTTTTTTTTCTTTTCTTTTTTTTCTTTTTTTTCCTTTTCTAGTTGAGACAAGAAAAATAAAACAAAAACAAAATGAAAACAAAACAAAATAATAAAATTAATAATGAACCTAAAAAAGATTTCTCTTGTCTTGTCTTTTTTTTTTCCTTTTTCTTTTTCATTTTTTTTTTTGAGACAAGAGAAATAAACACAAACTGAAAATAAAAATTAAATAAGCACAAATGGCCATGGTTTAAGTACTTTACCGCATGATTCTTCACAACTTGTATGTCTCGATATCATAAACTTCTCATCTTGATAATCTTCGCTCTTGGACAATAGTCTTCAACTTATAAAAATTATGCTCCTTGTCTTGTTGCTTTACTTGAATATGAAATCTGCTCATTTCTGTACCGTTGCTTGTAAACCTTGAACGTCTTCAACTTTCCTTCGAATTTGTGATGCTCCTCTTGTTGATGATGATGGTGTTTCTATGTACATGTTGGTGTAGAGAGAGATAGAGTGGATGGTGCTAAATGCGAACAAGAATACAAGTGGTATGTAAGTTAGCAATTCGATGTCACCATCATGATTGACAAAATAGCACTCAAGAGATCAAAATAGTGCTTCTATGGTGGGAGGTTGGGAAGCATACCATTCTGCCCGGAGTTAACGTACCGTGACACACACTCTAAAAGCACATATTTAGACAGGTACAAAGAATTGAAGGTCGGTGCCTCACATTATGTAACATGGGTAGTCTCCACTATAGGGGACCACAACTCTAATACTGAATTCATTTTGCACCTCATTTTCCACTGGCATGGTTAAATCCAACTTTAACTCTCATACAAGTAAGAAACCGGATCACGTTCTCTGTCATCTCTAAGTTCAGTTACTCTTATGAGAATCTCGATGTAATCTTAGTGACATGTATACTATGTGACTCTAAACTAACTACAAGTTGGAGTTTTTTTATTCACAAAATTTACACAAAAGTTGAAAATTTTACAATGCAAATGCTTAACCACTCCCCCACACTTAAACTTTACATTGTCCTCAATGTAAATTGAATCGTCCAAAGAAAGTCAAGGTGGAAAATCTTATAATGATATGCGACAAGAAAAAATATACAAGACAAGAACCAAAAATAAAAATAAGACAAGACAAGAAATACTCATCGTATGGGTTGTCTCCCATGCAGCGCTTGGTTTAAAGTCGCCAGCCCGACTTGCAAGACGAATTCCCTAACACCAATAATCTGAAAAGTTGGGGATCCACCCATAGAACCTGTTTTGAAACACTAGCTTCACACCAATATTAGTAACATAAAACAGAAACGAAGCTATTAACCGATAAAAGCTTCCCTCACACTTGGAAGTGTATAAGAATATAGAAGTCGAGTACTTCCACGGTTTCTTGTTCCAAAACCTGCATAGTATGAGAATCAAGTTTCTCTAATGGAGGATATCGCGAAATAAAGTCATTCAACAATATTCTCGAAGCACATACATTCAAACCAATAAGAGGTAAAGGAGAAGAAACAATATGCAAAGGGTTAGACAAACCTCGCACAATCTCTTGTAACACGGAATCCTCTTCATCCTTGAAAAATTCAAGTGAACTATTCACCTCTTGTATATCATGGTCCTCTATCAAACCTTGCAACCATTCTTCGTCCGTTTCTGCCTTAACCAAAACCTCGGCATCAACATCTTCATTACAATCATTTGCAAGCTCAATTGGGTCTTCCACAATATTGGTCATATCGGTTTCATTCTCAACACACTCCTCTTTGCAAGGTACCTACTCCACTGCGGATTCAAGTCTCACCATAAGGAACTGTTTTAGAACACTCGTTGCATCATCCTCAAGCTCTACCTTTTGAATAGGTTCTTGATCGTTATAAAGATAAATGCTCGAGTAAGCTACACTAGTGTCATCATATTCCTTTTCATCTTCACCTTGATCGCAAAAAGACTCCATTGTACACTCCTCGGGGATGTCACCATAAATTGGTTCAAGCGACGTACTTTCATAGTCATCGTGACTATCATAGTTAACATAAGATTGGCTTCCACTTCCCAAAGATTGGTCTTTCGCGGAATTTTGCATGTCCTCTTTGTATTCTTCAATGCCTTGTCTTAAAATGGAAACACCTTTTTGAAGCTCTTGGAGTGATCCATCAAAATTTTGAAAATAGTGTTCCATTTGTTGGAAAAGCTCGTTCGACAAGGAAAAAGTAGAATCACTTACTTCAGTATTGTTAGGCCAATTATCTTCCCTTTGAATGGGTGAATGATCATAACTACGATCAGAAATTGGGCCAAACATACTATTAGCATATTCGATCGATGAAACTGGTTCCACGCTTGGTTGTCTACAAACTGACTCCATGCCCACCATAAATTGTTGCATTTCATCTACCAAACTAGAGGAAATATGAATAGGAGCATAACTATTCTCCCCTCCTTGTGGTTGCTCACTTACATACCTACCGTAAGAAGGTTGGTATGTATGAGAATAACTCAAAGGGTACGTGAAATATTGACCATAACCAAAGGATTGATTTTGATTGTATTCCCCGCAAGGGTGATAGTTGTCAAAATGTTGTTGAGGTTGATAACCGTACCCATTGTTCCAATATGCTCCGTCCATAGAAATTGGTACCTGAAACAAGAGTTCTCAAAACTATGTTAAAACCAGAAAACAAGAACTAAAAACAAAACTAAAAACAAAAAAAAAAAGAAACCAAGAACAAGTGACTACCGCTGCCTCCCCGGCAGCGGCGTCAAAATTTGATCGTTGTCATAGGCGTCAAAAATAATTACACTTTCTTACTACTCAAAATATATTATGAAGCAATGGCAAGAAAGGATCGTTCCCATAGAGAGGTCTAGGTTGTCAATATGTTATGGTTTCTTATAAGTAACAAGGGGGATTTTCTGATTTTATATAACTAAAATAAAAGCAAAGCAATAAAATAAACACGCAAATCAAGGATGTGAAATATTGGGTAAAGGTTTCATCTTCATTAGCAAACAAGTTTTGAATGTATGATTAGAATTCGTATTTAATCTCACTATCATCAAAAGCCTTAGAATATCTTATTGCAAGAATACTCCGTCAATTTCCTAAGTTCATCAACAAACACATTAGAGCTGCGAGTGTGAATTCCACCTAAAGAATAACCTAACGCCTTGCGCTAATTAAGTTCAATTCCTAGGAGCATTAAGTTTAAGAAATAGGCTAATCAATGCAATTGTCATACATCGCGCATGAAAATTCGGACAATGGTCAATTTCTACATATGATTACAAGAGTGTATCACTACAAACCGTAATCATATCATGCTACTCATATTCAAGGTTATCGCTCGATGATGAACCCTAAATTAGTTATAGATATGGATGTAAGTTCAATCAATTCTAGACTAAACTAAACAAACATTCAATCATATTGCAATACATTAATCATGCAATTATTATACGGAGTAGAAATCAAACGATAATATTGAGAGAAACCTAATTCATAAAAATCATAACTTGGTTGCAAAATCCAACTACATCTTCAACCAATAACAAAATCAATTACTTATGTTTTTGGAAATCACTCATCATAGAAAGCAAAGAAGAACTATCATGTAAAACCCTAGAAAACAAGTAGAAGTCTCCCTAATGGAGATATATAGGTTTAGAGAAAGACTTTTCTATTTATATGCTTCTCCCATTCCAAAAGGATACTCTTTCCAATATTAGGTCTTCTCAAAACCCATCTCCAAGTGGTCCACCAAGCCCATAGTGCATTAAAACCCATGTGAAAATCTCTGCCAGAATTGGTCGCCTGAAAAGTTCTCGGGATCACCGGAAATTGGCCGGAAAAAGCACCACCGGCTACCTGAGTTCCGTCGCCATTGAATACAGAATATTCTGTCAGATTCCGTTACAGTTAACCGTTGACCTAATGGTCTTCTGTTAGTCAACTGGGTAAAGGCAGATGGTGAGTTAGCTTCTAGTCAGCTTCCGAGTCAGGATGATTCGGCTTACTCATTGAGTCATTCAGAAGGATCGGTCCTCGGCGGAAACGAGTTAACTCGTCGGTATGAAAATGTGACAGAGTTCTGTTTATTTCTGGGCATTCCTCAGGCCGAATTCAGGCCAATTCCCTGTAACAATCCTACACATACATCTAGTTGAAGCATTCATTTCATTCATCTGTTATTTCTGCAACAGCGAGATCCCCTTCTGTACAGCTTCTCCAACAGACTAACACTGAAACTGCACCACCATTTTCTGTTGCTTCAATAACTCAAACCAACGAACACATTCTCAGATCAATTAACAGCTTGGGTTTCTGTCTTTTTAGTACACCACAAGCATCAGAAAGTCGAACCCATTCTCGTACCCATGACAATCACCATGGCAGCAGCAGTAGCAACATAATTTCTTCAGATTCAATCACCAACACAACCCGTTTTCAATTCCATCACAACCCATTTCTTCTGATTCTTTGATCTCAGTACACCAGCAACTCGAGCTATTATTCAGTCAATTTCAGAAATCTAAGCTAACCAACGACATCAGCTCAACCCTAACTGCTTCTCGATCTTCTTGAGCTAAAGAACGAGCTCAATATCACCGTCAATCTATTCCAATCATTCATGGCAACCGTTATCTTCATATTCTTCTTCTCAAAATCATAGATTCAACCAAAAACCCTTGTTAGCAACAGAACCACCTCACTGATTTATCCATTGAATCCAAACCAAACCCATGAAAATCATCAACCACAAATTCCCTTTTTATCTTCAAGAACATCAACACGAACCCTTACCAATTCCATCAAAACCCGTTTAATTCACGGCATTAGAATCTTGATTTCTTCCCTCGGATTTACAGCAGCAGCTGCTGCTTTTGTTTCTCACTTTCAAGCAAATGGAAATGGGAATGATTGAGAAATAAATTCTCATTCTAGGGTTATGGAAGTGGGTTATATTCGATGCTCGGTCACCATGATAAGGGCTACTCAGCTAGCATGCCCCTAACCTTTGCTGATTGTCTTATAATACTTCTTCAAAAGAGAGTTGCCCCTTAACCTTGGGTCGTCTCCTGATAGTATTTGCCTGGGAAATGATAGTTTTTTCCCTGTTGCTCAAATTGGGTGATTTTTTCCTCTTTTTCTCTGTATGATTCCAAAGTACCTAATAACTCAAAAACACGCATAAAGTACATAATTTACAAGAAAACATAGCAGAGAAAACATAAACAATAGATAGTAAATAAGGTGTAATCTACACCTATCAACACCCCTCAAGATATGACCATTAAGCACAAGTTCAAAAGAACTCTCCCCCATTAGATGACATTCCTGAGGGAACAACAAGAGCGACCTTAAATTCCGAAGAAAAAAAGGATTTTTATTCGACACCAAAACCATAAGAATGATTTTTATATCCAAAACTCAATCAAATTAATCACAAGTAAACCCATGATTAATTTAATCGGAATACGCAATCAAATTAAACACATAAGGTGATCAACTTAATTGTTTTATGCTCAACATAAGAAAACTTACGGAACATATGACTAACATAACCATTAGAAAATGATTAAGATAGCCGTTTATATACTCAACACAAAAAAAACTCATGGAATATATGAAAACTCAACTAGACTAATTACAAGAGATCCCATGATTAATCTAATTGGATACACGATCAAACTAATCATAAAAGTAATCACTTTAATTGTAATTTTTTTTGCTCGACATAAGAGAACTTACGGAGCAATAACTAAATAACCAAACAAGATGATTAATTTAGTTCTAAATGCTCAACATAACGTACCTTACGAAACAACCAACAAAGCTAATCAAGAATAATCAACTTAGTTGTATCGTGCTCAACATAAGACATATCACGGAGCCTCACGGTAATACAAAAAGATGGATCAATGAAGATCTATACCGTGGAATACACAAGGATTCATTCTATCTTCCATCACTATTTGCATAACGATATTTAATAGACATAACCCTTAGATACAAAAGATTTTAACCTATCTTCCGTCAAGGGTTGTCAATATAGGCTTAACTTTTGTATACGTCAAAAGTCTATTCATTCTTAAACCAATAAACGAATACCGATCGTGAACGACTTTACTTTTGACAAAATATGGGACAACAAAGTTCACGGACGTAAACACAGATATCATAACAAGTTGCAATATAACAAAATCAAAAATATTGCAAAACATCATCCTCCAAATAGTTTTATAATTTTAAACCAAAAAACCTAAAAACAAGAAGATGAAAATAATAGCTATGTGTAGTCACAATCATCGCTATTCAAATCACTAGTTATTCTTCCAACTAAACCAAAAAGAAGACTTACTAGCCATTGTAGATTTTCCTCAAGGCATCTACAGAAAACTCCTTCTCATTATTGAAAAATCCATTGATAATGGGATCGTTCAATTCCTCTAGATCTTCAGAAATGTCAGTTAACTCACTAAGTTCTCTTTTTAGATCACGCATAGTGTTCTTGGTTAGAGACAACCTTTGTTCATAGTGAGTTATCTCTTCCAAAGAGGAAATGATTCGAGATTTTAGATCATTTCGCTTGTTGATGAAAGCTTTCACCATGTATCTCAAATTATTATTATGATGCACAGAAAAGAGACATAATTAGAGGAAGAACCTTATAGATTGTTGACTTCTTCTTTATCATCCTCGAGGAAGTGATTCCTTCGCACAGATATACGTTGACTGCTTCTACTTAATCACTTTTGGAAGTGCCTCTGGTTACAAGAGCCATGAGAATGTATGAGAGGGAAAAAGAATATGAGAAGATTTATAAGTGTCAAATCCTAGAGATCCTTGACACAGTCTTCCACAGTTTAAAAGTCCACAATCTATATTGTTAGGAGAATATTTTCTTAACAAAAATAGATACAATACTTGAACCACACAAATGCAGAGCCTCATTTTCTCAAGTTAAGGATGAGGATGCGAACGTCTCTGGAGTTAGATAGATACAATGTGAGCCAGACGCTCCCCTTGTTTACCAAGGATTGTTGTATAAACAGGTTTCCTTCCTCTTCTAATTCTGGAAGCATTTCTTTTATAAGACTTTTGTTGATTCTCCAGATTCATCTTTTGCATGCTCTTTTGCAGTCTGGACATTCTTTTGTTGCTCCTCTTGAACTTCCAACACGTGCTTTGAGCATGATTTGCATTTCCACAAAACGAACAAATCGATGATTCCTTGTCTTATTGAAGTGCCTTTTGTTTATCAAAACTGCCAACCTTTGATTTCCCATGACACTTTGGACCATGCTTGACAATACCTGCAGACTTGCTTTTAAACCCTAAACCATTGGTATTTCCAAAGGATTTCTGACCAAATAACATTGCTGAGATTTTATCAGAACTTCCAGACAATCGTTGAAGATCATCTTTGAGAGTATTAATCTCTTTTTCCTTTAGAACAACGGTTCTGGTGAATTGATCATTAAGACAATCTATCTCAAGATCTTTTACCTGGATTAAAGAATTTAGTTTCTTCAATGAAGCTTTTAATTGAAGATTTTCTTGAAGAACCTCTTTATTCAAGAATTCAAAAATCTATGTGTCAGACTCAACTTCTGAAACAGACCTTGAGTACGTGGAGGTTTCTGCCGCGAGAGCTGCGGTTTCATCACATCCAATAGACGCATTCAAAGCGTTGACACTTAGAGAATTTTCTTTCATAGAATCTTTAGTAGCAACAGCTGACAGGAGATGTTTATCACATCTAATGCTTCTTTTTAAAAATTCCTTGATCCTTTCTGTGAACAATGGTTTATCAAACCTATTATCATTAGAACATCACTCATCAGCCCAAGACACGTTAGAGGATTTACTTGTCTCGGAAACATCGTTGAATGCAAAGGTTTGAACAGAATTTGGATCATGAATTGTCACATGTCCAAGAGAGGTATTCATGGAGTGGGTGTTGAGTTTATTTCCTCCATTGATGGCATGCTTCTTAGAAACGTATCTCTTGTCTTCAAATACAGTTTCTAAGATATCCCAGGCATTTTTAGACTTAGTGCATGTAAACACATAGTGCTGAAGGTCTGGGGTAACATCCTGTCTGGTAGCATTTAATCCGTTAGAGTTTTGCATTGCAGCAAGAGATTCTTCAGGACTATAACTACCAACATCCTTAGGTATAAATACATCGCCTTTTGTATTAACCGGAGGATCATATACTTTAACAATACGTACCCAGGTTTGAAAATCACAAGCTTAAAGATAAGCACACATAGAAACTTTCCATCCTGAGTAGTTTGAGCCATCAAAGACTGGTGGTACGTTTACTGAGATAGCACAGCTGTCCATAGAGTCAGATCGCTACAAACAGAGACTTGTAAGGTCTTGAACGTGTTTGCCTGCTCTGATACCAATTGAAAAAGTGGGGGTCTAACAACACCACCCAATATTTCGATTAGCAATTTGTATGGACTAAATCCGAAACACTTACTAGAGAATCAACTAGACAGTCAGACTCAATCTAGATAAAAGTATCTCAAGGAGTTAATATCTCTCTCTTGTTTTGATTCACTCAAGCTAATAGAAATCAGCGAGTCTATAATCAAACACAAGGAATAACTTGGACGGTACCAAAGACCAATGTCCAAGGATCAATCAATATCAATCAACAACCAAAGGTCGGATTTCCAATTGATTGATTCAAACGCACAACCTGTATTATTTCAATTATATAAACAAATATAATGCGAAAATAGAAATAACACAGATACCATAATTTTGTTAACGAGGAAACCGCAAATGCAGAAAAATCCCGGGACCTAGTCCAGATTGAATACACACTATATTAAGCCGCTACAGACACTAGCCTACTCCAAGCTAACTTCGGACTGGATTATAGTTGAACCCCAATCAGTCTCCCACTGATCCAAGGTACAGTTATACTCCCTATGCCTCTGATCCCAGCAGGATATTGTGCACTTGATTCCCTTAGCTGATCTCACCCACAACTAAGAGTTGCTACGACCCAAAATCGCCGACTTTAACAATAAACAAATCTGTCTCACACGGACAAGTCTATCAAAGGATCAATATGTCTCCTAGAGAAAAACCCTGAAAGTTTTTGTTCCGTCTTTTGATAATAATCAAGATGAACATGAACCAGTTGATAATCCAGTCTTATATTTCCGAAGAACATCCTAGATTAATCAATCACCTCACAACAATCTTAATCGTATGGTAGCGAAACAAGATGTCGTGGAATCACAAACGATGAGACGAAGGTGTTTGTGATTACTTTTTATATCTTTCCTATCGGAGAACTCTCACGATCTCAAGCCAATCAATATGATTGTACTGTTACGATAGAAGATGTAAGATCAGATCACATAACTACGATAAAAGTAGTATCGGTCTGGCTTCACAATCCCAATGAAGCCTTTTAGTCGTTAACCTGGTTTTAGAAGAAGAAAACCAAAGGTTAAAGGAGAAACGACTCTAGCACTCAAACTAGTATCACACGTAAGGTGTGGGGATTAGTTTTGCACAATACTAGATGTCTCCTTTATATAGCCTTTCAAATTAGGGTTTTGCCTTAGTTACCAAGCAATCAATATTCACCATTAGATGAAAACCTGATTTAGATTCAAGCTAATATTTCTCAACCGTTAGATCGAAAACTTAGCTTGTCATACACAAATGATTGTACGCTTCTAGGTTTGTTAACCGCACCCAAACGTGTACATTGTTGGTTCAACAATAGTCTACCCAAAGTGTTAGAGCACTGCACGGTTGAACCCACTAGCGTTGGTATGTCAAGTTAGTTGTCAATTTTAGTTTCCAAAATTCATTCTTGATTTAGCATACTAAAGATAGTTTCGGACTAGATTAGGTCTAAGAAGTTGAATCGAAGTTATCCTTAAAGGATGAAGATTGAAGATTGAAGACTACAAGAAGACATCAACAAGTACTTCATCAAAGGTATGTGATTGATTTCATTTGGATTCTTGTTCTATTATACCTTTCTAATCTATCGAGATATATGCTCACTATATGGAACAATTTCGATGACGGTAAATGTACATTTATGTACATATACTTGAGGTTATTTGATTCATGACTTTGGTGATAATAATCTTTATCCCTATAAAGGATCTCATGTTATAGTGAATGAGCTTGTGAATCCAATGAGCCAAGAATCACTCAATTCCGAGTTATAACGATAAAGTTATGAGTGATTTAAGTTCATTAGTAGGAAACATTTCATGGGCTTTGGAGTGGTCCGCGAACTTGGGCCCAATACGTGACTAAAAGGGATTTTTGGTCAAGTTGGTGGTGTTTCCTTATCTAGGCAAGTTAGCTATTATTCCAAACATCTTTGATTGCCATATTAAAGTGTTTGTGATTCCTTCCTAATTTAATTTGTGATTTATTCACAAAAATACAATTTGCTAAATTAATTATTTATTTAATTACTAGGTATCACCGGGGCCTTACGGCCCCGACTCAACCTCTCATTTTAGTCGTAAAAATACATACTTTCAAAACTCACTTGATTTTATTTCATCGATATTTATCCCTGATTAGTTTCAAAACCAATCATCGTTTACTGAAGAACGAAATAGAGAAATCAAAGGAACATACATATCAATCTTGGCAACTGTAAATTAGTATAGTTTAATATGTAATGGTCATAACGATGAGAGAGCAACAAATGAGGTGACATTTTTCTCTATAAAATATATTTCAATATATTAGAGAATGATACAAAGCAAAAGGGCTCAAATTGGGTCAACTACATCAAAATTAAATTTTCGGTTAAAAATTTATCTGCAAAAGTCAATTCCTTGGATGGATGTCTGAGCGGTTTAAAGAGTCTTACTTTGAAAGCACAATGCGGTATTATTTTTTAGCAAAACAAATGTGTTTTAGTTAACACGTGATTGTTAGCCTAATTTATTCAAGCTAAGGAGGGAATACACAAAGAACATGTAGTAGAGTGCAGGAACTACAACGAAGTGAAACTAATGCATCAATATGTTTAAGCTCCCATTTTATCTAAAATCCATTAGTCTGCTAAGAAAGTGTTTAGGATAGGTTAAATAATGTAATATTGCTTCTGCTTATCGCCCAAAGATTAGTGTGTATGCTTCAAGAAAAAGCGACTTGTATGGTACTTCAAACATGAAGAATTAGGTCAACATTAATGCATACTTAAAAATGTAATGATAGCACTTTGTGTTTTTCTTTGTTCTCTAGAAAGATATATGATCCTATTGTAATGATCTTTAATCCAATCTTTGTTAGATCCTATTATAATACTGCAAAAACGTGGTCTGTACCCATACAATTCTCCATGTATATATTTTTCCAACTCATATTTTTCATCGGAATATATCGGTTTTCTATTAAGGAGATAAGGGCTCTGTTTGTAGGGTTTCTTTTGTTGTGCCGTACCCAACATTGGTTTTTTGATAATGATATATTCTTCATCTACTGAACTACTTTGATCCAAAGTTTGAACTATCTTGTTGTATAGAAACATTTTTCTCTTTCTATCGTTCTCTAAAACCATATTTTTTGTTGTTCTCAAATTTCAGCTGTTTTAAAACGAAAACTTCGTTATTTTCCGGGTTTACCGTGACTGCATTGATCTCTTTAACGGTTAATTTCACAATCTTAAAATTAAAACTTGAAAACTTTATAAAAGTGAATGTGGTGGAATGATCAAATAACAAAAAAAGTTTACTTAATTTTTGACGAACATCAGCATATAAAACAAAGATATCTTTGTTGAAATTTGAAGGAAGCAAAACATGTAAACTTAGATTGAAACAATAACCGAGATGTAGTTGCAGGAAATCCTACACTACACCCCTCATATGATTTCATTATTACTCAACTCATTTTTAGATTTACACTCTTAATTTTATTGATCAATCTTTGAATGTTCTTACAAGAAAGATAAAGGAATCAAGAATGACCTCTGCTCTAGACTTTCTCTCTCCTATTTACTTGTTTCTTACTCAAAAAGATCTCTCTCTTTCCTTTACAACTGAACGACTATTTATAGGGAAGTACATAGTGGATGACAGCTAATCTGTCCTTTATTTTCGAATATGACCTGCGACATTCTCGCAACCTTACAAATGTTAATCTCGCAAACTCTCTAATTTTCGCAGGACCATCACATCTTTCTCATGATTTTAGTTGACGTCGTTTATTATATCATTTCTGAAATTGTTATGCGACGCTGTTGTGTTGTGTTGTTGACAATTTCGCTAAGATATCACTGTTGCGAGATTCTGATCCTACATCTTTCCTCTTCTCATATCTTTTCTGCGAAGTAGAGAATGATGTGAGAAATGCCGCAGCTGTTCATTTCTTCATATTCTGCATTTATCACACGTACTTTTTCTTCCATCTGTTTCTTGACACGTCTTTTGTAACCGTTTATATTTTTCCGTATTAATCATGTTTATCTTCTCGAGGAAAAATTCCCTCTATATATATTCTTTCTCACTCTCTTTTCCTTTCTTTTTATTTTCTCTGCAACTTCATCATTCTTCTTCAAATCCGTTATTGCAATTTTTCTTCTTTATTCTTCAATCTTTTTAAGTTCTTCTTCATCTTCATACTATTTCTTCTACAGATCTTCATCGTTCGTAATTTTCTTCGAAATAATCTTCCTGCTACTGTTTTCCATGGATTCATCAAGGTTAGTTTTCTTTTTTCTTCTTTATGGGTTTTGCTGAAATTGATCTTGTTTATTGCCTTATTTGATGTTGTTTATGTGATTCCCCTACTCTTGTTATTTCAGCAAAAGCGCCTCCAATACTAAATTTACAGTTCAGAACCTTAATATTCCCAAATCGCATCATAAGGTTGTTGCGCATAAAAGAAAGTCTGTGAATGAGAAGGTAGTAAGAAACACTATCCTTTTCTAATAACAATATTGTTGCCTCTGTTTATTATCTGGATTGCGCAGGGTGATAAGGATGTCAATAAACCTCTCAAGAAATCTCGCCACCTTAAAACTGTTCCAACTTCCGTTCCATTCCACTTACTCATCTCTTCTAAATCTCCTGTGACATCTTCGCAAGATAAACCTTTATCTCCCATTCGCGAAAAATCTGCCTCAGACTTCATTTCTTCAGCTGACCTTTAAATGATTGAAACCCCCCTTGTTGATCCTTTTATGAATGAAACTTCTTTTCTTCCTATTGAGAATGTTTCTCAACCTTCTATCACTGCCAGTTCTCTACCTGAGTCTCTTCCTCTTTCGAAAAAAACCGTGGAAGGAATAGATATTGCTTTCAAAGTTTTATCTGAAGTCCTGGATGATGGCAAGAGGTATTCTATTGATCCTATCAAGTCTAATGTTTGCGAAATTCTGAGTAAGCATTTAGGTTCTGACAAAGTTGCTTCGCAGTCAGCTTTGGAAAAAGAGTGTAATGTTCTTCATCTCGAAAATCAAAAGCTTCAGAATGTTTTGTTGGATCGTGACAATCTTCGCAAGAAGAATGATGAATTGAGAGGTATGATTTTCTTACCCATGTCTTCAATTTTCCCTTTTAATGGTTTTATCCTTCCCATATTTAATTATCCTTGAAATCCCTCTTTCGCATGTTAAGCCTTAAATCAGAAACAAATAATAGAGAGATATCAATTTGAATCTGCTGTTGAAGAAGCCCGTGTTGATAAAGAAATTTTGATGTATTAATATAACCAATTAGATAACCTCTATTCATATTCTCTTGATCATATAAATAATCTTACCAATGAAAATACCCAATTAGTTCAGAGACAAGATTTATTAAGTAATGAAGTATCTCGCCTTTCTTATTCTTTAAACTAAAGATAATTTAGGGATGAAAACTTTATCAGATGAGAATAAAACCTTATCTCAAGAGAAGCGAACTTGTTTAAACAAGATAGCGATATCTTCGCAATAACTTAGCATTCTTCAGAAAGTATGTGATGACCAAGAGCAATCTCTTCGCTCTTTGAGAAATGAACTTAAAGAAATAACGGAGTCATCTATCGCTGAAAGAGATACACTTATTCAAGGTAGAATAACTTTAAGTGTAAAGGCGAATCAACTTAAAGAACAATATTCCAAATTAGAAGAATCTTATTCTTCTCTTGCGAAGAAAAATGCCTTTATTATTTCTAAAGAGAAAAACCTTCAGTCTCGACTTAAAGGTTTAGCTGGAGATAAATTTGATGACGCAATGGACCGTTGGGAGAATAGTTGTCTGTCCTTGATTCAACACCTTATTTCGCAAAAGGAAGGTAGTCATAATATTTTGACTGCCTTAACTATCTTTTCTTTGTCATATTTTTCTGAGTTCTTCATCTTATTGAAATTTTGTATTCTACCTTTCGCAGAGTCTGAGAAGAATCTTCATTCCTCCATTTCTGTTTTGGAGGCTAAATATGCCAAAATTCGCAAAGAAAATGCATTGCTCGTCTCTGCCCTTACTGGTTCTCGCGACCGAGCAGAAAGAAGACTTGATTATCTTGCTCATTTTAAGGATATTCAAGATAGGAATCATCAGAGAGCACTTCTTCGTCAAGTTCATCTCCGGGCTGAAGTCCTTGTAAATGATATTTTATTGTCCAAATCTCTTCCTCCTACATCAATTGAACCTTTGGAAGTAGATGATGATGAAGTTCCTCGTCATGCTGATAGTGATTATGATTATGAAAGTGGGGCAGAGGATGATCTCTTGGAAGGTGAAGAAGAAATTCCTTCTAAGGAAGCATCTGCTGGTGTTAATCAAAATGAGAAAGAAATCTCTCTTGAAGAAGTAATTGTTGGCGATAACCAAGGTGCTAGTCAAGGCGAAGATCAGAACCGAAATGAAGGAGAGGCTTGCGATATTGAGAACATTGGCGAATTATCTTCTTGAATTGTCTTACTTTTATCACTTTTGCGAATAATATTCTTCGACCAACTTTGGAATCAATTTTTCCTTTTAGTATTTTGCTGATGAGAAAGATAATGCTTCTTGTTTATTGATTCCCATAGTTGCCTCTCATTATCTTTCTTGCAAAAAATAATATGTTACGAATACTTATAAATATTTTTTTTTATCATGTGGTCTTATTTTTCCTTCCTAATTAAAGGTCTTATTATGCCACCTCTTGTCATTGCGACAAAATCGCAGGACGTCCTTGCACTTTCATGCAAAAACCCATTGATCTTGCCTTAACTTTTTCTTTTGTATTATGGCCTCTTCAGGAATGTTGCGATAATATGACAGGCCTAAATATTCTTGCGAAAATAAAGCCCCATGACATTGCCGTCTTGCGACGAAACCGCAGGACGTCTTCGCACTTTCATGCGAAAACCCATTGACCTCGTCTTATCTTTTTATTTTGTATTATTTCCTCTTCAGGATTGTTGCACAAATATGACAAGCCTTAATACTCTTGTGAATAAAAAGCCTCATGACATTTACGTCTTAAGACACTTATCAGCTCCCTAATGGAGGGTGTCGCCCTTATCTTCCCCCTGGTTGCCCCTTCAAGGAGGCGTACTTCTACCATACAAGGTTAGCTCCTCCCATCCAGTCTTAACAACAACCAGTTGATTTTGCAGCCTATTATCCCTTTTACCTATAAGGCTTATGGTTACGAGACAGCACCCTAAGTGGCATTTTCTTCGGGCCGAGTGCAGTATAAGCCAAGACTTGTCAAGAATGGCAAGGTACGCTTCAAACGTCCCTGACACTCTTGACTCAACCGTGTACCTAGGCGCCTTGATCAGATCTGCACTCCTTGGGAGAGTCCTTATTACCTTATTCGCCCAACCCAAGTCATATGCTTAAGCTGAGAATCCAAGGTGCCTCTCCCGGATGGGCTTTATTGACCCCAAATCTCCATGACTCAGGTTCCGGTGGCGGTGTAGCCTTTCCCTGAGCCATGCAACAGGTACCCCCTAATATGACGTACTTTAGGTCTTACATTTTCCTCTTGCGAAATTTTATTCGTGAACTAGGGTGTACGCCATAAAGGTTCGCCCCTTTCTTTTATGTCATTGTTCTGTGATTATCTCTGCGAAAATTTCGCACATCATGATCTTGTTTTGATATGAATAATCTTGCAATTATTTTTTCAGAATCCATAACTTCTCAAAGCTTCTTACGGATAATATCTTTTTAAATACAACCTGTTCCATGGTCTGTCAAGTCTATGACCAACATCTCTGCCTTCTGGATCCATTAATCTATAAGCTCCTGTTCCAACTATCTCCTTAATGATGTAAGGTCCATCCCATTTTTTCGCTAATTTTCCACCATTTTCTCGCTGATATATTGGTGTCTCTCGCAGAACTAAGCCTCCTGGTTGGAATTCGCGTACTTTGACACGTTTATTATATTCTCGGGCTAATCTTCGCTGATAATTCTCCATGTGTTGTAAAGCTTTTTCTCTTATTTCTTCTAATTCAAGAAGTTTATTTAAGATCAAACCCGCACTAATATTTTTCTCCCAAGCTTCTCTTTTTGTTGTTGGAATAACAACTTCTTTTGGTAACACCGCTTCAACTCCGTATGTTAAACAAAAAGGTGACATTCCAGTAGCTTCTCTTCTAGTTGTATTATAAGCCCATACTGCATTATGTACTTGTTCGCACCGTGCTCTGTGATGTCCTTCCAATTTCTTCTTTAATATATATTCAATTGTTTTGTTTGTTGCTTCTACCTGCCCATTAGCTTATGGATACAATGGAGTATACTTTCCACATTTTATCTTGAATGCATTAAGTAACATTTTTATATTCTGTCCTTCAAACTGTTTCCCATTATCAGATACCAACTGCGCAGAAATTCCGAATCTGCAAATGATATTTTCGAATATGAATGTAAAGATATCTTTGTCGCGAATATGCTGTACTGCCTTCACTTTTGTCCATTTTGTGAAATAATCTGTTGCGACTATTAAATATCTTCTTTGTCCATAACCTGGTAAAAATGGTCCCACAATATCTAAACCCCACTTTCCAAAAGGCCACACACTAGTTGAAGATGATAGTGGTGCTCCAGGTGCATGTATTTTCTTTCCATGCCACTGACAATCTTCGCAACGTCTTGATATTTGTTTGGCATCTTCGTGCATGTATGGCCAGTAATAGCCTTGCATTTTTGCTCTATGTGCCAAAGATCTTCCCCCGCTATGATTTCCAGCATCCCCACTATGTAACATTTTTAGCACTTTTTCTCCTTCCTCTCGTGTCAAACATCTGAGTGATGGTCCATTAAAGGATTTTCGGTATAGAAACCCATCTCTTAATTCATAATTCGTTGCACGGATTTTTAATTTGTGTGTTTCCAATCTATTTCTTGGTGTTTCTCCTTTCGCCAAATATGCATGAAGTTTCATTCCAGTCTGCGATATTGTTCGATTGTTCTTCTTCTTCATTGTCTATTATCATCACGTCCACTTCTTCTTTTTCTTTATTGATTGATGGTGACAGAAGTGTTTGTATTTTTATGCATCTCGCAGTTGGATCTGTCATCATGCTTGAGATGAAAGCAAATGCGTCCGCGAGTCTGTTATCTTTTCTTGAAATGTGCCTCCATTTTATTTTTGGGATTTCGCTGACAATTCTTCAACGAGCTTCTTGTATTTCTTCAAGGATAGTTCATTTGTAGTATACTCTCCCTTTATTTGGCGAATAACTAGCTGCGAATCACTAGTGATCCTGGCATTTTCTAGTTTCATTTCTATTGCGAATTTTAAGGCATGTATCACAGCTTCATATTCCGTTTCATTATTAGTGGATGTGAATTCCAATCTGAATGAAAAAGCCATCTTTATTCCTTCTGGCAAAATTAAAACAATTCCAACTCCATTTCCTTCTCCATTTGATGATCCATCTACCAATATCTCCCATCTATTTGGTTTTGTTAGTAAATCTTTTGGATCTCCGCGTTCTTCTTCTATATCCATCATTTCTTCTACTGCTTCATCTTCTTCTAAAGGAAATTCTGCCAAGAAATCTGCAACAACTTGTGACTTTGGTG
Organism: Papaver somniferum; assembly: GCF_003573695.1. NCBI lineage: Eukaryota > Viridiplantae > Streptophyta > Magnoliopsida > Ranunculales > Papaveraceae > Papaver > Papaver somniferum. Next base: position 123,887,176 of record NC_039358.1, on the reverse strand, counting down.
AAGACAAAATTCCATATTTAATATCAAAGTGGCCTACTTGTGCATTCCATCTCTCCACTCTTCCTGATCTTTTAGAATTCTTCATCACTGATTCAATTGGTACTTTTGTTAATACCTTTATCTTATGCGCCTGAAAATATATGCGGAGCTTAAAAGATGCATAAACTAATGCTAATATTAACTTCTCAGTCTTTGAGTAATTCTTCTCGACAGTATTAAAAGTTTTGCTAATGTAATAAATGGGTTTCTCCACTCTGCGTCTACTCGCAATAACACAACACTTAATGCATGCGACGTCATCGCAAGATAGATCAATAATTCTTCTCCTGATTCTGCTTTTTGTAAAATAGTTGTATTCATAAGATGTTCTTTGATCCCTTGAAAAGCTTTTTCACATTCATCAGTCCATTTAAATTTCGCACCCTTCTTGAGTATATCGAACAAATATTTGCATTTGTCTGATGATCGCGAAATGAATCTCCCCAGCGAAGCTAGAAGCCCATTCAACTTCTGTACATCTTTTATTGTTGTTGGTGTTAGCATGTCACGAACTGCTTGCCAGCGAAATGAATCTCCCAGATCTTCAGCACCACGTGACTACGTGCAATAAGTCCAAAGATGCTTGGGATATCTTAGAAACCGTGTTTGAAGGGAATGCCGCGGAAAAAGAAGCGAGGCTTCAATACCTAGCATCTGAATGGGAAAACCTTCACATGTCTGATGATGAAACCTTTGATGTGTTTGACCAAAGACTTTCTCAAATAGTTAACGCCTCGTATGCATTAGGAAGAACTATTCCAGAGAAAGATATTGTGTGCAAAATTCTCAGGTCTCTACCATCAAGATACGAATCTAAGGAACATGCCATTGAAGAAGCAAACGATCTTTCTACACTCTCCAAAAATACTCTTGTTGGAAAGTTAAAGATCTTTGATAATGAGCACGCAAGAAAAGAGGTGATTTCTCTTAAAGCTACAAACAGTTCTGAATCCCCTAAGGATAAATATGGTTCGCCAGATACTAAGGATGTTACTCCACGACAATTTAGAAAATTCTTGAGAGACAGGAAAAAGAGTTTTTCTAAAAGTACAACATCTCCTAAGGATAATGTACAATGACATAACTGTCGTGGTTTCGGGCATCTTTCATGTCCTAGTTGGAGCCGTAGACAATCGGCATATGCAGCAAATTTTCCTACTCTTGATGATGGACCTGAATATTATAATCCTCAAGAGATCATAGGCTAGGTTGCATTAGCTTCTGGAAAAATTCTTTAGGATACTGATTCTGACGAAGAAGTGTTCCTTGTTGATCCAGTTGCTAATAATCTTCTTAAAGAATGTCATCGGAAACTGATAGTACCATTTTCAGTGAGAAAGTTAAATATGACAGACTTCGTAGTCAGAATAAAAACTCGCAAGACCAACTTGATTCTAGTGGTGCAAGAGATTATCTCAACGAAATACGAAAGCTTAAAGAAGAAATTTCCGAAGGTCGAGATCGGGAAATTACTCTTCAAGCAAAGCTAGATAACTTGGAAAACATTGAGATGAACTTGTTGTTTGATTCGGAACGAGAAGATCTCAAAGTTCAATTTGAATCATCCAAGAATGATCTAGCTATTGCGCTTGAGAAGGTCAAAAGTTTGGAAGAAGAAAACTTGAGCTTAAAAGAGAGTTTGTCTAGAAATAGCAGCTCAGATAAATTAACCTCGATATTGGGAGCATGTATAATTCATCGTGATACACGAGGATTGGGCTATGAAGGAATAGACGCTCCTAGTATTTTCAAAGAGGAAAAATTTGTCAAAGCTAAATATTCTTCTCAACCAAAACCTTCCACGGTTGACAAAAGTAAAGTATCTCTACCAACTACGGATGGCGAAAAGAAGAAATTCTGCCAAGCTCCAAAGCAAGCACATACACATTCAGGTAATACTAAACATAACTTTTTCCATTATACTAAACATTTTTTTTATTGTGGAAAACCAGGTCACTTGCAAAGGAATTGTAGATTTCTTAAACGAGATAAAACCAGATATGATTTTGTTAGGATAACAAGATCTGATGTTCCAAACTGGAGAAAACTGAGTCTCATAGTATCAGTTCTTTCAGTATTCCCCCAAATAAGTTTCACAATTATATTGGGGAGCAAAAGAAATACGTTGCTGCCCAGAAATGGGTACCAAAGAAGACCAATAAAGCAACGAGTTCTATTAAGAAGGATCTCCCAGACAAGAGTTCGACAAGGGATAACATCTTAAAAAGGTATGGAACATTTATTGAAAGTTTCAAGGAAGTTGTTAAATTCCTAGATTTCATGTTTGATATTGTTTCGAATACTTGTTGTGAGCAAGACCTTGCTCACCTCAACACAACCTGATTGTGTTGAAAGTGCATCCTCACCAAGAAGCCCTTCTAAATGCGGTGAGGATTGTAAAAGAATTGGGGCGCACATGTTATGTTGAGAAATTTCTGAATATGTGGAACAATTTATTGTTCGAGCTGAGTTTATCTCGCTTATATATTCCTCGAAATATGTGTTGGTAAGCTTTTCGCTTCAACCAAGTTTATCTTCACCTAGTGACGAAAGTCATGAAAAGTTTCAATTACTTTGAGAATTGCTCTGACGTGAAACGGTCTGTGAATAACGGCTATATGACGTCCTCTGAGAATGTCTCAATGATTGGAATGAGAGTTTAGATTACATAACCATGTATTCCTTAATCTGAAATTTTCGAACTTTGTTGATTGAGAGAAACCAGAGGAATTGGCTTTGCCAAGTCCGCGAACCCAGTCCGCGAACTCAGTCTGCGAACTGACGGAAGTTCTCCTACCGAGAATTTCTGCTGGGATTTTCCAAAAACTCGTTTGCGTGTTTAGTCCGCGAACTCAGTCCACGAACCTAGTCCGAGAACTGGCGTAAGTCTCTTTGCCGATATTTTCTGCTGAGTTTGAAAAACTCTGCCGGTTGCCTTAAGTCCACGAACTTGTTTGTGAACTTGAGTGGGTTATGATCTAAAGATGTTCTATGAACATGAAACTTAAATTACTAAGGAATAAAGTATGCAAACCGTGGCTATAAAGTTCATGAGCCGATTCAATCGAATCGAATCATCTTTGTTTCAATTGTGTCTTGTGTAGTTACATAAGATCTCATAGCAATTGAACAACTCTCTAACTAGTTTGTATTGAAGTCAATTGAACTAATTATGGTGAAGAAGAATATGGTTAGATACCACATGTATGAGTCTTAATTACCTAACTTGATTTGTGATTGAAATTCTTAAATATAACAGGTTATAAGAAATTATCAAAGCCATGGATGTTGGTTTTTATTGTCAAAGAATATTTTTCATACTCTTATGGTAACCATTCTTGGTGTAAATCCTTATGGAAATGATTATTCTTCCTTCTAAGCATATCAATTCTTGTCCATACAAGTTTGTATCTTAGAAAAGATGATCACAATATTTTATCTTCATGATTACATATTGTGTATTATTACCATGAGATAGTTCTTTTGTTCAGTAACTTGATCTCATGAGAGACTTTCAATGATTGGTTCTCAGTTCGCATCTCCTTCTGGGTTTTCTAAAAACCAATTTATAAATCCTTATCTCTGGAGTAAGGTCACTCTTGTTGTTATTTCGGGAATGACATCAAATGAGGGAGAGTTCTTTTGAACTTGTGCTTAATGGTAATATCTTGCGGGGTGTGCGGTTGTGAAATTTTATAGGGGTTATCTTGTATCTTAAAAATCTTTGATGAATGCATTTAGCTTCGGCTTTATGATTGCATCTAAATTAAGTTGGTATGTATTCTTTTCTTTTAGTCTATGAAACGTCTCTTCTCGGAAATTTCATTAGGATCCCGTTCTTGTACTTTTGCCAATTTTATTGACAAAAAGGGGGAGAATTAATGTGTAGTTCTACTACATATACATATGGTTTTCGGATCATTGTGTAAGGGGGAGTGGTTTCCATGTGAGATGGAGTATTGACTAAGGGGGAGTGATACATATCACCGTAGTATTATTGTCAAAGTTGTGATACAATGAAACTTTGATGTTGTGTAATAATACTATGATGGATCTTCAACAAGTACAGGATGAACACATGAAGATTTGAAGAACCAAGGAAATCAAGATTGTCGTTTTTACTTTTAACAAGTACAAGCCATATGTAAAATGGTTTTGTCACTAAAATTGACAAAGGGGGAGATTGTTAGAGCACTGCCCGGTTGAACCCACTAGCGTTGGTATGTCAAGTTATTTGTCAATTTTATTTGCCAAAATGCATTCTTGATTTAGTATACTAAAGATAGTTTCGGACTAGATTAGGTCTAAGAAGTTGAATCGAAGCTATCCTTAAAGGATGAAGATTGAAGACTACAAGAAGACATCAACAAGTACTTCATCAAAGGTATGTGATTGATTTCATTTGGATTCTTTTTCTATTCTACCTGTCTAATCTATCAAGATATATGCTCACTATATGAAACAATTCCGATGACGGTAAATGTACATTTATGTATATATACTTGAGGTTATTTGATTCATGACTTTGGTGATAATAACCTTTATCCCTATAAAGAATCTCATGATATAGTGAATGATCTTGTGAATCCAATGATCCAAGAATCACTCAATTCTGAGTTATAACGATAAAGTTATGAGTGATTTAAGTTCATTAGTAGGAAACATTCCATGGGCTTTGGAGTGGTTCGCGAACTTGGGCCCAATACGTGACTAAAAGGGATTTTTGGTCAAGTTGGTGATGTTTCCTTATCTAGGCAAGTTAGCTATTATTCCAAACATCTTTGATTACCATATTAAAGTGTTTGTGATTCCTTCCTAATTTAATTTGTGATTTATTCACAAAAATACAATTTGCTAAATTAATTATTTATTTAATTATTTTGGCAAGAGTTGTAACTTAGGAAAGACTCCCTTATTTAGTAGAGTCTTGAAAAAGGGAAATAGTTTTGGTTAGCTTCCAAGCTATTGCTCACTATAAATAAAGGGTTAGTGAGTTTACATAATTTTCATCCCTTTGGAAAATTGGCGTAAGCTCAGCAGGTTGTTTTCCACGTCTTCCGTTCTTCGCGAACGAGAGTGAGATAAACGTCTTTGTATTAGGGATCACAAAGCCAAGTTGGATTTAATCTTCGTGATTGATCATACAACTTGTAATCTAGGTTTTTTTACCTCTTGTTTATTCTAAGGTTTTCTCTTTTGATATAAAACCATTCAAGAGTTGTTGATCATAAACCCTAGGTTTTGATAGATTTCAGTTTCCGATTGTATACCAACACTTGTTAGTCGAAATCGGAGACTAGAAAGAAAAACTTCTATTGAGGCATCTCGTAAAAATCCTTGAGAAGTTTTAAAAAAGATATCTCTAGATTTATTCCAGTTGTTCTTGTTGTAGAATTATTAGGGTTTTCTTAACTTGGAAATTGATCTTTGGAATCACCCAAGTTTACTTACGGAAATCAGGTTCACGGACTCCTTGTGTGTACGCATACTGATCGTAAGTTAAAACCCTAATCTACAAGTTTATTTTGATATTACTTTTACCTAGTAATTGTTTTTATCAAATTAAACACAAGATTTCCAAAACCTTGATTCACATCTAAAGGGAAATCAAAGCGGTGTTTTGTGCATACAAGATATCGAATCGTATCAATCGTGGTGGCGTGTCTTCTAAAGAAAACTTTGGGTTCTGTTTGAAGATTTGTGTGAAGAGTTCCTAAAGAGAATCGGTATTCTCCTAGGAGTTATACAAGTGCTGAAGAAGGTATTACATCTAGTCCGAATAGGTAGTAGGAAATTGGTGTAACAGCTTATTGTTCAGTGTGTGTTTATTCTGGACTAGGACATTATATAGTTGTTACACTATTTCTCGTTGTAGATGGGGCAAGACGATTTACTGGTTTTTACAGAATTAAGGAGACGACCGTACAGAGGAGACTCCTTGAACCGAGCGAAATGTTCAACCTCACATAGATGCACTGCAAGAAGGGAGTGCTTTGAATTCGAGAGATCAATCGGTAGTACTCCGGCCTAAACCAAGACAATGGCCATTCTAGAGTAAATTCGGTCACAAGAGAGGATGGGTCGATCTGTAGGAGGGAAGCTGCGAAATATGTGGAATCAATGGTATTCAAAGATTTTAGGTGTGTTATGTATTCTGAATAAGATAAGTTCGGAATGATTGAATCTCTGTTGAGAGTGATCACTCAGATGTTGAGTTGTTAATCTCGTGTTGTCTGTTTGACGTGAGATTCTTATATATTCAATCATGATTCAAAGACTTATTTATATTGCTGGAATTGTAGACACCATGATCCCATGAAGTGTGACCGTTGATGGAATCAAATAGTGGGGAAATGGAAATCGTGTTTGAAACCAGTTGCTCATCGTGCGGAGACTTGGTCGATTTTTCATCCACTACTTTGTTAACTCCTTCAACTGATTGCACGACTTGCTCACATTCCATTGTGTGTATGAACACACGTGCCGTAGACCGCCAGAACAAAATCCTAGTTAATATCCCACCATGTGACACGATTGACGTCTCGTGGTTAATTAGTCAGTTGTTGACTTCATGACTTTATGGGACGATGAGTCCATGTATTTGCTGAGTTGAACATGATCATGCAAAATGTCATGAGACTCATGAATTGATCGTGCCTGTTGAGACAGAGGTATAATTCTTAAGTAAACGTTGATAGTTAATGTGAGCAAGTATTGCTCATTCGATGAATTGTTGAATATTGATAGTTGAACCAATATTCCTTGGTTTGAGCAAATATTGCTCATCTGAGCAAATGTTGCTCATTTGATGAATTATTGGCACCGTGACCAAGATAAAATATTAATTTAAAATACTGGTAATTGAACCGAGCATAATTAATAAAAATATTGATCATGAGATCGTCGTAAAGTTATTGGTGTTTGAATCTGGAATTATGATCCTTGGACTCAGAAACCCTAATTCGATCAATTGATGACCAATTGATGGTTTATTTGAAAATTAACCATGGAATGAAGGAGGGACCGGCTACATGGGATCATGTATCGGCCATGTAGCTCCCATATGCTCGAGTGAGCAAATACCAAAGTCTCTTCAAGAGTTGGTGATTTGTTGATGAAAGAATGATTAAATGCTGGTTTAATCATTTATTAGAAAAATGCTCGTCTGAGCCTTAGGTGATAAAACCTAATTAATTATGAAGAGATGAGGGACCGACCAAGGGGTCATGAAACCGTCCCTGGATGGTCACGGGATCGAATGACGATCGCTCTATGAAAATTCCAAAATTATTTGGAAGAGTTTTGGACTTAATACGTGCAATTGCGCAAATTAGGTCAATTCATGAAAATATATGGGACCGGCTCCGTGCGATCCAAAGAGCCAACCTTGGTCGGTCAAGGTAACATGCTCACGTTGTCAAAACGTCCATATCTCAGTCCTGAGAATTTTGGTATTTTCTCGCGTGCGTTTGAGCAACCATTTGAGAAAATATTACAAAATCAGAGTTTTACTGAAATTGAGGAAACTTCATGAGATGAAGGAAAATAATTATAAAATGAAGGAACGATGAAGCGTGGGACCGCTGAGGCCAAGGCATGATCGGCCGGCCAGTGACCACGGCCCCATGGTGCCTTTTCCTAATTTTATATTATTTTTCATGATTTTATGATAATATCATGAAATCAAGGAGTTTGTTGAAATTAAGGAGTTTCCTTGAAGTGAAAGAGTTTCCATGGGATCAAGGAAACATTTAATATTAAAATAATATAATAAGGGCGTGTGGGACCGGCTTTGAGCATGGTCAGCCGGCTGGGGCTCTGTCCCGTGCGTTTCCCTAATTTTATGTAATTTTTGTGTATTATTTCCATGATTTGAAGGAATTTCATAATTTGAGAGAAATACCATGAAATCAAGGAATTTCATGGGATCAAGGAAACTTAAAATAATAATAATAAAATAAAGGGACGTGTGGGACCGGCTAGGGCATGGTCGGCCGGCTGGGGCCAGGTCCCACGAGTTTTCCTAATTTTATATTATATTTTTCATGGTTTTATGAAAATACCATGAGATTAAGGAGTTTTCATGAGATTAGGGAAATATTAATAAAATAATAAGGAACCATGAGGTGTGGGCCCGGACGGGATCAAGGCATGGCCGGTTGGCCAATAAACACGGCCCCCGACATTTTTCCCAATTTTATATTATTTCCTTGGTGCGAAGGAAACACCATGAAACTGAGGAGTTTCCTCAAAACGAAAGATATTTTTTCAAATGAAAGGATTTTCATAAGATCAAGGAAAATAACAAAAATATGATAAAATATAAAACTGGCGTGGGACTAGCCACGGCACGGCCAGCCGGCTAGTGGGCACAGTCCCCCAGCACTTGGTTAATATTTTATTATTTATTATTTTCTTTCCTATTTTGCATAGGTTCATCTTTTCGTCGTATTTTGAAATACTCGTTCGTGCGTTCAGGTGATTGTTAATGCATCATCGTCGAATACACTTGCACCTTTTGAGTCGGGGCTTACTCGAAGGTAACTCAGACTCCCGTACGTTGAATATTTATTACTAACCCATGGAATTCTGTTGGGAAGAACCATAGATTGAAGTAACGAAATATTACGAAAATATTTGAATATTTTCAGAAATTCAGTGGATGAATCCAAGAATTTAGGAATAATTAATTGATGGCTCTATACTAGTACGATCGTCTAGGAGCATTAATTATTCTGAGCGACATGAGCTAGTTGAAGCGTCATATCCTTTATATAGTCAGGGAAAACTGTTGTTTGTATCCTGAAGACGTTATTGCTCTATACTAGCAGGCAAGCTGTGTAGGAGCCGTCCAATCTCGTGATTCTATATAGAAGTAATTACTGAAGTGTTCAGTATTCATGAGATATGTCGTTGCCTAGCCGAGAGACTACATATATGCATGTACTCTGAGAGACAATATTCTCAGTTAGAGATTCGATGAGAGACCCTTGTCTCGATACTAGCGTCTGATTGTTGGATCAGAAGTTCGTATAATTATGGGTTTACGATTTTAGACTTTGTCGAAAATCCACCATCTACATTAAGTCCCCTGCTTAACAGTCGTGTTCCTTGGTCAGCATTAAATGGTGATTTTCCGGTTATAACAATATAAGCAATTGAACTTAGTCATAAGTTAAAACGTTACCGGATTTAGACTGAATGAGCAAACCATGGTTTGAGCGCAAACCCCGGTGGCATAATAGAGCGTCATCCAGCGAGCATAAATTTGTGTAGAACCGCTGATTTGATGGTGGAACCTTGTTCGGTTTAGGATTCACGGATCCAGACCCAAGAAAGGAATCCGTTTTAGCGCGGATGTTCGTTCTTCCGTTCGTTAGTTTAAGAAACAAACAAAATAGACCTGAGTCTAATGATAAAAAATTCGTCTATTAGCTTTCACGAAAAACAAAATTTTATTTTTTAAATATGTGAGATTTCACAAAGTGGAATAAACTCTCATTTCAAAGGTGGATGCTCGTACGAGAGAATTTTTTTTTTTGAACAAACGTGCGTCTGTTAGTAATAAAATTTTATTTATGAGCTTTCATGAAAATTTTATCTTGGAGCTTTCAGAAATCTTTGAAAATATACTCTCGCTTCAAAGACAGATGTATATATATATATTCAAACTTACGTGAGTTTCACGTTAAATATATATATTTGGTAAAACCAATGTTTTGATTTTGAAAACCTGTTGAAAGTAGACAATTATACATGGTGAAATAATGTCTATATGTAAGTTTTCACAATTGTAGAATGGACGTTTGTCCAATTTTTGAAAAACCAGTGGATGTTAAAATTCACGCGAGTTGTTCATGGTTTTATGAACATCAAGTCATGATTTTGAATAATGAATTTTGCTCGTCTTTGCAGGTTTGAAGGAACGAGCAAGTTTCCGAAATTCCGACGTTATAATCACTACAGCTAGTGAAATCGTAAATAGGTAAGAGTTGGATTGTTACCATTTTGTTACGCGTTTATTATTGGTATATCCATGACTCCATGTCTTTCGCCTCAGATAGTGGTGACTTCTGGTTACAACCACTCTTCTGGCCCTTCCGGGGAACGTTCCATAAGTATCAAGTCAAAGATGAAGACTTCTGCAGATATTCATGCCGACGTGAATCAACCTTTCAGAGACGCTGAAAAGCTGATGCATTGTATGTCTTTCGATCATCTGGGAGTCGTCCATGGTAGAATCAACACTTTCTTAGCCTTAGCGGATGCAGAAGAGAAGCAGATACGAGATGAGTTATTACTGAAAAGGAAAGATGAAGATGAAAGGCTTGCAACTTATCAGCAAAACGCCGTCGGCTTCAGCAAATGAGACTAGCGGCTAAATATGAAGTCTGATCTCGCGCGAAAGGCATGGCTTCTGATTCAGATGTAGATCAATGGATAATTTCGTCATAATTCGTCATAATTCGTCATCAAAAAATTCAGAAGTCAGGTCTTCATTGAAAATGTTGTAGAATCTTCGTCCGATGGCGGATTTTCGTGATATAACCATGTTTCTTCATCCTCAGAAAATTTCCAAGCTTTAGCAAAGAATCGTTTCGAGTTTTGAGCATGATTAGGGGCCGAAATAGGCGAAACAGTAAACTTCCAGGAGATTTCCAGAAAATTTTCATCTGGCATGTAGTCCAATGTTTTGGACACATATCTTTGCTAGTTTCTCCAATTGATGTGAATTTTGGATATGTTGTAGAAGACATCCATACGAAGAGAATGGTATATGACCCATACCTATATTCTTCACCAATATCTCCCAGCTTGTTTCTTTGTGCGCGACAGTGTAAAATCATCTCACACGAGCTTGTTGTAAAACACTCTTGTTGTGTCTTTGGACCATTCGCTTGTGTATTTAACGGTTGGTGAAGGATTCCAATGTCGTTGATTCATTTGAGATCAGGACCCCTTGATTGATACATGAGCATGGTGCTTGCAGCCATCTTGTTTCTGTTAGTCGTAGAAACATCACTTCTGAAACCCTGGTCACGGGAGACTGAGGTTGCTCTCAAGAGGGGGTGGTGTAATGACCATGGTTTCATGTCCCGGTGGTAGCATTACTTTTATGATGAATGATTAGCACATGAGAGTCTGGTGCCACGGGTCTTGGACTGTGAAACTGATCGTCATGATCAGTGGACCGTCAGTCCCCAGTATCTTGTTAAATCTCTCCTTTTCGTTTTCTCTTCTTCTGACAAGACTTGGATAGAGGACCCATGTATAAAATTGATGTAAAGACCTAGGTGGTCTAAATTGGAGGTACCTTTATAAAGTACTTAGTGGAAAGACCTGGTGGACACCGATCGACTGTGGAAGTTATGAATCCCGTCTAAGAATTGCTGCTTGCATGTTGTATGTTCTGGAAGCTGTAGAAACCTCATACAACGTCGAAATTCGATGCTTGACCCCAACTTTTGAAGCTAAGAGACTGATTTATCACATGAAAAAAGAATCACTCAATTTGGAGTTGTAGAGGTCAGCCAACGAAGCATGCACACTTGTAATTTGTAATCCCGTACAAATTTTTCAGATTTCATAAACCTGACGGTAAAGGCCATAACTTTCAGCTCGTATGTCCGATTGACGCGCCCTTTTGGTATGTTGTATCAGAGACATAAACGAACATCTTTTATTGAGGAAGTATCCCATTCCTCACCCATTGGTACGTTTTGTAAACCCATGGCCTGAAGCATGTTGTATCTCATTTGTAGAGGTGATGAGAACATCTTGTAGAAGACTTTAGCTTGTGTCTGTCCGTCGTGCAAGCTTTGGGAAGACTTTGATGCTAACATGTTTTCATGTCCTCACATATTTATATGAGTCATTAGTGCTTGGAGAAGTATGATCCATCGAGTAACACTTCCAGACTTAGGTTGTAGAGAATGGACAGTTGATGGAGCTTTGTCATGAGGATGTTGCTCTTGAGACCGTTGTTAATGTTGAGATCTTGATTGAATTTTTTCCGGACATTCTTGTTGATGCTGATACCATGGACATAATTCCTCCAAATATCCTTGTTGATGCCGATACCATGGTTGGAGTTGCTTCAGAGACCGAGAAGGCTAGAACCATGATTATCAACATAGTGTTGCTCCTTCATCCAGTGAGTCGCGAAGTGGCTTTGTCTGGGAATTGATGATGTTCCGGAAAATAACAGCAGTGTACTTTATTCAATAAGATCAAGTCCCCGGTGTGTTGAAGGAGTTTGTGCCAACGTTGCATCTGCTCCAGAAGTATTATCACGGGATAATGAAGACCTATCGATTGAACTTTGATTGTGTCGGTGTTGAATCAGTGTGTTACCGTAGAGATATTGTGCTGAAGATAAAGGATTTATTCTCGAAGGTGTACTATTTGATTGGGATTACAGTTTGAAGGCTTCTGAAGAAGGTAGCATTCATAGATGAGAGGTTTTTTGACTTTCAGTTGGCCTTGGAGAAGTAGGTGATTGACAGCTGTTGTAAGGATTTTCTTAGATGCTCGAGTGTTGAGGCTTCACACCGTTTAAGCGTCCGATGTCGTAGGCTTGATCGTCTCGGCCTCGAGTATCCTCTGTTGATTCAGCATTCCTTTCGTTGCGATAGTGGGATTCAACACTTGTGCGGACATCAGAGCTTTCTGATTTTGTGGTACACAAGGACACTTGTACAAGGATATGGAGAAACGCCCAAATTGTTCTTTTCCGTGCTTGAACACCATCTCAGTAATGTATGTCTCAGTGAGATATTCGATTCGGAGAAATGTCAGATTCAACCACTTGGTAAAATATTGCTGAAATGAGATTACCCACTTATAGCGTCTTGCAATAGCAGAGATGCTAGCAGAATTGAGTCCCCATGCTAGAATAGCATGCGAGGAAATAAATGACATAGACATGGAGGAATGAGACTTTCCTGAGTGCAGGAACTTTGGATGAATGTCTATGCATCTTTTGCAGGTTCTTGTTTCAACCTCGTCAAAGTTCGAAATTCCTCTAAGTGCTCTGATGATGGAACGTCCGCCAAATATTCTGGATCAAAATTTTCTTCTTTGGAGAGATGTGTAACCAAAGGTGCTTCGTAAGTACCCATCTTTTCAGTGTGGATCCACGCTCATCTGAAGGACATGTCATATCCTGGATTTTCCTGATTATGTAAAACTTGGTTTCCGTCCAGGTCGAACTTATGTTCACCTTGAGAGTGATGTAGCCATATGTATTTCCGAGCGTTCCTTTAAGGTCTCTGATTGAGATGGGAGCATGAGTATCTCCTTTTCGAGTGATGCATGTGGATCCGATGGTTTTCAGTGGAATGTTGTTGATGGCTGTGCTAGCATTGATCAACATTCTTCCAAATTCGTTTCTTCTGAGATTGAATGTGGTAAGCAGTCCCCAATCGTACATCTCTTGGTCTGTGGCTGGAGGCTCAAGAAGTATTTCCGGAATGGACTTCTTGACACGATGTGGTTCAGTGCTGTGAGCATATCTCTCCTTTGCGCCTTCGACAGATACAACAATTCACGTTCGATCAAGGATTGAACTGCCTCTTTGATAGGTTTTTCAGAGAGTGTAAAGGTTATGATTGGGAGAGGATTCTTGTGTACTCATTCAGTCCCCAGTTGAAGCTATTGTGGATAAACCTTCTCTTTGAAAATGTGCTTCAAAATATTGCAATTGCTTGTTGGATAATTGATGAATCTATGAAGGTGACAGTACCTGGGATTCTCCATTTTGCTTCAGTTGGCTCTCTTCGATGAACAACAATTTGATTGTATCATCTTGAACCTAGACTTTCGGTAACTCGATCACTTCTTCATTGTAAAGAGGAAGGTCTGAGTCTGTCTGATCATTTCCCGTTTGTTGATGCTAGGTCGAGGTTTGTGCATCTTGTTTATCCTTCCTTTGTGCTTTTGAAGGAGCTGAGGTATGCTTGCGCGGCGGTTCGACTTTTCGTTTGCTCTCTTCTGCAACAGCGTTTGTAGAAGGCTGGAGGTTGTACTACATGTTGATCAGATGTCTGCTACCTCGAGTGTCTCGCGGTTCTTCAGCCTTTGTAGCCTTTGTTCTTTCCAGTAAAGCGGGTGCAGTAGTTTCCGATCTCTTCGCCGCTTCATGAAGCTCTGAAAAGGTATGAAAACGAAGATTTTCCAATAAAGCTCTGTAGACTGGGATCATGTCGTTGGTACACAAGTCTACTAGTTGTTGCTCCGTGACATTTGGGTCATGGCAGTCCAGGGCTTGGACTCTGAATATTTTCACGTAGTAATTGGGATTTTCACTGACCCTCTGAAACATTCTTCCAAGATCAGAAAGTGACTTGCTCTGAAATGAAGAAGTACTTCCTGTAGAAGGCGTTAATCATTTCTCCCCAATTGTTGATAGTCCCTGGTGCGATGTTATTGTACCAGGTGTATGCCCTGCCCTTCAAAGATTTTGAAAACTCCTTGAGGAGAACAACATGGTTGTGTTCATGTTCTCCCAAGGCTTCCAGGAAACGAGAGACATGTTATCGAGCATTGCCAGTTCCATCATATAGAGTGAAAGTCGTAGAAGTGTAACCTTTCGGAAGAGGAATCCGTTGCGTAGCAGCAGGATACGGATGCTGGTGACGATGGACATGTGATGTCTTATCCTTTCCACGGTTCTCCAAAATGCGCTCCAAATCTTCCCGAGGAATGAAATTTGATGGTTCCTTTGCTGATGGATCGTCTGCGGCTTTGCGGAATTCGTCGTCATCCACCGTATGAATTGGAACCTCCTCAGGATCAGCATCTGAGGATTTCTCCTTTTCCTTTCCCTTTCCTTGAGTTTTCTCTGACATTTTGTCAGTGAGAGTCTTCAGATAATCAAACAACTCCTTTTGTGTTGTAGCCATATCAGTTTGAATTTTTGCAAGAGTTTCTTGCACTTTGATGAGATCATCCATGGTAGGTGGTAGGTTTCCTCTGACTTCCTCAGGGTGTCGTCCGAACAGAGGATGACCTTCCGTGTTAGAGTGAGGAGGAGTAACATCACCACCGCCAGTGTTAGAGGCTAGAATTGTTTTCGGGATATCCTCATTGTTGTTGTTGCTAGTGCTAGCGTCGTTTATATTGGAACCTGTAACTAACCCAGACCTAAGACCAGCCATCTTGTGAAATTGTGATATTGCAACTGAGAGATTAATATCCCACTGTGGTCTCCATTCTGTAGATGGGGCAAAACGATGTGCTGGTTTTTACGGAATTAAGGAGACGACCGTACGGAGGAGACTCCTTGAACCGAGCGAAATGTTCAACCTCGCACAGATGCACTACAAGAAGGGAGTGCTTTGAATTCGAGAGATTAATCTGTAGTACTCCAGCCTAAACCAAGACAATGGCCGTTCCAGAGTAAATTCGGTCACAAGAGAGGATGGGTCGATCTGTAGGAGGGAAGCTGAGAAATGTGTGGAATCAATGGTAATCAAAGATTTTAGGTGTGTTATGTATTCTGAATAAGATAAGTTCGGAATGATTGAATCTCTGTTGAGAGTGATTACTCAGATGTTGAACACACTCCATCGTGTGTATGAACACACGTGTCGTAGACCGCCAGAACAAAACCCTAGTTAATATCCCCCCATGTGACACGATTGACGTCTCGTGGTAAATTAGTCAGTTGTTGGCTTCATAACTTTATGTGACGATGAGTCCATGTATTTGCTGAGTTGAACATGATCTTGCAAAATGTCATGAGACTCATGAATTGATCGTGCCTGTTGAGACAGAGGTATAATTCTTAAGTAAACGTTGATAGTTAATGTGGCAAGTATTGCTCATTCGATGAATTGTTGAATATTGATAGTTGAACCAATATTCCTTGGTTTGAGCAAATATTGCTCATCTGAGCAAATGTTGCTCATTAGATGAATTATTGGCACCGTGACCAAGATAAAATATTAATTTAAAATACTGGTAATTGAACCGAGCATAATTAATTAAAATATTGATCATGAGATCGTCGTAAAGTTATTGGTGTTTGAATCTGGAATTATGATCCTTGGACTCAGAAACCCTAATTCGATCAATTGATGACCAATTGATGGTTTATTTGAAAATTAACCATGGAATGAAGGAGGGACCGGCTACATGGGATCATGTATCGGCCATGTAGCTCCCATATGCTCGAGTGAGCAAATGCCAAAGTCTCTTCAAGAGTTGGTGATTTGTTGATGAAAGAATGATTAAATGCTGGTTTAATCATTTATTAGAAAAATGCTCGTCTGAGCCTTAGGTGATAAAACCTAATTAATTATGGAGAGATGAGGGACCGACCAAGGGGTCATGAAACCGGCCCTGGATGGTCACGAGATCAAATGACGATCGCTCTATGAAAATTCCAAAATTATTTGGAAGAGTTTTGGACCTAATACGTGCAATTGCGCAAATTAGGTCAATTCATGAAAATATATGGGACCGGCTCCGTGCGAGCCAAAGAGCCAACCTTGGTCGGTCAAGGTAACATGCTCACGTCGTCAAAACGTCCATATCTCAGTCCTGAGAATTTTGGTATTTTATGGCGTGCGTTTGAGCAACCATTTGAGAAAATATTACAAAATTAGATTTTTACTGAAACTGAGGAAACTTCATGAGATGAAAGAAAATAATTATAAAATGAAGGAATGATGAAGCGTGGGACCGCTGAGGCCAAGGCATGATCGGCCGGCCAGTGACCACGGTCCCATGGTGCCTTTTCCTAATTTTATATTATTTTTCATGATTTTATGATAATATCATGAAATCAAGGAGTTTGTTGAAATTAAGGAGTTTCCTTGAAGTGAAAGAGTTTCCATGGGATCAAGGAAACATTTAATATTAAAATAATATAATAAGGGCGTGTGAGACCGGCTTTGAGCATGGTCAGCCAGCTGGGGCTCTGTCCCGTGCGTTTCCCTAATTTTATGTAATTTTTGTGTATTATTTCCATGATTTGAAGGAATTTTCATAATTTGAGAGAAATACCATGAAATCAAGGAATTTCATGGGATCAAGGAAACTTAAAATAATAATAATAAAATAAAGGGATGTGTGGGACCGGATAGGGCATGGCCGGCCGGCTGGGGCCCGGTCCCACAAGTTTTCCTAATTTTATATTATATTTTTCATGGTTTTATGAAAATACCATGAGATTAAGGAGTTTTCATGAGATTAGGGAAATATTAATAAAATATAAGGAACCATGAGGTGTGGGCCCGGCCGGGATCAAGGCATGGCCGATTGGCCAATAAACACGGCCCCACGACATTTTTCCCAATTTTATATTATTTCCTTGGTGCGAAGGAAACACCATGAAACTGAGGAGTTTCCTCAAAACGAAGGATATTTGTTCAAATGAAAGGATTTTCATGAGATCAAGGAAAATAACAAAAATATGATAAAATATAAAACTGGCGTGTGACTGGCCATGGCACGGCCGGCCGGCTATTGGGCACAGTCCCCCAGCGCCTTGGTCAATATTTTATTATTTATTATTTTCTTTCCTATTTTGCATAGGTTCATCGTTTCGTCGTATTTTGAAATACTCGTTCGTGCGTTCAGGTGATTGTTAGTGCATCATCGTCGAATACATTTGCACCTTTGAGTCGTGGCTTACTCGAAGGTAACTCGGACGCCCGTACGTTGAATATTTATTACTAACCCATGGAATTCTGTTGGGAAGAACCATAGATTGAAGTAACGAAATATTACGAAAATATTTGAATATTTTCAGAAATTCAGTGTATGAATCCTAGAATTTAGGAGTAATTAATTGATGGCTCTATACTAGTACGATCGTCTAGGAGAATTAATTATTCTGAGCGACATGAGCTAGTTGAAGCGTTATATCCTTTATATAGTCAGGGAAAACTGTTGTTTGTATCCTGAAGACGTTATTGCTCTATACTAGCAGGCAAGCTGTCTATGAGCCGTCCAATCTCGTGATTCTATATAGAAGTAATTACTGAAGTGTTCAGTATTCATGAGATATGTCGTTGCCTAGCCGAGAGACTACATATCTGCATGTACTCTGAGAGAAAGTATTCTTAGTCAGAGATTCGATGAGAGACCCGTGTCTCGATACTCGCGTCTGATTGCTGGATCAGAAGTTCGTATAATTATGGGTTTACGATTTTAGCCTTTGTCGAAAATCCACCATCTACACTCGTCAAAGCAATTTTCAAGGTGATTGAAACATTCATGACTTTCTTCACTAGGTTAAGATAAACTTGGTCGAAGCGAAAAGCTTACGAACACATATTTCGAGATATAGATAGGCGAGGTATACTCGGCTCGAAATACCAAATGTGTATGATCTAGTCTATATATATAGCATACGACTTTTGTCTCAAAGAGTAGGAGATTGAATAGATAGACTTTTGAGTGACAAATAAGTTCAAGTCTCCACATACCTTTTTGTCGAGAAGTTCCACCGGTTCCTTGAGTAGATCTTCTACTTGTATGATGAATCGCCATGAAGTCCTTGAGCTCAACTACACTTACTATCCTAGTCCGAGACTTATCTATAAGAGACTAGAAATCAAGACTTATAGTTTTGATCACTAACATTGACAAACATGCTTGAGATAACAACGCATGCGAGTTTGACCGAGCAGTGCTCTAACATAATTTATTTTTGCTTTTGAGAAGGATGACTAGGGGTTTGGTATAGAAAATATTGTGATTACACAAATTATTTTCAACAATTTTCATCTTGCATGTTTTTAGATTTATTTATTTAAATTCTAGAGTTTCTGGAAGATGAACTTGCAATATGTAATCATCATTATTGGTTTAATATATTACAAAGTCTTATGAGATATATGTGTCCCTTACCTTTTGTAAATTGAACTGATATCTCATATATGCTCAGAAGTTGAGTTTATTATGTTTTTTATAAACTAAAAATAGAGCAAACTCTTTGAGAATTTTCTTGCAGTATCAGTCTACCTGTGATCACACCTCTATGTTATTATTGCACTATACACTCCATAATATTTTCTTATGTTGAGTCATACAGACTAAAATTATCTCTTTGTCCATAACGGGCGTTGAGATTAATTTAAGTCGATGTTCAGGATACAAATCCACGTGATTTGTTAATGTCCAACAAATTTATTTTCTTTTATTAAAGTAAGGTCACTCATGTTGTTCTCTTGGGAATGACATCAAATGGGGAGAGTTCTTAAATGAACTTGTGCTTAATTGCTATATCTTTGTGGGTTGTGTGGTTGTGGAATTTAAAGGGGATGCTTGTATCTTAAATCTCCTAGATGAGCTCTAAGTATTTCATACTATGTGATATCGTGTAAATAAATTTGATATAAATAGTTACATATTAACTATGTTATTATGTATTATCTATATTTTGCTTAAATATTGTATCTTCTGGTTGAATTCATTATGATCCCATGATTTTCGTATATTTGCCAATTCTTATTGACAAAAATGGGGAGAATTAATTAGTATTTTCGCACTACATACATATGGTTTACAGATCATTATGTAAGGGGGACTGAATCAATAATCTATAGGTTTCACCTATTATACAAAAGATGTAAGTATTGATTAAGGGGGAGAAATATATCATTGTAGTATTACTTCAAAGTTGTGATACAATTGAACTTTGGATAAGATAATAATATTATGCTTCTGTATAACGACGATTAAGAATATTTGTTTTCAAAGTTGTTATTGCTACGGATCCTAAACAACAACGATGTTGAGTTGAACACGTTTAGAATCATTTCAAATTCAAGTAATGAATAATTTAAGGAGTTGAAGAAACCAATAAAATCAAGCATGATGGATCAAGTTTGAAGATTTATTTTTTATCCATACATATTGATAGTTTTGTCACTAAAATTGACAAGGGGGAAGATTGTTAGAGCATTTCTCAGTCGAACTCACAAGTGTTGCTATCTCAAGCTTGTTGTCAAATTTAATAATCAAAACTATATCTTGATTTCTAGTATACAATTAGTTAAGTCTCGGATTAGGATAAAAGTGTAGTTGAGAAATGAACATCGCGGCAGTCATCATTGTGTTCTACTGTTTGAAGGCAAAGATCAACCAAAGCTTTTGGATAACTTCTTCAACAAAAGGTAAGTGAAGACTGAACCACACCTATTTCTCAAGTTATATTCATCTTTATATCTATGAGAAGTTGTCACATTACTAATTGGACTATCGTAAGCATCTCAAGAATTTCGAGTCAAGTTTATCTTGTAATTAACTCTCGAAATATATATGACTAAGCTTAATGAAAAAAGTTTCATACTTGATGAATTTCGATTAAGGACAATTTATTATTCGTGGTCTAGATTATGATTCAAGATTATCATTCGAAAATATCCTAGAACAGTGATATGTGTCATTGATGTTATTTGATAATGTTTTGAATTGATCTAGAGAGAATTATAGAATTACTGAAAATCTGGATAGAGGACATTATGTATACCAGTTTCACAAACTAATAAAATTTTTATAGGTCGGAGACATAGTACATGTACTGGCGTTGTTAGAGTACTGCTCGGTCGAACTCGCAAGCGTTGCTATCCAAAGCTTGTTTATCAAGTTTAGTCGATCAAAACTATATCTTGTTTTCTAATCTACTTATAGATATGTCTCGGATTAGGATAGAAGTGTGTAGTTGAGATTTAGACTTCACGGCGTTCCCAATTGAAGAAGAAGATCTAGTGAAGATCTTGGAGGAACTTCAACGATAAAAGGTATGTGGAGACTAAAACTTATCTATCACTCAGAAGTCTATTCAATTTTATCTACTAATGAGACTAAGTCGTATAGTTATATAAAATTTATTTTATACACATTTGAAATTTCGAGTCGAGTTTATCTTATTTATATAATTCTCGAAATAAGAATTTAAAGCTTAGAATGCTTCATCATCTACTTGAAAACTTTAGTTGTAAAAAATTTATTTGTTGGAAACTAAATATTGAGTCAAAGTTTATCAAGTGGAAATTACCTTGAACATCTTACATGATTCCTCTACTCATCTAGCCTCTTGGTAACAAGATTGATCCACCGCATTTGTATATAACTTGAAGTGGGGCAAGTAACGGTCTCATTAGTTTTGTGTATTATGGGTTAGTTTTATTTTTGAAATTGTTTTTTTTTTCTTGGAGGAAAAAACTCTCTCAATGGATTCCTTTCAGTCCATCTGAGGTTAAATGATGTTTTGTAGTCTTGCAGTACGTTCTTCATCATACTGGTTTAACTCTTCTCGGTGTGCGAACCTCTTGGTTCAGGTTTGGAAATGGAATCATGTTTCCCTTCATGGGTTACCGAACCAGTACGGGCCCAATCCCACTACCGGGTTCTTTTAAGGGTTCTCGTACGCGTACCCTTCATCTTCGTTCTCTTTGTTCGTGTTCGTGAACAAGGGAGCTTCTAGGGTTCACGTACCATCTCCATTAATCTTCTTTTGGAGATCAAAAAGGAACAAAGGTTTGTCATCATTTTCAAGGAGCATATCAAGTAAGGTTTTTCTCTTTCTTATTACTCTCAACTTATATAGGGTTAATGGGGAAAATCAATAATGGTGATAAGATTTCAAAGAAGATGGCAAACAATCATAATTTATCTTTTATGTGTATGAACATACCAAGTGACCAAGATTCTATTAGAATTAGATTTATCAATGATTCTAGTAGTTAAATCTTTGAAAAGATTTCTTCAAGTGGTTTCATTCTAGAAAAGAAATTATAATTTGGTCAAAAAGAAGATTTGATTTGCTTTGAGAAATATAATCTTGGTATCATCTTTAACGGTCTTGGTGAAGGTTTTGACACTCTCACAAGAATCTTTTATGCTAACATCCATGATGTTAATCTTGATGACTTAGAATTCAAGATTATGATAAATAGAAAAAAGATTCATGTTGATATAGAGTTGATTTCAAGGATTACTCAAATTCCATTGGGTAATTTTCGCCTTCCTAGACCAAGAGGAGAAATACCATCATATGAAAACATCTCTAATGGTCTTTGTGGCAAGATTGTGTTGATTGGTTTGAAGGGAAACTTGCTACCCATGATCTTAGTCTTGCTTTGATGATTTTTGGAAAACTTGGCATTTCTAATCTTTGTCCCTCCACGGTTGAGAACTCTCGGTGGAGTCGTGATTTCGCGGAGTTAGTCTATTTCCTTGAATTGGGTGCTCAAGGTCTTGATATTTGTGGATTCATCATTCTTCAAATGGTCTCGATGACGTCACCCAACAAGAAGTTAGGCTTTCCATGCTTAATAGAGCAAATATGTCGTGCATATTCCATTGCTCCCATTGTCAATTTTATTGGAACTCCCAAACTTGTTTGTCCTTGTACTTTCAAACGTATGAAGGATAATGCTTGCAAAAAAAAAGATGTGATCCCCATGACGGCTCTTGTGATCCTACCACCATGGGTATTCTTCATCAAGTTCACAAGGGTGTTCGTAATGTTAGAGCACTGCTCGGTCAAACTCGCATGCGTTGCTATCTCAAGCATGTTTGTCAATGTTAGTGATCAAAACTATAAGTCTTGATTTCTAGTCTCTTATAGCTAAGTCTCGGACTAGGATAGTAAGTGTAGTTGAGCTCAAGGACTTCATGGCGATTCATCATACAAGCAGAAGATCTACTCAAGGAACCGGTGAATCTTCTCGACAAAAATATATGTGGAGACTTGAACTTATCTATCACTCAAAAGACTATCTATTCTATCTCCTACTCTTTGAGACAAAAGTCGTATGCTATATATATATACTAGATCATACACATTTGGTATTTCGAGCCGAGTATATCTCGCCTATATATATCTCGAAATATGTGTTGGTAAGCTTTTCGCTTCAACCAAGTTTATCTTTACCTAGTGACGAAAGTCATGAATGTTTTAATCACTTTGAAAATTGCTTTGACGAGAAATAGTGTAACAACTATATAACGTCCTCTAAGAATGTTTCAATGATTGATATGAGAGTTTAGATTACATAACCAATGGATTCCTTGAACCGAAGTTTTCGAACTTTGTTGATCAAGAGAACCGGAAGTATGGAAAGTGCCAAGTCCGCGAACTCAGTCCGCAAACTGGCGAAGTTCTCAAACCCGAGCATTTCTGCTGGAGTTGACAAACTATTTGCGTGAGCCAAGTCCGCGAACCCAGTCCGCGAACCGGCGTAATTCTCGAACCCGAGAATTTCTGCTGGAGTTTGTAAACTCTGTCTGGTGTCTTAAGTCCGCGAACCTAGTCTGCGAACTTGAGAAGGTTATATATCTAAAGATGATTTCTGAACTTAATCTTAAAAGACTAAGGAATGCATTTGCAAATCGTGTCTTTTAAAGTTCATGAACCGATTCGAGTGAATTAAATCATCTTTGCTTCAATTGTTTCTTGTGTAGTTACATAAGATTTCCTTGCAATTGAACAACTCTCTTAACTAGTTCATTTGAGTCAATTGAACTAGTTATGGTGAAGAAGAACATGGTTGGTATGAAACGCTCATATGGTTAACCTCTTTGGGTAGACTATTGTTGAACTAACAATGTACATGTTTGGGTGCGGTTAACAAACCTAGAAGCCTACAGTCATTTGTGTATGACAATCTAAGTTTTCGATCTAACGGTTGAGAAATATTAGCTTGAATCTAAATCAGGTTTTCATCTAACGGTGAATATTGATTGCTTGGTAACTAAGGCAAAACCCTGATTTGAAAGGCTATATAAAGGAGACATCTAGTATTGTGCAAAATTAATCCCCAAACTTTACGTGTGATACTATCTTGCGTGCTAGAGTCGTTTCTCTTTTAACCTTTGGTTTTTTTCTTCTAAAACCAGGTTAACGACTTAAAGACTTCATTGGGATTGTGAAGCCAGACCGATACTACTTTTATCGTAGTTGTGTTATCTGATCTTGCATCTTCTATCGTAACAGTACAATCATATTGATTGGCTTGAGATCGTGAGAGTTCTCCGATAGGCAAGATATAAAAAGTAATCACAAACACCTTCGTCTCATCGTTTGTGATTCCACGACATCTTGTTTCGCTACCATACGATTAAGATTGTTTGGAGGTGATTGATTAATCTAGGTTGTTCTTCGGGAATATAAGACCGGATTATCAATTGGTTCCTGTTCACCTTGATTATTATCAAAAGACGGAACAAATTTTTTTAGGGTTTTTCTCTAGGAGACAGATTGATCCTTTGATAGACTTGTCAGTGTGAGACATATTTGTTTATTGTTAAAGCCTGCGATTTCGGGTCGTAGCAACTCTTAGTTGTGGGTGAGATCTGCTGAGGGAATCAAGTGCGCAGTATCCTGCTGGGATCAGAGGCATAGGGAGTATAACTGTACCTTGGATCAGTGGGAGACTGATTTTGGTTCAACTATAGTCCAGTCCGAAGTTAGCTTATAGTAGGCTAGTGTCTGTAGCGGCTTAATACAGTGTGTATTCAATCTGGACTAGGTCCCGGGGTTTTTCTGCATTTGCGGTTTCCTCGTTAACAAAATTCTGGTGTCTGTGTTATTTCTATTTCCGCATTATATTTGTTTATATGATTGAAATAATACAGGTTGTGCTTTTGAATCAATCAATTGGAAATCCGACCTTTGGTTGTTGATTGATATTGATTGATCCTTGGACATTGGTCTTTGGTACCATCCAAGTTATTCCTTGTTTTTTGATTATAGACTCGATGATTTCTATTAGCTTGAGTGAATCAAAACAAGAGAGAGATATTAACTCCTTGAGATACTTTTATCTAGATTGAGTCTGACTGTCTAGTTGATTCTCTAGTAAGTGTTTCGGAGTTAGTCCATACAGATTGCTTTTATAGTCTTGAAAGTGGTAGTAAAAGTTCGTTGCTCGGACTTGTAAAGATAATGGATTTTTAGATTTAAAAATATATATACAAAAATATTAACAATGGGTGCGAGAGGTAACCAAGACACTAGATTCCACTATTACGCAAAATTGATTGATAAATATTTCAAAACTCTATTCTATTCTTAAGTCCTCTTTTATCTTTAATTCACTATCAATCATACAAATTCTCAAATTTTATTTGTAAACTTTAAGCATAGATTATCAAGAGATTTAACCAAGTATAACCTATCAAACTGAATAACAAATAATTAAGACAATCATTCAAATAATTTAAAACTCTGCAAAAGCAGCGATTAGGGAATTAGTCGCTCATCATATTGGAAAACCTCTCAAAGAATTTCATTGATGCTCAAAAGTGTTTTACAATGAAGAGAAAGATAAGTAAATAGTATAAAACAGGATTCTGCGACCCACAGAAGGCGTCCAGAATCAACGACACAGATATAGTGTTGTTGGTACAACGACTCAGTCGCGGAAAGGAGTGGAAAAGTGTCGCAATAAAGCGATAGTTTTTAACGACTTTCCTACCTCGTCCAATGTTCTTCGTGTTCTTCAGTTCCAGCAGCAGCAGGAACTTCTTCATAGCGTCTGATTCTTTGATTTTTACGTCTCTAACTCTCTCCCAACTCTCGACAGCCCTTCTACTCTACCCCAGAAGTCTTTTTATACTCAACAGGTAGGCGAAATCCTTTGCAATAACTCCCAAAAATCTTCCATTACTCGGACAGTTCATAATATATATTTTTTTCCTTTTTTATTTCGATTACGTATCTGCAGCTGTTAATTTCATGGAAACTCACCTTAATTGTCTTCTACACGGTCCAAAAGTGTGTTAGAGTCCTCCATGCATCATCAGAACACGTTCGAATTCCTCCAAAAATTCTCTCAAACCCGTGACAGACATGAACTGCCCTGTTCCCAACTCGTGAATTTCCTAGACGATTCTAGCCAATTTCGATCGAACCAAAATCCCCCAACATGTTTGACAGGCCATATCACAACTTCCTACCAAAAATCAGCCATTAAATCTCATGAAATCACGTCCAATTCGTGAATCTAAGCGCTGCCAGTTTGGTGTTCCATTTTCCCGCCCAAAAACAAAATTCAAAGGAAGAAGATGGTGTCCCCCTATCCAGAATGGGAGTGCAAATAGCAAATGCCCAACTGAGGTGCCCCTTAGTAATTTGGTTGCCTCTTAGTAATTTGGTTGCCCCTTAACCAAAATGAGAGTCCGAATAACAAATGTCCTTCAAGGGTGCCCCGGGCAACTTTTCGAGCCGAATTTTCCAAAAATGTTTATTTCCTAAAAATACATAAAAAACACAATATTAGTACAAAAATAGAGTTTCAACAATATATACATTGAGGACAAATTAGACACAAAAATGTGTCTATCAATTGCTAATCGAAATATTGGGTGGTGTTGTTACACCCCCGCTTTTTCAATTGGTATCAGAGCAGGCAAACACGTTTAAGACCTTACAAGTCTGTGTTTGTAGCAATCTGAGTCTGAGGACGAAATCTCTTACGCATACCAAAATGCCTCCTAAAGCTTTCAACTCTGTCAAGTGTCTCTGAAATACCTCAAAGGATTACTCCTTAGTTGATTCTTCTGAATTCCGAGGTAGGAAGACTGTCTCATCTTGTGTTGACCACTCTTCCTCCAATGAGACATTGGACACAACGGCAAAAGCTGAAATGGAGCTCACCAGAATTGCAAAAAATTCTATTGAGTTTGTTGATCTTCAGAATCATGAACAGCTCATTGATGAATTTGAAAATTCTATTGATCGTGAACATGTGCTCTATAACATCATAGAGTCATTCTCTAAGAATATTGAGAAACTTCTTCAAGAAAATAATCTACAGCATAAAAAGATTGTTGATCTTGAAAAGCTGATCAAATAAGGCTCAATTAGAGAAAAATGTTTGATCAAAACATATTCATATGATCTTGACAGACTTCGTGTTGAGAAAGAAAAGCTAGATGCATCACTTTCACTAGCCCATGAACAGTGTATGACCTTGGAAAAGGAAAACTTTGTCTTAAGGAAAATTTCTTCTGTTTCAATTGTTCCTCTTGACATACAGTACATGAAGTAATATCCTCCAAGAGAAGATTATGTCGAGAAAAGTTTATTTAACTTACAATCTTCTCACAGGGATGAAAAGTTAAAACAGATACCAATTGTTGCGTCTTCTCCACGAACCTGTACTTTTTTTTATGGAAAAGTAAATCACTATGTTGTCCATTGTTTTGCTAGGAAGAAATAAATTTCTAGACTTCGCAATTTGCTTCTTTCCGCTGTCAATGGAGTAAATAGTCATACGACTACTGCAGCGAACCTCTTCACAAGGAATCAAACTTCTTATAAAAATGATCTTCTTCCTAGAAGTCATTACAGGACTGGGTCGCATTCTAGTGGTAAAATTTCTTGTGCTACCCATGAAAGTATGTCCTGTGTTTATAAGAATAATTCTGGTAAATCTAAGTCTAGAGTATGGAGACCCGTTTCTTAAGATCCCCTAGAACCAATATCTAGAGGTCCTAGACTTTGTAATCAGAAAGATTCCTCTCATGTGCTTCCAGGAAGGGTTGTGAGACAGTTCTCTAAATCTGGAGACTGTCGTGAAAAGTTAGGAAACGCTGAAATCAGATATCCTGGAGGAAATCACAACTATTCTCTCAGAACCTTAGGTGAGACTATGTCTCCCTCTACTACCTAGTAGAAAATCTTCATTCTTGTATCTAACTTGAGAGATACAAGGATGAATATTTTCTACTAGGTAGTAGAGGGAGACATAGTCTCACCAAAGGTTCTGAGAGAATAGTTGTGTTGAGAGATACAAGGATGATGTCTGAGAGCTGCTCAAGTATGATCGTTGATTTTCTTTCGGTTTGTATGTTTGATATTTTTTTTGTATTTCTTTCACACGACTCTTTAGAGACAAAGGATGCTTAAAAAGAACACAGTATGCAGTGTTCCGAATTATGTATAGTTACTTTGGCATTTCGGTCGGCCCACGAACGTACATATCTCCTCAAGGAACTCTAGGGTTTCTATCTAGGGTGTATACTTGAACACATATAATTCTTATAGGTGTTCATTAATTTTCAGAAAGGAACTCGATGGAAACTGTTCCAAAAGAAGAAGTTAACCCTAACATGGAGGATGATCTCAAAGGATGTGATTTTGCTCAAGAGTTCATGATGAAGAAGATGCTTGAAAGGAAAGAGTATAACTCTTGGATTGGAGAATCCGTCAAGGATCTAATTCGCGTTCAGAATAAAGTCAAGAGCGAACTTGCTAACCTTCAACTGCATATAAACCAGCTCATTGACGGACAGACAAAAATCCTTGGTACTCAGAATATCTTGATCAGAAATTAGAAGAAAGTGATCCTTGACTGCGCAAAGGCTCATCATTATGCTCGCATTGTTGATCGAAAAACTAACGTTCTAACATATGAACATGGTATCTCTACGGTCAACATGATCAAGGATATCAGTGATTTCTATTTCGATGGACCATTTTAGAGGTATGAAATCATCAAGGAAAATTAAGTTTAGTTGCCTAGTAAGTCTTCTTTTTGGTTTAGTTGGAAGAATAACTAGTGCTTTGAATAGCGATGATTGTGACTACACATAGCTATTATTTTCATTTTCTTGTTTTTTGGTTTTTTGGTTTAAAATTCTAAAACTATTTGGAGGATGATGTTTTGCAGTATTTTTGATTTTGTTATATTGCAACTTGTTATGGGATATTTGTGTTTACGTCCGTGAAATTTGGTGTCCCATATTTTGTCAAAAGTAAAGTCATTCACGATCGGTATTCATGTATTGGTTTAAGAATGAATAGACTTTTGACATATATAAAAGTTAAACCTATATTGTCAACCCTTGACGGAAGATAGGTTAAAATCTTTTGTATCCAAGGATTATTGCTATTGTATATGCTTGTGCAAAAGAATGAATCCTTGTGTATTCCACGGTATAGATCTTCATTGATCCATCTTTTTATATTACCGTAAGGCTCCGTGATGTGTCTTATGTTGAGCACGATACAACTAAGTTGATTATTCTTGATTAGCTTGGTTGGTTGTTCCGTGATGTACCTTATGTTGAGCATTTAGAACTAAATTAATCATCTTCTTGGTTATTTAGTTATTACTCCACAAGTTCTCTTGTGTTGAGTACATGAACGATTAAGCCAATCACTCTTTTGTATGATTAACTTAGTCGTTGCTCCGTAAGTTTACTTATGTTGAGCACAATGAATTAATTTGATCATTTTTGTAGTTAATTTGATTATATATTCCAATTAAATTAATCATGGGTTTACTTATGATTAATTTGATTGAGTGTTGGATATAAAAATCATTCTCATGGTTTTGGTGTCCAATAAAATCCTTCGTTTCTCTTGAAATTAAGATCGCTCGTTGTTGTTCCCTTGGGAATGACATCTAATGGGGGAGAGTTCTTTTGAACTCGTGCTTAATGGTCATATCTAGAGGGGTGTGCGGCTGTGGAATTTTAGAGGGGTTATCTTGTATATTTAAACTCCTTGATGAATGTTGTTAGCTTCGGCTATATGATTGCATCTAAATAAGATGATGTGTGTTTTCTTCTCTCAGTCATGAAATGTCTCTTACGGAAATTTCATTATGATCCCGTTCTTGTACCTTTGCCAATTTTATTGACAAAACGGGGGAGAATTAATATGTAGTTCACACTACAAATACATATGGTTTTCGGATCATTGTGTAAGGGGGAGTGGTTTTCATGTGAGATGGAGTATTGACTAAGGGGGAGTGATACATATCACCATAGTATTATTGTTGAAGTTGTGATACAATTGGACTTTGACACTTTGTAATTATACTATGACATTGTATAACAATGATCGAAACCGATGCTTTCTCATTGTTATAGCTACGGATCTTCAACAACGGTGATGCTAAACTTACAACCTTTGGGATCATTGGAGTACTTGGAAGTGACGAAGATTTCGAGGAATGTTGAAGATTAGACATGTGGAATAGGAGCTACTAAAGTTTCATTATCTTTTTTGTATTTCATATGTATTGATAGTTTTCTCACTAAAATTGATAAAGGGGGAGATTATTAGAGCACTGCTCGGACAAACTCGCATGCGTTGCTATCTCAAGCATGTTTGTCAATGTTAGTGATCAAAACTATAAGTCTTGATTTCTAGTCTCTTATAGCTAAGTCTCGGACTAGGATAGTAAGTGTAGTTGAGCTCAAGGAATTCATGGCGATTCATCATACAAGTAGAAAATCTACTCAAGGAACCGGTGGAACTTCTCGACAAAAAGGTATGTGGAGACTTGAACTTATCTGTCACTCAAAAGTCTATCTATTTTATCTCATACTCTTTGAGACAAAATTTGTATGTTATATATATATACTAGATCATACACATTTGGTATTTCGAGCCGAGTATATCTCGCCTATCTATATCTCGAAATATGTGTTGGTAAGCTTTTCGCTTCGACCAAGTTTATCTTTACCTAGTGACGAAAGTCATTAATGTTTCAATCACTTTGAAAATTGCTTTGACGAGAAATAGTGTAACAACTATAACGTCCTCTAAGAATGTTTCAATGATTGATATGAGAGTTTAGATTACATAACCAATGGATTCCTTGAACCGAAGTTTTCGAAATTTGTTGATCAAGAGAACCGGAAGTATGGCAAGTGCCAAGTCCGCGAACTCAGTCCGCAAACTGGCGAAGTTCTCAAACCCGAGCATTTCTGCTGGAGTTGACAAACTATTTGCGCGAACCCAGTCCGTGAACCGACGTAATTCTCGAATCCGAGAATTTCTACTGGAGTTTATAAACTCTATCTGGTGTCTTAAGTCCGCGAACCTAGTCTGTGAACTTGAGAAGGTTATATATCTAAGGATGATTTCTGAACTTAATCTTAAAAGACTAAGGAATGCATTTGCAAATCGTGGCTATTAAAGTTCATGAACCGATGCGAGTGAATTAAATCATCTTTGCTTCAATTGTGTCTTGTGTAGTTACATAAGATTTCCTTGCAATTGAACAACTCTCTTAACTAGTTCATTTGAGTCAATTGAACTAGTTATGGTGACGAAGAAAATGGTTGGTATGAAACGCTCATATGGTTAACCTCTTTGGGTAGACTATTGTTGAACCAACAATGTACACGTTTGGGTGCGGTTAACAAACCTAGAAGCGTACATTCATTTGTGTATGACAAGCTAAGTTTTCGATCTAACGGTTGAGAAATATTAGCTTGAATCTAAATCAGGTTTTCATCTAACGGTGAATATTGATTGCTTGGTAACTAAGGCAAAACCCTGATTTGAAAGGCTATATAAAGGAGACATCTAGTATTGTGCAAAACTAATCCCCAAACCTTACGTGTGATACTAGTTTGCGTGCTAGAGTCGTTTCTCCTTTAACCTTTGGTTTTCTTCTTCTAAAACCAGGTTAATGACTTAAAGACTTCATTGGGATTGTGAAGCCAGACCGATACTAATTTTATCGTAGTTGTGTGATCTGATCTTGCATCTTCTATCGTAACAGTACAATCATATTGATTGGCTTGAGATCGTGAGAGTTCTCCGATAGGCAAGATATAAAAAGTAATCACAAACACCTTCGTCTCATCGTTTGTGATTCCAAGACATCTTGTTTCGCTACCATACGATTAAGATTGTTTTCAGGTGATTGATTAATCTAGGCTGTTCTTCGGGAATATAAGACCGGATTATCAATTGGTTCATGTTCACCTTGATTATTATCAAAAGACGGAACAAAAACTTTTAGGGTTTTTCTTTAGGAGACAGATTGATCCTTTGATAGACTTGTCCGTGTGAGACAGATTTGTTTATTGTTAAAGCTTGCGATTTTGGGTCGTAGCAACTCTTAGTTGTGGGTGAGATCAGATAAGGGAATCAAGTGCGCAGTATCATGCTGGGATCAGAGGCGTAGGGAGTACAACTGTACCTTGGATCAGTGGGAGACTGATTGGGGTTCAACTATAGTCTAGTACGAAGTTATATTGGAGTAGGCTAGTGTCTGTAGCGGCTTAATACAGTGTGTATTCAATATGGACTAGGTCCCGGGGTTTTTCTGCATTTGCGGTTTCCTCGTTAACAAAATTCTGGTGTCTGTGTTATTTTTATTTCCGCATTATATTTGTTTATATGATTGAAATAATACAGGTTGTGCATTTGAATCAATCAATTGGAAATCCGACCTTTGGTTGTTGATTGATATTGATTAATCCTTGGACATTGGTCTTTGGTACCGTCCAAGTTATTCCTTGTGTTTTGATTATAGACTCGATGATTTATATTAGCTTGAGTGAATCAAAACAAGAGAGAGATATTAACTCCTTGAGATACTTTTATCTAGATGAGTCTGACTGTCTAGTTGATTCTCTAGTAAGTGTTTCGGAGTTAGTCCATACAAATTTCTAATCAAAATATTGGGTGGTGTTGTTATACCCCCACTTTTTCAATTGGTATCAGAGCAGGCAAACACGTTTAAGACCTTACAAGTCTATGTTTGTAGCAATATGAGTCTGAGGACGGAATCTCTTACGTATACCAAAATGCCTCCTAAAGCTTTCAACTCTGTCAAGTGTCTCATAAATACCTCAAAGGATTACTCCTTAGTTGATTCTTCCGAATTCCGAGGTAGGAAGACTATCCCATCTTGTGTTGACCACTCTTCCTCCAATGAGACATTGGACACAATGGCAAAAGCTGAAATGGAGCTCACCAGAATTGCAAAAAATTCTATTGAGTTTGTTGATCTTCAGAATCATGAACAACTCGTTGATGAATTTGAAAAGTCTATTGATCATGAACATGTGCTCTATAACATCATAGAGTCATTCTCTAAGAATATTGAGAAACTTCTTCAAGAAAATAATCTACAACATAAAAAGATTGTTGATCTTGAAAAGCTGATCAAAGAAGGCTCAATTAGAGAAAAATGTTTGATCAAGACACATTCATATGATCTTGACAGACTTCGTGTTGAGAAAGAAAATCTAGATGCATCACTTTCACTAGCCCATGAACAGTGTATGACCTTGGAAAAGGAAAACTTTGTCTTAAGGAAAATTTCTTCTGTTTCAACTGTTCCTCTTGACATACAGTACATGAAGAAATATCCTCCAAGAGAAGATTATGTCGAGAAAAGTTTAATAACTTACAATCTTCTCACAGGGCTGAAAAGTTAAAACAGATACCAACTGTTGTCTTCTCCACGAACCTGTACTTTTTTGGAAAAGGAAATCACTATGTTGTCCATTGTTTTGCTAGGAAGAAAAATTTCTAGACTTCGCAATTTGCTTCTTTCCACTGTCAATGGAGTAAATAGTCAGACGACTACTGCAGTGAACCTCTTCACAAGGAATCAACTTCTTATAAAAATGATCTTCTTCCTAGAAGTCATTACAGGACTGGGTTGCATTTAGTGGTAAAATTTCTTGTGCTACCCATGAAAGCATGTCCTTGTTTATAACTCTGGTAAATCTAAGTCTAGAGTATGGAGACCCGTTTCTGAAAATCCCCTTGAACCAATCTCTAGAGGTCCTAGACTTTGTAATCAGAAAGATTCCTCTCATGTGCTTCCAGGAAGGGTTGTGAGACAGTTCTCTAAATCTGGAGACTGTCGTGAAAAGTTAGGAAACGCTGAAATCAGATATCCAGGAGGAAATCACAATTATTCTCTCAGAACCTTTGGTGAGACTATGTCTCCCTCTACTACCTAGTAGAAAATCTCCATTCTTGTATCTAACTTGAGAGATACAAGGATGATGTCTGAGAGATGCTCAAGTATGATCATTGATTTTCTTTCGGTTTGTATGTTTGATATATTTTTGTATTTCTTTCTCACGACTCTTTAGAGACAAAGGATGCTTAAAAAGAACACAGTATGCAGTGTTCCGAATTAGGTCTAGTTACTTTGGCATTTCGGTCGGCCCACGAACGTCCATATCTTCTCAAGGAACTCTAGGGTTTCTATCTAGGGTGTATACTTGAACACATATAATTCTTATAGGTGTTCATTAATCTTCAAAAAGGAACTCGATGGAAACTGTTCCAAAAGAAGAAGTTAACCCTAACATGGAGGATGATCTTAAAGGATGTGATTCTGCTCAAGAGTTCATGATGAAGAAGATGCTTGAAGGAAAGAGTATAACTCTTGGATTGGAGAATCCGTCAAGGATCTAATTCGCGTTCAGAATAAAGTCAAGAGCGAACTTGCTAACCTTCAACTGCATATAAACCAGCTAATTGATGGACAGACAAAAATACTTGGTACTCAGAATATCTTGATCAGAAATTAGAAGAAAGTGATCCTTGACTGCGCAAAGGCTCATCATTATGCTCGCATTGTTGATCGAAAAACTAACGTTCTAACATATGAACATGGTGTCTCTACGGTCAACAGGATCAAGGATATCAGTGATTTCTATTTCGATAGACCATTTCAGAGGTATGATATCATCAAGGAAAACCGAGTTTAGTTGCCTAGTAAATCTTCTTTTTGGTTTAGTTGGAAGAATAAATAGTGATTTGAATAGCGATGATTGTGACTACACATAGCTATTATTTTCATTTTCTTGTTTTTAGTTTTTTTGGTTTAAAATTCTAAAACTATTTGGAGGATGATGTTTTGCAATATTTTTGATTTTGTTATATTGCAACTTGTTGTGGGATATTTGTGTTTACGTCCGTGAACTTTGGTGTCCCATATTTTGTCAAAAGTAAAGGCATTCACGATCGGTATTCATGTATTGGTTTAAGAATGAATAGCCTTTTGACATATACAAAAGTTAAGCCTATATTGTCAACCCTTGACGGAAGATAGGTTAAAATCTTTTGTATCCAAGGATTATTGCTATTGTATATGCTTGTGCAAAAGAATGAGTCCTTGTGTATTCCACGGTATAGATCTTCATTGATCCATCTTTTTGTATTACCGTAAGGCTCCGTGATGTGTCTTATGTTGAGCACGATACAACTAAGTTGATTATTTTGATTAGCTTGGTTGGTTGTTCCGTGTACGTTATGTTGAGCATTTAGAACTAAATTAATCATCTCTTGGTTATTTAGTTATTACTCCACAAGTTCTCTTGTGTTGAGTACATGAACGATTAACCAATCACTCTTTGTATGATTAACTTAGTCGTTGCTCCGTAAGTTTACTTATGTTAGCACAATGAATTAAATTGATCACTTTGTGGTTAATTTGATTATGTATTCCGATTAAATTCATGGGTTTACTTATGATAATTTGATTGAGTGTTGGATATAAAAATCATTCTCATGGTTTTGGTGTCCAATAAAAATCCTTCGTTTCTCTTGAAATTAAGGTCGCTCGTTGTTGTTCCCTTGGGAATGACATCAAATGGGGGAGAGTTCTTTTGAACTTGTGCTTAATGGTCATATCTTGAGGGGTGTGCGGCTGTGGAATTTTAGAGGGGTTATCTTGTATCTTTAAACTCCTTGATGAATGTTGTTAGCTTCGGCTATATGATTGCATCTAAATAAGATGATGTGTGTCTTCTCTCAGTCATGAAATGTCTCTTACGGAAATTTCATTATGATCCCGTTCTTGTACCTTTGCCAATTTTATTGACAAAAAGGGGGAGAATTAATATGTAGTTCACACTACAAATACATATGGTTTTCGGATCATTGTGTAAGGAGTGGTTTTCATGTGAGATGGAGTATTGACTAAGGGGGAGTGATACATATCACCATAGTATTATTGTTGAAGTTGTGATACAATTGGACTTTGACACTGTGTAATAATACTATGACACTGTATAACAATGATCGAAACCGATGCTTTCTCATTGTTATAGCTACGGATATTCAACAACGGTGATGATAAACTTACAACCTTTGGGATCATTGGAGTACTTGGAAGTGACGAAGATTTCGAGGAATGTTGAAGATTAGACAAGTGGAATAGGAGCTACTAAAGTTTCATTATCTTTTTTGTATTCCATATGTATTGATAGTTTTGTCACTAAAATTGACAAAGGGGGAGATTATTAGAGCACTGCTCGGTCAAACTCGCATGCGTTGCTATCTCAAGCATGTTTTTCAATGTTAGTGATCAAAACTATAAGTCTTGATTTCTAGTCTCTTATAGCTAAGTCTTGGACTAGGATAGTAAGTGTAGTTGAGCTCAAGGACTTCATGGTGATTCATCATACAAGTAGAAAATCTACTCAAGGAACCGGTGGAACTTCTCGACAAAAAGGTATGTGGAGACTTGAACTTATATGTCACTCAAAAGTCTATCTATTCTATCTCATACTCTTTGAGACAAAAGTCGTATGCTATATATATAGACTAGATCATACACATTTGGTATTTCGAGCCGAGTATATCTCGCCTATCTATATCTCGAAATATGTGTTGGTAAGCTTTTCGCTTCGACCAAGTTTATCTTAACCTAGTGACGAAAGTCATTAATGTTTCAATCACTTTGAAAATTGATTTGACGAGAAATAGTGCAACAACTATATAACGTCCTCTAAGAATGTTTCAACGATTGAAATGAGAATTTAGATTACATAACCAATGGATATATTGAACCGAAGTTTTCGAACTTTGTTGATCAAGAGAACTAGAAGTATGGCAAGTGACAAGTCCGCGAACTCAGTCCGCAAACTGGCGAAGTTCTCAAACCCGAGAATTTCTGCTGGAGTTGACAAACTACTTGCGTGAGCCAAGTCTGCGAACCCAGTCCGCGAACCGGCGTAATTCTCGAACCCGAGAATTTATGCTGGAGTTTGTAAACTCTATATGGTGTCTTAAGTCCGCAAACCTAGTTTGCGAACTTGAGAAGGTTATATATCTAAAGATGATTTCTGAACTTAATCTTAAAAGACTAAGGAATGCATTTGCAAACCGTGGCTATTAAAGTTCATGAACCGATGCGAGTGAATTAAATCATCTTTGCTTCAATTGTGTCTTGTGTAGTTACATAAGATTTCCTTGCAATTGAACAACTCTCTTAACTAGTTCATTTGAGTCAATTGAACTAGTTATGGTGACGAAGAAAATGGTTGGTATGAAACGCTCATATGGTTAACCTCTTTGGGTAGACTATTGTTGAACCAACAATGTACACGTTTGGGTGCGGTTAACAAACCTAGAAGCGTACAGTCATTTGTGTATGACAAGCTAAGTTTTCGATCTAACGGTTGAGAAATATTAGCTTGAATCTAAATCAGGTTTTCATCTAACGGTGAATATTGATTGCTTGGTAACTAAGGCAAAACCCTGATTTGAAAGGCTATATAAAGGAGACATCTAGTATTGTGCAAAACTAATCCCCAAACCTTACGTGTGATACTAGTTTGCTTGCTAGAGTCGTTTCTCCTTTAACCTTTGGTTTTCTTCTTCTAAAACCAGGTTAACGACTTAAAGACTTCATTGGGATTGTGAAGTCAGGTCGATACTACTTTTATTGTAATTGTGTGATATGATCTTGCATCTTCTATCATAAAAGTACAATCATATTGATTGGCTTGATATCGTGAGAGTTCTCCGATAGGCAATATATAAAAAGTAATCACAAACACCTTCGTCTCATCGTTTGTGATTCCACGACATCTTGTTTCGCTACCATATGATTAAGATTGTTGTGAGGTGATTGATTAATCTAGGCTATTCTTCGGGAATATAAGACTGGATTATCAATTGGTTTTTGTTCACCTTGATTATTATCAAAAGACGGAACAAAAACTTTTAGGGTTTTTCTATAGGAGACAGATTGATCCTTTGATAGACTTGTCCGTGTGAGACAGATTTGTTTATTGTTAAAGCCTGCGATTTTGGGTCGTGGCAACTCTTAGTTGTGGGTGAGATCATCTAAGGGAATCAAGTGCGCAGTATCTGATAGACACATTTTTGTGTCTAAATTGATTTCAATACTATATATTGTTGGCACTCGATTTCGTATTTATTTACAGTGTTTTTTGTGTTTGTGGGTATTTTTGGGGAATAAACATTTTTGGAAGAATTGGCTTAAAAGTGTTAAAGGCATCCTCATTTCAGATAAGAGCACCGATCTTGTTAAAGGCACCCAGCAAATGGATAGAGGCATCCTCTCCTTCTTCATTTTGAAACAAATTCACGGAATTTATGGGATATTTTAAAGATTCGAGGCAAAGATATCTTCTTGCCTATTATACATAAAGTTTCCATATCTTGAAGGTAAAAGAGATAATATATTTATGAGTTGGTTTTTATTGAAAAGGAGAAAGAAAATATGGGGTTTTATTTAAAAAATAAAAAAAGATAATATCCCTAGGATTTTATTCTAGCAAATAAAGAAGATTTGTGATAACGGAGAAAGAAATTATTCATGAGATATCTTTCATTAAAGAGAAGATCTGATGGAGTTATGGAAGAAGATTTTGAAAAGATGTTTGAGTAATGGGTTATTGTGTATAAATAGGGTGCTAGTAAGACCAAACAGAGGATGGAGAGTTTGGGGATCGTTTAGAGCAAACCCGGTTTAATCATTATCTTCTCCCATTTCATCACTTGTAAACACTTTTGAGCAATGAAAAATTATTCTGAGTGTGTTTCCAATATGCGGAGCTAGACCCAAATCCTTGGGGCTATGGAGGAAGCCGTTGTTTCGGTAAAAGTTATACATTTCTATTTTTAATTAATTATAACAACTCTATTATGATTTTTGCTTTGAATTAAAACTTGATTATACGATTTTAATTAGTTAGGTGTATTTTATCTTGATAGAATATGCTTGCTTTAGGGTTTTGATATTCTATGCTTGGATTAACATCTATTCTTTTGAAAATCTACATGTCTAGACAATACTATTAGAATCAATTTGAATGTTGAGTTGCGCATAATTATTATTTTATTAAATCACTAATATCGACTAATGGTGGAATCCTAGCCCCGGTCTCTCCATAATTTTTACAACACTTTTTAATTGAGTTTGTTATTTTTATTTATAAAAATTAAGTCTAAAAGAATCTTCCTTCACAAGTCTCAGCGAATCTTTTACTACAACATCATTGAAAATAACCATCAATTTTTGGCGCCGCCGACGCGGACTTGTTTTAGGCTTGAGTTTTTAGATTTTTTTTCTTTTTTAGGTTTTTATTTGTTTTATTTTATTTGTTCTTCTTTACGTTTTTGGGTTTTTGTCTTTTCCTTACAGAATTTGGGAATTGGAGCGAAAGAATATTTTGCCAAAGCTTTTGGTGAATACTTAAAGACTTGGAGTAAAAGGCAAAGCGAAAGGAGCGAAAGAAGAAGTTTTTTTTATTTAATAAAAAAAAGAGAGACATTTTTATTTTTTTTAGATATTTTTTTTTTAGACTTTTCTTTTTCTTTTGCACTTTTTTTTTGGACTTTGGACTTGGACTTTGGACATTTTTTTAAACCCTACGGAAGGGTAGTATTAAATATTAAACTGTTTGCAGAGAAGGACGGCGATTGCGATATCGCCTCGGCCCCTCGGGTTTGTACATGACATAGGAGTCGTGGCCCGAGTCGACTTCAGCGGTTCATCCCCCGTCTGGAACGGGAGGTAAGTTTGTCGAAAAACTCGTGAATCCCCTGTAAGCGAGTTACTGTCTTCCTTCGTGTAAATATATGTCGAGGAACTGAATACGGCTGCTTTAATTTCCTAGTAAAGGGCAAGGACTGGCCATACAAGATAAAGGTTCGGATTTCATCACCGTTCTCTTCTTGCCCGCCTTAGGAAAACGATACCAAACGCGAACCTAAGCTTAAAATACTGACTAGAACGAACCTATAAGGTAACGAGCTTAATAGGAAAGTCATTCGAAAAATATTGGTTACTCTTTTAAGCATACTTCGAAGTTCATGATGGTTTCTGTGAGTTGAATGCGTGATTGCGCCGCCTTGTAATGCGGTGAGGCCTTGGGTATCAAAGCTCCATGCAGCTTCCCTCGCCTCTATTCAACTTACTTTGACTCGGATTGATTCCAGAGGGGTTTGCTTAAATTGTAACGAATTCTCTTTCGAAGGATTAGAAGCTGGTCTAGAAACAATCTAAGTGGAGCCATCATGGTTTTTGTTTGCTAGATAAAATAGGCTTATTGTGGTCGAGTCAGCCTTCTTTGTGCTTGTTTAGAATCCCCTTGCAGTTAGGATGTCGAACTGGTATAGCCAATACAATGATTATCCAACCGAGCAACATGGACATTACTCTTTTTATGATCATAGTATGAATAGTGGTTGGGCACGCCAACCTTTTCAAGATTTTGGGTCATACCATGGTGAGCCCAATTACTATCCGCATGCGCATCAGTCTTACGAGCAAGAAGATTATAATACTAGTTCTCTGTATTTAGAGGATACAATCAAAATTTTGAAAAGTAGTCCTTTTTATGATCCTTCAGTTCCTATTCCTTCTCTATAAGAGTCTCTTAGGAGTTTAGATGAGTCGACGCGAAAGTTAGCTGAATCGACATGTGAGTTAGCTGAGGTGAATAACGTAGTTATGGACGAAAGGACTGCAACAACGACTGAATATTTAGAAGATATCCTCAATAGATTAACTCAAAACTTAGATCCAACACTAAGGGAACTTTCTTTGGAGGAGACCCTTGAGAGGATAGCTGAGTCGACACGTAGACTTGAGTTAGAGACGAATGAAAGTGTTGCTTGAAATAACTTGAATTTCCAATATAGTGTATCCAATATTACCTTTGAGAATGAAGATAGTTATTCACATAATCAAGATGAAGAGGATAAAATTGGTAACACTACTTGTTTAGATGAGGTCCAACCATTTTCATGTTATTATAATGATGATTATGATGAGGATAATGTTGATGAAGAATTCGAAATAAGTAGGCATAGTGATCAGGAATTTGTTACTCCAATTGAACTTAATAATGATAATGTTTCTTATTCAAATCCAAATAATTTTAATAATTATTCACCTATTCAAAAGGACGAGGATTTGACTAGAGATACTCCCGTTTTAGAAGATGTAGTATTTCCTTATGATTACGAAGCCATCGATAGTTTAGAGGAACGAGTTTATTCTGAGAATATTGTTTTAGAGTCTAGAGATTTAGAAACATTAGTATTATACGAAGAAGATGAACTCGTAGAGCTTTTAAATATGAGTGAGGATGCATCACCTGAGTATAATCTACATGAAGCAATTGACCATTTTCAGGATTCCGATGATCTAGAAATTAGGGAAATTGTAGCTAGTCTATCTAGAGACACCCAAAACTCTAAGTTTGGGGGTAATTATTATTCTCCTTGTGCCTTACCTTTAGCTCTTACAGAGATCCCTCACTTGGGACTTGATAAATGCGCCTCAACCATTGTGCCAAATTACCTTCATACTAGCTCTCCCGAACCTAATAATGTCCAGGAAGAAGTTCAGTTGTTAGAAACCCATCCTCTAGTTGATGTGGTTTACCCAGGCTATGATATCCAAATTGATTTTGTTTTCACTCCAAAAAATTGTATTCCAATTGTGGGAACGTTTGAATTTCACATGTGTCGGTTATTGAGTTTTGAGACTAAACCTAATTACTTTAAGAGATTAAGGTCGACACATTTGTTTAAGGAAGACCACCACGTTCATTATGGTCAGCTATGTAAGTCAAATTTGATTGACTTAGAGGATCCCCAGTTATTCAGGTTACTTTTATGTGCTTCTAAATTCTTAGTTGAGTATTTCCAGACTCTACAACCTGACTTTCAGGATCCTTCCTTTGAGGAAGTCCAGCCAATGAAAACCTTTTATCTAGACCCTTTTATAGAGCCTGAACATGAACCACAACTAGATATTGTTGTCTTAAAGTTAAATAAGGGTATGTTCGGTATCTTCATGGTCTGTTACGATTTTAATTTCTTTTGGGTAACACTTTTTGATTCAGATGACCCGCATTTATTCCGGCTGCTGCTATATGATTCTTCGTGGTGACTAATCCTTTTTTAGTCTGGCTGAAGACTTTAAACTTAGCACTTCTTGGGAGGTAACCCAATATTCATGCGACACGGTAATATATTTCCTTATATCTTTTGCTTCAAGTGGTAACAGTTTCTCCTTGTTCATGCTTTTAATTTTATCTTTAGAACATTGAGGACAATGTTAGATTTAAGTTTGGGGGTATGGGAGAAACTTTTTAGTTGCATTAAATAAACTCCAGAGCCTAGAAATTTATGCTTATTAAGGATGCCACTAACCAATCTAAGTGGATGGAAGCATCTTGGTTATAGGAGTTGAGGAACCAATCTGATTAGATGGAAACATCTAAATAGTCTATTCATAAAAGCACAGAGCTCATGTGTTAGAAAAAAAAAACATGGTAGTTTCGCCATATCCTCGTGATGGAAACATCGAAAAAATCCTGATCAGTTCTTTTATTTTCTTTTTACCATTGCTAGGGTGAAAAAGAGTGACTGAGATCAAAAAAAAATTGAGACCAGACCACCAGACCAACCGGAATAAATACAATAAAGTCGACCACTGGTAACCTTGTATATGCCAGCTGAGTTGACCTAGAGTTAGGATTATCGACCTCTGGTTCCCTTGTATATGCCGGTGTGTTGATATTAGTCCAGACCAGTATCTCAGTCCATTAGGATAGGTTCACCTTAGTTAAAATCATCTACGTTTTTCTCTACATCCATATTCTTAATCTATCCATGTGATTGGTTGACTCCGGTTTATGATGTCCAGAAACTATCTGAGTAGAGCTCTGTCACTTTATATGAATTTTAGTATGCTTGAGAGCAAACTCGTGTACATCAATTGGAATTTCGCATCAGGGTACTTCCTCCTGTAGTCAATAAGTATGCCAACCAAGGAGATTCTTTAGTGCCTTCCAAGGTTCAGCGTAGATAGTTAGGACCTGGGGTAAAGGTTTTGTGGGTACACCTCTGGTAAACCCTCCCGAGATTAACTCGGTCACTAGGGCCACCTAGTGAGTTAGGATTTTATTTTCAAGATTAGTTTTGCTCGAGGACTAACAAATAATAAGTTTGGGGGTATTTGATAGACACATTTTTGTGTCTAAATTGATCTCAATACTATATATTGTTGGCACTCGATTTCGTATTTATTTACAGTGTTTTTTTTGTTTGTAGGTATTTTTGGGGAATAAACATTTTTGGAAGAATTGGCTTAAAAGTGTTAAAGGCATCCTCATTTCAGATAAGATCACCAATCTTGTTAAAGGCACCCAGCAAATGGATAGAGGCACCCTCTCCTTCTTCATTTTGAAACAAATTCACGGAATTTATGGGATATTTTAAAGATTCGAGGCAAAGATATCTTCTTGCCTATTATACATAAAGTTTCCATATCTTGAAGGTAAAAGAGATAATATATTTATGAGTTGGTTTTTATTGAAAAGGAGAAAGAAAATCTTGGGTTTTATTTAAAAAATAAAAAAAGATAATATCCCTAGGATTTTATTCTAGCAAATAAAGAAGATTTGTGATAACGGAGAAAGAAATTATTCATGAGATATCTTTCATTAAAGAGAAGATCTGATGGAGTTATGGAAGAAGATTTTGAAAAGATGTTTGAGTAATGGGTTACTGTGTATAAATAGGGTGCTAGTAGGACCAAATAGAGGATGGAGAGTTTGGGGATCGTTTAGAGCAAACCCGGTTTAATCATTATCTTCTCCCATTTCATCACTTGTAAACACTTTTGAGCAATGAAAAATTATTCTGAGTGTGTTTCCAATATGCGGAGCTAGACCCCAATCCTTGGGGCTATGGAGGAAGCCGTTGTTTCTGTAAAAGTGATACATTTCTATTTTTAATTAATTATAACAACTCTATTATGATTTTTGCTTTGAATTAAAACTTGATTATATGATTTTAATTAGTTAGGTGTATTTTCTCTTGATAGAATATGCTTGCTTTAGGGTTTTGATATTCTATGCTTGAATTAACATCTATTCTTTTGAAAATCTACATGTCTAGGCAATACTATTAGAATCAATTTGAATGTTGAGTTGCTTAATCATTGTTTTATTAAATCACTAATATCGACTAATGGTGGAATCCTAGCCCCGGTCTCTCCATAATTTTTACAACACTTTTTAATTGAGTTTGTTATTTTTATTTATAAAAATTAAGTCTAAAAGAATCTTCCTTCACAAGTCTCAACGAATCTTTTACTACAACATCATTGAATATAACCATCAGTATCATGCTGGGATCAGAGGCGTAGGGAGTACAACTGTACCTTGGATCAGTGGGAGACTGATTGGGGTTCAACTATAGTCTAGTACGAAGTTATATTGGAGTAGGCTAGTGTCTGTAGCAGCTTAATACAGTGTGTATTCAATCTGGACTAGGTCCCGGGGTTTTTCTGCATTTGCAGTTTCCTCGTTAACAAAATTCTGGTGTCTGTGTTATTTTTATTTCCGCATTATATTTGTTTATATAATTGAAATAATACAGGTTGTGCGTTTGAATCAATCAATTGGAAATCCGACCTTTGGTTGTAGATTGATATTGATTGATCCTTGGACATTGGTCTTTGGTACCGTCCAAGTTATTCCTTGTGTTTGATTATAGACTCGCTGATTTCTATTAGCTTGAGTGAATCAAAACAAGAGAGATACATTAACTCCTTGAGATACTTTTATCTAGATTGAGTTTGACGGTCTAGTTGATTCTCTAGTAAGTGTTTCGGAGTTAGTCCATACAGATTGCTAATCGAAACATTGGGTGGTGTTGTTAGACCCCCGCTTTTTCAAGTAAGATCAATTCCAAGGTAAAATGTGTGGAAGAACAATTATGTGTGATTTCTACAAAGTTTTA
Organism: Papaver somniferum; assembly: GCF_003573695.1. NCBI lineage: Eukaryota > Viridiplantae > Streptophyta > Magnoliopsida > Ranunculales > Papaveraceae > Papaver > Papaver somniferum. The sequence goes on along the minus strand of NC_039358.1, from coordinate 123,842,373 downwards.
TCTAAATCAATAAACAAATGGAAAAAGTTTAAGCCTCTTGGCTGAGTCCGATAATGAAGATGATTGTTGATTTTTATTTATTCCAGGAAACTTTTTATGAGAATTTATTCTTGTATTATAAGAAGGATAACTAGGTTTAGAATAACAAATATTTTGATCACACACAACTATTGCCAACGATTTTCATCTTGCAATGTTTTAGATTTATTTATTTAAATTCTAATTTATTTGGAAGATGATTTTTGCAGTACTAATCTTTATTGGTTTTATATATTGCAAAAAAATGTTACGGGATATGTGTGTTTACGTTCGTGAACTATGATTGTCCCATCTATGTCAAAAGTTAAGTCTATTATGTCATTATGCAAATATTGATAAAAGATACAATGAACTTTTGAATATTCCGTAGTATTGATCTTTCCCTGGTCCATTTCTAAGTGAAAGTATTGTATGGCTTTTCTTATGTTGAATATTTCCGATCAAATTAACCATTAAGGTCTTCTTGTGGTTAATTTAATTAATTGAGTTTTCTGGATACAAATTCATGTTTCATGTGATTTGTTAATGTCCAAAGAAATCCTTCTTTTCTTGTAAAAGTAAGGTCGCTCTTGTTGTTCTTTCGGGAATGACATTTTATGAGAGAGAGTTCTTAATTGAACTTATGCTTAATTGTCAAATCTTTATGGGGAGTGCGGCTGTGGAATATTGTACGAGTTATCTTGTATCTTTATGAACTCCTTGATGAATACACTAAGTTTCGACTATGTGAAATCATCGAAACAAAGTTGATATGTTTTCTTTTAGTCATGAATAATCTCTTTGAGAATTTCATTGTGATCCTGCTAGTTTTCGTACCTTTGCCAATTTATATTGACAAAAAGGGGGAGAATTATTTGGTAGTTCACACTACATACATATGGTTTACAGATCATTATGTAAGGGGGAGTGGTTTTCATTGTGAGATGAGGTATTAACTAAGGGGGAGTGATACATATCACCATAGTATTATCGTCAAAGTTGTGATACAATTGAACTTTGATGTTGTGTGATAATACTATGACATTGTATAATAATAATCAAGAACATCTGTTTTCTTATTGTTATGGCTACGGATCTTCAACAACTATGATGCTGAGTTGAACACGTTCAGAATCACTGAAGTACTTGGAGTGATGAAGAATTCAAGGAATGTTGAGAAACCAAGGAAATCAAGCATTTGGATGAGAAGCTACAAAGTTTGTTTATTTTGTAATCCATTTGTATTGATAGTTTTGTCAATAAAATTAACAAAGGGGGAGATTGTTAGAGCACTGCTCGGTCGAACTCACAAGCGTTGTTATCTCGAGCTTGTTTGTCAAGTTTAGTTGTCAAAAATATAAGTCTTGATTTCTAGTCTACTTATAGCTATGTCTCGGATTAGGATAAAATGTGTAGTTGATCTTTAGACTTCACGGTGTTCATCGATTGAAGACGAAGAAATACTAAAGGGAGCTTGTGGAACTTCATCAACAAAAGGTATGCGGAGACTTGAACTCATCTATCACTCAGGAGTCTATTATATTCTATCTCCAATTGAGACAAAGTCGTATAGCTATATAGACTTTACATTATACACATTTGATATTTCGAGCTGAGTTTAACTCGCTTATTTCTTTCTCGAAATATGTGTTGGAAAACTTTATGCTTTAACTACGGTCATCATTATTCTTGAAGAAAGTCAAAAGATGATCATGTGAAATCACCTGGTAACATCTTACATGATTTGTGTGAGACAGTCATTTGATGTAGACTCGGAATGTTTCGTATTGATCATTAGATCACTTGAAAATTGCTTATAGGCTAATAGTTTGTGTGAGACAACTATTTTCGTCTTCTAAGAATGTTTCAGTGATTGAAATGAGAGTTCAGAACAATTAACCTTTGTCTGGATATAGCATAGTATGCATACCCGTACGCAAACTGTTGTAAGAATGATTCAGGTCCGGGAACCAAGTATGCATACCCGTATGCAAACGGTTTTAACTGTCAAAGTCCGGGAACTAAGTTTGCGTACCCATTTGCAAACTTATTCACCCGAGTTCGGTCCGGAACGACAGTATGCGCACCCGTTTGCAAACTGTCGGACATGACCAAAGTCCGGAACTTAAGTTTGCGTGCCCGTTTGCAAACTTATGAGGTTAAGTTCTGAAACCGGTTAAGTATGTTTTCATACGCATGAACAAATACATTTATAAATTAAGGAAAGCAATCTTTGCAAACTGTGGCTAAAATGTTCATGAACTGATTCTTTTGAACCAATCTGATTTTACTTCAATTGTGTCTTGTATACTTCTATGAGAATTTAAACAATTGAAAAACTCTATGAGTAACACAATTAGATTCATTTGATTTTCATTTGATCTAGAAGTGTCGAGATGAACATGGTTAACACAAAAGTGTTCATGTGGCTAACTTCGGTTATCTGCTATTGAGCCAACTCAATATACACGTTTAGGTACGATTACCTATATCTAAATGAAAGTATATTTCATTTGTGTGCAACAAGCTAAGACCATCTAACGGTGGAAATATATTAGCTTGAATCTTAAATTAGGTTTCATGTAACGGTGAATATTGATTGCTTTGATACAAAGTTATCAAACCCTGATTTGAAGACTATATAAGGGAGAACTTTAGCAACTGGGAAACCTAATCCCCACACCTCTTGTGTGATACTAGTTGCGACTAGAGTCGATTCTCCTTTAACCTAGGTTTTTCCTAAAATCATTATAGGTAAACGACTTAAAGACTTCATTGGGATTCTGAAGCCATACCCAACTATTTTCTCTATAGTTGCGTGTCCTGATCTTACTTGTTCTATCGTATTTAGGACTATCTTCTCTAAGATTTGATCAAGATTTATCTCTAATAGGTAAGATATAAAAAGTAATCACAAAGCTCTTCGTCTCATTCTTTGTGATTCTACAAAAACTTGTTCTACTACCATATAGTTAAGTTATTGTGAGGTGATTGATATTTCTAGGATGTTCTTCGGGAATATAAGACCGGATTATCAATTGGTCCATGTTCATCTTGATTTATCAAAAGACGGAACAAACTTCGTAGGTATTACTGTGCGAGACAGATTTATCTATCAGAATAGACCTTTTTTGGGGATACTGATTTGTTTATCAAGTCTTCGACTTTGGGTCGTAGCAACTCTTAGATGTGGGTGAGATCAGCTAAGGGAATCAAGTGCATAGAGTCCTGCTGGGATTCAGAGGCTCAAGGAACGTGATTGTACCTTAATCAGTGTGAGATCAGTTAGGGTACAACTATATTCCAGCCTGAAGTTAACTTGTAGTATGCTAGAGTCTGTAGCGACTTAATACAATGTGGTGTTCAAATCTGTATTATTGATTGAAAACTTATGGCGTTTGTGTTATTTCTTTTCCGTATTATATTTTTTTATATATAATTGAAATATCACAGGTTGTAAGTAGTTCAATCAATTGGTAAATTCAACCTTTGTTTATTGATTGAAATTGATTGACACTTGAACATTGGTCTTTGGTACCGTTCAAGTTGTTTCTCATAATAATCAGGCTCGCGGATTATATCTGTTTGATTTGATGATTACATTGAGAAACAAAGATATAACTCTTGGATATATTTTCCTCGATTGAATCTGACTGTCTAGTTGATTCTCTTGGAATTATTGGAGTTAGTCCATACATATTGCCTAACGAAATATTGGGTGTGGTTTTTAGACCCCCGTTTTTTCAGCGTCAGCTAGGGGAATCAAGTGCGCAAAGTATTGCGAGATTTAAGAGGCGTAAGGAACACGACTGTACCTTAATCGGTGTGATACTTGGTTATGGATCAACTATGTTCCGGTCTGAAATTAACTTGTAGTAGGATAGAGTCTGTAGCGGCTTAATACAGTGTGGTGTTCAAGTCTGGACTAGGTCCCGGGGTTTTTCTGCATTTGCGGTTTCCTTGTTAACAAAATTCTGGTGTCTGTGTTATTTCTTTTCCGCACTATATTTTCTTTATATAATTGAAATATCACAGGTTGTGCGTTGTTCAATCATAGGTGATAAATCCGACCTTGTTTGTTGGATAGACTTGGTTGACACTCGGGCATTGGTCTTTTGTACCATCCGAGTTATTCTCATAAAAATCAGGTTCACGGATTCTATCTATTTAATTTACTGATTGTGTTGAGAAAGAGATAAATCTCTCTGATATCTTTCTTCATTGAGACTCATTAACTTGGTGCTATCGAAATTATATTGGAATTTAGTCCATACATATTGCCGAACGAAATAGTTGGGTGTGGTTGTTGTATCCTCGCGTTTTCAATTGGTATCAGAGTATGCAAACACGCTAAGACCTCATAAGTATGTGTTTGTAGCAATCTGATTATTGTGGACATAAGTGTTATCTCTATAAACGTACATAGTCATGAAAACCAAAGGTTTTGATTATCCAAAGTGTCTGCGGTTTACCTCAAAGGATGACTCCTTAGCAGACTCTTCCGAGTCCACAGGTAGAAAAATTATGCTATCAGGTTCTGATAACATTTCCTCTGAATGGACAGATGGCTCCATGTCAGAATCTGAGTTGGAACTTACCAGAAGTTTTAAAATGTCTGATGAGATTATTGATTTTCAAGCTTTTAAAATTAGAATTCTTGAAGAAAAATATGCTCAGTTCACTGATGAACTTGAGAAGTCTCTTGATGGAGAACGGGAACTTTATTGCATTATTAAGTACTTTTCTAACAATATCGAAAACCTTGTTCAAGAAACTACTATATATCGTGAAAAGATTAGTATGCTTGAAGATATTATTAAAGAAGACTCAATAAGAGAAGAACGTTTAATTAAGAATCATTTATCAGAATTAAATAGTTGTCGTGTTGAAAAAGAGGAACTAGTTGCATCTCTTTTGTTAGCCCAGGAACAGTGCAATTTCTTGAAAAAGGAAAACTTTGTTTTAGTGAGTGAGTCTTCTCAAGTGCCTAATATTACTGCACATGTGGTATTACCTAGCATGGAGAAAATTACTTCTAAGGAAATATCTGGTAAGAAACGTTTGCGTAACTTGTTGATATTCAAAAGGGCCGTGAATCAAAACTGGGGAATTACCACAGGTTTATCATCCACGAATCTGTTCATTCTGCGGGAAACTGAACCATAGTGTTATACATTCTCATGCTAGAAAGAAATAGATTAATGATCTTCAAAATTTGCTTCTCTTTGCTATTTAATGAAGTAAATAGTCTGATGGGGGCTACAATGGACTTCCTTACTGCAAAAAACCGGAAGTCTCATAAAAAGGGTCTCCGAGTTCATTCCTCTCAAAAACTCTACAGAAACAGTGACTTTCGTAATGGTGTGACTTACAACACCGCTGATGTTCATGTTCCCATTAATAATGAGAATATGTCTGGCAGTCCTAAGTTTAGAATATGGGATTCTTATGACTCTTATTCTCTAAAGCGGATTTCAAGAGATCTTAGACTTAATCCTCATAATTAATTTTTTGAAGTATTTTCGAAAAAGTCAAAGTCTGAATTTCCAGAAATAAGGCGTAACCGAAGGAAGGTAAGGAAGACAAGGCACAAAACACCGGAGGTATTCACAACTCTTCCCTCAATATATGTAGTGAGATCATGTCTCACTATGCTTCCTAATCTAGGAAAATGCATCATTCGAACTAACTTGAGGGTTGCAAGGATCAATTTTGTGGGATACTCAAGTTTTTCAAGCGATTACTTTTGTTGGTGTGTTTCCATCTTTTCAGTATAAGAAATTAATATAGTTTTTCATCATGTGAATGTTGAGTCATATCTTGATTCCTAGTAACTGATGTGCCATGTTGGTTAATCGAGTGCTCTAATTTGAAGTCCTTCTCATGAAACTTCTAATTATCGATCTATGAAGACCAATATGATGACTGGAAACAGATGTCTTATATTCTTATTTTGGATCTGGGTTGACCCACTAACTCTTCTTGAACGGTCCGCGAACGTCCGTGTACTCTTGTCCCTAAAAGTTGATATAGGGTTTCTATAATAAAGGATTTTCTTTATTCCTCTTGTTCATGAATATATAATTATTCGTCTCATTCTTTATTTCAAAAATAATAATATGGAGAAATCTAGAAGATCTCGTGAAGTGATTGATCTTGATATGGAAGAAGATGTCAAAGGAAGCAACACATTATAAGATTTTTTTTTTTGAAAAAGATGATCGCAAGGAAGGAGTACAACTCTTGGATTGCTCAGTCTATTAAGGATTTAATTCATTCTCAGAATGACTCAAAGGTTGAATTTGAAAATCTACAATTGCAAATAAATCATATAGTTGATAGTCAGACCAAAATCCTTGAAAAGCAAAAGGTCTTGATACGGAACCAGAAGAAGCTTATCTCTGAATGCACCAAAGCTAGACAACTTACCCGTATTGTCGATCGAAAGGTGAATGTTCTAACTCACGAACATGGAGTCTCAACTGTCAAGAGAGTAAAGAACATCAATGATACCTTTTATGATGGGTTTATGGAAAGGTATGAAGTAATCAAAGAAGTCTAAACTTTTATTGTCTAGGAAACTTCTTGTGAGAATTTATTCTTGTGTTCGAGAAGGATAACTAGGGTTTGGTATATAATATATTGTGATTACACAAGTTATTTCCAAATTTTTTCATCTTGCATTTTTTAGATTTATTTATTTGAATTCTAAGTTTTTGGAAGACGAACTTGCAGTATTTAATCTTTTGATTTTATATATTGCAAATGTCTTATGAGATATATGTGCCTATACGTCTTATGTTTTGTGTTGTTATCTCATAAATGCTCAAAAGTTAAGTCTATTATGTCTTTATGCATATATTGATAAAAGATCGAATGAACTTTTTGAGAAATTTCGCAGTATTAATCTTTCCCTAATCCACTTTATGTGAAGGTACTGTATTTACTCCGTAAGTTTTCTTATGTTGAGTTATTTCCGGCTAAATTAATCAAAAAGATATTCTTGTGGTTAATTTACTCGATGTTTACTGAATACAAATCCATGTGATTTGTTAATGTCCAAAGAAATCCTTCTTTTCTCGTAAAAGTAAGGTCGCTCATGTTGTTCTCTTGGGAATGACATCAAATGGGGGAGAGTTCTTAAATGAACTTGTGCTTAATTGTTATATCTCTATGAGGAGAGCGGTTGTGGAATCTGTAGGGTTTAACTTGTATCTTAATAAACTCATTGATGAATACACTAAGTTTCGACTATGTGAAATTATCTAAAGAAACATATCATCTCCTTGTTTAGTCATGAATTATCTTTTGAGAATTCATAACGATCCTATAGTTTTCGGACCTTTGCCAATTTATATTGACAAAAGGGGGAGATTTATTTAGTAGTTCACACTACATATATATGGTTCATTATGTAAGGGGGAGAGGATTCCATTCTCTAGGTTTCTACCTACTGTGCAAAAGATAGAAGTATTGACTAAGGGGGAGTGGTATATATCATCGTAGTCTTATTTCAAAGTTCTGATATCGTAACATAATCATACTATGACACTGAAAAACAATGATTGAGAATTTTTTTTCTTATTGTTATTGCTACGGATCTTCAACAACAATGATGCTGAGTTGAACACATTCAAAATCGATGGAGAACTTGAAGTAACGAAGAATCAAGGAAATTGAAGAGCCAAGGAAATCAAGCATGATGGATCAGAAGATACAAAGTTTATTTATGTAATCCATATGTATTTATAGTTCTGTCACTAAAATTGACAAAGGGGGAGATTGTTAGAGCACTGCTCGTTCGAATTTGCAAGCGTTGATATCTCAAGCTTGTTTGTCAAGTTTAGTTGATCAAAACTATATCTTGATTTCTAGTCTACTTATAACTATGTATCGGATTAGGATAGAAGTGTGTAGTTGAGCTTTAGACTTCACAACGTTCACCAATTAAAGAAGAAAATCTATTGAAGAGCTTGGAGGAACTTCAACAACAAAAGGTATGTGAAAACTAAAACTTTTCTATCACTCAGAAGTCTATCCAATTCTATCTACGAATGAGACTAAGTCATATAACTATATAGACATTGTGTTATACACATTTGAAATTTCCACGAGTTTATCTCGTTTATATAATTCTCGAAATACGAGTTTAAAGCTTAGAATACTTCATCATTTACTTGAAAAATTTATTTGTAAATTTGTCCGAAACTAAATATTGAGTCAAAGTTGATCATGTGAAAATTACCTTGAACATCTTACATGATCTGCTTGAGACAATCAACTCGGGATGTTTCGTATTGATCAAATAATCATTTGAAAATGAAGCTAGTGGTATGTGTAAGATTACCATTGTCTTCTTCTAAGGATGTTTCAAGTCGATTAACGAGAGGTTTCGAACTACTACCAATGTATGGATACAACACAGTATGCGTACCCAGTATGCAAACTATGAAGTGCTAGTTCAGGTCTGGAACTCTTGTCTGCGAACGATTTTATCTGTGATAAGTCTGGAACTATGATTTACGAACAGTGTTTGAGAACAACAAGACTAGGAAAGGTCCAGAACGGTAGTTCGCGAACTCGGTTTGCGAACTCAGTGGTCAGGTTCTGAAATCGACAAGTATGACAACTCGTTCACATACTCTGTATGCTAACTATTGTCAATACTCGTGAACTCAGGTTCGCTTGCGAACTAAAGCCCCCAGATTCTTAATGTATTAAGGTATGAGAACTTTATTCGCGAACCGTGGCATTATGTTCATGAATTGGTTCTTGTATAAGTACTTTGTACACTTACAAACCAAGCCGAATATGTTTCAAATGCTTCATGTATATTTCTATGAGATAGTGAAAATTTGAACAACTTTCTTAAAACACATTTAGATACATTTGATTATCTATCATGATTGATTGATTATCAGATTTGGTCTAGACGTGTTAGATGAATATAGCTAAGCTAAAAGTGTTCATATGTCTAACTTCGGTTAACTGTTATTGAGCCAAATTGTTATACACGTTTAGGTACGGTTCATCCATATCTAAATATAGGTATATTTTCATTTGTGTGTATCAAGCTAAACCATCTAATGGTGGAGGTTGATTGCTTATTTTCTAAGCAAACTTAACTTGAATCTTAAATCAGGAGTTCATCTAACGGTGTATATTAATTACTTTGTTATTATGCTATCTTAGCTTTGATTGTAAGCAACCCCGATTTGAAAAACTATATAAGGAGGAACTCTAGCATCTGGGAAACCTAATCCTAACACTCTCGTGTGTCATAGTTGAAACTAGAGTCGGTTCTCCATTAACCTAGGTTTTCAGTTCTTTTGAAAACCAGTACTAGGTTTAACGACTTAAAAACTTTGGTTGGGATTCGTGAAGCCAGGTCCAACTATTTTCTTTATAGTTGCGTATCCCGATCTTACTTTTTCTATCGTATTAATTTTAATCTTCTTTAAGATTTTTCTCGAGATTTATCTCCGATAGGTAAGATATATAAAGTAATCACAACAGTTTTTTCGTCTTAGACTCTTGTGATTCCGCAATAACTTTTTTTGTTAATCAGTTAGGTTATTGTGAGGTGACTAATGTTTCTAGGCTGCTCTTTGAGAGTATAAGACCGAATGATTAGTTGATTTTCCTATTCACCTATATCATTATCTTAAGAAGGAAATAACAAATAAAATAGACTTATCTGTGATAGACAAATTTGTTTATAAGTTTTTGACTTTGGGTCGTGGAAACTTCTAGGATGTAAATGACGTCATCGGCTAGGGGAATCAAGTGCGCAGAGTCTTGCGAGATTCAAGAGGAGTAAGGAATGCGACTGTACCTTAATCGGTGTGAGACTTGGTTAGGGCTCAACTACATTCGAGTCCGAAGTTAACTTATAGTAGGATAGAGGCTGTAGCGGCTTAATACAATATGGTGTTCAAGGATGGACTAGGTCCCGGGTAAAATAACTGAAATATCACAGGTTGTGCATTGTTCAAAATTTCTGATGTATGTGTTATATCTTTTCTACATTATATTTTCTTTATATAACTGAAATATCACAGGTTGTGCATTGTTCAATCATAGTTGATAAATCTGACCTTGTTTGTTGGATAAGACTTGATTGACACTCGGACATTGGTCTTTGGTAGCATCAGAGTTATTCTCATAACAATAAGGTTCAAGTATTTTTATCTGTTTGATGTATCGATTGTGTTGATAAAGAGATAAATCTCTTTGATATCTTTCTTGATTGAGACTCATTAACTTGGTGCTCTCGGAATTATATTCGAGTTTAATCCATACAGATTCCCGAACGAAATAGTTGGGTGTGGTTGTTGGATCCTCCGTGTTTTCAAGCGTAGATATAGTTCGACAACGACTTAGTGGTACGCATACCCGGTATCCATCCGACAAAAAGTATGTGAACTCGTGAATCTGGAATGGTGCGCATACCTAATATGCATACTGAAAAAGAACTGTTGGTTCTGAAACCGGTGTGGTATCCATACCCGGTACGCAAACCGAAAAATTTATGTATGTTCGGAAATTATATTTGTCTTAAGGGTACGCATACCCGGTACATGTATCATAACAAATATAGTCACGAACAAGGATGAGTACACATATTGAGTACGCATACTTCCCCTATAGAATATTTTCAGATGCAAATAAAATTAAATCTGTGAGATAATTAGCATTTGAATAAATATATAAGAACACTATATAGACATGATTGATCATATTATAACTTATGATTGTCATTCAAACTTAAAGTCTTAAGTCTTTATGGAAAATGATTAAGCTTATGGTCCAATCAGCTAGTTTCGGCTAACTGTTTACGAACAATGTCCTTGCACACGGTTCGGTTACGGGTTCATCCTAACCAGAGTGTATATCTTGATATGTCAATCACATTTCAAAGATCATCTAAAGCTATATTAGATTAAACCTAAAGCAACCTATACTTTGAAAGTTTCTAAAAGAAGAACCTCAAACAACTGGGATCTTTGAATCCCGGCACTACTTTTGTGTATCCTAGTAGTAAACTAGAGTCGTCCTCTTTTTAAAACTCTTTTAGGGTTTAGCGACTAAAAAGACTTCACAGAGATTCGTGAATCCAAGTCCAACTATTGTTTATCTTGATATCTCGAGTATTCTGATCTTGTTTGATTGTTGAACTTGCTCCATCAATTAAGATAGATAAAAATCACAAAGTTCTCTTCGTTTCAGACTTTGTTGATTCTACAAGTATAATACTTGTGAGGTGAACAATAATCTAGGCTGCTCTTCGGGAAGCATAAGTCCGGATTTTGAGGTTAGATAGACTTTGTTTATTGCTATCGATTTTCAGTCTCACCTTGATCTGCGATCAAAAAGGTAATCATACAAATAAGCTAATCCGTGGGAGGCAGATTGGTATAAAGTCTTCAATTGAGTTGAAGCAACTCTTAGGCTGTAAAGGACGACATCTAAGGGAATCAATTGCGCAGAATCCTGCTGGGATTCAAGAGGCATAAGGAGCGCGACTGTAACCAAATTGCTGTGAGGGTTTAATTCGGTCTAAACTACATTCAGTCGAAGTTAATTGGCAGTAGGCTAGTGTTTGTAGCGGCTTAATACAGTTTACTGGTCAATCTGGACTAGGTCCCGGGATTTTTCTGTATTTGCGGTTTCCTCGTAACAAAATTTCTGTTTTCTGTGTTATTTATTTCTCCGTATTATTTTGTTTATCTTTATAATTGAAAAATATCACAGGTTGTACATTAATCAATCAAAGTAGATATATCCATCCTTGTTTGTTGGATACGACTTGATTGATTCTTGAATATTGATCATTGAAATCGTCCAAGTACTCTCGCACATAATTAGGTTCATGAACTTGGTTCTGTAAACATTTTAATTGTGAGAGAAAGAAATATAAGCTCTTCGTATAATTCCTGATTGAGATTCATTAAGTTGAACTCTCATAATTAGTTTATTTCATACATGTTACCTAAATAAAAGTTGGTGGTGTATTTGGTATCCCACGTGTATAACTTAACTTACGTAAATTCTAAGTTATTTTAATTAGTGGACTTAGGCTTGCTATTCTTAGATTTTTTCCTTTGGACCTTTAAATGAACCGTTTTTTGGTGACTACTCAAAAATGGTGGGGTACTACTCTCCATTTTTTGGGGTGCGATATTAGAAGTAATAATGAGTCACCCCTTATCTAAGTTTTTTTTAATACCAAACTTTCCCTTGGTAATTAAATTAGTTAGTGTAATAGTAATTAATTAGTATTAGTATAATGATTAATTAGTGAGGTTAGATTAATTAATTCGGTGTTTTTAAAAGAATAATTCTTGAGAAGAAGGTTTTTTTTATTTTTAAATGGTTGATTTCGAAATGAGGGTTTTGGGAACTTAGGTATACTTCAAATTTAGTTAATGTTGCTTGAATTGGCAAAATCTTTCGAAAAAATGAAAATTTATAAACTGATTTTGACCATGGAAATAGAGTTCGGCTAGGACATTTGAAGAACAGGTAGCCAAACTCATCTGCAAGTGTAGTTCGGATAATGGTTCTGAAAACACAGGTAGCCGAACTCAACTTTAATGGAGTTTTTGCTTTCAGAAAAAAGTTCGTCCAGGAAAAAAAAGTTGTGACGTAACCGAACCACATGTTCGGTTGGGAAAAAAATCGATGATACCGAACTCAATATATAGGTTTCCAGAGAAAAGTTCGGTTAGGAGAAAAAAATTGCTACGTAACCGAACTAATAGTTCGGCTAGGAGAAAAATGAAAAAAAGTTGCGACGTAACCGAACTAAAGGTTCGGCTGGGAATTTTTTTTTGCGAGGTAACCGAACTTTCCTCCGAAAGAAAAAACTCCATTAAAGCTGAGTTCGGCTAGTTCGACAAAATGTTTCACATAATTCCTAGCCGAACTTCTCTCTACAACTTCCATTTTCAACTCATTTTGGTGATTACTACTCATTTTTTTCAACCAAGTAATGGGTTTGTGGATTTTTTTTTGAATCGAGACGATGAAGCGGAAAGAAGAGAAGAAAATGAACCCTCTAATAGTAACGGATTTGTGAAAAATTAAAAATAATGAATTTGTTATGTTTTTTATTTTGTTTTTTGTTAATGATTTAGATTAGGTTATATATATATATATATACATATGTATATATGTGTATTTATTAGATTAGTTTTAATTTTAATTAGGTTTAGGATAGATTACTCATTTCCACACTTTAGGACAACCCTTATAAGTATAGGGTAGACATTCCTATCACAAAGTAGTCCCCCACCATTTTTGAGTAGTCCCCAGAAAATATTTCCTTTAAATACCTATATATATTGCGCAGATAGATAATGGTTAAATATCAACCCTGAAAAAATAAACTAATTTCAATCTATTTGGGGAGGAAACGCTAATTAGGGATCTTGGGAAGGGAGGAAACGCAAAATAGCCCTTTATTGGGCTATTTTAAATTTCCTCCCCTCCCAAGATCGCTAATTAGCGTTTCCTCCTATCGTTACTTTTTCCATCCATTACTCGGTTAGCTGAGTCAGCAGGAGTATTTACGTGGCAAAAACATACACGTTTCAAAAAAAAATCCCTAAATACCCTCATCTTCTCCGCTGTCACGGCGAACCTCATTTTCCATTCGTTCCATGACTCTCATTTTGCATAACACCGAACTCTGGTAATTCATTTTAACCTCCATCCCCGTAAACCGATTTCAAATTCTAATTTCTTAAATCTACCAACAAGCAAGAACCCTAATTGCCAAATCCATGTCAATCAATTGCTCACTTTACCAGGAACCAACCCTAGTTTCATTTCTTCACACGTACAAATTCGAATCTCATCAAAACTACCACCATCTGGTGACAAAATCAGAGGCAGGTCAAGAACCCAAACCAACAGAATACTCGATCTCAGCAACCCATTTCAATCGGTAGATTTTTTCTCCAATTTCTCGTTGGTTTCACATCTGAATTAGAATTCAAAACACGACCCCAACACTAAGTCATTGCCTATTCTTCTACTTAAAACATGACAATCTTTAATTTATCACCGGAATCATTCAAATGTCGTACCAAGTTACTTTATAAAAAACATCAGATCCCCTAATTTCTAACCATCAAATCTATTTACTCTCTTCCATCGGAAAGATGTTTCTAAAGAAATCGAGAAAATTGAAAGGAGATTTAAGAGCATAGAGATGTTGTTCGAATTTGTGATACATGGCAGAGATGATGTTCAAGAAATGAAGAGTAAAATCAAGACCTGTTGCTGCAATCGATTGAAAAGAGTAAATCTGAAATTGGATCTAGGTTTTATAATTAGTTGTTGTTCTTATTGAATCATGAAGAAATTGAAGATGGGTTTATCTCGAAATCAAGTTTCGAGCAAAGTTTTGTGAGTGATGGATTTTGACAGTAACAAGGTGATGTGGTTTGGATGATTTAAGGAATCTGAGAGTAATAGAATGGGTTACTGAAGATGTGTTCAACGATTGGAGAGAATTTTTATTGTTGGTGGTGAAAAAAATGGATTTGATCTGCAGGAATGGGTTTGTGATGATGTGGGTTTCGAATGAAGAAAGGGTTTTAATCTGGCAGACCGTGGGGTTGAGTTGTGTCGGTACTGCAATTGAGAGACGAGATCGTGTGTGAGATCTGTTTTGTTTTAGTTAAGGGTATTTTGGGAAGATCATGAAACACGTGTACAATCTACGCCACGCGTGCACTCCTGCTGACTCAGCTAACGGATGGAAAATGTAACGATAGGAGGAAAAACTAATTTCAATCTATTTGGAGAGGAAACGCTAATTAGCGATCTTAGGAGGAGAGGAAATTCAAAATAGCCCAATAAACTTTAAACTAAAAACACTACTTGCCCTAAATAATCGCCCAAACCTATGTGACATTTACGTACTGGTCAATCGTTGTCATATAAGATCACAATTTTCCGAAAGGATTTTTCATTACCCAAAATTAGGGTCTAGATGGTGAGCGGGAAAGTAAGCGACGTACATTAGGCGACAAGCATGTTATACCCACTTTTAGATTTTTTTCTTGAAATACAAAATCTATTAAACTAATTGGAATGGTATGCCTTGAATCTTCAGCAAAATGATAGTGGAGCAGAATATGAGCGGACGTTCCCGGATCAAAATTGAGAATAAATGTTCGAAATTGAGAGATCCACCGTCAGATGAAAATCTCTAAATTAACTATTCCTCCCAACTATTTTTAATTATTAAGTGAATATGTGATTTTAATGCAGAGAAAAGTCTTGAAAATTTTGTTCAAAAAAAGACGGAACTATATTGTGTAATTTGGTACGAATCTTCCCAACTTAGATCATCTAGGGTCGTGCTATCACGCACGACCGCACGGGACGTGAATATAAGCTAGCAGCTTATTAACCCTTCGATTTTGTTAGCTACGGTTAGATTAAATTCAGTTTGTCTATCTTTAAAAAGTACAGCTGGAAAACTCATGGTATTAGTAATAGGTCCCCGGAGTTAATTTCCATTTATCATATGTCCTTGTCTTAATCTTTAATGGGTTTACGAGTTAAAAAACCTCGCATTTTTAGGGCCACTCAAGAGGATTTAGGGGCCAACAATAAAACAAAAAAAGTCACCCAAAAAGAAAATGTAGCCAACCCTTATCTCGTGTAATTCGTAATGGCAAAATTACCCTTATATATTCGGAGGACATGATAACATTTTTATCCTCCGATTTCAATCGGAAGCCAAAATATTACCCAGACTTCCGATTGTAGTCGGTGCAGTATTAGAATGATTTCTGTTTCATTTTTTCCATTTCTTTTTCATTTTTGAGTTGTTAGAGTTATAGAGAAGAAGGTGAAGGAAAAAAGGGAAAACCCATTTTATCACTACAAAAATGGATGGATATGAAGAAGAAGGTGAGAATCATGGCGAAGACGATTTGGGGTATATGTTGAATGATCCAAACTTTTGTGGAGAGGAAAACCTAGACGACCCTTTCATGGAAGAAAATGGAGAATCGCCTGATATTGAAGCTAACGATGCATGTAAAACACAGGTATTGTGTTAAGAAACTCAAATACTCGATTTTCGTGCGTTTGTGTGCTTTTGTAAACAAGAAAAACTGATTATTGCATGCATTGAATGCCATGAACTACCCAGATTCGGTAGATAATTTCTCGAATAAACTTACGAATATAACACACTGAGTACCAAATATGTATATTCGGTAGTTCCAAGATAGTAGTTTACTGCCGAATATGAGAAAAAACCTCAAACTGGTGTTCCAAAAAAATATACATTCGGTAGTTATGTAGAGTTATTTACTCCCGAATGGCCCCAAAAACGAATTCCTCAAAAAATTTCAAAACTCAGTATTCTTATCCTTTACAATCGGTAATAGTTTAACATTATTTGACTGCCGAATATAACAGTGCCCTCAAAATAAAATTTCCGAAAACTTGAAAATCGGATGTTTATCGATTAATGTTATCTCCCGGTTATTTATATTCGGCTGTTTTACTATATATTTTAGCTTCCGATTATATCATTTTTGCACTCAGTAACCTGTGTACATTCATTTGCATAAATCGGGTGTTTTGGGTAACCGATAGGATTCCGAATATAGTATATTCGGCAGTTTGACTTATTTAATAACCTCCGATTATTGTATAACAATTTGTTGCTTTCATATGCAGGCCGTTGAAGAGTTTGTTGATGATTTATATTTGAGGCCCGACACTTCCCTATACTATGCAAACGATTTGGTATACTCATTACTACTTTTTTCTTCTTCAAAATTCATATGTTAAATGGTTATGCTTATTAGATTTGTTTTGTTTTATGCACGTTTAGACATTTGGAAGTAAGAAGGAGGCAAAGGAATGGCTTATGAACAAGGCAAAAGATAACATGTGCGTGGTAGTTCAAAATAATCATGTTAGTGACACTCGATTTGAAATGATTTGCGAGCGAGGTGGGACGCGAAAGAGTCACGAGGGAAAGAATAGTAAGTACGTACGGAAGACGAATAGGAAATACCGAAGCAATACCAAGAAGATAGGATGCCAATTTAAGATTGTCTTCTATAAGCCCGATGGTATTAAAGGTAAAGAGTATAAAATGTATAAAGTTGATAACGGTTGTCACAACCATGATGATCCGTTGGATTTAATTGCACATGTAATGGTTGCCAAGTTAAAACCACATCAAATGCAGACGGTGAGGTCTATGCGGATCCAAAAAGCGAGTGTGATCTTAAGTAAAATAAAGGCGGACGACCCCGACAACTTGTCTTCTTTGTCTACAATGAAGTCGGACCTAGATACGATCAAAAGGATTTAATGGGATGGTAGAACGGTCATGCAACAATCGGAGTGGTTAGCGGAGTTACACGCTACACCTTGAGAAGGGAAGAAAAGGATGGTATAGTGGTTCGTATTTTCTTGGCACATCCCGAAATGATCCAATTGTCTCAATGCTTTCATCAAATTTTGTTGATAGATGCTACTTATAAGACAAACAAGTATAACATGCCGTTGTTGAACATTGCTTGCCATACTTCGGACAAAAACACGTTTACGATTTCATGGGGTTTAATGGATCATGAGAACAGTGTGAGTTTCATTTGGATGTTGGAGACGTTGAGGTCCATTTATAACGGTGATAATTTTCCAAGGGTTATTGTAACGGATAACGATCAAGCCTTAATGCATGCAATAACGGTAGTGTTTCCGGAAGCCCAAAACTTGCAATGTACGTGGAACATTCAATGCAATCTCAAAACCAATTTCCATCATCATTTCCAAGATAAAAGACCAAGGAAGGGTACCAAGAGGTCAAAGGAAGAGGATGAGCGCATTAGTAAATTAACCGTGGAAGAACGTAAGGAAGAGGATAGGTTATTTGAAGAAAAGTGGAAGGAGGATGGAATTATTTGGAAAATGTTCATGAAAGCATGGGACAAAATCGTTTGGTCGATGACCGAGGAAATTTACGAATGTAACTTGAAGAAATTTGAGGATGAATATGGCACGGGCTACCCAAAATCGGTTGAGTATTGTAAAAAACAATGGTTAACGATTAAGGAGAGGTTTGTGTTTGCATGGACATATGAATATCGTAACTTCAAGAACGAGGCGACAAGCATTGCGGAGGGGTCTCATGGTCGACTAAAGAAAATACTAATTGGTAGTCAAAATGGAGTTGTGTCGATCCAAGAAGCAATCCATGAATTCACCAATCGTGATCTCGTAAAGATTAGGAAATGTATGCAATTTAGTGTACACCAATTCCCGATGGAACATATTAAGGAAAAATTACTTCTAAGGGGAGTTGTTCATAAAGTTTCAGGATGGGCAATAAATCGCATGATGAAACAATTGAAGTTATATAAAACTTATGATGACGAGAATACGGTTTGTGTTTGCAAGGATATGATAGGTATTGGACTCCCGTGTCGTCATAAGTTGGGTAGGTATGTTGAAGTGATTGACATCAATGATATTCATCCATTTTGGAAGCAATTAAATTTCACTCTGAACACCCCGGTATTTGATGGTCTGTCTTTCTTGGAGTCGGAATTGTGTGCACGAATAGCCGAGCGTTACACTATATCAAACGGCACCAAAAAGCAAATATTGATGCAGAATTTGGAGGATGCACAATGTAGTAATTTTTTATCCATTCGGTCTCTTCCTCAACTTGTTTTAATCTTTCTCTTTGATGGAATTGTTCTTGACCTCGCTTCTTAGCCTTGATTTCCTCTTCCTCCTCCTTCGTTGCCACTAACGATGGTTTAATTTTTTTGGGTTGTTTGTTCCTTTTTTGTATTTCTTCTTCCATTGCTGCAATTGATGTAGTTGTTCGCTTGCATCTTCGAAGTATGTTGTCGATTGATGATGGACTTTCCATTGAAAAGGTTTTTCATTCTGATTTTTAACTCAATAATAACTGAGAGGGGTTACCCTCCTTATATAGATTAGAGTTCCAACGGCTCTAATTTTTGAAAATATGGCCGTTGAGGTTTCTGAAAATATGGCGGTTGAGGTTTCGTATCAATGATGCACTATAATCGGTTGTTAACGATACACGTGTTTCCTCCGAATAGGACATTCAGTAGCGAACTTAAATTTTTATCTACCGATTAGGTTGGTATTTCTAAACACGACTATATTATTCGGAGGATAATTTTTTTTTGTAAAGTCCCGAATGTACGATGGCCCCAAAATTAGAATTTGGGAAAAACTGATACTTTTCAAATTTTGACCTTGCAATAATCGGAAGTCAACTCAGTTACCAAAACTTCCGAATATGGGTTGTCTAACCTTCTATATTGGCCCTTGGAACCACCTAGAGCCATGGCATGGTTTGTTTTGAACTTGTAATATTCGGAGGATAATTTTTTTTTGTAAAGTCCCGAATGTACGATGGCCCAAAAATCAGAATTTGGGAAAAAATGATACTTTTCAAATTTTGAACTTGCAATAATCGGAAGTCAACTCAGTTACCCAAACTTCCGAATATGGGTTGTCTAACCTTCTATATTGGCCCTTGGAACCACCTAGAGTCATGGCATGGTTTGTTTTGAACTTGTAATATTCGGAGGATAATTTTTTTTTGTAAAGTCCCGAATGTACGATGGCCCAAAAATCAGAATTTGGGAAAAACTGATACTTTTCAAATTTTGAACTTGAAATAATCGGAAGTAAACTTAGTTACCCAAACTTCCGAATATGGGTTGTTTAACCTTTTATATTGGCCCTTGGAACCACCTAGAGCCATGGCATGGTTTGTTTTGAACTTGTAATATTCGGAGGATAATTTTTTTTTGTAAAGTCCCGAATGTACGATGGCCCAAAAATCAGAATTTGGGAAAAACTGATACTTTTCAAATTTTGAACTTGCAATAATCGGAAGTCAACTCAGTTACCCAAACTTTCGAATGTACAACACAAATCATTGTCATTTATCTGCTCTTCTTTACTTAACGACCGTGACTACCTCCCAGTCCTGCACGACCACGGGTTTGAGCACCTTCAGTTGGAGCACCTTCAGCGCTCGATGAAGCTCGAGTTCTTTTACCCGTCTTTGATACTGCCACCTTGGGCGGATGCCTCTTCGTGACTTTCTCCCCAAACTGGGAAGCATAATCTTCGTTATCCATATTATCAACTAGGTCTCTAGCCTCTTTGATCTTCTCAGCTGGCATGGGATCTCCGCTCTTCAGGCATGCAGTTAACATTTTGGAAACACGCTTGAACCTATTCACTTGTTTTTTATACGTAATGACATAACATCAAACGGTAATTACCTAAGATTTATAGGAATAATATAAAATAAACAAAAATATAAGAACACGCACCAGTCTATCATAACCATCTGGTTTGTCTTTGATGATACAATTATAACTTGAACCCGCCGCAATAGTGTTGGATTTGATTTCACGGATAACCAAAGGATGTGATACGTTGTTATACCAACTCATATAGTCTGGAGAATTTTCATCACCTCGGTGGTTCGTCTACCAGTGTCGATAATGAAGTCATTCCTCTTATCCCAATTATCAAGAACAGTAGGTGGGCCTGTGTGAACAATCGTGAGATTGTCACCACTAGAAGAGCACAACTCCAACTCCAATTTGTAGTAACCCCCATTTTCTCCACAGGTTGATGTTGTATATACCCGTGTTGTCGCATCACCCTAGAGGGATTATACATCACATATCCTGTGGGGTGCCACAATGGTCCAAAATAAAGGGACAATTCCGACCGAACATTTATATTCCCACTGGCTCGATCTTCCTTGTGTAGATCAAAGCATACGTCCGAGGCCTTCAATTGGTCCAAAATCTCCCTCATGCGAATCAACTGCTGCTCTTTTGTCCTAGAACGGTTGTCTTCAAATATATACTTTGTTCCTCTAGGAGTACCTTTGCACCACCCCGGGTTCTCTCCCGCCAATTTCAGGATAGGGAAGTGGTCATAGATCCATGACTATATACATAAGAAACCAAGTTTTAGTAAATAGATTGTGTATATTCGGTAGTAATTTCCAAACATTATTTCTGATTATATATAATCGGAAATAAAACTAAGTACCTATCCACCGAATAACCAACATTCGGAAATAGATATGGATCATTTCCTAACGAATATGCGTCATTTGGAGTTCAGTAACCTATAGTTTTTCTGGCGTGTATATTCGGTTCTAATATCAAAAGAATATTTCCGATTATACATAATCGGAAAACAAATAAGTACCTAGCCACCGAATAACCAACATTCGGAAAAAGAGATGGATCATTTCCTACCGAATATGCGTCATTTGGAGTTCAGTAACCTATAATACTTTGGCCTATATATTCGGCAGTAACTCCCCAAGACTAAACTCCGATTCTAAACAATCGGAAGTAAAACTAAGTAACATGTTCCCGAATATGCATAGTTTGGAGTTATGAATATGCATCATATGTATTGTCTACCGAATAACTATAGAGTGAGTTATAGAGTTAAAGAAAAAACCCGCAATAGAGCCACGTTCCCGGCAACTTGGCAGGTTCCTAGCCTCGAAGCCTTACTCAACTCTTCCATCAAGAATGTTAGGCATGTCGTGCCCCAAGAATAGTCACCGACTTCATGGAGAGGATCCAAAAGTTGTATAAGGTTGGCGTCGATCCGGTTGCCAGAAGTATTGGGGAATATGACACATCCCAATACACAAAGGAGATATGCGGTGGCAGCGTGATTCACTTGCTCATCAGTTAACGTTCCATTCTTTTCCTTCTCCAAGGTGCCTCGGAACATATTCATCAAAGCTGTAATGTTGATCTGTCTTGTTCTGTAACTTGCATGCCTCCTAAACTTTGCTGTTGTTGTCTCTTCATCCCAACCTAAGCACTTTTTAGTGAGAGCATAAAGTTGTGCCCAACTTAACTGCTTTGTGTAGTTAAACTTCACAGCTGTGCCTTGATCGGGAAGGTTAAGAATATGCACAACATCATCCGGGGTAATCGTCATCTCCCCAAACGGCATATGGAAAGTATCGGTCTCAGGATACATTCTCTCCACGAACGCCGATATGGCCACACGATCATGTTCCAACAATGAATTCTCGGCGGCATTAGCTAACCCCGAGTTGGCAACAATTGACTTGAACCTTTCACATTCACCGGATAAAGGCCACGCAAGCATTTTTGTTGGTGCGGCGGTAGGTTTGAGTAAACGGACCGCATCTTGATGATCCTATTAAAGTACATAAAAAAATCCTTAATACAAATATTACGATATAACACATAGACAATACATTAATAAAAAATAGTAATTTTATTACCTCGGTTTCGTATATTTCTCTGGCCCATGAGTCTTTGTATCCAAATAGTAATTTTCCTCCATCCGCCGGTAGCCCAAGGATTGTGCCTGCTGGAATACCCTTCTTATTCAAGTGCTGAGGGACAAGATGTGATGCTTTCTTAGCAATATCCTTCTTTACACCATCTTTTCCTTTTTTGGATTTTTGGGTACCACTTGGTTGTCCTTCTTCTTCTACTCTTGGCACTGGATCAACTGGTTCAATTTCATGGTGGGGTGTAACTTGTGGAGCAGTTGGTTCTGCACTTTGTTGAGCGGCTTGTTCAACACTTGGTTGCACCCCTTGTTCACTGCCTTGTTGTTCTACACTTTGTTCACCACTTGGTTGCACTCCTTGTTGACTGCTTTGTTCTTGTAAGCTTTGTTGAGCACTTGAATTATCTTTGGCACTCCTTTCCCTCCTAGCACTAGCTGTCACTTTCTTCCTCCTTTCTCGACTTTGTCTAAACAACAAAGAAAGGAACAATATTTACAAACTATACACTCGGAAGAAAAAGTATGGCCCGAATGTACACATTCGGAAGTAAGAAGACACATACTGTTCCCGAATACAAAACAATCGAAAGCTAACTAAACATATTTACAACCGAATATGCATAAATTGGAGTTCAGAAGCTCTAAAATTTTCATCCTACACAATCGGAAGACAAAGTACACAACTATAACCCAAATGAACAAATTCGGAAGTAAGAAGACATATATTTTTCTCGAATGAAAAACAATCGGAATATATTTAAACATGTTTACAACCGAATATTCATCAACTGGAGTTCAGAAACTCTAAAATTTTATCCTACACAATCGGAGGTATAAAACATTATATTGTCTTCCGAATAAATACTGGCCCCAAAATGGGATTTTTCCTATATATCAGAAATTTTGAGATTTTTTCAATATATATATATATTCGGTAGTGAGTGTACTTCCGAATTCTGTGTGTCTACTTAAATATATTCGGGAGCCAAAAAATTCATTAAACTACCGATTATTACCAGTTTGTATCCAGGAAGATATGGTCAACAATATTCGGCCGATAACTATAAAATATTTCTCCCGAATACTGTCGATGTTCTTGAGAAATGAAGAACACGGCTACATTCGGAAGTAAATAAGCATGAATATTGCCCGAATCTTGATAAATAACCGAAAACCCTAGAATTTTTTTTCTCGATTCGTTGAATTAAAGAGAAATAAACCCCAAAATGATAGATTCTTACCTAATTGGGGACATTTGAAGTTGACGAAGTGTTTGACTATTGGAATCGCGACCACCGACTACATCGATGGGTACTTCTTCTTCGCGTTCTTCTTCATTTGCAGCAACAATTTCTTTATCTCTTGCTAAAATCCCAATCTTTGGATCGATACCCCGAGCAACGTTTTTGGTTCTAGGTCTGTGGGTTTCATTTCCCTTATCCATTGTTTCATAAACGAATCGACGATGTTTTGATTTTACGATTCGCGGCGATGTTTCGGTTGAACACAAGAACGAGGGAAAGTTTTTTTTTCTTCCACAATCGGAAGATAATATGAAACTGGAAGAAGAAGAGTTGAAATGAGTAGAATTTTTTTTGATTTGGTTTTTATACAATTTTACCAGAAGGACATTTATGTAACTTCAATATCATATAGGGTACCCCTTAACTAGAGTTTTTGGCTGGGTATAAATTGATGTCCCCTAAATCCTTTCGGGTGGCTCCTAAAAACGCGAGGTTAAAAAAAGATGATGCGATCTTCTCAATTCTTTCTTCTTCCCCTCCTTTAGATTATCCACGATTTTATAGTAGGTCAACCATTTTTTTGGTTGATTTTCTTGATTTCGGTGATGCCGAATGTACATTTTCCGTTCTAAGCTACAATTAACCTAGAGAAACGATGATAATTCGTTTCAAAATCCAGTAGATACAATTAAATTTATTCTTTCACGATCAAAAAGATTCTTTTCAAAATCTGGTAGATTTAATGATTATCATATCGGTGACAGATCAAAAATGCAGGAACATAAGTGATTATAATCGTTGAATACGTTAGGCCATGAACTTGATAGTATATGATCAAGGAAGCAAACATCAACAGAGAGAGCTAATTGAAATAATAGGATTGATGCAGAATTGAAGTTCAAAGTAAACATGACTTTGAACATTAAAAAAAACGCTAAATTGAATTACATGAAAGAATAAATTTCTCCAATTTTTCCCTATTTATCTTCTTCTTCTTTGCATAATCACAAAATTAATGTAACCCAAATATATCCCAAGATCAGATCACCCCTAAAATTCTCCCCAATCACAACCAATAACCCCAGGTAATTGAAATAATATAGGTATATAACTAATCAAAGAACCAGGTAATTGGGTTTCTCTCGAAAGTGCTATTGATGGAGAAAGGATTTCCCGTCAAGGAAGACACCATTGATTTTTAATGGAAGGATCTTTTTTATTTTCATTTATAAAATCAGGGACCTATCTATAATATCGTTAGTGTGTCAGCTATAGTTTTCCTTAGGAAATTTAGGAAAGACGTAATGACTTCAATCCCACCGCACGTCACAAAATCCAATGGTTAATAAGTTGTTAGCTTATGTCTGCATCCCGCAATGTCGTGCGTGATAGCACTGCCCGATCATCTATAACGAGCCACGAGAGTATTATTTATGATCTCCCAACTACGTTCACCCATTGATAACCAAAATCTATTGATAACCAAAATCCCCCCGTACTCTATCTCTGTAATAAAAAAGGTGGTAATTAACTCTGAGATTTGAGGTCATTAGACGGACAGGATTTGACGGAGATCCTGATATGGCGGTCTGGATCATTCGGATCGAGCTATGACTTGGACGGTCAGGAAATTTCAGTAATGTTATGGAGTGGGATGCGGGTCAACAAACTCTAAACCCAGAATAAGTTGAGTTCAGTCTTTCTCTTACTTTGCTCTCAGTTCTCAGTTTCGATTGTTTATCTTATTCATCGCATGGGTTGATGGTTCTTTGCTTGAAAGAAGTTGTTACAACCATCAATACTATTGGAGGAGCAACTATCAGGGCTTTCTTTTATAACCCTTTCTTTTGCTAATATCAAATCAAGTTGGATTGCATGAAGCCATCGACTATCTTGATATCTGAATTAGTTTGGTGGTATAATTTGAGAAATTGGTAATTGGGATTCTGAATTTTCGAGGTTAAAATCCTCAAATTTGAAAAGGTATCGATCTCGAAATCCATTGCAGCAAACCCTGATTTATCGGTTATTGAGATTTCTGCAATTTATGATATTAGGTTTGGACCGAGTTATTGTTTTATAGGTTTATCAATTTCTAGGGTTTTTAGCTCCAACTTATTGGTTTAAACACTGATTTATCATTTAGTTTTACGATATTGATTTCCAATTAATATTGATTTCAATCGTATTTTCTCCCTTATTAGTTTTCTGTGGTTATTGCTAATATTGTTTTTATTAGCTTTGTTTTATAGGATGAAGGGTGGGTAACCTTCAGGAACATACTATGAGAAATCATTGAAACCTGAATGTTTATACAGTACCCAATCAGGTGGTTCAATTACATTCAATTAGTATGCATTATCAGTTTGCAATCTGTTTCACAAGAAATTCCTTTATTGTTGTGTTACAAGACAACATATAAGATATGTAAGATTGTCGCAATTTAGGATTTTAGGTTTGGGTAGAGTAGGGTTTTCTGGATTTGTCAATTTCTAGGGGTTTTTAGTAGTACTCTTCAGCCACTAACGGTTCTTATAAGAATCTCTTCAAATTATAGGACGATGATCACTATTGTGTAATAAGAGACCACAAAATGAATTAGATTTACGTATAATTTAGTATTTTAACTAGATTTGGGTTTGTGGGTTAGGCTTAATTTGAGTGTGTGGTTTATCTTTTTCATATGAGTTTCATGTAATTGGTAGGTTTGAGTGCAAATAGTGCAAATAACCTTGACTCTGTCCCCTCTGCAGATTCTTCCTTTAGTTGGTATTGTATTCACAAAACTTGTATTGATTTTATCCTAAAACGTAGACATGCATTAGGAGGTTGCACTATTTATTCATTAACATAAATACTCATATTCATTGCAACTGAGCCTCCTAATTCCAAATCACAGGTTAAACTCAATTTTTTTTTAAACTTGCTCTGTGCAGATTGTTCCAACAGTTGGTGTTAGATTCTCAGCAGATGACATGGAAGATTATAAACCTAAACTAATGCACTCACAAATGAGATAATAACATTGCTATCAGGTGAAAATTCTACATTGTCAGCTTGGAAATGGATGAACGATGAAAACTATTATTTAGAGGAAATAGGACTCTAAAAGTTAAAGGTATACTCATTTGATATACACGTGCAACAACTGAACTTGATTTAACCTTTGATGATGGTCTATTGTAGGAGGAAAGACAAGGGGCTTTGATGCAATTGATGCTACTCTTGAAAGGGATAGTGATTGCATCGCCTGATTAATTTCCTAGAGACGTTCTTGCATTTGTCCAGGGGAAAACACTCCAAGATGAAAGGGTCAATGGACGAGCATTACCGGGTACTGGAGGTCCAAGTTCCCATTCACGCTAATACCTGTAAGTTTCAAGGGGGAGAAAATGGATGATTACTGCCCATCAATATACAATGTCGGTGCAATCATATCACTCTTTCATCATGAATAATGAATCTGTGTAGGCTTTCGTCTTCTCAGCAGATGACATGGCAGATTATAAACCTAAACTAATGCACTCACAAATGAGGTAAGAACATTGCTTTCAGGTGAAAATTCTACATTGTCAGCTTGGAAATGGATGAACGATGAAAACTATTATTTAGAGGAAATAAGACTCTAGAAGTTAAAGGTATACTCATTTGATATACACGTGCAACAACTGAACTTGATTTAACATTTGATGATGGTCTATTGTAGGAGGAAAGACAAGGGGCTTTGATGCAATTGACGCTGCTCTAGAAAGGGATAGTGATTGCATCGCCTGATTAATTTTCTAGAGACGTTCTTGCATTTGTCCACGGGAAAACACTCCAAGATGACAGGGTCAATGGACGAGCATTACCGGGTACTGGAGGTCCAAGTTCCCATTCACGCTAATACCTGTAAGTTTCAAGGGGGAGAAAATGGATGATTACTGCCCATCAATATACAATGTTGGTGCAAGCATATCACTCTTTCATCATGAATAATGAATCTGTGTAGGCTTCCGTATTCAATTATATTAACTTATAGGTTGATGTGCATGTATATGATTGTGTGCACGATACCGGATCGTTAATATAATTGCTCCATTTCAAAATTTCCAGAATTGCATAGAATCATTACCACATGTAGCTTTCTAGGATTTTTTTTTATTTTGTTTTGTTTTAGTTCTCCCTTATTTTGATTCTTATTGTTAATGAAACTATATAATGACAGCTATAGGTTCCACGATGACTGGACTGAGACTAAAAAAGTCATTCCTGAGTGAAAAAACTCCATTTTTGCATACTCCGAGTTAGCCAGTTAGGTTAGCAAAATCCATCTCTGAAATGGGTTTCATTAGTAATCCAACCAAAATAGGAATAGGCATTCCTCACAATGTTTAATTTTTTGCTGATTCAGTTTTTCAAGTCATAAGTATGCATAGCTTGGACGATCATTCCTCCATACTGAAGGTATTCTACGATCTTAGTTTTTTAGTGTCTTTAAAATTTAATGTAGGTTTAGTACTAAGAGATTGTTGTGGTAATTATTTACAGGAAAAATTTCCAGTGGAGAAAATTACTAGACTAAAGTTTCTGATAAAGTTGTACCATATCTCCAGCATTCCCCGAAAGTAAGCATAAGATTTGTTGCTCATGTATTTACCTAATCACATAGTTAAGTCTCTCTCTTTCTGCCCCACCCAGACTTACGCAAGATTGTGGATTTGGTTGAGGTGCAGAGTTTCATATGGTTAGCACTGTCCAGTTACAAAATACCTTCTCTCCTGTCAAAGCAAATATTTTCCCTTCTATTTAGATTTATGTACTCAGGAAACCCTTGATATATTTGTTAACATATATTATTCGGTCGATGATGTAATTATTTAGTAGATCTATCCTTTATAACGTTGAGCGGAATATGCAATGTCACTAACAAGATGAGAAATGGTGAAAATGATCTACAAAATAATAACGCCATAGCCTTGATATCATTATAGGATTTTATGGCAGTTAATGGAAAATTTTTGTTGCATCAAAGGGATTTTGGCCATTATTGAATCAACAATTGTGGGAATTATGGATATTGAGTTGTTACTCCTTGGATTATGTCTTGGTCTTCTTGTTGATTTTGGTAATTCGTTTTTGAAGATGTGAGGTGTAGACTACATCGTCAAAGCTCATTTGGTTGAAATTTTCTACCGATTGTCACAATACTAATTGAACACCCTCATCAACCTATAGAAAGGCAGCCATCCATTTATGTTTGTGTAGTTATATTAAATTGTTCAATGAGTCAATGCTAAATGGATGTTCCTCTTAGGGTGATAGAACCACTGTGTTAGTCAAGGACCAGTGGTTGATCAAGGATTAAAAGGAATCCCTATGCGAAGTGGTGAAGGGTGGGTTTTACTAATCCTGATTTTTCACAGGTTTATACAAGGCGCATCATATAATTCATTGGTTTTGTGTTGCAGGATTTTTGTTGTTAAGTATAATAATCAGTATCATGTTTGTGTTTTCAGAGTTTACTCCCCTCTGGATGGTGACAGTCTGGCCTGAGGTGATGTTAGGTTTGCCGACAGGTTAATGTAAACAGGGAAAATCAATCAAGATCATGAGCATCTGTTAGGGGTAAGTATATCGGTTTCGAGTTATATTCTTTCCCGCAATTCCTTTGGGAAGCAGCAGAAAAACACAATAAAAGTGGTACAAAGAGCAATGTTAAATATCTCAGTGTTTCATCACTGAAGCAGTCTTGCAGTACCGAGTTTGTATACAACTGCATACAACCATGCACAAATATTTTTTTATCATATTTGGTTGTTTTCAACTTTCAATGTATTTGTTAATGATTAATTTTTGTGTTGATTTTGTAGGTGAAGAGGCTAATTTGGACAATGGGTGTCTCATCAGATTTGATGAATTTTTTGAAGTAATCTCTTCTCTCTTTGATTTAAGTAATCTGCATAGATATAAAGAGATAAAATTGGTTCCCAGTTAATAATGATATAAATCTCTATCCTAGGCTCTGTAGTGAATACTTAAGGTTAACATATTTTGACTATTATGTTTAATGGTGTAATACTACTTATTTGTGAGTAATGTAATTTGGGTTTCGTTGGTTTTGTATGTTGCTTTACTCTAAAAATCGAACTTAGAACTTTTAGGATTATAATAGCCTAACCCGGAAATTTTGGTACAAATTTATTCTTCATTTGTTCATTGTAATCCCTTCGTTTGTTCATTGTAATCCATGTGTCGAAGATTTCGTTTTGTTTTCTAGATTTCCTTTAAATTTTTTATGTTAGCATGTTTAATTTCTGTTAGAACAAAGTTTCATGGTCCAAAACAGT
Source organism: Papaver somniferum (assembly GCF_003573695.1). Lineage (NCBI taxonomy): Eukaryota > Viridiplantae > Streptophyta > Magnoliopsida > Ranunculales > Papaveraceae > Papaver > Papaver somniferum. The sequence continues at coordinate 123,812,423 of NC_039358.1, read as the reverse complement.
GCACCAATGAATATGAATCTGTGGCACAATGGTAGTGCGTCTGACATCAAGTTAGAAGGTCGTGTGTTCAATTCACAGCAGATTCAGTCCTCTATAGTAATCATTTTTGTATTGCATCCTTTACCCTAACTTACAAGTAGTAAAATAGTACCAAATTCTCTCATAAAATTGACATTGATGATTGAATTATGTTACAACATATGAATAACGCACTATGCATTCATGCCATCACCAGTATTAACAAGTACATTACATCTTTTATAGATGAGGGAAACCTTCTTTTAGCTTTGTGAATGGGTCACTGATCACAAGAGATCACAAATTCTCTGATATTAGCTACTTCTGTACACCTAATTCTCTTTGCATTTGATTCACTAACCTGTGTACTTTTAGCACTCAAGTTTTTAACGAATTAAGTGCTGGGAGTCTACTTTATATATTGTTTGGAATCGGACCTTTGAGATGCGGAGCGGGAAGAAAAAGGACAAATGATAAAATCTCCTCAAATTATGGAACTCGGATCCCTGTTTCTATTCTTGGGTGAATACCTCTAGAACACGGTTCCCTTTTTTGCACATTGTGGTAAGTCAGCAAGGTAAAATACAAGTCAGAAAATTCTACTGAAATTCCGTTTTCTTATTTGTAGGTTACCTTAATGCAGGTCTATCCAAGCTACTGAAATCTCCAAGTGATGCTCAACTGTCTTCAAGGGGAATAAGGCTCCTATCAGAATGTACGACAATGAGGAGGTTACTCAGATATGCAGGTACAAAAACGAGGAAGTTATCATGGACATAACACATATTATAAAGGAAAGAGATTGCTTTGATCAGCTATCTATTTGTTTCTCTGCATTAAGTTAGGAGTTCCCTTTACCTCCATTTTTTTCCATGCAAGTGGTCGTCTTTTAATGACTGTGGTTGAAACCTATTTTGGACATTTTTGTCTGGAGTTCACCCTTGCACTTGGTTTCAGAAGTCAGGATTTCAAAGAGGTGGAGATTATAGGAAAGCGCATGACTACTTTCAACAACCTCAAACCTTGCGTTTTAGTGAACTTTGCCATTTCATGGTTAATTTTTGTGCTAAGTCTGCAATAGCCAATATCAATAGTTGCATACTATAATACCAAATTGCAAAATTTACTGTAAAGGCGATGTTTGAAAACTGGGAAAAAAAAGCTGATGAAGAGGCAAGCATTACATAACCTAATGTGCATCCGCAATAGTAATTTGATTATCCCATTGGCGATGTTATCACATCAGGAGTTCTGTTGACATTGCCTTTGATAAGCCATAATATGTCTTGAAAACCACGACTAGGTTATGGATACCAGAACTGGGTTTTGCTTACTTAACTGACAAATATGTAAAAAGATAGTTGAAGAAGTTTGTGAATGTTCATATGCTTTTTCTTTGTATATGAAAATTTATGTGATTTGGAGCTCAACATTATACACTTTTTCAATTAATAAATTCTTAGGTTAAATATCTAGCCAGCTTGCTCATGTCTATGAGATGCGAGCCATCAATATTTAAAGCATAGTAGTTACTGCAGATATGGTCATGTAGTGGCGCTTGCTTGGTTATCTTGAAAATTTAAAAGAATAAAAAATCACTTCCATACCAGGGGTTGATTTATGAAACAAATTCTATTTTTTCTTTTTTTTCTTTTTCTTGGACAAGTGTAGTTAGTACCTACCACCTTAATTAGATATAGAATTCATTTTTGAGGTGGTTGTTAGCTCATTCGAACAAGTTTGACCAGGGATACTCGCATACACCCCAATTAGCATACCAATTTTCTAACACATTTGTTGAATTTTTCTGTAAAATGACGAAGGACCTCCAGTTAGGCAACTTGCAAGCTGCAACTTAACAGTGTGTGTACACATAGGGTCATTAGTTGCTACCAGAAGTGACACAAATAAGAACTGGCATTACAGTGCAGAGGAGGCCCTTATATCCACGTTACGTTGCTGACGTTCTTGGAAATTCCCTGACCCGATAATTTAGATATGAAACAACTTTCGTGGTGTTGCAATCTCTTTACAGTACAGAAGAGGAGGTCCTCCACCTGTTTTTGACTCTGCTATTTAGCCTCTATTTTCCATTTTTGACCCTAATGGTGTTTTTCATGCAAGTGATGGCCTGCATTCACTGCAAATATCATATTTTTTGGAAACAGTTAAATTTAATTTTTTGAATTGGTCAGTAACCCGTGGGAACTGTCTTCTCTTTGATGAATAAGAGCTTTTTTTTTAAGAGAAGTGACGGTGGTTCTATAAGTTACCATCCAGTTGCATCAACTGAGGAGATACTCAAAAGAACAGGGAGTAGCTCCTACGTAATTAATCGTAGTATGATTCAGTTTATGCAATTGGTTAGTAACTTATATGAACCCTCTTCGCTTTGATGTAAATAAGATTTATTATAGGAAAGGCGAAGATGGTTCCTACAAGGTGCTAGCCAATTGCATCGTTGTGATACGTGGTAAATTGGTAATCAGCTTAGTTGCTTTCTCTCATTCACTTGGGGTGATTTTTTGCGTATTTGTAAACATTGTAGGCCACATTTTTCTAACTCACGCCTTGCTGTTGGATCTCAAGTCGGGTATTAACAGGTCTTTGCAACATTATTTTGTGTAGGCAATTGATGTGTAAAAGGTTGGTCAACACTTCAATTAGTATGAAATTTTATATGAACTGGCAACGAAGCTAGCATGCCTAGAGTGATGATGGGCTTGCTGGCGAATCTATATTAGAACTAAGAAGGATAAATCTATTCAGATCATGAGTTAACGTCAGATTCATGTCAATCGGTACGTCTTCGAGCCCATCGCTGGCTGATTGCAGAATTTCACTCTGATTACAGGTTATGTATCTGTGAAATTGTTAAAGTTTTTGTGTCAAAATTGTATACTCACCTGATGGTAAATCTCATTGTTTTGGGATTGCTTCCGAGAGATAAAAGAAAAAATTGGAGATAGAACTGGTGAGTCATTATTTTCTAATAATTTTTTATGATAACCAATTCTTGAGTTATTGGGAGCCTTGCGTGTTACCTACTTTAGTAGTATCCCCAATGACTTCTCGGAATATCTCACTCAAACGTAGTTAGTTGGTTAGGCTTTTTATGAACTTAGGCTAAGGTAATTAGTGTGCGGAATGAAATAAGATCTTGGTGTCATGTGATTGTATTTTTAAATTTAGACCGTCTAATATCGAAGGGTAGTTAAAAAATCCATGAGAATTCTTGAAGATGTTTTAGTGATTTGCAACACAATTACGCGTGCGTTAACAAACACTGGAAACTCAAAAAAAAGATGTTTTGCTTATTTAGTTTGTTGTTTAAAATTATGTTAGTGAGGTACTAACCCAACCCAGTTATCAGCAGAAGAACAATTATTCTTCAAATTTATGTCACATAAATAAAAATAAGTATTATCGCGCACAATACCAAAATTATGTAAACTCTATATACTTCTACATTGTCTTTTTCTCCAAAGACATGGAATTTCTTTAAGACAATTAGAATTCATTTAGGGATACCTGCTTTGGACATTACATAAAAAACAAATAACTTATGTTTGAATCTTATTCGCATATACAATTGGCCGGATGATTCCGGTTAATAATCCTAATTGGGTTGAATAAAATTGCCATCATAAAAAATATATAAAATAAATTTATCACCTTTCACGATCTAGGTCCATAATACAAGATATGCATGGAAAAATACTGAATATTCTAAACTGTCAACCTGATCAAAACATGGATAATTCGTTGACATGATTATTTCATACTCACAATAATGGCGCTAACTCTTTTCTTTAAAACCGAAAAAAATAATGTATTTGAAGCTAATATATATTTATTTTTTCACAAAGCTCTACATTCTACCAGAAATGACCACAACCTGAAATGTATAATGTCGTCATTTACCTTTTTGAAGGTCGGTTTCCGAAACCTAACGGTTGAAGTTAAAAACAGTAGACGGAGAGATTTGCTATCCCCGAACTATTAAGCTTTGTATGGGGAATATATCTCTAAAAATTAAACTTCAAATTCATATAGCCATGTATTTATAAGAAAAATGACATCAAAATTATAAGATTCTGGTAGAATAACCATGTCAACGGATCTCCACCTGAACGAATCCACAGCTTATGAGGATTCGGTGCTACAACATAGGAACGACAAGAATTTCTTACTATAATATAAAAGGTCAATATATAGGTGTTTCCGGGTACGTGTGTTATTCCTTCGTCCATGTCTTCCAAGCCTTTGTGACACTTTGCTCTGAGTTTGACTAATGAAAATTTCATCAAAGAACTGTTTTCTCAGTCACGGTATAAAAGGATGTTAAGGCAGCGAAGACGTCGTGAAAAAGAAGGTTAATAACAACATATGGAAACTGATGAACAACAAGGAAAATAGTCCAGTACCTTTTGCAGCGGAGAATAATCCAGATTTACATATCTAATCTGCCTGAATTAGTGTAGGATGTGGTTGCGGGATCTTTTATTGAAGACTATTATGCATGTAACAAATATATACAAGTAGCGTAGTTATTTGCGGACTATGTAACTTGATTACATAATAGTTTTGCTGATATATCACGAACATTTGCCCATAGCACACGTCATCAGAAGGAGGATGCAGGGGAACGTCGGAACAATAACTATTCGATAACCAAGAGAAATAAGCTAATATATGTTTTTACTTTTTATATTGAATTATTTAGGAACACGGGTAGATTGTACCTCCATCCCATCATCAAAATATTTAATATTCTGCCAGAATTAACGAACAATCAACCCGACTTAACGAATAATCAAGTCCACAAGCACATTAAATATATGTAGAGCCATGACATTAGTATTCTATGTTTTTATCACTGTTTGCATCACCTTTTTTAATAATAATTTTAAAATACCATGTTTATTATTATACTAATCAACGAATTGCTCCGCAAGCACGCCGTGCGAAAGAAGCCTTTTAGAAAAGAGTGTTTCTTCCAAGAGGTACAAAATATCAACTGATTCGTAGTGTCAAGTTTGAATATTTATATTCTTATTATTTTTTTGATGATGACCTTAAATTATTTTGTTTATTATTATTATATTAATAATGAAGAATTTCCCAGCAAGCACGCCGTGCGAAAAATCCTTAGGAAAAGAAGTGCATATTCCCAACAAATACAAAACATCTACTGATTTGTAATGTTACGTTGGAAGTTTATATTCTTATGGTTCACACTAAATTATTTTCTCTAATATCGTTGAAAAATGTTTATAAGATATTCAAAAAATTCATGCAATAATGTCATCCTAAGAATTGTGTTAAGAATGTCAACAATTTATGTGTGTAAACATTGTTATCTTCGAATATCCTGAAGCCTAAGAATATTTGTTTGGTAGAAATTAATACACCTAGAAATAGATATAACCCAGATAACGATGTGACTATCATTGATCACATGTATATCTAATTGTAGGCACTTTGAGTTTAACCTACATTCAGACGTAGTTTCTCTAGCGAATGGTTGGTTAGTTTTATAGTTTTAGACGTGTGTCTACATGGATTCAAGATTAGTTGCATGCATCTTTGTTCTCCGTACCGATTAATTGGTTCTCAAGATTTTACATCGGATGATTTAAATGATTTTGGTGTTCCATCGGATAAGGAAAGTGACAGAGATACAAAGTGATGCGAACCAGAATATTGTTCAAGACTTATTTGGCTGTCATTATCTCGGAAGAATTGAATTTAAATGCTCCTTAAGTGGATCCTTGAACTGGATCGATAAAAGACTGTTGTATATCCAAAAGAAACCACTCTTCGACAAATTTCCTTCGTGGAAAATTGAAGCTCCTTTTATTAATTGCTTGAACCCCGTAGGTTTTGAAATATTTATACGAGTTCCCGGCCAAGATTATTTTTAATGGTTCAAATGCATTTATTCTTCTTGGTTTTAATTTAAATAAAAGATCTCTAAAGAGCAGGTATCCGGAGTGCTTCTCAATTAAGAAATTCAACATATGAGTGAGGAGCATTGGTACCTGATGAAGGAAAAGATCTGATAAACAATCAATATATAATAAGTTTTACTCCAAGTATACTTCAGCACATGAGATTCTCAGAAGGTTACTTCTTCCTAAGAGAATATAAAAGTTATCATGCGTAATAAAATTTTTAGAGAAAGGTGCTATAACTTTCCAACGACTGAAGAAGTTTTGGTAATTATATTAGTATAAAGTTCTCAGGTACCTAACCTAAGGGAAATTAAATTCCAATTGATAAGTTAGAACGATCGCAACAGACTATAATTAAGTCAACCTTGATGGTGTACTCAGAATATTAACCCCACTAATTCCTAAGCTTACAGTTACCAAGAACTTCCGCAATACTTTGTGTCGGGAAAAAAATGATGAATAATAAGACAACATGGTTTAAGATTGCAAGAATGTACTTTTCCATCCATAATTCGTGTTGGTTGTACTACTTGCGCCTATTAATGATTATTATGGCAAGTGCATATTCATATGGCTATCCAAAGACAGTTAAGGATGGTCCCATAGCGATACTTCACGCTACTTTCAAAAAAGTGTGCATTGCATTTTGAATTCTAGAAGATAGTGAATGGGTTTTAGATTATCCAAGAAGCAATGATGATGAAAAATGAACTTCCAATTGAGAAACGGTGTTTAAAGTTTGGATTAAACATATATGATGACTACTTACATTTTAAACTACGTATGAGTACAACATTCGGAGCCAACTAATGAACATGTACTTGATTATGAATTATATCTCCTGAATAAACAATTACATGAATCAGGAAAGTCTCTTAATGATTTCAAAGATATTCCTAAACCAGGACAAAATTTGAATGGTGTCGATGTTGATATGTACATGTAGAAGCATCAGTTGCTCCAACTTGAAGTACAAGATTGTGAAGTCAATGGGGGATATTAAGATATAGAGATTTGCTCAGTTGTTGGCATCACATGTTTTTACAATATGCATCATTATAGTATGTTTTCTTATACAACATTACGAATCATGCACTGTTACAGTCATAACCAACAAAATATTTTACATAGATAATTTCCGATTCAACGTGCACCGTTAACATAGAAAAATTAGATGCTCGTTGTCTTTTTTTTATTTTAATTAAAAGTATGTTATCTTTTATTCTTATACATATTGATTCACATCATAAAAAAAAATAATATACGTCATTTCTGAATGACTTATTCGCCTTCATAGATCCATGTCGTATTTTTTGTCCGAACAAATGAATACAATCATGTCTCTCAAACATTTATATTTTTCGTAATAGTTTATAACATCGAGGTACACTTCTTTTTTTTTTAATTTCTTGAAAGTCGCTATAATAGCATTCAATAGTCAAGAAAGGTTTGTGCAAAGATAAGGAGCGTTCGGGTAGAGCTGTATATATCAAGTGAAATCCTTAGTTTAAGTATTTGAGACCTTATCAAGGTACAACTATGGATATTTAACTTAGTGAATCATTCCGTATAATACGAACTCTAAGACTCCAGTCTCTGTTTTTTCGGTCATCTCTGGAATAAATTAAACAACGTCGTCAAAAATTCAATAAGAAAACGACAATCAGTAAGAAAATTTTATAGGTCCAATCAAATGATACCATCCACTTCGCCGTAGACGTAACGACCTCAATATCTCTACAGTAAAGCTTCAGGGACAATATTAATCGTCGAAAGATCCATGGTTTTTTCTAGCAACAATTTCGAATTAAAAATACTATCTAACTCAGAGTAGTTTAACAAGGTCTCTAAGGCTTATTTCCAAGCGATTAATCGCTACTCGCTAAATAGCCTTGGCAATTTCTGATTCCCAGTTGAATCCGAGTTTGAGCGATTAAATAAGTCTCCAACGTAGATTTTTGGCGATTCTTTAGCCTATTCCAAGCCAAGTTTTGTTTAATGTTAAACGTATGTTATGTTGAACTTATATATAGTTTTAATTGTATTGATGCTGCTAAATCCATACATGATAATGTTAAAAATTTGATTTAATTAGCTATAAGTCATGTTAGTAGTAATATATGATCAGCGGGACTCTGAGTCTCTATAAAACTCATCTGAGTATTAAGCCGAGTTTAAGCGAGTGCCAAGACCGAACTCATTGCTCCAAGCTCACCAACTGAGTAGCACCTTGGAGAGAGTTAAACTACTTTGATTCAACCACAATGTTAATGAATGGATGGCTATTCTTACTTTTATTGATACAAGAAATTTAATATGAAGTTAAGGAGAATTGGTACTAGGTGAAGGATAATATCTGATAAATAATCACTGACTACTCGGGTGACACGGAATCGACACAGATGTTTTTGACGTAGTTCATGATACTATATCACTACATAATATATTTTAATCCAAACATACTTCAATGCATATGTAATAAGATTCTAAGAAGGTTAGTCCTTCCTTGAAGTATGTGAAAGTTATCATGTGTTATAAAAAATCCACATATAAAATTAATGTGTTATAACCTGCCAACGACATTTTGGTACGTAATTCTATTAGGAGAAGGTCCTCAGATACCTAGCCTAAGGGATACCAAATGAATGCAGAAAAGAGTTTTTGCCAAAAAAAAAAAAGAAATTTAGTGTCATCCTATATACTTGACCCTACACTACGTCATGTTATGATGATTAATATATTTTAATCATATATATTAATCAAGTGAGTAATGATGATTGGTTTTAAAACTAATTGGAAATAATATCGAAGAAATTTAAGTGATTAATATTTTTTTAGAATATATTTTTGATGGAACCGTGTCCCTAAATATTGACTGATTCTATTAGCACTGATGTTATAAAAATATGAGTACCCTGAAATGAATATAAACTATCTATATCCTGCGAACATTATATGGTCTTGATTTTATGATTGACCAAGTTCTTTATTTTATATTTGAATACAATAATCAAGTTGTAGGATTTTAAAAATATTTGAATACAATAACTGAGATGTAGTTTTTTTAATTGTTAAGACTTAAGACTAAAAGGAGAGGCTGAGCCGAGACCGTAAGACCCCGATGATACCTAGTAGAAGTATAGAACAATGTGACAACAAGCATGTACCTTAAAAATCAAATCAAATTTATACACATGGGACAATCAATAAAAAACAAAAACAAAGACAAAGAGATTCTTAATATTCCCAAGGAAATACAATCATCACATTTTTATAGAGAGACTAAAAGTCTAAAACGCCACCTCCAAAGTTTAATGCCGCTAACCTTGTTGTATCACTCCTAAAAACGGCGCTAATTACTGGATTAACGTGTATTATACACAACCGATTGATCAAATCGATAAATAAAAAATTACTAGGAAGTAAAAAATGATATGGTAAAAACGTAGCATCAGTATCTAAATGGTCCACCCATAATTTGTTTTTTCAGTTTCTTTCTTCTCCGTTTCTTTCTCTTCCTCCCCCGATTCTCTGCTTCTTGAGAAATCAAGAAACTCAAGAGACTCCGGCTCTTCTTCTTCGTCTTCACCGCCGTTGGTTTTTCTGGTAAGTAATCATCACAACTACTAGTAGTAATAGTATCTTCGGAACAATGATTATGCTGATTCTTTTTTTTTTGTTTGTTTTTTTGATTTTACATTTTTTCCTGGTTTTAATGGATTCTGTTTTAGGGTTTTGATGAAAACCTTAACAAGAACTCTTTCTTGATCAGAGTTCTACATTTATGTTTCTATGTTTTGTTTTAGTCTGTATCTGTGTAGTCTTCATTGCAATTTTCCGTTTTGGTAGAAAAATTTACTTAAATAGAGTATGTTGGACTTGCCTTGTATGCTTATTTTTCTCGGAAAAGCATCTTTGGAAGTAAAGCGTTTTCTCTTTGGAAAGTTTTTGATTGTTCAAGTTAGGGTTAGGGTTTAATACAGAAACCCTTTCGTCTTCTTGTAATACTGAGAATCATACATTGGTGAGGGAGGTTTTATGAAGAGCTGGTGAAGGGTTTTGAGCTCTAGTTCGTACTGTACTAAAAGCCCCATTGTTTGTTTTATTGCAGCATTTTTGTGTCACGGGAAGGAAAGAAAATTTTGTTCAAGGGATCTAGCAAAATTAGTTCATACAATCGGTTAGTAAGCTATCTACATCTCTAAATATAATAGGGATTTTCTGTTGGATTTGTTTGGTATTTACGTCAGTTAAAAATTGAATGATTAAGAACTGGTGCTGAAATTAAATTACTGTGTCGTATTTACATTGAGTATTTTCATTTGATAAACAAATGATGAGAGTTTTCAATATGATTTATGCAGGATGCATCAATTTGGTTATACAAAAGTTAATGACTTACTATATTGTAATCTCCTATATGAGTGAGATTCATTGATTTACTAGTACTTGTGTGTTTTAATAAATGTTTTGAATTGTTAATGGTAAGGAGCTGGAATTTTTTATGCATTAAAAGAGGGAGAGAGGCTAGTAATCACCTTTAAGTGAAACCATAAGACTGGTTCTTTAGAAGGCACATGCAAGAGTAAAACATATTTTTAGACTTTTCCTCGTTCTACAAACACAGCCCACAACCCTCTTTTGTAAATATTGTTTTGTCTGACCTGTTAACTGAGAAGTATTTACAAATCATTCATTTTATTTATATATTACATATTCTTATTTATTATCAGTGTATTGTCAGGGGTTCGAATCCCTCCTCGGGCACAACTGGCCCAAAAGGGAAGGACCTTTCCTTTACCTCTGCGGGTAGGAAAATACTGATTGGGATAGTGTCTTAACCCGATAATCAACTCTTTAGCTATCAGCTGGATACGAAAGGAAACAAATAAATGGCAAAGATACGAGATTGTTGTTGTTATGGTTGTTCTCCCACAGAATAAATAGTGTAGTTATTTATTGCGACTGGTTTTAATTAGTTTTATTCTAGCAAGGGTGTGTAGCGTGTTACCTTCCTTGCCTGACATGTGACACCATTTGTGATGTTACTAGTTGTTTTGTTGCGCAATGATAATATAGTTGTGCAGCATGTGCGTGGTTTGTGGATGGGCTTCATGATGGCTAGATTCGAGGAAGGGTGTGTTACCTTCTTTGACCAATGTGACATCATTGCTTGATGTTACCACTTGTTCTGGGACGCAATGATTTTAGATTCGATGGTTAAATTGTGAATTTTCTTCGGGGCGAGGCATTTTGAGTAGTGTACTTGTGCGATTTTTGTGGATGAGATGTTTGATAGCTAGATGACATGACACACACAATCCAGCTTATAGGAATGATCCTTTCGGCGTTTATAGCATCATCTTCTTGTTGGGTTTATTGTCTCTTTGTATCAAATTTTATTTATTATAAGCTTGTTTATTGACATTGTTGTTTGTGTCCTCATTTCTTCTTTTGGAATCGTATCATTAATAGGTTTGTGCATGATGGGAAGCAAACCGAAAGATGGGTTTGGTTTGGAAGGTACTTGATCTTTTCTTCTCAATGTCTGATGCATTTCTTTGGTTATTATTATTGTTTTGGGTAATATATTATTGTTGACACCTTTTATTAAATAAATTAGCTGTACTATTATTAATGATTAGTTATTACTATTCTTGAAATTGTTAGAAATTTGTTTCGCTATCTCTTTGTAAGTGTTTTAAGGAACAAGTGTGATAACTTAACTTGTGCGGTTTCTGTAGATGGTTTTGCATATTATGTCATGCTTTCCAAAGACCGGAAACCTATTTGCCATACACAGTGCATTAAGGCACCTCATCAATTGTACGTGACATTATCTCTGAATCAAATTACCTTTTGTATATGACTTTCTATGCTATTTTGCGTACTTCGTTTTGAGTAATTAAGTTGCTTTATCTAAAAATCGCTTATTTCATTACATGTGGAGTCTCCTTAACCTTTCATTTAGTTATTGCAGACCTGCTAATTGGAATATACATGATATGCCATGCGCTTCAAAATGTCCCCTGGAAGGTCTACCCCACTTTGCTTTACGACCAGCTTTTGAGGATGAACGTCAACAAGATGAATGGGGAAAGTTTACAACATTCCTGTATAAAAATGAAAAGGTGAAGAATTGTAACTTTCTATGCACCTTTGCTCTTGTTGCCTGTGTTATTATGTACTTTATCAGTTGCCTCCCTTTTGCTGTCCTTTTCCCTAGTTGTATGTCTTTATCAGTGTCTACATATGGTTTTCTTAGTGTTTACATATGGTTTTCTTAATTTTTCGACATAGATGGTTAGTAGTTAGTACATTGTCATGGTAAAGTTAGGTGGTGAAGTATGACATCTATGCAGCAATAGGTTGTACCTCTTTTTAGAATGCTGATTTCGACCTCTTTTGAAGGCTGCTGTCGTGCAACTTGATACGTGTGTGTTATACATTATCAATCCTAGTCTGAAGGCAGGCTCGAAAGCTGGTGACGTCATGGTTTTATTTAAAATGGATGGTGTGCTAAATGATCACAAGAACACCAAAAATGGTAAGTTATTTATTTATTTTGGTCGCTCGTGGAGTCTCTTTTTATTGGTGATGTAACTTTGAGTCCAAGGAAATGTGGTGACCAACTACAAAAACTACTGTTAGATACCGTTGTTCCTTTTTACTATCATTTTTGGCATTTGCGCTGTATTTTCCTGCAACAAGCATGTAGGTTAGTGATAAACAGATAATGTCTCACGTAACCGTCTTTGGTTGTGGTTATTTTCATATGATTATTAGACTTGACATATTAAAACAAAACTGTTCCAATAAATTAAGTACCGAAATGTCCATTTGTACCCGTTTGTACAAGTTGGTTACTTGGTCTGGGCTGTCCCCAACTGATTATTTCAAGTCAATAGCCGGTCTTGGTTGCCAATAAACTTTCAAAGTAACTGACGAACGTAGTTATGTGATTGAACCAGGAACTAGAATAGGGAGAAATACCTGAGATCCATAAGTGAATTTTCATTGTTACCATGATATACTATATTATACTCCACTATGATTTCATTTTCATTGTTCGTGCAACAGGCAGGATTCCCATTCAAAACAGTGGCAAACCTTAAAAATGAAGTTTTTTTTTTTGTTATGGGGCTCTAGGCAATGTGCTGTCCGATGTTCATTTTTTCTTTTACCTTTCATGTGTTGTTGCAGATGAGTCCATGGTGGTGTCAAAAAAGTTGCCCAGTGCAGCAAACTCTGTGAAGACCGGAACTTATGAACATTTACAACTGCTGGCAATGGCTTCTGGTTCTTGTGCTGAGGATCGAATTTTGACTCCAAGACATGAGGAAGTTGGTGAAAGCCTTGATGCTCATTTTAGTGGAAGAGATACCAATTATCATGACTCTTTAAAAGGATCCTCTTGCAAATCTGAACTCGTTTCATTGAAGGATGACTGCTGTGGGTCGAAAAATTATGCACGTGTAGATCCATCTTACCTTGCAACTCTGGGACACAGTCATGATGGATGGATGTTTGGTGCAATAGCTGAGCTTATTGACAATTCCAGAGATGCTAAAGCAACAAAGTATGTTATCTGTCATTGAATTACTGGATTATTGCTTGATCAATTGAATTTGGTTCTCTCGTTTATGTTATCGTTCTTCCATTTAGTAGGTTTTATTAGTCGAAATATAGTTTCATGATCAGTTCTGATGCATCCATTAGGCTTGAGATTTCTGTGGAGACTCGTTATCTGAAGAAAGACGATCTACAAATTCCCATGCTGTCAGTTGTAGATGATGGCCATGGCATGTCTCACCAGGAGATAATGGTGATGGTTTCTCTTGGGCATAAGCAGACTGATGTAGATGACCCTAACCAAATTGGGAGGTTTGGTATAGGGTTCAAGGTAAGGTTGACTTAAAGGAAGTTGTCTGCTTTTCCTCAGGGTATCTAGAACTATTTTGTATCTCACATGCTGATTCTGGAAACTGATGTTGCAGACAGGAGCAATGAAACTTGGCCGTGATGCAATTGTTCTTACACAAACTACTACATCTAGATCTATAGCTTTCTTGTCCCAGTCCTTCAACGAAGGAAAAGATGTATGCTACTACCATTTATTTTTTTATTTTTTTTATTTTTTTTGAAGCATATCTTCTATTTATGTATATGCCCGTGTGGAAATTACAATCAGTTTTCTGCTTTCATTATCTAACTATTGTATAATTGCTCGTAGAGTGTAGAAATTCCAGTTGTAAGCTACCGCAGGCTTGGAGGATTTATGGAAGTAGATACAAGTATTCAGTCGTTAGCTGTAGCTGATTATCATTTAAAAGCCATAAAGGATTTTTCAACATTTAATGAGTACTTAATAGGTGAAAAATCAGGGTTATTTGGTGAAAATGGCACAGGAACGCAGATTTACATATGGAATTTCGACAAATGGGGCTCAGATTTTTGCTTGGAATGGCAGAAGAGGAATGGGGACAAAGATTCCCCCAATGAAAATGACATATTAATCCGTTCTAGAAGGGTGAGGTCACGTTCAGGCCAGATTAGCCAAAAGGTGGCTTACTTTGAACTCATGAAACTTGCCCATTTGCTTTAGAAGTTGAAATCATTATTTTGCTGGTGATTATTTATTTGTGTTGTTATGTTTCTTAATGAATTTCAGGTACCATTGGATTACTCGCTTCGATCATACCTCGAAGTTATTTTTTTGGAGCCACGGATGAAAATATATGTGCAAGGTTCACTGGTAAGTGCTTTTCTTATGGTTGTTTTTTTGTGCTCGAATGATACTGCCGAGATCTGTGTGTAATTTCTTAATGATCTTTATTATGATTGGCTCATAAGGTTAAAAGTCGTCCATTGGCGAAATCTTTGAATAAGACCAAAATTTTCAAAGGCGAGATTAAGGGAAAACCTGTACAGCTTACTCTTGGTCGGAATCAGCTAGAATGGGATCTAATGAACTGTGGTATATTTTTGTATTGGCATGGAAGGTTAATTGAGGTGAGTTCTTTGTTATGGTATCTCCCTTCTCTACGCAAAATTATGCAGAACCTAGTATGTCCGCATTTCCAGATCATTGATTGTCATATTTCGTTTATCTTCTAGTTGTCATTTAGTTCAGTGTTTAAGTGGAATGAATGAGAATGTCCTATTTATTTATTTATTTATGATATGGTTTGGTTCATAACTTCTCGAGTTTGGAAGTGTACAAGTTGTGATACCAGTGTAGTTTTCTATCAAAAAACTTACATGCATAAGTTTTAGTTTGATTGTTGGATATTCAGTTGGAACTGTAAATGTTGAGCCTAAGATCTTGCCTCAGGAAGGCCAACTTATGCGTCAAATTTATAGTGTTCCTTCTCATGGGCGTATCACGTCTGCAATATATGCTCCTTTTGCGTAGTCTTTAATCTGTTTTTATTTTTATTCCTTGTTTAGGCCTACAAGAGAGTTGGCGGCATGGTTCATAGTGTGGATATTGGGCGAGGCATAGTTGGAGTTATAGATGTCACGGAAATGGTAATAGTGTCCATCTGCGCAAGGAAAGATAGCAGGGTCAATGCTGTCATTTTGCTTTTAGGAATTCCTTTTGGTTGTCTTTATTTCCCTATAAGGATTGCATTAATTTAAGTTACGTTTTCTTTTCCAGAGCAATGGAAATAAAGATTTTATAATGAACACCAAACAAGCATTCCGGGACTGCGAAGAATATGCAACTTTGGAGCAGGTGGTTGGGTGAAAAATCTGATGAATACTGGGACGAGCACTTTGATACGCTTCAAGTGGTAATCATTTCAATATGATCCTTCTACTATTATAACTGATTCTTCTAGTATTATAACGTTAGACAATTTACCGCAGAAGTTCTGTTACACACTATTTTTTTTCTCTAACAACTTCTATATAATCAGAAACAAAATGTCAGCGATAAATACAAGCCCGACCTTGAGTGGGTGCAGTGTGATAAGTGTAGAAAATGGAGGGCACTGGATAGTGGATTTGACACTGACACCCTGCCTCAAACATGGTATCGCTCTTATTACATTCCTTCAATAGTTCACTTTGATATTTTTTCCTTTTCAGATATTTGATAATTAAAATCTAGTATACCCTCCACTTTTAAGAATCCTTCAAACATACCCCTGAAGGGTAAAAGTAAGTTTTAGGGTTTAGTTAATGCCTTACTAAATACTAATGACTAGCTAATGCCTTCATATTTAGGGTTTGTGGCATGCCTCCTTACAATGGGAGGTGCCAGAATCGCGAAGAGGAAATGGATCCTGGGGTGGTCACTGTGGGTAAAAAACGGACAAGGTGTGATCCAAACAGATTACTGCAAGTGGAACTCCAAAGAAAGTTGAAACTGGAATTATTATCACCAAACGTCCAAAATTTGGTCCCAATAAGAGTAAGGAATTGAAATTGTTCAATTTATTCTTTTTGTTGTACTGTTTATAACCATTTGCAGCTGTTGATTTTTCTCAAAGCCATTTGAGCTATCATTATGATAACCATCTGCATCTGTTGGTTTTCTCAAAGCTATTTGAGTTATCATGTTAGTTATGATGATGATGTTCGGAAAGGTTGAAAACTGTCAATTGGCTGGATCATCAAATTCAGCTCATTGCCTTTCCTGATGTGTTTTACATCACGTTGAAAGTACTAATATTGGTTTGTTTGTTTTTTAACTAGAAAATTCTGGTAATACTTCTGGAGAGACCAAGTCGGGGAAACCTAACTGGCAAAGGCACAGAAATGGTCGTGCTAAAGCCTTGAGGTATGAAGAAAAGTAACTGAGTGTATTTCACTTCTGTTTATTGTTTTCACTAGAAGCTGTTGATAATACTAACAAGGAGTGGAGTCAAGATTTTGAGGATATCTGCTTATCTTAAGATGATTTGAAAAGGCCATACAAATGGGGTATTGCAAGGATCTATAGTGTGTGGTTAAAGATAGAAGAAGAGCCTGCGAGAACCTTATGTTTAATTCTGTATAGGTGTTAGAATGGTAGGTGAAAATCCCACACATTGACAAGGAAGATGTTTTTTGTATTTTTCTATTTCGCCTTTGCTATGGGTGCCATCTTTTTGAGAAACTCTCTGCGCTTTTCCATTGTTATTGCGTTAAGCATGACATGGTGTAAATAGAAGTCGTGGATCTTTCATCTTGTATTCAAATTTTGGTTGTATATATAAATGAATACAAGTGATTCACGGGTCTGAATATTGTTTCAACAGTGCATCTTTTATTTTTGATTATGCTGATAGATCTCTATATTAGTCTACTTGCGTAATTATATTTCTAGGTCCAACTTGCTTAAGTATTATTTTGTGTATTAACGTTGCTAATACGGCAGTTTGCTTTTATTATGCCAGTAACCTAAAATGTAAATTCTCTCATTTTCAAATTTGAAAGTTCCGGTGGATAGAACTTTCTGTTACTTGCACTGTTGACTGATACTGCTGTAGTTGACTAATATTGCTGTAGGAGTATAAGTATAAAAAGACTCTATGGGGTCAGTATACCAGACAGTACACTGTGAAATACATGAAAAAAATATACTCCTTCCGTTACTTTTTAATATGCCAGTTTCTATAAATAAATATTTCAAAAAAATAGGTCAGTTTCTTAATTGGGAAAGTCAAATGTTACTTTAATTTTTTGGGACCATTTTTCTTTTAACTTCTTTTGATGACAAGTGTTATGTGGACCATTTCACTTATTTCTTTGGCTGACAAGTGTCACGGGATCATTTTACTTCACTTCTTTTATTGACAAGTATTTAGAGGATCACTTTCAATAATTAGTTATTTTAATATCCTTAATTTTCTCAAAAAAAGAAACTGACCTATTAAAAAGTAGCGGAGGGAGTGGTTGATTAAGATTTTGAAATTTTATCTTGTTTCAGTCTGAAATCAAGAAGAGAAAATTTCTTTTTCTTTTTCTTTACGTTCTTCATGATTCATTTCGTTATTAAAACAGTATAAGGTTTGCATTTGTCTTTTCTTCTTTTCCATTTTAAATGTTAAAAAGATTCTCTGGATACACCAAATTCTTGAGAAAATGCTTCGAACTTTGGCCGGCGTTAAAGTGAAAAAAGTTAAAATAAAATTTATAAAAGTCCAGAAACTTCACAATTATTCAAAAAACTCTACAAAATGTAGGTTTTACTCACTCCGTCCTCTATAAAATCACCATCTGCTACTTTGAAAACCAGTTGTTGAAAATCAACGAATTTTAAACAGTTGAAATCAAAGCTGCTATCTCAAGCGGGCAAAACTGTATTGATTCAATCCATCCTACAAGCTTATCCAACATATTAGATGCAAATGCTGGCAAACTTATGCACCAAAATATGCATTTTAGTTTGCCAAATGTCAAGCAACCAAGTTCCAATCTTGCATTTTAGTTCATTTCTTAAGTATACTTTTTTCATTGTAGCAGCCATGAAAAGCAATCCCTTACGGATTACCAATTCAATGAATTTGGATCAGTGCAGTACCATATTCAGGTCAGGTAGTTTCGTATGTATTTACCGCTATGCATGACGTGGAATAAAGATAGATCAAAAGGAAAAGGTGGATATATAAAGGCGTGGATCGGCATGTGTAAGCCAAAATTGTAGGGAGGTTTGAGAATAAAGAATCTTCATAATTTCAACATAGCTCTCTTAGCGAAGCTAGCTAGCAGAGTAATGACGGAAAAAGATCAATTGTGGGTGAAACTGTTTGAAGCGAAACATTATCACAACTCAAATCCTTTAGAACCTTTGAGAAATTATGAACTCACTTGGATATGGACAAACATTCAAAAAGATTTAAATATTATAAAAGAAAATTTTATTTTGCAAGTGAAAAATGGAGCTAATACGAAGATTTGGGAGGACAATTGGATTCCTAATAAACAAACCAAGGGATAAAGAAGAACCTTTGTCACAAAAAGTTCAAGAACTAATAAATAATGAAGGTCTCCGGGACACTGGGAAACTAGAAGAATTTTTCGCTCCAAAAATAAAAGAGAAAATATTAGTTATTATTCCTAATAAAGAGGAGGAAGACAGAATCAGGTGGAAACGTCATCATTCCGGAGATTTTACGGCAAAAAACATCTATAACTACCTCATCGAAGTTACAGGCAACCCCTCGGATTAGACTGTTTATTTGGAAACTAGTTCAAAAAACCTTACCAACCACTAGTAGCGCACAATTCAGAGATATCTCCTGAGTGTCCAGTGTGTAATAACCAAGCGCAGGAAACGAAAAACCATCTTTTTAGGACTTGCCCTTTTGCTAGATCAATTTGGTCTGGTTGCTTTTTGGATGCAGTCAACTCGCAAATCAAGCAGACACAATTAGCAAGTGGGTTGAAATATGGATATCAGATCAAAAAATTTCGAAATTTTGTGAACCGAGTGCAACTATCCTCTGGTTCATTTGGAAATATAGATGCGAAATAGTGTTTAGGAGAACCGTTCCAGATCCAACATCTTTGATTCAACAAATCAAAAAATTCATACAGTCTGCAGAAAACGAAGTCTCCTAAACCTCCATGGAACAACATCAAGGCGGATTGGATAATATTCATTGATGTGTCGCATAATAAAGAAAACTTATCCATGAGATATACTTTCATTCTGTATTCGGTTGACCAAGAAGCTTTCATACATATTTCAGTTGGTTCTGATTGGGCCTCTTCGGCTTTGCACGCAGAAGCGCAAAAGCACTTTTAAAGGCGTCAAAGTGGCTAGAAGACAACATACTTTCCAGTGTCTATATTGCTACAGACTGTAAACTCATGGCGGATTCTACCAACAAAAAATAAACAAATGCTTCATGGGTAGCTGGAAATACTATAGAAGAAACTATTTCAATTATAAGAAATCTACCACAAGCTAAGGTAAAATTTACTAGTAAAGACCACTACGCAGCAACAGACTCAGTATCAAAAGAAGCAAGGATCAGAAGACTTCGACGCATGTCGATGCACTTACATCAACGAGTGCAAAAAGAGAGCATTATTTCTAATATTTTTGATAAAAATGACATTGTAGATCTTTTGTATCACATTGCTTAATTATAACATAAACCTTTTTCATATAAAAATAATAATTTATGATTGGTAGACAGTGAAAACATTTCCAAATATACTCATTTTGTATGTATATAGAGTACTGAAAAAGGAACATATCTCCGAAATATTGGCTTCAAATCCTTTATTATATATGTTTTACTCAAAAAGAAAGAAAAAAAACGCCAAAATTGTGAAATAGCGTCAAAATAAACGTGTGAGTGGATAGCAAAAATTCACAAATAGATAATCAAGGATTTGTCATTAGGTATCGGATATGCTTAAATTCTAAGTGATACTAATATTTTAGTTGTCCCATTGAGCCCGAAAATGAGAACTATATCCATGCACTGAAGTTGGTATTAATCATTCTAAATCTTGAGTATAGAGTAAAGTAAATTTGTTTTAGTCAAAACCGTCCGCAGTTAATTTTGTGCATACTCTTGGAAAAAGAGTGTTAATTGATAATTTTTTAATTTAAAATCTAGATATTGAGATTGAAATATCAGACGAATACTCGTTTTGGAGCATGCGTGTGATCAATATTTTAGGTTGTCCGCAGTTAATTTTGTCCAGCTTATTCAATAAATAAATGCACCATACAATCTTATAAGGATAGAATTTGAATATTTTTTTCTCTATCAAATATTTTTCTTATAATAATTGAACCATGGTTGAGTTAAAGTAATAAATGCGAATTGTTTAGAGCAATTAATTAAATATTAATCCGACCTACTTTACCTATTTCTAATATAATCTTTTATTTTAATAAAGCCCTAATCCAAAAAAGAAAGACATAAAAAAAGAAAAGAAAAATAAAGAAAATAAAAAAATAAAGACTGAATTACCTTGAAGAAATTTTCTCTCACATTTTTCTCTTCTCACTCTCTTCCCAGAAGAAATCCCAAAGAAAATTCTTCACTCAAACCTCACTTCTTTCTTTAGGGATTTATCAGTATTTTTCCTGTATTTTTAACCCCCTTTTTTACAGGTAAGATATTATTTTCTCAATTTCATTTCTTTCCCTTATTTTTTTTTGCTAATTTTAAATGTGGTAAAAAGTTTTCGAAAATGAAATTAATTATCTGAAATACCATGAACAAGTAGAAATTCTGCTAAATTTTCTTTAATTTCCTTGAAAATTCGAGGTTATTTACTTTAGAAAAACTAGGGTTTGGGTTTTACTTCATGAAATTTCTGATATTTATCTTATCTTTCACTGAATTCAGCACAAACAAGTGTCAGATTCATTTTTGGGTTTTTATTTGAAACCAATTATATGGCTGTTTTGAGTTTCTTATTCACTGTATCAGTAAAGTTCAGTCGTTTATGGAGGTAGGGGTTAAAATTAAGGGTTTTGCTAGTTCAGTGGACTAAAAAGTTAGTACCTTTACAGAGATGAAATAAATCTAGGGTTTTGATTCATAAAGAATTTTGTTGTTTGTACAGGAAAAAGTTGTTGTTGTACTTTATATGTGTATATAGATGTCTGGAATCTCTGGATCTGAGTCAGGAATTATGTCAGCTGGTAGAGATTCATTTGGAGGAGTTCAGAAGAATCATCAGATTCATAATTCTCAACCATCTGGTGGTGGTGGAACAACATCCATGAGATTAGCTTTTAGCTCAGATGGTACAGCAGTTTACGCACGGATCATATCGAATTCTCTGACATACGAACCAAGTGGAGGTGGCGGTAGCGGTGGTCTTGGTGGTGGTGGTGGTGATAATTCAGCTAGTAATATTTTAAAGTCAGGCCTAAATATGAACGTCAGCGGGGGCGAACCTATGAAGCGAAAACGAGGTAGACCAAGAAAGTATGGTCCAGATGGAAGCATAGCTGGGCAATTGACTATAACAGCACCGCCACCACCCGCTCCTACAGGACCAACACCAACTCTTGTTCCAGTTCAACTTCAACCTCCAGTTTCAGTTCAAGCTCCACCTCCACCTCCACCTGGAGTGTCTAATTCTTCGACCCCGACATCGCCACCATCTCCTTCGTCAATGAAGAAATCTAGAGGCCGGCCACCGGGTTCCGGGAAGAAGCATCAGATGGATGCCTTAGGTAATTCTCTTTCTCCTTGTATTATATGGTTTGCTTCTTTCTGTTGGTTTTGCAGTTACTCTGAGTTCTGTTTGTTTGTCATGTCCCGGGTCCTTTTTCTTGTATTGTTTACAAGAATCAGGAATCTTTAGTACAAAAGTGTCTCTTATTTTAATGCTTCCGAGGTATGGGAACTGCTTATTTTTTGTTAGGCTTGTGGTGTGTCTGGAGACTAGATAGGAGCTCTGATGAGTTGTTTTTTTTTAATTGCGAATTGCAATTGGTAGTGGTAACATAAGGGGAAAATGAAGATGTGTTTCTTTGTATGCCAATCAGAAGAAGTAAAATGAAGAATGTTATTGTTTTTCCTGGAAGTTGGGATCTTTGGATTTGACCCAGGAAAGAGCAATTGAAAATGACTCATATACCCTTGTTAGTTATTATTGTTACTCACTCTGACTTGTGGAAATGTGAATTCTAGTGGAGTATACCAGACAAAAGGTGTTGCTCTCCACCTTACTTTTCTGGGTGAAATGTTTTAAGTATGTTATCTATACCATGCAAGAGAAACTATACGAGAAGTGACAGTTTATATTAAGCTGATCTCCTATTTTTTCCTTCTCTCCTTTTTGTTCAAAAATTTATTTTTGTGGTATTTCTGAGTTCATTTTATGTATATAGTACAACAGATATATTTATGGATCGAAAAATAAATGTAAAAAACAAAATTTCAAATTTTTAGATGTTTATGCATGGATAAAGATGCACCAGTTGCTTTTTATATCCTTTCAACTTCCTTATTTTTGTCGTGCGCTGGCTTTGGCTTCGGCCTTTCTGTTTGTTTTCTTCAGTAAATATATCACGTGTTTGTCTAAATTATTCATACTGCGGGACTTGCTTGCAGGATCTGGAGGAATTGGATTTACCCCTCATGTTATCGCAGTTAAAGCTGGAGAGGTGTGTAAGCTTTCTCAGTTTTTGTTACCTTTTTTCATAAAAATGATTAATTCTTGCGTTTGCTACGCACATAATGGTCATCCTCTTGCAACGCCAACACATCTTCAATAGCCAATCATTTTGTTATTTCTGCATTTTAAAAATAACTTCCATTTTTGGTACTGTTCTAAAAACATGTATCTTTTGGTTTTTGCCTTTTGGCTTTTATTTGTGGTAAAGTTGCAATTTCTTAACTTAGTAACTTATCAAGTTTGGGCACTAAATTGCAGGATGTGTCATCGAGGATTATGTCATTTGCTCAGAACAGTTCTAGAGCTATTTGCATTCTATCAGCAAATGGTGCTATTTCTAATGTTACATTGCGGCAGGCGGCAACATCTGGTGGTACTGTTACTTACGAGGTATTCAAAGTTGTTAAGATATTTTTTTCTTAAATCTGCTTCATTGATATGAAAACATAATGTTGAGAGTGTTTCTCAAAATTCATGTGTTTCAATCTTCAATTCTCAAAAGGAAATATTAGCTATATTGTATTTTTTTTTTGATTGAGAATATAGAAGCAGCTGTCATTTGGGGCTACGGACTATCATTTAGCTAGTAGTTTCATATTGTTCTCACCAAATACTCCTTTCACTGCGTAGTATTTCCTGGGGTACCTTCATATGTCCTTAATTATTGAGTCCAGGTTGCGGAAATGAATGCATACATATTGAAATAGAGAAGAAGATTGCAGTTTCTTTTATGGTAACGAGGGTGTTGTCGGTGGTAACTTTTGAAGCTGTATGAAATGTTCAAAAGGATTCTAATAATGCACTCTTGACATCTTAATCAATCAGCTTCTCCTCTACATGTTTATGATTTGTTACTGATGGGTAATTCCCTTTTATCTCTCGTCCAGGGACGATTTGAAATCCTTTCACTATCTGGATCATTTCTGCTATCAGAGAGTGGAGGTCAGCGCAGCCGAACAGGAGGACTGAGTGTATCATTGGCAGGGCCTGATGGTCGCGTTTTAGGTGGTAGCGTGGCTGGTCTTCTAACTGCTGCATCCCCTGTTCAGGTTTGTCTTTTTCCCTCACTTTGTGTTCTGTCTCGCTACTCAGTTCTTAGTTTCTCCAACATTTCTATAGAGGGTTATTGTATAACTGAGATCCGAGCAGTTGACTAGTATGAACTGCTTGAGTGAAATAAAGTACGTTCTAGTGAAGAATAGCTGTAACATATCCAATCGTCAAACCACTGGGATGCAATTTTCCCTACACATGTATTTTAGCGAAATGCTACTACTGTAGTAGCACTGCTACTGCGCAGATGTGTTATTCCTAAACACTTGACGTGCTTCCCTATGTTTTTTCAGGTGGTGGTGGGTAGTTTTGTCGTGGATGGGCGTAAAGCAGCAAAGTCCAACCAATTTGAATCTAATTATGCACCGGCGAAGTCGAACCCAGGTGTTGGTGGGAATGGAATGATGAGTGGTGGTGGTGGTACAGTTGGCAGCCCAACCTCAAAAGGGACTACAATGAGTGAATCTTCTGGCGGTGGCCCTGGTAGCCCTCTCAATCATAGCACTGGAGCATGCACCAATAACAACAACAACAACAACAACAACAACAACAATCACCATCACCATAATCACAACCTGCAAAGCATGGCAAATATGCCTTGGAAATAATAGTCTAATGTTTTATGATGCTTCACCTAAAAAAACACTAATCTTCAGTACCAACGGTAGTTTAAAGCTTAATTAGTGTTTAGTGAGTGTTGTTGTAATTTATAGCTTAGTTTTAGGTTAGATCATGATTGATCAGAGGAAAAAGTGATTGTGCAACTTAAATTTTAGGATTTGAAGCATCTGTAGAAGACCACTTTCTGGGTTTCAAGGGTTGTAGTAGTAAGCTATATTAGTTTGTTTAAATA
This sequence comes from Papaver somniferum, assembly GCF_003573695.1. Classification (NCBI taxonomy): domain Eukaryota; kingdom Viridiplantae; phylum Streptophyta; class Magnoliopsida; order Ranunculales; family Papaveraceae; genus Papaver; species Papaver somniferum. The sequence goes on along the minus strand of NC_039358.1, from coordinate 123,787,448 downwards.
AGAAAAGATTAGTTATTGCTGTTGGATGTGCATTGTCCTGAGCATGTTTGATGGAAGACTCCCGAGTCGGTGCGGCACGCACCGATGCGCGTGTGATGGGCTGATACGAGTTATGCATAGTTTACTGACTTCATCCATTTGCCACCAGCTCCTGTGTAGCATCTCATGGTTCTCATCCACAGAAAATGCTGGCCAAAGAAAATCTCACCCGACATATAAAGGGCGTAATGTGCAGCAAACATTTTATAACTCCACCGATTCGTTATTGCCCGTTCTGAAGGGAAAATTAGGATGAGCTCGTCCATTGCCCGCGTTTTTTCCCACTCTCCCATCTCCATCTGCAACTCTTTGTCCAAACTCCATGATTTCTATACTGGTCTACGAGTAGCACCAATGCGGTTTCAATTTCCACTACAGAAACCCCTTTCCTTGTTACAATTTCCTAAAATGAGGAGTACAGTTATCGTAATGAGAGACAGGGGAAAGAATCGTAAACCATTACAAAGAGGAAGAGTAAGTATTGAAGCAATACAGACAGTTCAAGCACTTAAACGAGCTAAGAAGGATGAGAATTCATTGAAACAAGTTTTTGAAACGATGTTTAGAAGGTTGGTTAAACTAGATATGATTGCTGTTCTTCGAGACTTACAAAGACAGAATGAACCCGTTTTAGCACTCCAAGTGTTTGACGAAATGCGTAAGGAGGATTGGTATAAACCACAAGTGTTGATGTATGCTGAGATGATTACATTCTTAGCAGACAATGAATGTTTTGATAAGGCTGAACTTGTGTTTATGTATATGAAGATGGAAAATGGATTAGAAGGTGGTGTCCAGGGGTTTAATGCTCTTTTGACAACCTTTATGGATTTTGGTAATGTTGCGTTATGTATGGAGTGTTATGAGTTGATGAGAAAGGTGGGTTGTGAACCAGATAGGTTGGCATTTAAGATATTGATTAATGGGTTGGAATCAAAGGGGGAATATGGTCTTTCTGTTATTTTAAGACAAGAAGCAGAGGGTTTCTTTGGTGAGGATTTGGAGTTTTTAGAAGAGATGGAAGAGATACAATCGAGCAACTGGCCTCGTTGGTGAACTCATGCATAAAAAAGGGGAGGTCCTTTCTCTGCTTATTACTTAAAGGTCTGTTGCTTTCTGTGGACATAACATTGATAACAATGAAATGCTGTTTTTGATTGCTGCCGTGCATTATATTGTTACATAGATATGAATGTGGACTAGTCTTGTTTGTGGCTTCTCATTTGTTGATTGTGCAGCTTCTATCAGCATATGACCATGTTTGTTCTTGAGAAGAGATGTTTTTAAAGAGAAAGAAGTGAAAATCTTTGTAGATGGGGACTCCCTCTATTTGGACTTACCAAAAAAAAAAAAAGGGGGACTCCCTCTATTAGCTCGAGCTTTATTTGATACATCATCTGTTTGCTATGCAGAATGTTCTAGTTCTACAAATTAATGTCTTCCAAATTTACTGAAGTAGGATACGGTTCTCCTTTTCTTTCTTTTTGAAGCTGTTTGAGTTTGTTACTGTAGATATGGTGAAAGTTTAACCTTCTCAAGCTTGCAACTCAGGGGAGGCAACAAAATTGCGTTAAAGAAGAATGTAGCAAATTTCTTATATATAGAGGTAAGATGCTTCTTTTTTCTCGACAATTACATTTCCCACCAAGTTAATAATATTTCAATTGCTTCCCTAGAGACTAATTATGTGTCTTTTTTTTTTCTTTTTCTGAAACACCTCTTTATAAGTAGAGGCTTGTTACCTACATAGCCCAGGTAACTAAGCATTAAAATCATTTCCAATGCAACTGGGATTCAAACCCTCGGACCTCTTTGTACAACCACCTAGTTCACTTGCTCCTTAAAAGACTACTGGAAGCTAGAATCATTTTATCTCCTTGTCATTTTCATTCTTCCTAGAATTACTTCGTTCACTTTCCAGGTAGTGAAAGAGTGCCAGTCACTCTCTTGAGTGGCTTAATAATAATCTCTTGAGAACATAGATATTAAAGTGTTTATAAGCCATATACATGAACTTGTAATTCTGATTAGGAACCAACCTTTTAAAGTACTCTCCTTGATTCATACATATAGCATGAGTTCCCTATCTTTTCCTGACAAACTAGAAATTGGCAGATCAAAAATCTAAGTCGGTATCCTATCTAAACATTTTATCTTCTAGAACTGTTTCCCTTCATATGTCTGACCAAAGCGCCAAGTTGGTGGAGCAATATTGTAGGACGTGACTGTTTTCCCGCTACTGCTTGTTACTTCAAAAGACAGAGGCTGTCCTAGAAGGATAACATTGCATTGCCAGTTTTGCCCCCAGTTTCTGCCCATGGGTATCCACCCTGTCTTTGATCCTTTCACTTTCACCGCTACAATTTCTCCATCCAGCCCTACATTGGTGATCAAGACTTGATGGAAGTAAGAACTTCCACCCAGTGTAAATCGCACTCCCCCATCTCTTTCACAATTCACCCTGCATAAAATTGCAAATTGTTGCTTAAGTAAATTAAAACAAAACCTAAGTGGTTAATTTCAGTTTAAAGAGTCTATGTTTCCTTCTTGATAGATGCTCCTTTCATGGACCACCTCCAGGATATTTTGAGAAACTATCAGCCAAGATTTCAAGTGTTCGTAACATATAAATCTCAAAAACTATCAATCCTTCGATTTGTTTTTCAACATCTGAACATGAAGTAGCAGCCAAGGTCCAAGCTTTCTTGATGTTCTAATCTATAGCATCTGTAGCTATTTCTCTATAAATTTTAGCTGAATTAAATCATTTGAGCGCTATATTAGAAGCTCGTTTTTAATTTGTGCTTTTTCTTTGAATTAGCAGGTGTTTCAGTTAACCCTATATAAGCACTATAATGAAGAACAAGCTATATTGTTACCTTCTAAACTGAACTGGCACCACATCAGCTCTTTTATCAGCCATTCCAGCAAAAGCAGTTTCAGACATTTCAAAGTGCTCTCTTGGGAAATTGCACCAACCACCATATTCATCTGGAAGTCCATAGTTGGGTGCGCAGAAATCTGTAATGGTGACTGTAACTGATGGGCTCCCAAGCAAGCACCAATGGATGTGATCAACACATCTAATCTCAAAGCAACCCCCACAGGTACGCCCTCTGCTGAATAACATACCGCTCAGTCCAGCACTGTACTTCCCATATGTTTTCATGTGAAGGTTTCCATAACCACAAGCACCTTCTGCAACATTGAGCAAAAACCAGATTAGTTGTGTTGTGTTATTCATTTTTAGATTTTTTTTAAGAAACTCTAGTTTTGTTTGAACTTTTGAAAAAATGCAGTCTGTAACATAAATAGAAAACTATTTACTTGTAGTGATAGACCCTTCTGAGTCTTTGATGTATGTAGCACTGGCGGACTTCCACTCATATTCTTTAGCTGCTATTATACCTATTCTTAGCAGTACTAAGTAACAAAGTGCAACCTGAATAAACCCCATTGTTTGAAAGAGAGAAATGAAAGGTAGAAGATGATAGACAGATAGATAGTAATGGAGTTTTTCTTTTGTTCTCTTCTTTTTTATGGGGATCTTAAATTTCTTAATGGAGGACAAAAGTGTATCTCTTTTTGAGCTCTCTAGAGAAAAATGGAGTTCTTTTTTTTCTGATCGATAAAATGAAGTTTAAAGTTGAGATATAAGCAAGAGACAAATACTCTTTTCACACTAAGCCAAAAACAGGCTTATCAAATATCAAGAAAGAAAGACCATTATCCTTGAAGAGTGAGATTGTTAGGTGAAGACTGAAGAGTAGCAAGTTACATCTATCTATGGTGTTGGACTGCATAGAACAATGGGGAAAGAGTCAAAAGTGTTTGGCTCTTGTTCCTTGTTTGAATGTTAAGAGAAAGAGGGAGAATATCATCATCATGCCAGAATCCATAGAAAATGATATCTTTGGTGGTGGGAGGGGAACTGGGGAAGGGATAGGGTAAAGTTTAGGGTTTCCCATTTCAATATAGTATTGCTTTTTTGAAGTGTTTTAGTTTCTGGCTCTACTTTTGATGACCAGGACAAAGATGAAGCTTTAGTGAGTAAAAGAAGGAATCAAGGACAAAAGAGAACCATGATGATGGGCCAAGGACTACCATCTTGTTTGTTTGCAGCTGACTCGGCGTCTGGGTCTGAGTCAACCTCTGACTCGGGCAAAGTCAGCAGTCAGACCGTTTGTTTTGCATTTTGAGTCAGATCTGACTCGACCTATGACTCAGACATAACCCCTGATTCGGACCCATTTGAGTCAGGTAACAAAATACCCCTGATTCATGGGACCAAATCACTGACTCACGTTTTTTGAGTCAGATTTGACTCAAAATAAACATATTGAATCAGATTTAGATGAGTCAGGTGATTTCACTCAGATCCATACGACTCAGGAGTAAACATGCATAGTGTAAGACTAAACATGCATAGTGTAAGACTAAGGAAGAATGATGGGGACATTCTTAAGTTAAAAAAATGGTGGGAAAACTAGCATGCGGTTTCCAACAGAATCATATATCTATGCTAGCCATTTAGGGGGTGACTCCGGATCAGTTTAATTAGCCTGCCTGGTTAGCGTTTCTTGGTCCCAGTATGCCCAGAACCTTCTAAGCCGTCATCTTCTCCTTTTTGGAGTTCTTTAGGATTTAAAAACAACAAAGTACACCAATTGGCTTGTTATTAGTTACGTAACGAAGGATACGGCTATAAACGCGTAAATCATTGTCAAGCTTGCCACCATTTCCCTACTTACCAGTCAAGTTAAAAACAGAACTGCCATTAGGAAAGCCAAAGAGCAAAAGCAAGAAAAATGTGCTGATAATGTACATTAACTAAAGAAAAATACAATTCATATATCGCTCATTTACTTGGTGATCTTCTTGTTTCTGGCTCTCCTCAATAAGAAGCGCAACGAAAATGTAGCGAGAATCAGAGTTTGCCAGAACCATCCATTAGCATTTGACGGATCCACCTTTTTTGCTAAATACCAAGCGTACATAGCCTCGCCAACATGCACCAGTGTAACTATGACGAAACCGATTTGTGCATTTCGCAATGATCTGTAAAAGAAGAGGCTGATGGCTTTGAAGGGCTTTACAGGACCAACATTTGGTAAGAAAGCAGCAGCAAACAACCAAGGGATGCCAATCAGACAGAAAATCCATGGATATATTGTGGGTCCGTCCAGCTCCCTATTTTTTCTTTCTTGCCAGTACGAGATGGTCTTTGACATGCCTTCTTGTGGGGTTACATGCGGAACATATCCGAGTTCCTCCTTGGCTTTTTGGATTGAAAAATAGTGGGTGACACCAACCTGACATCATGATTTTATTTTTAAAATGCTGAAATGATTAAAGTAGAGCGCACTGTCCTAATGTAGATTAAGAAAAAGTAATTAAAAAACTAACCTTATACGCATCCGCCGGGAGGATAAGCGGCTGCGGGAGCCAGGAGTGGTCCAACCATGGATATAAGAGTGTTCTGTAAAGAGCCCAAAAGATTCTTCCAAACAGTAATGCATAGGAAAGATCTAATGTGTACTTAGGCAAGTCATGATCCAGATTTCTCAGCAATGGACGAGTAAATTCAAAAGTGTTGACAGGACATCCTGGAAACGGATTAGTTTTTTTACAGCAGAAAATCATAAAAATAAAACATAAAACAAGAGTTAAGACAGCATCATGATTAATGAATGTTCTCAAGTTCGTTGTTCCACTAGTTTATGTCGCTGCTAATACTTAATTTTTGATAATCATGCTGTGAAACAACTCGTAAAAGTAAAATGCGTCGAAGCTAAGGAAGGTTGACAACACATTACCATCGGATATAAAGTACGTCTTCCCAGCAGCAACTGGGTCATTGCAATCATGTTCTTCTCTCCCACCACCACCCAAGTTTCTTACCAGTCCCACGCTTCCTAAAATTAAGGCATGCACAAGGTTATCCAAATAAACCCAATCTGTCTTGGCATCCTGACTGTTTGGTGCTTTATCAATTTTGCATCTCAACAAACCCAACTTGGATACAGATACAATCCTAGGAAGCAGGCCGCAGCCTTGTTCACCTGGCCCATAGATAATTCCGGGACCATAGATAATTCCGGGACGTATTGCACATGTATAGAGGCGGGTACTCCCGTTCTGAGATAGGAGACCATTGCTCTTGAGAACCAACTGCTCAGCAGCGGATTTACTCCGTCCGTAGGGATCATAATGGTAGTCATCCATGGGTAAATAAGTTGAATTTTCTTCATTCCCATTCACTATCTCCTTCCCTCTAAAGACTACACTGTTAGTGCTCATATAAACAAGTCTCTTGATGCCATACTCTAGGCAAGCATCGACTACATGGCAGGTTCCATTTATATTCACCTCTTCGACTCTCTCAACTTGGAGCATTTCTTTCCCAGATGCGCCATAAGATGCCAGATGAAAAACACAATCTGCCCCATCTCGTAAAGCTCTCTCAATATCTGTTTGCTGTCTTACATCTCCTGTTGAATTAAATGAGCAAGAAACAAAATAGTATAAATCATCACAAGCAGAAATATGTATTTTCAAGATAACTGAAGGTCACTTTGGCTATGTCGATGTGGTTTCTAAAAAGATGGTATTACCTTGGATGAACTTAACTCCAATCCTCTTAAGGTCATCATAACAACGACTTTCTGATGAACAAGTACTAGTTGGTGGAGCAAGAAAATCGAAGATTCGAACATCACTAGCTCCTCTTCTTATAAGCTCTGAGCAGAGTGCAGAACCCACAAAACCCAGCCCCCCAATCACAACAAATTTATTTCCCTTTATCCCCACCATCTCCTCCTTCTCTAGTCGGTTGTTCATCTTCTGTTCAAAGTTTTCTCTCTTCTCCTATTCTTCTTTTTCAGTTCTCTAAGACACATAACTCTGAGCAAGTAGAGTTTGATCGGTTTGTCTCTCTAGATTTTGTTTTTGTGGAAATGGAGATAAGGGTGCACCGAAAGAGACAACTAGAACAGTCTACCACCTGTCACATTCTAAAAAAAGACAACTTTCAGATCTGCAACCTCCAGCTTCGCTGATATTGTATTGTTGGATCTGTTTGGAGGTACCTGAGGATGATGGGGCCATTTGTTCTGCTGCAACAGAGCTAACCTGTTTCACCAATTTCTAAACCTACATAAAGAAAGTTGAACTCTGGTCAATCCTGCTTGACTTACAAAGATATTCAACATCTCTCTGCATCTTCTTCGCCTATTCTGATTACAATACAATGTTCTTAAACCACTAACAAAAACAACAGAATCGGGCAATTCAAATGTCACTCATTCTTCTATTGATAAATGATAAGTAAGTTTCTGACATAAACCCGAATATTATTTCACCAGCTATTCGCTCCAACTGTTCTGAGTGGAGCTACATCAGAGTAAACTACACACAAGTAGAACAACATAGAATTTTCTACCCGTTTAATGAACATGGGACAGGAGATCAGATTATCACTCCTTTTTGGCTCTCTTCAACAGGAAACGCAAAGAAAAGAACCCAAGAGCAAATGTCTGCCAAAACCATCCTTTGGCATTTGCAGGATCCACTTTCTTTGCCAGAAACCAAGCATATATAGCCTCACCCACATGTGCAGCTACTGAAGCGACGAAAAGTATCTGTAAAGGGGACATCGATCGGAGAGAAAGTGGCTTTACGGGTCCTAAGACTGGTAAATAGGCGAGAACAAATACAGCAAACATTCCAATCACACAGAAACACCATGCGTGTATGGTGGGCCCATCCAAAGATCTCCTCTTCCGTCCCCGCCAGTACGAGATAGTCGCAGACATGCCCTCTTGGGGACTCACCATGGGGACATATCCTAGCTCATTCTTTGCTTTTAGGGGAGAAAAGTAATGAGTAACTCCAACCTGTGGGGCAGAAGCATAGAAAATGTTGATATGAAATATTTGTGCAGCCTAATGAACGCATGAAACTCAACCTTATGCATAACAAAACTGAAGATATGGTTTAGGAAGTACTGTGATAATGCTCCTGAACTAACATGAAAGAGAACTTGTGGCGCAAACAAACAGAAGAGGTATGAAATGAACCTACCTTATGTGCTTCGGAGGGGAGAATAAGTGGTTGAGGCAGCCATGATCGATTCAACCATGGATATAAAATTGTATAAATTACCCAGAAAATTCGTCCCAAGAGGAGTGCATGGGAAATGTCCAATGTAGCCTTTGGTACGTCATAGTCCAGACTTCTGAGCAGTGGGCGGATAAACTCAAATGTATTGACAGGTGATCCTGAAAATGATCAGTATAATAATGTGAGTTCAAGCAAATGTTCAGAAACCTGGTATATATACACGATTTCCTGTCAAGTTCTTGAACAAAATAGAATATTTTTGGAACTGAACCGAAATTTAAATGTAACAACTCAATGTATAGTGATAGCAGTACTAGTTCATAACTAGGATAAATCAATTTCTTAGAGACAAATTATATTACCATCACATATGAAGTAAGGCTGGCCAGCTGCAACAGGAGTTCCTTCTCTTCCAGGAATATTATCCAAGAGTCCCATGCTTGCCAATATTAGAGCAAGCACGAGGTTATCCACATATACCCAATCCGACTTCACAGTTGGACCACCAACTTGGAATGCCAACAGACCCAGCTTTGCAAGTGAGACTATCCTAGGAAGATGCCTTTCTTCACCCGGTCCATAGATTGCAGCAGGACGAATCACGCAAGTATAAAGACGAGTTCCATTCTTCCTATATAAAGTCAAAGTTATAACCACATAACCTAAGTCAAGTAATGGTAGCAAGGTAAATGCATTAACCCAATCAATCTATTCCTGCCTTAAAAATCTCTTTGATCATCCTATAATTGAGAAATTGCAGTTCAACGGGGGATAAGGAAAGGGTAGAACTCCCTCTGATGCAGGTTCTTCTACAGGAACTACAAACTTAGAGACACATTTACTTACTTGGAGGTGCGGCCATTGCTCTTGAGAACCAACTGTTCAGCAACAGATTTACTACGGCCATATGGATCAACATGGTCTTCCATGGGAAAATAAGGCAAGGCTTCGTTGCCATTTACAATCTCCTGCCCCCCGAATACAACATTGCACGTACTCACATAAACTAGCCTCTTAACTCCAAACTCGAAACAAGCATCCAAAACATGGCATGTTCCATTTATATTAACTTCGTCAACACGTCCAGCTTGAATCATTTCCTTGCCAGACATCCCATAAGAAGCAAGGTGGAAAACACAGTCCACCCCACGCAAAGCCTTTGCAACATCTTTGTTTTTGCTCACATCCCCTGTGTATAGGATATGGATTACATATCACATATTAGAAAGAAAAACCCAATTACAAATCAAGGATAACAATTCCATCCATGCCCATGAGTGAGTTGACTTCATAATTGAAGATTTAAAGTTAAATCTAGTCAAGGTTACACCTTTATAATTTTGTATCTATCAGTTGCCTGAAAGAGTCATCACTTAAACACTAAATTGTTTGTTACTTTGCTGTTTTTGGAGAAAGGCGTTACCTTTATGGATTTGACTTACAATTGAGTTCAACCCATTTTTGGGTATGGATGAAATTACAGAATTGGATTGATTAAACAGGTAATTAAAGTAAAGTTTAGGTCAAATTCAATCACTCAGATAGTAAAATTGAAAGTTTTTTTATATAAAAATAGGTAATACCTTGAATGGACTTAACACCGATCTCATTAAGATGAGCAGACCAAGGAGATGAAGAACGAAGATCTAAAGTTCGAACTTCCCTTGCACCTCTACGTATGAGTTCAGAACAAAGAGCTGAACCAACAAAACCAAGTCCACCAGTGACCAGAAATATACTTCCCTCAATTCCCTCATTCTCGCTCAAATGCATCTTTCTTCCTTTCAGTAAGTAACCCTAAAGCTAAACCCTGGATTACTACTGGATGGTTGGTAGCACAACGAGATCAGATTTCTTTTGATTAAATCGTTATACACGAAGTAGGTAGGAATTTAGATTTCCAATCTTTATCTGATCTGTAGTAATTGTGTTTCAGGATACCTTTTTTCTTTATGGAGTACTTTCAGTATACTGGATGATGAAAATGATGGTGGTAGACCGATAACCACTCCAGCCACATTGCCATTATAAGCTGTCACACTTATTATATTTCCTTCAGAAGTGTAAGAGCAATACCATTACTCGGACGAATACAGGGAACCACGCCAAAATGCTTGTTAAGACTTGAGAGCAGCTCCAATGGTCCATACCTCCTAATTTGATTGTTTGGCGTGGATGGTCAAAGTTAATTTCGTCCACGGGAGAATTGCAGTTTGGTTCCGATAGCACCGACTTAGTCGAGCCTCGGCTTCTGAACCGAGACTCTTCTCCAACTGCACCAAGTCTCGGCTCAAACTGACACGACAATGGTTACATTCCAACAGTCAAAAAAACGACCATATTTGCACACCCTATAAATTCAAATCAACTTCAATCTTCTATACATACAACAACTTCTTTTCTTGTCTATATACTTTCAACACAAATTCAATCTTCTCTACATCTTTTCAAACACAAATTCAACACCCAGTTAATTACCATGCCTACCTGATCTCAAGATATTAGCCGACAAAGAAATAGAAAACCACTTATAAATAAACGCAATCAAGTTCTACTAGGGAGACGAGATGATTCAGAGGAAGATAACAATGCCTGATTTCTCTCATGTCCAGAATTAACAATTAGTGAAGGTCATTTGTCCACAAAAACAAAGCGGGATAGTTCTCTACAGACTACAAGAGGTGCTTGGTACGAAATTCATAAAGTTTATGAAAAACTTCCTCATGGTGTTAAAACTATTGTTGATCGATTTTCTTGCATTACTTTGTCCCATATCCGAGCGCATAAAAATTCGCCCAAACTGGTAGGTATATTGATGGAGCGTTGGCGGTATACTACACACATGTTTCATTTTCATGACTTCGAAATATGTATGTCATATCTTTTGATTTATATTTTTTGTGTAATCAATACGAGGATTACAAATGAAATGAAAAAAATTATTTTTTTTCCAGGCATAATACCATTAGATTTGTATTTCCTACTTGGGATACCTTCTAGGGCGGTAGACAATGCTTCATTTAACCAAGAAGGTTGGTTGGCGGAAGATCGATACAAAGATGCACTTCCGTTGTACTTTCAAGTAACAACACAACAAAATCATATAACTTTAAGAAGTGGTGGAATTCCTAATTCCGGTTTAAAGGTATTTATATTCAACGAATTGCATGGTGGTAACGATCCTGATTCGACAAAGTATGACGTGCAAAAGATACAAAAATTGCTACGGTATTTATTTTATGGATACTTGGTTCACGTTTTTTCTCCAATTCAAAGTCAAGCACTCAAGTGGGGTGGCTAGAGCCGCTGCAAGATATGGAAAGACTGCCACTTATGATTGGGCTCCACTATATTATTTGAATTGTATGTTTGTCTTGATCTCGCATCTTGTGGGGCGTCAAATATTGAAGGTTATTGGGGCATCCTTGAGATAAATACGTCACTACATTCCTTTAGATTTATATCATTGTACAAATATCTAGCAAGTTAAATACGTCAATACATTCCTTAAACTAAATATAGTTTACTTTCCTTTATATGTTTTTTACTCTAACTCTGGTGGTATGCATGTTTCAACATTGGTGTATCAAGACTTAATGACTACAAGAAGAAATATTAGTCAATGATAATGAGGTATGAACGTGATAATTGGAAGCCAAGACAACAAAAGTATGAGCGAGATAACATTCATGTGTAGAGATCCCAAATGTCGAATAGGAACAAATATAATGTTATTTGGAGGTCGTATGTGAATTTTGAAGAATACAACACTGTTCTTGTTAGAAGGATCATAGAATTTTCATTCAAGCGCATGATGTTGTGTAGTCCTGTTAGTGATATTGATGTTTAATTTTTTTGGGAGAGATGTGCTAGACAGTTAGTTGGTCGAGTTGGAGATCCGCACCAACCTCAATGTATAGCTACCGTGTACGGGTCGAGATACCTAGATCTAAAGGCAGTAGGCTAGGAAAGGTATGATACTAAATTTACCCCATGTGACGAAGACCATTACGACATATGGTACAAGAGTGTTACAGAGTCGATAATTCTTATAGAAGTTTTACACATCTATGGTCTGTATTTTGTCACATTGGGCAGGGCGTTACCAAAATTGGATGCTCCACCACATATACCACCAGTGATTCTAACTTTCCTTAGTTATCCTACACAAGGAGCTTCATCTTTGTCGACTCAATAAAGACGACGAACCAGATATTCTCCTTCATTTGCTGAGTCTGATTTACCAGTTTTGAGTTTGGGGTTAGAGACTTATAATCTTGTTGAAAAGCGTCAGATTCTTCCCATTGTATCTAAAATGTCTCGAGCATCCTAATTCTTATACAGGCCTATCGGAAACTCAAGAACTATTGATCGAACAATTGAATCAAATGGAGTTAAGAGATATTGAAACCAGACGTATGTACCTCCAATAGTTGCACACGTTTGGGGATACAATGAACTCCAGTCCTAATTTTTCTCAGCATACAACAACTCCATATTCCTATGAAGTAGTGCGAGAAACACAGGTACCTCTTGGGAAAAAGTCTTCATATCATCCAGTGTAACGTTCTCCAATTCGTCCAGTGCAACAATCTCCACATTGTCAGGCCAGTGAATAATTTCCCCAAGGTTATCAAGATTATAAGAGATCCTTAAACTTCGATGGCTCTCCACCTGACGCTACAGGTATATGGTTTAGAAATCAGAGTGGACATGATGCTGAAGGGTCTCAAGATGGGGATCAAATCAAGGATTTGCAAGTATGATTTAGGCTGGAATATATAAGTGGCATTAGAGTGGAGCCGAATAGTTAAAATATGCCTTATTTTTAATATTTGTGAATTTGAAGTTTAGTTAATATATTTATGTAACTGTTACATGTAATCAGTACCAACGTATTTAAAAAGTAAATTCAAACTTAATTTGAGACGATCTGAAAAGACGAGGGTACCGAAATATACCTCAATCTAAAACTTTTCCACCTATAAGTAATTTCTCCGAAAGTGATTGTCTATGGACTGAGTCGAGACAATACAACTAATCGGTTCACACTTCCTGTGATCGTCTATGGATACGAGATCGAGCCAATACGACAACGAAGTATGTTTACTTGATAAATGGTTCGGACTTAACCAAACACAATAGGATTGCTATCAAGTAAATAGGAATTAACGTTTGTGTATTTTACTTCTAATTATAATAAAAAAATTATAATTGCAAAATAGAAAAGTAAAAGACACAACAAGATTTTGTTAACGAGGAAACCGCAAATGCAGAAAAACCCCGGGACCTTGTCCAGAATTGAATACTCTTAGGATTAAGCCGCTATACAAAATCAAACCAACTTCGTATAGTTGAAACCAAACAACTAAACCTATAGTTCACCTAGTTCCATTTGTATCCCTGCGCCTCCAACTTGTAATAAGTCACGCACTTGGAACAATTCCTTTGTTTCGTATTCCAAACAGTAAAGGAACAACAAATTTGTTCGGTAACAACTTTTTACAAACAAATGATATGAGTTTGACAAAAGGCTCTTCCGTTTATCCCAATAAACTCCTTTGTCAGGTCCTTAGATCTATCTTTTCAACAACTACCAAGGTAATTGTTAAGATTAAGCAATCAATACTTTTAATCACAAATAATTGTATTGATGCCGATCTACTCAACTAATCAATCAAATCTACCACAAAGATAAACCGATTATAGTTGGATCCTTTTTCAGCCGAAACAAGTATCATGCACACCAAAGATTATGAACCCAAATTAGAAATCTTCTTCGTCTTCAAATCTTCTTAGATCTTCAATAAACACCTGCACACAATCAACTTGAATATATCTCTTATAATCAATCACACACAGAACGGAGTCTGTTAACAATGGATTATCACAAGACGTCTTTAGATCTACAAACAGTCTAAAGATCCCCGTCGAAACTTCGATCTAGTTTGAGTGAATCTTATATTAGAAGAGAAAATTCTCAAGTATAAACAAACTAGGTGGAATCAAAGTTCAACAACTGTTAGACAATCAAATAAATCCAAAACTAATAATAAACCATAATTATCTAGTTTCCCACCAACGGTACTAATAGAGCTTCTCAATCCCAAAGAAATCTTTAAACCGAGCGGCCGTAAGAGATTTCACCTAATTAGGTTACTTTCCTCTCCGAATAGGCGGCTCCACCAGTAATAACACAACTAGGCAGTTTTGCTGGCTCTAAGGATTAGTTTGCTTGAAATGCAAACTTCAATATTTATAGACCAAGGAAGTTTGGACACCAAGGAATTTCCAAAACCGAAAATATTCTCAAGATATGCAATATATTACCAAACTCGGTTTCCATAATTCCTGGAAATGCTTTGTCCAAATATTGACCGAAATCTCATTAGAAAATCTCCAACTAGTAAATGCACATTACTAATTTTTATTTTCTAAAGATATGCATTTTATTTGCTGGAAAATAAAAGCGTATAAAACTAAAAACCTTAATTAAAAGATTCTCAATTTATTTCGATCCGGGATTCTCCTTTAGCTATTAAGGAATATCTTTGAACAATAAAAGATAAGAGTTACTGCACATGATCAAACTATGTCGACATCTTTACTTAGTAAATCCTCTTTCATATTTACTATCTTGGAACCTATTTGCCACACTTCCCAAACGAATTTAGAATTAGTTTATCTGACTTCCAAGAACTATGTGATTGATTATCCTATCAAATCACCAAACATGGGTTTCACGGTTCTACCAAAACAAGTTTCGGTTCTACCTCCATGTGGGTACTAGAATTATTCACACTAGTTACTAAAACTTGGTTGACTAGGTACTAGGATCGGTTCCCACATATATATGGTATCTGACTTGTATTTGGTGCACATGTTCATAGGATCGGTTCCCAATAACTAAAAAAGCGTTGCACATGTTCATAGGATCGGTTCCCAATAACTAGAAACTTGTTGCACCTTTTACAAGGATCGATTACCCTTTTGTGAATGGTTGCACCTCTTGCTAGGATCGGTTCCCCAATGACTAGAGTTGGTCTTACCAATTACACTTAAATCGATCATACCATCTTAGGTGATTACTTAAGATCGGTTTCACTAATAAAAGTCATACCAATACAAAAGTCAGGCATTGTGAATAGTTTTACTAAGATACATAAACAAGTTATGAGCAGTTATACTAAACACACATATTGGTAATCCAAAGATATGCAATGAATAACAAATACCAATAAGCCTAGCGATTTCCCTTTCGATTCACAAAACAAGTTTATGAATGTACTTCCTTTAAACGAATGTAAAACATTGTTTCCTAGGACGAAATCTTCACCCATACCCATACATAATCACAATAGTATTCATACGATTATGTCGATGTCTTATATACGAAGTTCAAAAGATAGACGTTATACTTCGTATTGTAATTCCTTAATATTAGGTCTAGATAGAGTATAATCATTCATAGATTCGCAGTTATGTTTTCAATATGCACGACTTGAAAGATACATAAGGGAATGAAATAGTTCAAGGCAAATATTACTAACCTCAAGAGGAAGGATGATGTCGTCGTTGTAGCTCCTTACTTCTTCATATTCTTCAAGTCTTCGCGTAATACTTGTAATGTGTCATATCCTAATACTTTCAAGCTAACTTATATGAAGTTGACTCTAGTATATAATAAAGCGACTCTTTAAATGAGTTTTGGTTCACTAAAATATGACAACCAAACTTGACATACCAACACTTGGTGGGTTCAACCGAGCTATGCTCTAACAATCTCCCCCTTTGTCAATTTTAGCGACAAAACTCTTACATCATATGGATAAACAAATTACAAGAATTCATTACACATACGCTTGATTCCCAAATTCAACAACACTATAACCTATATACATTCAATCCATAAATGCCGTTGTTGACATTATAATAACAAAGCTAATACTCCCCCTAAAGGTAAGATAGGTAGATTTTCATTCTGCACGTCTTTGTTATTCTCTTATCAATATGATATGTTACTCCCCCTTAGTTTGTGCTTTACTCTTTCGTTAGATATAACGTTTAAGCACCATTGTCCTTTCCCTTAGTGATACCAAATCACTTGTTTCCTCCATATATTTCCCCCCCTTTTTGTCACAAAATGACAAAGGTACGAGAAAATAAAAGACAAACCGAAAGGATCTTACAAATCTCAAACGACTTGCAACCTATAAGAGTTAAGCACGAGGATTCCACACACCATTTTAGATAACCAATATCAAAACCGAAACTACAAAGTAATTTTGTTTTTTTATGTTACCTAGGAAACAATTGCCCGAAGCAATTTTACCTAATATTTTAGTAAACCAACAATCGACTAAGCAACTTAGTTCCTTTGCTAAACCGATTGTACAAATACAATCGCTTGTTCGATAAGACCAAAATAAAGATCAGAATTAACTTTATTTTTCTCATCAGGTTCTAATTATCCATATAAGTTAGACCTTTCACATTTAAACAAGACAAGTACTAGGTTAGTTAACTAGTATTTATTGTTAAGGCATTCGATTAGACTTGAATAACCGAAACCTCCACTTTGTAAGTCTAACTAAGATCAGAATTAACTTAATTTCTCTTATCCGGAATCAAATTGGACTAAACAATTTATCCCGGAAACCTTTTCCTTTGTTAAGCCATAAACAATTCATACAAACCAAATAAATCAACTTGCATAATTATTTATCTCAACCGGAAGCAATTGAAACAACACAGACATTAAAGCACCGCAATTGCACCGTAAATTTTGTAAGCCTAAACAATTGATACCAAACAATAAAGCAAGATAACAATAGTTTTTCTTAGCCGAAAACAATTGAATCACACACACATCCATACACAAATAATGGAATAAACATCGTACCGAAATTTTGTTAAGCAAAAGCAATAAATATATGCAATAAAATCAGGCTTTTCTTAAACAGGAAAACGATTAAATAACAAAGTCGTTACCTCAAGTTTCGCATCCTCCTGTCCAATAAATGTTTGCATCTTTCCAGGGAGAATTGATACCAAAATATCACTGTGATGTCATCCTCTTGCAAGACAAAAGAACAACAACAACCAACCTTTACCAGAGAAAGGTTGAAAAACGGTTTTAACTAATGCAATGTGAAAGTTTAAAACCCCGAAACACATATGCTTTTATGCTAAACCAAAACCGATTCAACATATTGTGACTTTTTCACATATTGTTTCAACAGAACCCCTCATGATCCTTTGATAAAGCCTATCGACATGGGCTAGAACTCAATCCCGCTAAATCAAAAAGTCACCCAAACCATAAGGGTTCACACAATATTAGATTGAATATCAAGGTTATGAAAACCGAAATCAAACATCCCATAAATATACATAGCAAAAATATAAAGCATTCAGGCACCGGCTATGTAATCAGAAACTATCACAAGAAAATTATAAATCAATAATTTTATTCATAAATAATAAGATAGTTTTATTCATAAAATAGACCTTATACAATAATTGAAATAAATCAAACATTGATGTCTATTTCCTCTGGATTAAGTATTACAACAAATAACTTAATCTCTAGTGGTGCTCTTATTGTTCACTGAGGTTTCTTCAGTGTTCAAACTTTTGAAGCATGTTTTGTAAGACATGTCCGTAACCACTTTCTGTTTTTCGAGTTCTTCAACTTGTAGCTTCAAGTCAGCAAGCTCACTTTTTGTCTCTTTTATCTTATCTTTTAGTCCATCTCGATCTTGAACTAAAGTAAGAAGATTTCCTATGAGTTCTTCAAACCCATGCATAACTTCACACGTACCATATGTGGGAAACCACTTGGTATGATATGAATCATTGAAAGCAAAAAGACATGACTCTTCTTGAGATCTATCAGTGTTATGATCAAATGCGATTCTAGATACAATCTTCCTGAATCTTCGTTTTGAGACGAATCCTTGACAGTTTCTCACTTTTCGTGCTTCCCTTTTATTACTCCTTGTAACACTGCGAGTTATAAGAGACATGCTTATCAAAATGTTTTACCAAGGGAAAACACAATACCTAAGAGTTAATTTTTCTTATTTAGATAAGAATATATTTATCTCAGAAAAACCGGGTTTCCGAAACTACACAAAATAATTTTTGAACTTCTCTTTTCATTGAGAGGAGGATATTCTTTAAATATCTCTTATTACTGAAAATAGAAACTACCATGATCATGTGCCTTTCTCATCCAAAGTTATGGGCACAAAGAAGGATGATATTGCACAGTCTCGATACAACTAGGTTGCATCGGAGTAAGCATTTTCTATCTTACAACGAGTATCAGAAACATAGTTCATGTTTCTCTTTGGGAATTTCTGCCCAAAATATTTTCTCCCACGAAGATGATCTTTTCTAACACTAGAGAAATGATCATGTGGAGAAGATGTACTGATGTGAGAATTTTCAGAGATGGATAAGTCTCTCTTAATTCTATTAATGAGATTTTCATATGATTTTCTCATTCTAAGGATTTCCTTATGATGCACATCAGCATGATTATCTGAAACAATTATCGGAAATTCCTGATTGTTTCTTTTGGCAGAGATTCTCTCTTTCCCTTTCTTCTGGAGTCGTTCTTCATCAAAACAAGGACTGTTTCGATATGAATGAGGATGAACCTTTTTCCAGAACCGATTATCAACTTTTGATTCTTTTGAGTTGATTTTATCGAGTTGTGGGATATTCTGTCTTTCTACTGAGGAATGATCTTTCAGTTTTTTAAGACAATAAACTTCCTTCAATATTTTTACCACTGTATTTTGAAAAAGTATAAGTTTCCTGTTAAGTGACTGAAAGTTGTATTCCTTAAGATCACTTTCACGGAATCGGTTCAAAGTTTCCTTTGGACGAGATTTCGTCTGATCATCAGTAGATGTAGAAGATGGTTTCTCATCCTCTTCTGACTTGATGTAGTTAGGCAAACTACCATCATCTTGATCTGTTTCAGATGTGACTAAACCGGTTTTATCACAGTCTGTAAAAGTCGAGCAAGGACTTTTAGTTTCCTCAATATCATAAAAAATCACAACAACATTATTAGACAGAGTCATAGGATGTGTCTATTTATCTTGAGTAAGCGATTTACCAAGAGCTTCTAATCTGACAGTGAGATCAATATTCTCTTTGGCTAGAACATTCAGTTGAATGTCTTTATCTCTGATCTCATTCTTAAGAAGATTTGACTATGTCTTTAATATCAGCACTTTTGTAGACAGAGATTTTAAAGTCTTTAGAAGTTTTACCAACTCTTTATCAGCATCTTCTTTTCCATCAGAGATGGACACAAATGTTTTCGCAACTCCTAGATCATGAGTTAACGAAGTAGTAACATCTTCAACATTTGAGTATTCATACTCTTGCATAACGTTAACTGAATTATACATAGATTCAATTTCTTATAGGTTGGATCGCACCAAACACAGATTGTTAGATCTTTTCGTGTTTGCCTGCTCTGATACCAATTGAAAAGACGAGGGTACCCAAATATACCTCAATCTAAAACTTTTCCACCTATAAGTCCTTTCTCCGAAAGTGATTGTCTATGGACTGAGTTGAGACAATACAACTAATCAGTTCACACTTCGTGTGATCGTCTATGGATACGAGATCGAGACAATACAACAATAAAGTATGTTTAGTTGATAAATGGTTCGGACTTAACCAAACACAATAGGATTGCTATCAAGTAAATATGAATTAATGTTTGTGTATTTTACTTCTAATTATAATAAAACAATTATAATTACAAAAATAGAAAAGTAAAAGACACATCAAGATTTTGTTAACGAGGAAACCGCAAATGCAGAAAAACCCCGGGACCTTGTCCAGAATTGAATACTCTTAGGATTAAGCCGCTATACAAAACCAAACCAACTTCGTATAGTTGAGACCAAGCAACTAAACCTATAGTTCACCTAGTTCCGTCTGTATCCATGCGCCTCCAACTTGTAATAAGTCACGCACTTGGAACAATTCCTTTGGTTCGTATTCCAAACAGTAAAGGAATAACAAATCTGTTCGGTAACAACTCTTTTCAAACAAGTGATATGAGTTTGACAAAAGGCCCTTCCGTTTATCCCAATAAACTCCTTTGTCAGGTCCTTAGATCTATCTTTTCAACAACTACCAAAGTAATTGTTAAGATTAAGCAATCAATACTTTTAATCACAAAGAATTGTATTGATGCCGATCTACTCAACTAATCAATCAAATCTACCACAAAGATAAACCGATTATAGTTGGATCCTTTTCCAGCCGAAACAAGTATTGTGCACACCAAAGATTATGAACCCAAATCAGAAATATTCATCGTCTTCAAATCTTCTTAGATCTTCAATATACACCTGCACATAATCAACTTGAATATCTTGTGATCAATCACGCACAGAACGGAGTCTGTTAACAATGGATTATCACAAGACGTCTTTAGATCTACAAACAGTCTAAAGATCCCCGTCGAAACTTCGATCTAGTTTGAGTGAATCTTATATCAGAAGAGAAGATTCTCAAGCATAAACAAACTAGGTGCAATCAAAGTTCAACAACCGTTAGTCAATCAAATCAATCGAAAACTAATAATAAACCACAATTATCTAGTTTCCCACCAACGGTACTAATAGAGATTCTCAATCCCAAAGAAGTCTTTAACCCGAGCGGCCATAAGAGATTTCTCCTAATTAGGTTACTTTCCTCTCCGAATAGGTGGCTCCACCAGTAACAACGCAACTAGGTAGTTTTGCTGGCTCTAAGGATTAGTCTGCTTGAAATGCAAACTTCAATATTTATAGACCAAGGAAGTTTGGACACCAAGGAATGTCCAAAACCGAAAATATTCTCAAGATATGCAATATATTACCAAATTCGGTTTCCATAATTCCTGGAAATGCTTTGTCCAAATATTGACCGAAATCTCATTAGAAAATCTCCAATTAGTAAATAATTACTAATTTTTATTTTCTAAAGATATGCATTTTATTTGCTGGAAAATAAAAGCATATAAAACTAAAAACCTTAATTAAAAGATTCTCAATTTATTTCGTTCCGGGATTCTCCTTTAGCTATTAAGGAATATCTTTGAACAATAAAAGATAAGAGTTACTGCACATGTTCAAACTATGTCGACATCTTTACTTAGTAAATCCTCTTTCATATTTACTATCTTGGAACCGATTTGCCACACTTCCAAAACGAGTTTAGAATTGGTTTATCTGACTTCTAAGAACTATGTGATTGATTATCCTATCAAATCACCAAACATGGGTTTCACGGTTCTACCAAAACAAGTTTCGGTTCTACCTCCATGTGGGTACTAGAATTAGTCATACTAGTTACTAAAACTTGGTTGACTAGGTACTAGGATCGGTTCCCACATATATATGGTATTTGACTTGTATTTGGTGCACATGTTCATAGGATCGGTTCCCAATAACTAAAAACGTGCTCCACATGTTCATAGGATCGATTCCCAATAACTAGAAAATTGTTGCACCTCTTACAATGATCGATTCCCCTTTTGTGAATGGTTGCACCTCTTACTAGGATCGGTTCCCCAATGACTAGAGTTGGTCATACCAATTACACTTAAATCGATCATACCATCTTAGGTGATTACTTAAGATCGGTTTCACTAATAAAAGTCATACCAATACAAAAGTCAGGCATTGTGAATAGTTTTACCAAGATACATAAACAAGTTATGAGCGGTTATACTAAACACACATATTGGTAATCCAAAGATATGCAATGAATAACAAATTCCAATAAGCCTAACGATTTCCCTTTCGATTCACAAAACAAGTTTATGAATGTACTTTCTTTAAACGAATGTAAAACATTGTTTCCTAGGACTAAATCTTTACCCATACCCATACATAATCACAATAGAATTCCTACGATTATGTCGATGTCTTATATACGAAGTTCAAAAGATAGACATTATACTTCGTATTGTAATTCCTTAATACTAGGTCTAACTAGAGTATAATCATTCATAGCTTCGCAGTTATGCTTTCAATATGCACGACTTGAAAGATACGTTAGGGAATGAAATAGTTCAAGTCAAATATTACTAACCTCAAGAGGAAGGATGATGTCGTCGTTGTAGCTCCTTACTTCTTCACATTCTTCAAGTCTTCACGTAATACTTGGAATGTGTCATATCCTAATAATTTCAAGCTAACCTATACGAAGTTGTCTCTAGTATATAATCAAGCGACTCTTTAAATGAGTTTTGGTTCACTAAAATATGACAAACAAACTTGACATACCAACGCTTGGTGGGTTCAACCAAGCTATGCTCTAACACGATCGACAATGATTAAAATTTAAAACAACTACGTCAATATCTTTCTCATGTAGTATGTGTACTTTTCAATACCCAAAGCGAGATATCAAAAAATCCATTGGGTAATGAGCTTCATAAGTAAAAATTCTTCTTTTCCATCTTCGACATTCCTCTCGTGCTTGCAATACAACATCAACATTAGTCTCACACCTAAGTTGATAACGATTAACAAGCCGAACCAAAATTATGAATTATTCAACTTTTTTTTATATCACCAATTCGACAAAAAAAACCAGCCGCATTGCAATTATTGGGGTTACCGGTATCATTGTATTAGTTTTCATAGATTATGTGGATATAACTCATACTCACTAACCCATTTTGACGTCTTTCTGCATTCCTTGCCGGATATAGAGCTACATAGTTTCGATAAAGCGACAAATCTTCATCGATCGTAAATTCCGCTGAATTAATATACGGTTGAGCCATTACTCAGAAAATTTGTTTGTGTAGAAGGAAGGTGTGGTTTTGGAGTTCAATTCGATTCAATTTATAGGAGGGGGATTGACATCTGTTGGCTGTACTAGACGTTGTCGGTTTAGTATGAGCCGACCGGCTTAGTGTGGACGGTTGTCGCTTCAACTGGAACCGAGGCTTGGCTCAATATAAGGCGATCGGTCCAGTTTAAGCCGACCGTCTCATATTGATTCGTTCGACTCAATCTGAGACGTAATGAACAAACCCTTTGATTTAAAGGTTTTTCCATCCGTTTTAATGGTTTGCTAGCCCCACTATAGGTGTATAACGGGCAAATATACTTGTTTGTTGGTCCCATTAGAGTTGCTCTATGGTGGCGTTATTTTAGAATTCCATTATTGGGGATAAGATTGGCAGGATTTTGGGGAGTTCAAAATCGGATCATGAAATATTAATCCCTATAACCCCTTATCCTAATATTTTTTATAATACCTAATATACCCTCGATGTGATTAGTGCTAATTATAGTGATTAACTAACCTGAGCACTATTAGTGAATGAATTAGAGTAACCAAATGATTAATCTTTTGAAAATCAAAACTTACTTTTCTTTTTTTTCCTTGATTTTGAAGAAGAAAAATGATGATTGTGATGATTTTTCTTTGAAAAACTTTGAAGAAAAATGATGAAATCCTTGGTCAAACTACTCTGGAAAACCATATAATCGACTCCCAATAACAATTTAATCGATTCAAATTCGTTTAAAATCGGGAAAAAATTATGGGTTTGTTATGGTTACGGCTGGGATAATTAGTCGAACAAGTCGTAGATGCAATTAACGGTTGGAAAAGGATGGACTCTAAGCCGTAATATCAAGAACACGGCTGGGAGAATAATAACTTTGGGCCGTAGTTATATATAACGACTGGGAAGTGAAGAACTTCTAGTCGTAGTTATGTATAACGATTGGGAAGTAAAGAACTTCAGGCCGTTATTTGGTCCAGAATCACCTGAATCTTTATTACGGTTGGGTTAAGAGGTTTACAAGGCAACTTTCCCATCCATAACTAGGTATGTAAGTTGAGTAATTTAGAGTTTCGACGTGAATACATACTACGATTGAAATGTAGTAATAGTTTCATTAATTAGACCATATTTTTTCCAAGTCGTAGTTGAAATTATAACCTTTCCATTTTCTCAATTCCTTCTAGCTTGAGCTACGACTTCATCATCAGTTTCGCCTCTAAGTCGAAGTTGTTGGCAAATACAAAGTAAAGCCAGATATTCTTCCACTTTTTTGCGTATGTCTGAAAATCAAAGATACAATTCAACTACATCACGGTTATTAGTGTTACCTGTTTCACTACAAAAATTTCTAAAATCTTAGTCCAATGTGATTGACTGGCTAAACCACCTTTCCTTTGTTATTCTCCCCCTTTTGGATAACATAGTACAATTCTTTTGCAAATAGATAAATCTTCATCCAAAGTAAAGTTGGATTGATCCTTTGAGTACATTGCATTGAGTTTGTAAGGTTTTTGGTGTGTATTATTGATGTAGAAGATGTGATTTTGATTTGGAATGGGTGGCTAAATGGAGGTGGAGTTATTTCAAGCATAAAAAAGTGGTTAAACATCTTGAACCTTCTATAAATCAGTCTTCTAACGGATCTATTTTTCAAAATTCAAAAGTTATTTGATAGGATGTTGTACAAAAATAAATTCTAGTATTTACGGATAGGAAATCGATATGTCGACCAAGCCGTAAGTAAGTATAAACCTGTAGGTTTTGGGGTATGTCAGATTTATGACTAGGAATCCACGCCGTAAACCAGAGTTGTTACTTTATGTCAGATTTACACGTCCTGGATATTTAGCCATAACAAGGATTCAAATTTTTTGGGATTATCAAAGGAAGTCACGACTAGGTATTTTGCAACCGTAAACGGTTGGTTTACCTAACCGAGACCCAGTGCCATTTTTTGGTGAAACTCAGAGACAAATACAGTTAGCATTCCTAACTGTGAAATATTTCAAAAGGTTAGGAAACCCGTCCGATGTTTGAAGGTCTGTTTTTAGATAACAATTATAGGCATTTAAACGGCTAGGTTTTGTGAAGCATCAACCTAGTCGTAAGTGCTCAATAATTTCCATAATTTGATTTTTTCATCATTGTACTTATTTTTAGACAAAAGGAAAGACTAGCATTCATTCATACATGCAAAGTTATAAAAAATCATCTGTCCAAATCCATAACCAAACAACGGAAATACTAAATAGACAAACTCTTAGATAATAAAAAATCCATGAAGAAAAATACTAAAAAAACACTCTTTATCCATTAGTCAAATAGAGATTACTGATTAAAAGAAAACGAAGTGATAGAATGATAACTCTACTAAGAGGCCTCACAATGTTTTGACTAATAGAGGTTGATTGCCTTTGATATGAGAGTCTTGAAAGTTGATTATAGCCTTGCAAAGACATCTTTATTTTTCTTTCTGGTATCACTTTCTTCCCAATATCATTGCATATATCTTTAACGAGTTGCTCTGTCAGTAGGATCTATCCTAGATTCCTTAACTTAACACACCATACTTGTTTATCAAAAACATGATCTTTGATGGGTATATCAGAGTTATATTTTTGAAGAACAAGCAGACATCCCAAAACAATCCAGGGGGCCTTACATGAAACTTTGTTTTCTTATCTCCTAACTTGAACTTCAAGACCAACAGATTTATTCCTTTAGAAATGATAACAAACCTTCTGTAGTAGTATCACAGATCCGTGATCTCCTTCTTGACATCACCATGATCCAACGGTTCTGTGGACATGATGTTACCCAACAAGCTACACGACCATTCATCCACCGCTTCGCTTATCACTTGACCAGTAATGATAGATTTTCTAAGAGGCCTCACAATGTTTTGACTAATAGAGGTTGATTGCATTTGAGATGAGAGTCTTGAAAGTTGATTATTTCCTTTCAAAGACATTAGGCCAAACTTACTCAGTTCCTTAGTATTGACAGAGTTTTGTTTCTTTGCGAAGAAAATATGACTTTTAGTATTTTTACTTCCCAAAGGATACCTAATGGGATTTGAAAAAGCCCACACCCAATAATTCGTTCGGCAATCTGTATGGACTAAACTCCAATATAATTCCGAGAGCACCAACTTAAAAACGAGCTCTATCAACAAATATATCAAAGAGCTTTTATCTCTATTTCTCAACACAATCAGTAAATCGAATAGATAGAAATCCGTGAGCCTGATTGATATGGGGAATAACTTGGACGGTACCAAAGACCAATGACCAAGTGCCAATCAAGTTATATCCAACAAACAAGGTCAGATTATCAACTGATTGAACTACACACAACCTGTGATATTTCAATTATATAAACAAATATAATGCGGAAAAGAAATAACTCATACACCAAAATTTTTGTTAACGAGGAAACCGCAAATGCAGAAAAGCCCCGAGACCTAGTCCAGATTGAACACCATATTGTATTAAGCCGCTACAGACACTAGCCTACTACAAGTTAACTTCGAATTGGAATGTAGTTGAGCCCTAAAGTCTCACACCGATTAAGGTACATTCGCGTTCCTTACGCCTCTAGAACCACGTCGGATTCTGGGAACTTGATTCACTTAGCTGATCTCACCCACAACTAAGAGTTTCTACGACCCAAAGTCGAAGACTTATAAACAAATCTATCTTACACATATAAGTCTATTCTGATAGATAAATATGTCTCCCACAGAAGTACATATGAAGTTGTGTTCCGTCTTATTATAAATAAAGGTGAACAGGAACCAACTAATAATCTGGTCTTATACTCCTAAAGAGCAGCCTAGAAATATTAGTCACCTCACAATAACTTAACTATATGGTGGTATAAGAAATTACTGCGGAATCACAAAGTCTGAGACGAAGACCTTTATGACTACTTTTTATATCTTACCTATCAGAGATAAATCTCAAGCAAATCTTAGAAAAGGTAGTACTCAACATGATAGAACAAGTAAGATCAGAATACCAAACTACAGAGAAAATAGTTGGATCTGGCATCACAAATCCCAAATGAAGTCTTCAAGTCGTTAACCTAATATGGTTTTGGAAAAACCTAGGCTAAAGGAGAATCAACTCTAGTACGCAACTAGGACACATGAAAGTGTCGGGATTAAGTTTTCCAGTTGCTAGTTCTCCCTTATATAGTCTTTTAAATCAGGGTTGCCTACAATCAAAGCTAAGATATCTTAGTAACAAAGCATTCAATATTCAACGTTAGATGAAAACCTGATTTAAGATTCAAGCTAAGTCTGCTTAGAAATAAAGCAATTAATCTCCACCGTTAGATGATCTTAGCTTGTTACACACAAATGGAATATAACTTCATTTAGATATGGGTAACCATACCCAAACGTGTATATTGAGTTGTCTCAATAACAATTAACCGAAGTTAGCCATATGAACACTTTTGTCTTAACCACATTCATTTAACACTTTTAGATCAAATATGATGATCAATCAATAATGAAAGATAATCAAACGAATCTAATTGTGTTTCACATAGAGTTGTTCAATTGTTCACTATCTCATAGAAATATATATGAATAAACTGAAACAAAATCAGATTGATTCATAATCGTACGAAGTACTTATACAAGAATCAATTCATTAACATTAAACCACTGTTTGAAAAGATTGAATTCCTTAATTCATAAATATTTTAGTTCATGAGTACGAAAATCATACTTAACCGATTTTAGAACTTAACCACTGTGTTCGCAAACCAGATACGCGAACAACAACTCCGGACCTCGACATGTTCAGCCGTTCTCAAAATAGGTACGCGAACAACCATCCCAACCCAACTCAGGTAGAACCGTTTGCATACTAGGTACGCAAACAAGGTTCCGTACCTTTACAGACAAAACCGTTCGCATACTAGGTACCAAACAAGGTTCCCGGACCTGAATCATAACAATAAAGTTCGCGTACTAGGTATGATACCGTGTTGTATCCAGACATGGTCAATTGTTCTAAACTCCCATTTCAATCATTGAAACATCCTTAGAAGATGACAATGGCTGTCTCACACAAACCACTAGCTTCAAGTAATTTTCAAGTGATCGAATGATCAATACAGAACTTTCCAAGTCGACATCAAATGATTGTCTCACACAAATCATGTAATATGTTTCAAGGAAATTTTCACATGATCATCTTTTGACTTAATATTTGGTTTCCAACAAATAAATTGTCTCCAACTAAACTCGTCAAGAATAATGATGAACATAGTTAAAGCAAAAAGCTTCGAACACATATTTCGAGAAATAGATATGCGAGATAAACTCAACTCGAAATATCAAATGTGTATAATGTAAAAGTCTATATAGCTATACGACTTAGTCTCATTATAAGATGAAATAGAATAGACTTCTGAGTGATAGACAAGTTTTCGTCTCTACATACCTTTTGTTGATGAAGTTCCTCCAAGCTCTCCTCAGTAGATCATCGTCTTCAATCGATGAACGTCGTGAAGTTTAAAGCTCAACTACACATTCTATCCTAATTTGAGACATAGCTATATATAGTTGCAGGAAATCCTACACTACACCCCTCATATGATTTCATGATTACTGAACTCATTTTTAGATTTACACTCTTAATTTTATTGATCAATCTTTGGATATTCTTACAAGAAAAGATAAAGGAATCAAGAATGACCTCTACTATAGACTTTCTCTCTCCTATTTACTTGTTTCTTACTCAAAAATAGATCTCTCCATTTCCTTTACAACGGAATGACTATTTATAGGGAAGTACATAGTGGATGACAACTAATCTGTCCTTTATTTTCGGAAATGACTTGCGATATTCTCGCAACCTTACAAATCCTAATCTCGCAAACTCTCTAATTTTTGCAGGACCATCACATCTTTCTCATGATTTTAGCTGACGTCGTTTATTATATCATTTCTGAAATTATTCTGCGACGCTGTTGTGTTGTTGATAATTTCGCTAAGATATTATTGTTGCGAGATTCTGATCCTACATCTTGCCTCTTCTCATATCTTTTCTGCGAAGTAGAGAATGATGTGAGAAATGCCGCAGCTGTTTATTTCTTCATATTCGGCATTTACCACACGTACTCTTTCTTCCATCTGTTTCTTGACACTTCTTTTGTAACCGCTGCTTTTTAACCGTTTATATTTTTCCGTATTAATCATGTTTATCTTCTCGAGGAAAAATTCCCTCTATATATATTCTTTCTCACTCTCTTTTTCTTTCTTTTTATTTTCTCTGCAACTTCATCGTTCTTCTGCAAATCCGTTATTATAATTTTTCTTCTTTCTTCTTCAATCTTTTTAAGTTCTTCTTCATTTTCATACTATTTCTTCTACAGATCTTCATCGTTCGTAATTTTCTTCGAAATAATCTTCCCGCTACTGTTTTCCATGGATTCATCAAGGTTAGTTTTTTTTTTCTTCTTTATGGGTTTTGCTGAAATTGATCTTGTTTATTGTTTTATTTGATATTGTTTATGTGATTCCCATACTCTTATCATTTCAGCAAAAGCGCCTCCAACACTAAATTTACAGTTCGGAACCCTAATATTCCCAAACCGCAGCATAAGGTTGTTGCGCACAAAAGAAAGTCTGCGAATGAGAAGGTAGTAAGAAACACTATCGTTTTCTAATAACAATATTGTTGCCTCTGTTTCTTATCTGGATTGTAATTCGCAGGGTGATAAGGATGTCAATAAACCTCTCAAGAAATCTCGCCACCTTAAAACTGTTCAAACTTCCGTTTCATTCCACTTACTCATCTCTTCTAAATCTCCTGCGACATCTTCGCAAGATAAATCTTTATCTCCAATTCGCGAAAAAGTTGCCTCAGACTTCATTTCTTCAGCTGACCTTTCAATGATTGAAACCCCCCTTGTTGATCCTTCTATGAATGAAACTTCTTCTCTTCCTATTGAGAATGTTTCTCAACCTTCTACCACTGCCAGTTCTCTACCTGAGTCTCTTCCTCTTTAGAAAGAAACCGTGGAAGGAATAGATATTTCTTTCAAAGTTTTATCTGAAGTCCTGGATGATGGAAAGAAGTCTTCTATTGATCCTATCAAGTCTAATGTTTGCGAAATTCTGAGCAAGCATTTGGGTTCTGACAGAGCTGCTTCGCAGACAGCTTTGGAAAAAGAGTGTAATGCTCTTCGTCTCGAAAATCAAAAGCTTCAGAATGTTTTGTTGGATCGTGACAATCTTCGCAAGAAGAATGATGAATTGAGAGGTATGATTTTCTTATATGTGTTTTCAATTTTCCTTTTAATGGTTTTATCCTTCCCATATTTAATTATCCTTGAAATCCCTCTTTCGCATGTTAAGCCTTAAACTAGAAACGAATAATGGAGAGATATCAATTTGAATCTGCTGTTGAAGAAGCCCGTGTTGATAAAGAAATTTTGATGGATCAATATAATCAATTAGATAACCTCTATTCATATTCTCTTGATCATATAAATAATCTTACCAATGAAAATACCCAATTAGTTCAGAGACAAGATTTATTAAGTAATGAAGTATCTCGCCTTTCTTATTCTTTAACTAAAGCTAATTTAGGGATGAAAACTTTATCAGATGAGAATAAAACCTTATCTCAAGAGAAGCGAACTTGTTTAAACAAGATGGCGATATCTTCGCAACAACTTAGCATTCTTCAGAAAATATGTGATGACCAAGAGCAATCTCTTCGCTCTTTGAGAAATGAACTTAAAGAAGTAACAGAGTCATCTATCGCTGAAAGAGATACACTCATTCAAGGTAGAATAGCTTTAAGTGTAAAGATGAATCAACTTAAAGAACAATATTCCAAATTAGAAGAATCTTATTCTTCTCTTGCGAAGAAAAATGCCTTTCTTATTTCTAAAGAGAAAAATCTCCAGTCTCGACTTAAAGGTTTAGTTGGAGATAAATTTGATGACGCAATGGACCGTTGGGAGAATAGTTGTCTGTCCTTGATTCAACACCTTATTTCGCAAAAGGAAGGTAGTCATACTAGTTTGACTGCCTTAACTATCTTTTCTTTGTCATATTTTTCTGAGTTTTTCATCTTATTGAAATTTTGTATTTTACCTTTCGCAGAGTCTGAGAAGAATCTTCATTCCTCCATTTCTCTTTTGGAGGCTAAATATGCCAAAATTCGCAAAGAAAATGCATTGATCGTCTCTGCCCTTACTGGTTCTCGCGACCGAGCAGAAAGAAGACTTGATTATCTTGCTTATTTTAAGGATATTCAAGATAGGATTCATCAGAGAGCACTTCTTCGTCAAGTTCATCTCCGGGATGAAGTCCTTGTAAATGATATTTTATTTTCCAAATCTCTTCCTCCTACATCAATTCAACCTTTGGAAGTAGATGATGATGAAGTTCCTTGTCCTTCTGATAGTGATTATGATTATGAAAGTGGTGCAGAGGATGATCTCTTGGAAGGTGAAGAAGAAATTCCTTCTAAAGAAGCATCTGCTGGTGTTAATCAAAATGAGAAAGAAATCTCTCCTGGAGAAGTAATTGCTGGCGATAATCAAGGTGCTAGTCAAGGCGAAAATCAGAACATAAATGAAGGAGAGGCTTGCGATATTGAGAACATTGGCGAAGAACGTCTGTTATCTCCTGCTATTGAAATTAATACTGAAGCTTGAGCTTCTTATCTAGTTTTATCTTCTTGAATTGTCTTACTTTTATCACTTTTGCGAATAATATTCTTCAACCAACTTTGGAATCAATTTTTCCTTTTAGTATTTTGCTGATGAGAAAGATAATGCTTCTTGTTTATTGATTCCCATAATTGCCTCTCTTTATCTTTCTTGCAAAAAATAATCTGTTACGAATACTTATAAATATTTTGTTTTATCATGTGGTCTTATTTTGCCTTCATAATTAAAGTTCTTATTATGCCACCTTTTGTCATTGCGACAAAATCGCAGGACGTCCTTGCACTTTCATGCAAAAACCCATTGATCTTGCCTTGCCTTAACTTTTTCTTTTGTATTATGGCCTCTTCAGGAATGTTGCGACAATATGACAGGCCTAAATATTCTTGCGAAAATAAAGCCCCATGACATTGCCGTGTTGCGTCGAAATCGCAGGACGTCTTAGCACTTTCATGCGAAAACCCATTGACCTCGTCTTATATTTTTCTTTTGTATTATTGCCTCTTCAGAATTCAAGGTGCCTCTCTCGGATGGGCTTTATTGACCCAAATCTCCATGACTCAGGTTCCGGTGGCGGTGTAGCCTTTCCCTAAGCCATGAAACAGGTACCCCCTAATATGACGTACTTTAGGTCTTACATTTGCCTCTTGCGAAATTTTATTCGCGAACTAGGGTGTACGCCATAAAGGTTCGCCCCTTTCTTTTATGTCATTGCTCTGTGATTATCTCTGCGAAAATTTCGCACATCATGATCTTGTTTTGATATGAATAATCTTGCAATTATTTTTTCAGAATCCATAACTTCTCAAAGCTTCTTACGGATAATATCTTTTTAAATACAACCTGTTCCATGGTCTGTCAAGTCTATGACCAACATCTATGCCTTCTGGTTCCATTAACCTATAAGCTCTTGTTCCAACTATCTCCTTAATGATGTAAGGTCCATCCCATTTTTTCGCTAATTTTACACCATTTTCTCGTTGATATATTGGTGTCTCTCGCAGAACTAAATCTCCTGGTTGGAATTCGCATACTTTGACACGTTTATTATATTCTCGGGCTAATCTTCGCTGATAATTCTCCATATGTTTTAAAGCTTTTTCTCTTCTTTCTTCTAATTCATCAAGTTTATTTAAGATCAAACCCGCACTAAGATTTTTCTCCCAAGCTTCTCTTTTTGTTGTCGGAATAAGAACTTCTGTTGGTAACACCGCTTCAACTCCGTATGTTAAACAAAAAG
Organism: Papaver somniferum; assembly: GCF_003573695.1. NCBI lineage: Eukaryota > Viridiplantae > Streptophyta > Magnoliopsida > Ranunculales > Papaveraceae > Papaver > Papaver somniferum. Next base: position 123,754,509 of record NC_039358.1, on the reverse strand, counting down.
GTGACATTCCAGTAACTTCTCTTCTAGTTGTATTATAATCCCATACTTCATTATGTACTTGTTCGCACCATGCTCTGTGATGTCCTTCCAATTTATTCTTTAATATATCTGCAGTTGTTTTGTTTGTTGCTTCTACCTGCCCATTAGCTTGTGGATACAAAGGAGTAGACTTTCCACATTTTATCTTGAATGCATTAAGTAGCATTTCTATGTTATTTCCTTCAAATTGTTTCCCATTATTAGATACCAACTGCGCAGGAATTCCAAATCTGCAAATGATATTTTCGAATATGAATGTAAAGATATCTTTGTCGCGAATATGCTGTGCTGCTTTCACTTCTGTCCATTTTGTGAAATAATCTGTTGCGACTATTAAATATCTTCTTTGTCCAGAACCTGGTAAAAATGGCCCCACAATATCTAAGCCCCACTTTCCAAAAGGCCACACACTGATTGAAGATGATAACGGTGCTCCAGGTGCATGTATTTTCTTTTCATGCCGCTGACAATCTTCGCAGCGCCTTGATATTTGTTTTGCGTCTTCGTGCATGTATGACCAGTAATAGCCTTGCATTTTTTCTCTATGTGCCAAAGATCTTCCCCCACTATGATTGCCAGCATCCCCACTATGTAACATTTTTAGCACTTTTTCTCCTTCCTCTCGTGTCAAACATCTGAGTGAAGGTCCGTTAAAGGATTTTTGGTATAGCAGCCCATCTCTTAATTCATAATTCGTTGCGCGGCTTTTTAGCTTGTGTGTTTCTAATCTATTTCTTGGTGTTTCTCCTTTCGCCAAATATGCATGAAGTTCCATTCTCCAGTCCGCGATATTGTTCGTATATTCTTCTTATTCATTGTCTATTATATCACATCCACTTCTTCTTCTTCTTCTTTATTAATTGATGGTGACAGAAGTGTTTGTATTTTTATGCATCTCGCAGTTGGATCTGTCATCATGCTTGAGATGAAAGCAAAAGCGTCTGCGAGTCTGTTATCCTTCCTTGAAATGTGCCTCCATCTTATTTTTGGGATTTTCGCTGATAATTCTTCAACGAGCTTCTTGTACTTTTTTAAAGATGGTTCATTTGTAGTATACTCTCCCTTTATTTAGCGAATAACTAGCTGCGAATCACTAGTGATCCTGGCATTTTCTAGTTTCATTTCTATTGCCAATTTTAAGGCATGTATCACAGCTTCATATTTCGTTTCATTATTAGTGGACGCGAATTCCAATCTGAATGAAAAATCCATCTTTATTCCTTCTGGCGAAATTAAAACAATTCCAACTCCATTTCCTTCTCCATTTGATGATCCATCTACCAATATCTCCCATCTATTTGGTTCTGTTAATAAATTTTTTGGATCTCCGTGTTTTTCTTCTATATCCATCATTTCTTCTACCGCTTCATCTTCTTCTAAAGGAAATTCTGCCAAGAAATCTGCAACGACTTGTGATTTTGGGGAAGAGAAAATTTCATATTTAATATCAAAGTGGCATACTTGTGCATTCCATCTCTCCACTCTTCCAAATCTTTTAGAATTCTTCATCACTGATTCAATTGGTACTTTTATTAATACCTTTATCTTATGCGCCTGAAAATCTATGCGGAGCTTAAACGATGCATAAACTAATGCTAAGATTAACTTCTTAATCTTTGAGTAATTCTTCTCGGCAGTATTAAAAGTTTTGCTAATGTAATAAATGGGTTTCTCCACTCCTGCGTCTATTCGCAATAACACGACACTTAATGCATGCGACGTCGTCGCAAGATAGATCAATAATTCTTCTCCTGGTTCTGCTTTTTGTAAAATAGTTGTATTCATAAGATGTTCTTTGATCCCTTGAAAATCTTTTTCACATTCATCAGTACATTTAAATTTCACACCCTTCTTGAGTATATCGAAAAAATATTTGCATTTGTCTGATGATCGCGAAATGAATCTCCCTAGCGAAGCTAGAAGCCCATTCAACTTCTGTACATCTTTTATTGTTGCTGGTGTTGGCATGTCACGAACTGCTTGCAATTTTTCTGGATCAACCTGTATTCCTTCCTTTGATACAATGTAGCCTAAAAATTTTCCCGATGCAACTCCAATAGTACACTTTCTAGGATTCAATTTAATGTTATACTGCCGCATTTGTTCAAAAATCTCCCTCAGGTCTTGTACATGGTCTTTAGCTTCTTTACTCTTTACTAACATATCATCCACGTATACTTCTAATGTTTTGTGTATCCATTTTGCGAACACCTTCTCTACCATTCTTTGGTATGTCGCTCCCGAATTTCGCAAACCAAATGGCATTTTCGTGTAACAATATAAACCTCTAGGGGCGAAGAAAGCAGTATGTTCTTGATCTTCTTCAGCGAGAGGGATTTGGTTATACCCTTTGTACCCATCTAAAGAAGATACTCTATCATTTCCCGCTGCGGATTCCACCATTTGAGGAATATCTGGTAACAAAAAACTATCTTTGGGGCAAGCTTTGTTTAAATCAATGAAATCTATGCAAATCCTGATTCCTTTGTTTTTATTTGGGACAATGACCATATTCGCTATCCATTCTGGGTATTTAGATTCTCTTATGATTCCCGCATCAAGCATTTTTTGTAGTTCTTCTTCTATTTGGGAATGGTAAGTTGTTGCAATTTTTATTATTCTCTGTTTAAATGGTCTCACATTTTTGTTAATCTCCAACTTGTGGCATGCAATTGATGGATCTATTCCCGGCATCTCATCCATGCTTCCTGCGAAAACATCTTTATATTCTCGCAAAAGATTAACAATTATCTCTTCTTCTTCCACGTCCATTTTGGTTCCAATTCTCAATATTAGAGGTTCTTCTATAGTCCCAACGTTTATTTCTTTTGTTGGTTCTGCAACAATGTAACTGGGTTTAGGTTCTCCCATTGGTGTTGGTTCTTTTATTGTTTTCACAGGTCCTTCTCCTTCTTCCGAAATTTCGCTGGGTATTCCTTTGCCTTCTTTTGCCCTTATCATATATACTCTAAATTCTTCTTCTTTCTTTGCTTCCTTTGCCAACTTTCTGCGAAATTGTTTCTTTTTTGCTTGTCCTTCATAATGCTTTACTTCAATTTGATGACATAATTTCGCATTGTCAACATCTCCTCTGATTTCACCTATTCCATTTGGTGTGGGGAACTTAATACATTGATGCAACGTTGATACTATAACTTTTATCGCATGTATCCATGGTCTTCCTAATAACATATTATATGGCGATTCCATATCCACCACACATAGTGTTACGTATGTTTCGATCTCTCCAAGTGGGATTCGTACCACTATTTCTCCTTTAGGTTTTGTTGTGGACTTTCCAAAGCCGTGAACAAAATATGTTGAACTGGACATTTCTTCATCTTTAAATCCCATTCCCCGGAATGCATGATAAAATATTATATCCACTGAACTTCCTGTATCGATTAAAGTTCTGTTCAATATCCATTCTCCCGTGGATTTTGTTGTTGTCTCCTTCTCTTTTCGCGTAATAGGCACTGTAATAACCAATAGAGATGTGTGGTTCAAATTTTGTTTTGGTATTTCTGCCTCCATGAATATAATTTTTTGATTTTCCCAATCTTTCAAAGGTGACGTCTTTTCTACCGCCATAACCTTCCTTCCTTTAAAATTTCGTTTATGTATTCTTCCTTTGATGTTTTCATGGAATTCATTAACCATCGTTTTTGTTATCATATTACACTCCAATATTTTGTTATCTTCATTAATTCTAATTATTTTTCTTTTAACTGGTTCACTGATTTATTTAATCACTTTCTTGATTTGAACAATCTCAACAATAATCTTCAACTTTCGATCTTCAATTCCCCGTTTCTAGCGCCATTATGTAGTTGCAGGAAATCCTACACTACACCCCTCATATGATTTCATGATTACTCAACTCATTTTTAGATTTACACTCTTAATTTTATTGATCAATCTTTGAATATTCTTACAAGAAAAGATAAAGGAATCAAGAATGACCTCTGCTCTAGACTTTCTCTCTCCTATTTACTTGTTTCTTACTCAAAAAAAGATCTCTCCCTTTCCTTTACAACTGAACGACTATTTATAGGGAAGTACATAGTGGATGACAGCTAATCTGTCCTTTATTTTCGGAAATGACTTGCGATATTCTCGCAACCTTACAAATCTTAATCTCGCAAACTCTCTAATTTTCGCAGGACCATCACATCTTTCTCATGATTATAGTTGACGTCGTTTATTATATCATTTCTGAAATTGTTCTGCGACGTTGTTGTGTTGTGTTGTTGATAATTTCGCTAAGATATTATTGTTGCGAGATTCTGATCCTACACTATAAGTAGACTAGAAATCAAGACTATAGTTTTGATCAACTAAACTTGACAAACAAGCTTGAGATAGCAACACTTGCGATTTCGACCGAGCAGTGCTCTAACAGGATTATAAAAAGATGGAATATACATGGAGTCAATTTGTTTTCCTTCAAAAGGTAATAAAGTATTGTTACACTGATTTTTCGGATAAATTTTGACTAAATTTTCAAAAGGTAATAAAGTATTGTACTTAAGTTGTTTTGCTTCATAAACTTCCTCCTACAATCACGGATTTTCAAAACCACCGAGCTGAGTAGAGCACGCCACATTCTTCACCTGGATAACCCGGAGAAAAAGATATTGATTCAAACAAAGATTACTGATTAAAGGAGAATGAAATGATAGAACAATGTCTTAAATCAAACTACTCTGAAAGACCTCAGAGCAGAGAAGACAATGCACAAAACCAATGTTGTTTAGCAAGCCGACTGCTACCACTCAGAATAATAAATCAACCAGAGAAAAACCTCTACTGGTAGCTATACTTAAATCAACTTGGAAACCTACAATAAAAATTAGAACGACATTACTAAATAATCAACCAAGAAATGATAATTCGAGAGAGATATTTAACGACTCAAATAACTCTCAATAATACCTATGCGAATCATCATAAAAACCAGAACCAAATATTCAACATTAAATAAAAATTGTGCTATCATTTTTGTGCTTCCTCATCCCGAATAAAGTGAGCATAGATCTAGATGAGGGTGCACAAACTCCATACAACTAAGTTGTATTGGAGTAAGCCTTGTCATGCTTGCGACGAGTATCAGAACTATTGTTCATGTTCTTCTTTGGAGATTTCTGCCCAAAGTATTTTCTCCCAAGAAATAGATCTTTCCTTGTGATGCAAGTTTGATCATGCAGAGAAAGCGAACTTGTTAGAGCATAGCTCGGTCGACCTCGCATGCGTTGCTATATCGAGCATGTTTGTCAATGTTAGTGATCAAAACTATGAGTCTTGATTTCTAGTCTATTATAGCTAAGTCTCGGACTAGGATATAAAAGTGTAGTTGATCTCAAGGACTTCATGGCGACTCATCATACAACGACGAAGATCTACTCAAGGAACCGTGGAAATTCATCAACAAAAAGGTATGTGGAGACTTGAACTTATCTATCACTCAAAAGTCTATCTATTCTATCTCCTACTTCTTATGAGACAAAAAGTCGTATACTATATAGACTGGATCATACACATTTGACATTTCGAGCTGAGTATTCACTACTTATCTTTTTCTCGAAATCGTGTGTTGGTAAAGCGTTTCGCTTTGATCAATTTTATCTTCACCTAGTGACGAAAGTCATGAAAAGTTACAATTACTTTGAGAATTGCTCTGACGTGAAATGGTCTGTGAATAACGGATATATAACGTCCTCTGAGAATGTCTCAATGATTGGAATGAGAGTTTGGATTACATAACCATGTATTCCTTAATCCGAAGTTTTCAAACTTTGTTGATTGAGAGAAACCGTAAGAATTGGCTTTGCCAAGTCCGCGAACCCAGTCCGTGAACTCAGTCCGTGAACTGACGGAAGTTCTCTTGCCGAGAATTTCTGCTGGGATTTTCCAAAAACTCGTTTGCGTGTTTAGTCCGCGAACTGGCGAAAGTCTCTTTGCCGAGATTTTCTGTTGAGTTTGGAAAACTCTGCTGGTTGCCTTAAGTCTGCGAACTTGTTTGTGAGCTTAAGTGGTTCTTATCTAAAGATGTGCTCTTAACATGGAACTTAAATTACTAAGGAATGCTTTATGCAAACCGTGGCTATAAAGTTCATGAGCCGATTCATCGAATAGAATCATCTTTGTTTCAATTGTGTCTTGTGTAGTTACATAAGATCTCATAGCAATTGAACAACTCTCTAACTAGTTCATTTTAGTCAGTTGAACTAGTTATGGTGAAGAAGAACTAGGTTAATATGAATTTCTCATATGGTTAACCTTTTGGGTTACTATGTTGAACCAACATACACGTACACGTTTGGGCATGGTTTTCACAAACCCAGTAAACGTCCACCCAAGTGTGTGTGACAAGCTAAGTTTTCGATCTAACGGTTGAGAAATATTAGCTTGAATCTAAATCAGGTTTTCATATAACGGTGAATATGGATTGCTTTGTAACTAAGGCAAAACCCTGATTTGAAGGCTATATAAAGGATACATCTAGCATTGTGCAAAACTAATCCCCACACGTCTGTGTGATATTAGTGCGCTCGCTAGAGTCGATTCTCCTTTAACCTTTGGTTTTCTTCTCTAAACCTTTGGTGAACGACTTAAAGACTTCATTCGGATTGTGAAGCCAGACCGATACTATTTTTATCGTAGTTGTGTGATCTGATCTTGTATCTTCTATCGTACGAGTACAATCTTTGATTGGCTTAAGATCGTGAGAGTTCTCTGATAGGCAAGATAAAGAAGTCACAAACATCTTCGTCTCACTGTTTGTGATTCCTCGACAAACCGCTTGTGTAGTCAAGAAGGATTGTTGAGAGGTGATTGATTAATCTAGGCCGTTCTTCGGGAATATAAGACAGGATTATCAATTGGTTCCTGTTCACCTTGATTTTATATCTTAAGACGGAACAAAAACGTAGGGTTTTTCCGTGGGAGAAAAATTTATCCTTTGATAGACTTTTCTGTGTTAGAGCGATTTGTTTATTATCAAGTCTGCGATTTTGGGTTGCAGCAACTCTTAGTTGTGGGTGAGATCAGCTAAGGGAATCAAGTGCGCAGTATCCTACTGGGATCAGAGGCGTAGGCGTACAACTGTACCTTGAATTAGTGGGAGACTGATTGGGGTTCAACTATAGTCCATTCCGAAGTTAGCTTGGAGTAGGCTAGTGTCTGTAGCGGCTTAATACAATGTGTATTGAATCTGGACTAGGTCCCAGGGTTTTTCTGCATTTGCGGTTTCCTCGTTAACAAAACTTCTGGTGTCTGTGTTATTTCTTTTCCGCATTATATTTTATATATTTGAAACAATACAGGTTGTGCGTCAAGATCATCAATTAGAAATCCAACCTTTGGTTGTTGATTGATATTGATTGATCCTTGGATATTGGTTTTTGGTACCATCCAAGTTATTCCTTGTATTTGATAAAGATTCGCTATTGTTTTTAGCTTGAGTAAAAATTAAATCAAGAGAGAGATAATAACTCCTTGAGATACTTTAATCTAGATTGAGTCTGACTGTCTAGTTGATTCTCTAGCAAAGTATTTCGGAGTTAGTCCATACAGATTGCTAAGAAAAATATTGGGTGGTGTTGTTAAACCCCAGCCTTTTAAATTGGTATCAGAGCAGGCAAACACGTTAAAGACCTCATCAGTCTGTGTTTGTAGCGATCTGACTCTATGGACAAGAGTACTATCTCTGACAACGCAACATCATTACAGGGTTGCTCAGATAAGTTTCAAAGATATGAAACCACTGAGGAAAACTCCTTCACGTCTCCTCCAGCCGAATTTGCATTCAACTGGAAAAAATCTCTTGATGAACAGTTGGATGATCTCTCGGATGATAGTGATTCAGAAGAAGGACAAAGTCTTGATGAGGAAGTTTCTCAATACATCAAGTTGTTTAATCGTGAATTGAAAGAAACAAGGACAACTGCTTGCTTGAGAAAGTACATGGGTCATCTCTGTCAAGAAAACAGAAAGTTGAGAAAACTCTTCAAAGGTTACGATGGTGGATACAAGATGTTATAATCTACCGTTAAAGATCATGAAGAAGAGGTTCTCTCAAAAAAATCTGAAAGTGATAATCTTCTTTGTAACTTCTGTATGTTAAAAGAGAGACTTGCCGAAACTGAAGCAAGATGTGAATCTCAACAGAAATGTTTCAATGACAAAGAACGCAGTCTTCTTACCAAGAGAAATCCTTGAAAACCAAACTCACTGCTGCTCTTAATAAGGTAAAATCACTGAAAGAGAATCTAAATAGGTTCGGTTCTAGCTCTACAAAACTTTCTTCTATGCTAGGAACCTGTAAAGAACATCATGATAAACGTGGTCTGGGATATAAAGGAATAGATGCTCCTAACAGTGGTAAGATTAAGTTTGTTAAAGCTGTTAATAATTCCCCATGTGAAGAACCTGTGTCAGCATGCAAAAACAAGGATTCTACTTCTTCTAAACCTGCTCAAAAGAGAACTACTGAACGTAAGTCCTTAAACTGCTATTACTGCGGAAACAAAGGACACTCTGAGCGAAGGTGTCGTCTTCGGATAAGGAATGAAAAACTTCACAACATTCTTACTTGGATGTCTAAAGAAGTTGTTAAACCTATATCACAGATTGGAATCAACCTTGCTCGGCCTCAAGGGGTATACTGTGATAAGGCTTTTCCTAATTATGTTTTCAAACTGAAGGATGCCTACAACGGTGGAAGGAAAAACAACAAAAGTGTGACAGATGTTGTAAGTTAGTATGGAAAGAGAAAAAGGAACAGGAGAAAGAAAAACGAGTTAAGTTCCTCTAATCTTCTCAAAAAGGACTCTGAATTCAAGTCTTTCAGCTCAGATTTTCTACACGTCAACAATAGGGTGTCTGATCTGAAGATCTGTATAAACAAACTAAGACGGAATATCAAGAAAACATGGAATGTTGTTAACACATGTACTTCTAAATATTCTCTTGATAATGCTTCTTCAACTATACCAGGTAGCTTGATAAATACCGATAAAAAGGAAAAAGAAGAAGTAAATAATGATGAGCAAGATGCTCATCTTATTACACCCTGACATGTTCATATTGCATCTCTTTTAATTATGTTTAGTTAAAAAGGGATGCTCATGATTCTCAGGATTTTCATCTTGAGAAAGCTGTCAGGATTGTATTGCATTCTATGTTGCTTTATTCCGTTTGCTCCTCAACATCTATTTCTTTTTACGTTTTGGGCTTCTTTGGTCTATCTTAGGCCCGTTTCTCCAGTTCACGCACCAACCCTCACGAACGGCATGTTTCCTAGGATTTGATGGAATTCCTTATATATATAATGTGTTCCAGAAGTCAAAAAGATTTTCTAAAAGTCTTTTTGGTGCACAATGGAGGGAAGCAACAAGGTTGATGATGTTGAGATTTGTCCTATTGATATCTCGTGCTTTCATGCTCTTGATCATGAAAACGAAGACAAACTACCAGTTTAGATTTCTTCACAACTGGTAGGAAATCTTCTTGGAGACTTTAAGGTCGTTCGAGAACAACTCAGTATTGCAACAAGGAACCTTGACTACCTAAAAGGCGAACTAAGGAAGGCAACTGAGGAACTCATTCTTGTTCAATCCCTGGTTGCAAACAAGATTTATTTTTTCGTCTGATCTTGGTTCTAGTCTGTTGCCTAGTATGTCTTCTTTTTGGATTAGTTGGAAGAATAACTAGCGTTTTGAATAGCGAAGATTGTGACTACACATAGCTATTTTTGTTTTCATCTTCTTATGTTTATTTTTTAGGTTTATTGGTTTTAAATTCTAAAAATATTTGGAGGATGATATTGTTGCATTATTAATCTGTTTTGAAGTATTGCAATATTTTTATGGGATATGTATTGTTTGCGTCCGTGAACTCGAAGGTCCCATATTGTGTTAAAAGTAAAGTCGTTCATAAATTGATATTCGTATTGATGAAAGGACGAATGGACTTTTGACAATTACAAAAGTTATGCCTATGCAGTCATTTATTTGATGGAAAATAGGATGAAATATTTTGTTTGACAAGGATAAACTCTATTATGTCGTTATGCAAATAGTGACGGAAAATAGAATAGATCCTTGTATGTTATCCACGGTATTGATCTTCATTGATCCATTTTGTTATGTTTTACCGTGAAGGCTCCATTGTGTATCTTATGTTGAGCACCTTACAACTATGTCGATTAATATTGGCCTTGTTGGTTGTTCCATGAGATGCTATATGTTGAGCATTCTTGAACTAAATTAATCATCTTGATTGGTTATTTAGTTATTTGCTCCGAAAGTCTTCTTTTGTCGAGCAAAATCTTTTGACAATTAAATTGATTGCTTCGGTGATTAGTTTGGTTGTGTATTCCAATTAGATTAATTATAGGTTCTCTTGTAATTAATCTAGTTGAGTTTTTCATATATTCCACAAGTTCTTGTGTTGAGTATATGAACGGCTATACTAATCATGTTCTATTGGTTGATGTAGTCGTATATTCCGTAAGGTTTTCCTTATGTTGAGTATTTGAACGATTAAGGTAGTCATCTCCGTGTGGTTATCTTAGTCGTAGCTCCGTGAGTTTTCTTATGTTGAGCACAATCAATTAAATTGATCACTTTTGTGGTTTGATTTAGTTGCGTATTCCGATTAAATTAATCATGGGTTTACTTGTGATTAATTTGGTTGAGTTTTGGATATAGAAAATCATTTCCATGGTTTTTGGTGTCCAATTAAAAAATCCTTCTTTTCTTTCGAAATTAAGGTCGCTCTTGTTGTTCTTTCGGGAATGACATCAAATGGGGGAGAGTTCTTTTGAACTTGTGCTTAATGGTAATATCTTGCGGGGTGCGGCTGTGGAATTTTATAGGGGTTATCTTGTATCTTAAAACTCCTTGATGAATGCATTTAGCTTCGGCTTTATGATTGCATCTAAATTAAGTTGGTATGTATTTTTTCTTTTAGTCTATGAAATGTCTCTTGTGGAAATTTCATTATGATCCCGTTCTTTTACCTTTGCCAATTTTATTGACAAAAAGGGGAGAAATAATGTAGTTCACACTACAAATACATATGGTTTTCGGATCATTGTGTAACGGGGAGTGGATTCCATGATCGAGATGGAGTATTGACCAAGGGGGAGTGATACATATCACCATAGTATTGTTGTTAAAGTCGTGATACAATTGGACTTTGATGTTACATAATGATACTATGACACTGTATATAAAGGTGATCGAGAATCTCGATTTCTGTCATTGTTATAGCTACGGATCTTCAACAATGGTGGTGCTAAACTTATAACCTTTGGGATCATTGGAGTACTTGGAAGGACGAAGATTTTAAGGAACGTTGAAGATTAGACTATGGAATAGGAGCCACTAAAGTTTATCTTTTATGTATTTCATATGTATTAATAGTTTTGTCACTAAAATTTACAAAGGGGGAGATTGTTAGAGCATAGCTCGGTCGACCTCGCATGCGTTGCTATATCAAGCATGTTTGTCAATGTTAGTGATCAAAACTATGAGTCTTGATTTCTAGTTTAAAGCTAAGTCTCGGACTAGGATAGAAAAGTGTAGTTGAGCTCAAGGACTTCATAGCGATTCATCATACAACGACGAAGATATACTCAAGGAACCGTGGAACTTCATCAACAAAAAGGCATGTGGAGACTTGAACTTATCTATCACTCAAAAGTCTATCTATTCTATCTCATAGTTCTTATGAGACAAAAAGTCGTATGCTATATAGACTGGATCATATACATTTGACATTTCGAGCTGAGTATTCACTACTTATCTTTTTCTCGAAATCGTATGTTGATAAAGCGTTTCGCTTTGATCAAGTTTATCTTCACCTAGTGACAAAAGTCATGAAAAGTTTCAATTACTTTGAGAATTGCTCTGACGTGAAACGGTCTGTGAATAACGGCTATATAACTTCCTCTGAGAATGTCTCAATGATTGGAATGAGAGTTTAGATTACATAACCATGTATTCCTTATCCGAAGTTTTCGAACTTTGTTGATTGAGATAAACCGGAGGAATTAGCTTTGCCAAGTCCGCGAACCCATTACGCGAACTGACGGAAGTTCTCTTGCCGAGAATTTCTGCTGGGATTTTCCAAAAACTCGTTTGCGTGTTTAGTCCGCGAACTGGCGGAAGTCTCTTTGCCGAGATTTTCTGCTGAGTTTGGAAAACTCTGCCAGTTGCCTTGAGTCCTCGAACTTTTTTGTGAGCTTAAGTGGTTATGATATAAAGATGTGCTCTGATCATGAAACTTAAATTACTAAGGAATGCTTTATGCAAACCGTGGCTATAAAGTTCATGAGCCGATTCATCGAATCGAATTATCTTTGTTTCAATTGTGTCTTGTGTAGTTACATAAGATCTCATAGCAATTGAACAACTCTCTGACTAGTTCATTTGAGTCAATTGAACTAGTTATAGTGAAGAAGAACTAGGTTAATATGAATTGCTCATATGGTTAACCTTTTGGGTTACTATGTTGAACCAACATACACGTACACGTTTGGGCATGGTTTTCACAAACCCAGTAAACGTCCACCCAAGTGTGTGTGACAAGCTAAGTTTTCGATCTAACGGTTGAGAAATATTAGCTTGAATCTAAATCAGGTTTTCATCTAACGGTGAATATGGATTTCTTTGTAACTAAGGCAAAACCCTGATTTGAAGGCTATATAAAGGAGACATCTAGCATTGTTCAAAACTAATCCCCACACGTCTGTGTGATACTAGTGCGCTCGTTAGAGTCGATTCTCCTTTAACCTTTGGTTTTCTTCTCTAAAACCAGGTTAACGACTTAAAAACTTCATTGGGATTGTGAAGCTAGACCGATATTACTTTTATCGTAGTTGTGTGATCTGATCTTGCATCTTCTATCGTACGAGTACAATCTTTGATTGGCTTGAGATCGTGAGAGTTCTCCGATAGGCAAGATAAATAAGTCACAAACATCTTCGTCTCACTGTTTGTGATTCCTCAACAAACCGCTTGTGTAGTCAAGAAGGATTTTTGAGAGGTGATTGATTAATCTAGTCTGTTCTTCGGGAATATAAGACCGAATTATCAATTGGTTCCTGTTCACCTTGATTTTATATCTTAAGACGGAACAAAAACCTAGGGTTTTGCTCTGGGATACAAATTTATCCTTTGATAGACTTTTCTGTGTGAGACATATTTGTTTATTATCAAGTCTGCGATTTTGGGCTGCAGCAACTCTTAGTTGTGGGTGAGATCAGCTAAGGGTATCAAGTGCGCAGTATACTGCTGGGATCAGAGGCGTAGGAGTACAACTGTACCTTGAATTAGTGGGAGAATGATTGGGGTTCAACTATAGTCCAGTCCGAAGTTAGCTTGGAGTAGGCTAGTGTCTGTAGCGGCTTAATACAGTGTGTATTCAATCTGGACTAGGTTCCGGGGTTTTTCTGCATTTGCGGTTTCCTCGTTAACAAAACTTCTGGTGTCTGTGTTATTTCTTTTCCGCATTATATTTTATATAATTGAAATAATACAGGTTGTGCGTCAAGATCATCAACTGGAAATCCAACCTTTGGTTGTTGATTTATATTGATTGATCCTTGGATATTGGTCTTTGGTACCATCCAAGTTATTCCTTGTATTTGATAAAGAATCGCTATTGTTTTTAGCTTGAGTAAAAATCAAATCAAGAGAGAGATAATAACTCCTTGAGATACTTTAATCTAGATTGAGTCTGACTGTCTAGTTGATTCTCTAGCAAAGTATTTAGGAGTTAGTCCATACAGATTGCTAAGCGAAATATTGGGTGGTGTTGTTAGACCCCCGATTTTTCAGAACTGATATGAGAATCTTCAAAGATAGACAAATCCCTTTTAATTCTGTTAATGAGATTTTCAAATGATCTTCTCATTTTAAGGGTTTCCTTATAATTCACATCAATTTGATCATCAGAAATAATCAAGGGATTTTTCCGCATCCTTTTCTGATTGTTTTTCTTATCAGAAATTATCTCCTTTCCTTCCTTCTGGAAATGTTTAGTAGGTAACCTTCATGTGAACATATACTTTTCTGACATGAGTGAGGTGGAACCTTTTTCCAGAAGTGATTATCAACTCTTTCATCACCTTTTGAGTTGATTTCATCAGTTGAGGGTATATTCTGTCTTTCTACTGAGGAATGATCTTTCAGTTTTTTAATACAAGATACTTCTTTTAACACTTTTACAACAGTATTTTGTAGAAGTACAAGTTTCTTTTCAAGTGACTGAAAGAAAAATTCCTTATGATCCTTTTCACGGAACCAATTCAAAGTTTCCCTTGAACTAGATTTCGTTTGATCATTAGTAGATGTAGAAAGAGGTTTTTCAGTATCTTCTGACTTGATGTAGTTAGGCGGACTACCTTCATAAACATGTTCTGTTTCAGATGTGATCAAAGAATTCTTGTCATCACGATCTGTAAAAGTCGAGGAGGGACTTTTGGTTTCTTTATCCGAAGAAATTATAACAAAATCATTAGTTAGAGTCTTTGGATGAACCCTTTGTTCTTGAGTAAGAGTTTTATCAAGAGTTTCTTCTTTGACAGTGAGATCCATATTTTCTTTGGCTAAAATATTCAGTTGTATGTCCTTTTCTCTGATCTCTTGTCTAAGAAGATTGGATTATGTCTTTAATAATAATATTCTAATAGACAGAGATCTGACAGGATTTAGGAGTTTTACCAACTCTTTTTCAGCATCTTCTTTGACATCAGAGTTGGACTCGGATGTACTATTGATCGCCTTAACTCCTGGATCATGAGTTAGAGATCTAATAGCATTTTCAACTTTTGAGTATTCGCAATCTTGCAATACGTTAACTGAATCAGTCATTGATTCAAATCTAAACACAAATTGTTAGATATTTTCGTCTTTGCATGCTCTGATACCAATTGAAAAGACGAGGGTACCCAAATGCACCACAATCTTTTAAATATAAACCTATAAGTCTGGTTTCTCAAGTGATCGACTATGGACAAAGTCTATACAATACAACTTAAGTACCATACCTTGTGTGATTGTTTATGGACAAGGTCGAAACAATACGACGACAAGATATTTACTTGACAATAGTTACGATAATAACCGATAGGCTACTAGGATCAAAGTCAAATAATTCGGATTAACGTACGTGCGTAATAAACTTAATTATAATAATAATTACAATGCAAAAAAACAAAGTAAATGACACAACAAGATTTTGTTAACGAGGAAACCGCAAATGCAGAAAAACCCCGAGACCTAGTTCAGTTTTAAATACTCTCAGAATTAAGCCGTTATACAAAATATAATACCAATTTCGTATAGATGAGACCAAGTAGACTACCCCTAGCTACTTAGTTTCCTCAGTATCCCTGCACCTTCGACTTCTTGAGTCACGCACGTTGTAGTTGCAGGAAATCCTACACTACACCCCTCATATGATTTTATTATTAATCAACTCATTTTAGGTTTAAACTCTTTATTTTATTGAACAATCTTTGAATATTCTTACAAGAAAAGATCAAGAAATCAAAAATGATCTCTGTTTTAGACTTTCCCTCTCCTATTTACTTGTTTCTTACTCAAAAATATCTCTCTTTCTCTTTACAATTCGAACGACTATTTATAAGGAAATACATAGTGGATGACAACTAATCTGTCCCTTATTTTCGGGTATGGCTTGCGACATTCTCGCAACCTTACAGATGTTAATTTCGCAAACTCTCTAATTTTCGCAGGGTTATCATATCTTTCTCGTGATCTTAGCTGACGTCATTTATTTTATCATTTCTGAAATTATTCTGCGACGTTGTTGTACTGTGTCACTGATAATTTCGCTGAAACATTGTCATTGCGAGATTCTGATCCTACATCTTGCCTCTTCTCATATCTTCTCTTCAAAGTAGAGAATGATGTGAGAAATGCCGCAGCTGTTCATCTTTTCATATTCTACATTTATCACACGTACTCTCTCTTCCATTTATTTCTTGACACGTCTTCTGTAACCACTGCTTTTCAACCGCTCACGTCTTTTCGTCTTAATGGTGTTTATTTCTTCGAATAAAAAATCTCCTTTATATACTCTTCTTACCCCCTTTTTCCACTTTTCTTTTTACTTTCTCTTCTATTTTTATTCTCTCATCTCTGCAACTCTGTTATTCTTCTGCAAATTCTGCTGCTGTAATTTTTTCTTCCTCCAATCCTTTTACTTTATATACATTCCCATACTCTATATTCAAACATGGCTCCAAGTGGTCATAGATATGAGAAGAATTTACAAGATGTCCAAAAAGATCTTGCTGATAAAGGTTTCATACTCTCCACCATACCTGGTGAGAATGCCAAATCAATTCTTTCTGTCAAGTTTTTCTCTGATCAATATTGTGATGATCAATCAATCATAATTTCGCTAGGTCAGATTCTCGCAGGCCTTCCTATTCCTCTTTATAACCCAGATCTTCCTTTATTTTATGAAATTCTCGCTCATTCGGGATTTTGGCGAGCCATCTTCCAACTGAGTGGGGACTGCATCCGTCTGATGCTAGAGTTCGCTAATCGTGGTGCTGGTAGAGGATCTCTATACTCCAAATAACTTAGGGATCCTAAATTCGCAAACCTAGAGATAGTTGCTGAGAAGTATACAGTAGCGAATTTCTTTGAGAATTATGAACTTATCTCCATGAAGAAAGAGAATACTCGCTGGGGTATTCGCTTAAAAAGGAAAGATAACATTGATGAAGCCAAAATTCTTATGCAAGATATTGATTGGAATTCTGGTAAAAACACAACTCCTCTCCAATCCAAGGATGATAAATGGTGTGTTTTTCCTTTGATGCTAAAAGGACTCTACATTGTTGGGTCAAATATTCTTCCTGCGAATCTCGCTGCTTATCAACCTTGGGTTTTCTCTTGGCCCGAGAAGGAGAAAGAGGTATGTTTCTCCCCTTTAACTCATTTTGTATTTCTTTATTGATTTTTACTATTCTGTTCGTTAACTTCTGCGACATTCCGTAGATCCAAAAACTGAAGGATAGTTATAACAGGACTGGGAAATCTAGTACTCTGTTAGCTCTTCTCTCATACACAGATGAGGTAAGAAATTTTCTATGATGATTTTAAATAGTACTGTTACTTCCATGCTTCCATTTCTTATTTCTATCTGTGTGTGAAGATTATTGCTGAAGTAGAAGAATCTGTTGATGTTGCGAAGATTGGTGATAAAGGGAAAGGTGATCTTCGCAAGGAAAAATCAACTGGTCCTCCTCCAAAGAAAAGGAAAGTTCGTTCTTCTTCCCCTTCAAATATTCCTCCTCACGAAAACTCTGAAAGTGATAAGGGTGATGAGGACAACGATGATATTGCTGTAAATGAAGATGCTCCACCTGAATCTTCTATGGCTAAGTTATCTGGCCTCTTTTCTGATTCTCTACAAGGAGTGGGAGATAGCCAATTCGCAGATACCTGTAAAGATCTCGCTACCCTTTGCGGTGTTCCTCTACTGGATGGTGATAGCTCTCTTCGTGGAGTTTCTAGATCAGTGACTCCCGATTTTTTGCATTCTCTCAATAGTCTGGTATATTTTTATCCTTTTACTTCTTCATTGTTGTAATTCAAAATTTCTTTCTATATTAATATTTTTTATTTTTTCGTAGGCTGGAAAAGCTTCTTTTGGTGTTGCCTCAGATCTAGAGAGAAGACGTGAAAATCTTGAAAAGAAGAATCTTCAATTTCGCAAAAAGAATGAAGAATTGGAAGCTGAAGTTAAAGGTCTTCGCAAGAAAAATAGACAATTAGAAATTGATTCTTCCTCGTATAAGAACAAAATTTCTAGTCTTCAGCAAGCTAATAATCAGCTTTACTGTATGTTACTTTTCTCTTTTCTCTTTATTCATTCATCCTGTTGTTTTATCTTATTTAAACGATCCTTTTTGCAGACATTTATGGTCTTTCTGATGAAGCTACCCTTCTTCATTCATTTCCTAATGCCTTGGATCATGATACCCTTCTTGAGCATCTTAGCAATTCCTTAAATAGCTTCTCAAATGATAGAATATCTCCTCTTTCTCTAAATGAGCTTAGATCTAAATTTCGCCTCTTAGAAATTGATCATAGATATAGTTTAGGCTTAGGCAATCGATTTAAGCGTCTCCTTCTTGATTCTAAAGAGAAAACCAATGAGTTAAGAACCAAAATTAGTGGTCTCATAGTTGATAAGGATTGCGTCTCTGACCAAGGTGCCAAGGCCCTGGCGAGATTCCAAGAGGCCTTTCTTGAAGTTCAACTTGAACGAGATGAAGCTAACCGCAAGAATATCGAACTCTGCGAAAGGGAAAATCAAATTCGTTCTCGTCTTCTTATAAGTAGTGAGGATGAATTTGTTTGGGCTGCGAAAATCTTAGATGATGCTAGAAAAGACTTAGGTGTAAATGTTAGTCTTCAAGTTGAGCATACAACCTTGATTAGAGATATGATTTCTGACAGAGAAGGTTACTAACTGCTCTTCTTTATTAATTTTTTGTTTCTTATGAATTCTCGTCAAGTTAATAATTGATTGTCTTTTGCTCGCAGATTCTGAAAATAGATATCGCGAAAAGATTGAGGAACTCGAGGCTGAAAAGGAGGAACTCACAAAGAATCTCTCTTCTCACAACTACAAATATTCTAGATTGAAGAATCAAATCAAGATCACTGTTGCGAATTTTCAGAATGATGCTATGAATTTTCGCAATCAAACTATCCAAATGGTTTGTGATGATCATAATATCCCACATTCTGATTATCCTTTTCTTTTAGAAGAAATCCCACAGAATACTCCCAGTTTGATTATCTCTGATAGCGAAGCTGACGATGAGGAATCTGACAGTAATGGAAGTTCTGATGGTGATGAAGATTCTGACGCATACGAAGAAGGGAATAAGTCTAATGAAGATAATGAAGGATTAACCAAGAAGTAGTATTCATTTGTTTCTTTGATTCTTTGTAATACTTGTACATTTATTTCTTCTTTCTGTATATTTGTGTCTCTTTCATTTTGACCTGCATTAATTAAAAAAATTCTTCTTTGCAATACAGTTAATCAATATAATCATTAATTCTTGAATCTTTGAGTAAATCTATCATATGGGAGCAAATAACATTTTCTAATTTCATATATTACCATACTTGCCTCTGTTATTTGAATCCAAATGAGAGATTTCATAAAAAATTTCTTATTGTATAACTTCGCAATATTGTGCGAAGTGAATTTGGTTTCTTTTCAAAATCTCATTCCTGTGTGGTCTTATTTTGCCTTCCTAATTAAAGGTCTTATTATGCCACCTCTTGTCATTGCGACAAAATCGTAAGACGTCCTTGCACTTTCATGCAAAAACCCATTGATCTTGCCTTAACTTTTTCTTTTGTATTATGGCCTCTTCAGGAATGTTGCGACAATATGACAGGCCTAAATATTCTTGCGAAAATAAATCCCCATGACATTGCCGTCTTGCGACGAAATCGCAGGACGTCTTCGCACTTTCATGCGAAAACCCATTGATCTCGTCTTATCCTTTTCTTTTGTATTATTGCCTCTTCAGGATTGTTGCACAAATATGACAAGCCTTAATATCCTTGCGAATAAAAAGCCTCATGACATTTGCGTCTTAAGACACTTATCAGCTCCCTAATGGAGGGTGCCGCCCTTATCTTCCCCCTGGTTGCCCCTTCAAGGAGGCGTACTTCTACCATACAAGGTTAGATCCTCCCATCCAGTCTTAACAACAACCAGTTGTTTTCGCAGCCTCTTATACCTTTTACCTAAAGGGCTTATGGTTACGAGACTGCACCCTAAGTGGGGTTTTCTTCGGGCCGAGTGCAGTATAAGCCAAGACTTGTCAAGAATGGCAAGGACGCTTCAAACGCCCCCGACACTCTTGACTCAACCGTGTACCTCGGCGCCTTGATCAGATTCTGCACTCCTTGGGAGAGTCCTTATTACCTTAGTCGCCCAACCTTAGTCATATGCTTAAGCTGAGAATCCAAGGTGCCTCTCCCGGATGGGCTTTATTGACCCCAAATCTCCATGACTCAGGTTCCGGGGGTGTGTAGCCTTTCCCTGAGCATGCAACAGGTACCCCCTTATATGACGTACTTTAGGTCTTACATTTGCCTCTTGCGAACTAGGGTGTACGCCATAAAGGTTCGCCTCTTTCTCTTTTGTCATTCTTCTCTGATTATTTCTGTAAAATTCATTATCTCTGCGAGAGTCTCGCAAATCATTATTTATATTGAATTTCGCAATCTCAATTTTGTTGTTCAATCAAATGTATTTTTGAGAATTTTACTTATTGCGAGATATCGCAACAACTTAATCATTCATACATTTCTTGTTTTTATTACCTTTGCCATCCTCTGCTTCTTTATTATTTTCTGCTACTGCTTCCTTGGTAGTGGTATGTTCATCATTTTTATTCTGAGCTAGCATTAATTTCGCAACATCTCTTCTCCTTTCTTTCGATTGTATCCACCATCAACCTCTCACTTCTTTGTACATCTTTGATTTTGTGTCGCCAGTTTTCCTTCTTGTTTGCTCTTCCTTCGCAAGATTCTATCTCAGTTTCGTAACATCTCTTTCCTTCACCCAATCTCCCTTTATGATTCCTACACCATTGGGGTGAGGGAATTTGATGCATGGTGGAAAGTTGAAGCTACACCTAGAATCCCATGTAGCCAAGGTCGACCAATTAACGCATTGTAGGGTGATTCTACATCAACGACACAGAATGAGATTTCAGAAGATATTCCCTTCAATGGAATTCGCATAGTAACCTCCCCTTTAGGCTTGTTAGCAGTACCATTAAAACCATATATCTTATATGTTGATGGTATAAGATCATCATCTCTTCCACCCATGGTTTTATAAGTATGATAAAATAAGATGTTCACAGAGCTTCCAGTATCGACTAGAATTCTATTGATTGCCCATGAATCTTCAGCTTCATCATCCTCATCTTCTTTCGGTTTTGGATTAATTTCTAATTTTATTACCAATGGATTGTCATGCACCTCTTCTCCTTCGGGAATTTCTTCTGCGTAAAAGAAATGATCTGTTTCTGCCATTCCTCTAGTGGCGAGATTTTCGCAATATTCATAATTTCTCTTCCATCATTATCTCTTGCGAACACTCTACTCAAAACATTATCATGAAAATCTTCAATTGTCTTATATGAATGTACGATAGAGTGACAAATAGATTTTTTGCTTTTGCACCAACTTCTATGAAGAATGTTTCTTTCTTTTTCATCGTATTCACTTTGTGATGTTCTGGTGGTGGTGGTAATGGTTGAGATTGCGGATGCCCTACCAGAAAGTCGTTTAGTTTTCCTTGATCTATCATTCTCAAAATAATTCTTTTACATTTCTGCAATCATTTGTGGTATGTCCATGAAAGATGATAAGAACAAAATTCATGACTTCTGTGGTTTGGAGGTGGTTCCGTTCCCATGTTCCATGGTGTTGGTATATTTCCATCAAATTATAGCTTCCCATATCTTCTCCACACTTGCATTTAGAGGTGGCATCTTGATTTCTTCCCATATTACCTTGTGACTCCTTGTCCTTATTATAGTTTGTCTTTGACCTCCATAAGTTTCTTGCGGTTGATCGAGTCTTTGAATCTTGTTATTTCCTCCACGATTGTAGAAATTTCTTTCTCTTTCATACTCTTCTTGATCTCGGCTCCCCATAGCTACCAATTTCTGCTGATTGTTACTTGTCACCTTCTTGTTGTACTTGCGAAGTATTCGCCACTGTGTTTATTAGCTTGGGTAATAAGCTTGCATTCGCTGTTTGTGAGCTGGTGTTCGCAACTGGATATGATTCCATTTCATTTTTCCTTTCCTCTAGAGCAATGTATTCTTCTTGAAGTTCTCGCAATTCAGTCATTGTAATCGTATTCTTGACTCTGAAAATTTGGACATACAATAGGTTTGTTGCAAACATAGCATTGATAAATGATAATATGAGATATCTCTCATCTACACGGCCAGCCATTTCGCTACACATAGTTCTCCATCTTTTAGTCAAGTGTTTCAAACTTTCGCCAATCCTTTGTTTTAATCCAAACACATCTTCTATACCAGGTCGTGAGGAATTATTACTTATATATGCTCCCAAGAATGTAGTCTGCAAATGATTGAAGGAGGTTATTGTATTCTTTGGTAAACCTTCAAACCATTTTAACGCTTCTCCTGTTAAGCTGGATGCGAAATATTTGCACAATACCGCATCATGATTTTCCCATTGTAACATGCACCTCACATAGCTTTAATGTGTGAATTGCACAAGTTGTTCCATCAAAAATGCTGGTTAATGCGGGCAAATTGCATTTCGGTGGTATTCCTCCTAATTGTACTTCCCTTGTAAATGGAGTTTTCGCAGCTTCTTCTATTGCTTCATCCAATTGTCTTCTACCTACTTCTCCTCTGTTATTTAGCATTCCTCTCATTTCTTCTAATTCTTTCAAGATTTGTTTATTTACACCTGAATCTTGATCCATTGGTCTCTTTAATTTTGCTCTCTTCTTCTGCGTTCACGTCTATCTTCTCTTGCGAAATTTTGCATCTCTTCTTCATTATCCTCATCTCGTCTTCTTCTGCGATTCTCTTCCTCCTATCTTGAATTCGCAAATGATGATGCTTCATTTTCCCCTCCATTTTTGTTCATTTCTTATCAATTCAATTCGCTGTCTTTCAGCCATTCTCTTTACTCTATCATACTCCTCATTGAGATTATTATTCCGGTTTTGTGTACGCCTTCTTTCTCGATTGTCATGATTGTTCTGGCGAATTGTCTCCTGAAGCTCTTGTTCTTCCATTTCCGCTCTCAATCTTTCACGTTCGCAGATTAAACGTGCTTGTTCAGCATAATGTCTTTCAATTTCTTCTTCAATTGTCTGTTGATTTCTTTGAGTTTCCTCACATGTAAAATTCTTCTTCCTTCCTCTTGATTTCCTTCGCCATCTTGGTTATTTTGTCCCTGATTTTGTCCGTTCTCTTGATTTCCTCCAATTTTCCCATCATCAAAAGTTTCATTTTGTGGAACGTAACGATCATCAGTTCTTTCTCTATTTTCGCGATATTCTTCATTAGGATTTGATATTTCTTCTTGAATATTGTTTCCAGCATTGATTGTGGGTGAATTTCGCCTCATTTCTCTTCTAGTCGATCTTGAATATGATTTTGTAATACTTCTCGATCTTCTATTCTGTAGTCTTATATTCTCCATCCTTAATTCGTGATTTTGCCTTGTTAAATTTGCACGTTCTTCTGCCTCAGCTCTTCTTTCTTCATGTATTCTTCGTCTCAATGTTTCTAACGCTCCAATTTCCTCACCTCCATGAATTATTCCTTCATCTGCTTCTTGATTTCTCTCTTCCTGTCTATAATTTCTGTTTTGTTGCTCTTCTTCTTCTTCTTCTGCTGAATTTGATCGCCAAGTGTGTATGCTCACCCTGTCATAATCTGTATTCCTCTTGAACTAGTGTTTGTTGAATTGGCGGTTGAATTTGATTTTCTCTATTATTTCTCATTCTAGTAGATTCTCCCATTCACTTCTTCTCTTTCCAGCCTCATTCTTTGCTTCTTCTAATAGTAGTCGGTTGTTCGGATGTATTTCTTCTTCTAGCCATTTCTTCAATGTTAACAGTATTGCAAGAAATTATGAAAAATTCTTAATCAATCACTTTAAATTTTCACAAATCTCAATATCAATCTTTAGCTTTTTCTAGAATAATCTTCAACTCGTCCCTGTTTCTAGCGCCATTATGTAGTTGCAGGAAATCCTACACTACACCCCTCATATGATTTCATTATTAATCAACTCATTTTAGGTTTAAACTCTTTATTTTATTGAAAAATCTTTGAATATTCTTACAAGAAAAGATAAAGAAATCAAGAATGATCTCTGTTTTAGACTTTCTCTCTCATATTTACTTGTTTCTTTCTCAAAAATATCTCTCTTTCTCTTTAAAATTCGAACGACTATTTATAAGGAAATACATAGTGGATGACAGCTAATTTGTCCCTTATTTTCGGGTATGGCTTGCGACATTCTCGCAACCTTACAAATGTTAATTTCGCAAACTCTCTAATTTTCGCAGGGTTATCATATCTTTCTCGTGATCTTAGCTGACGTCATTTATATTTTATCATTTCTGAAATTGTTCTGCGACGCTGTTGTACTGTGTCACTGACAATTTCGCTGAAACATTGTCATTGCGAGATTCTGATCCTACACACGTGAATCACCAATACTTTATGTCGTATTCCAAACAGTAAAGGATAAATATGTTTTATAACCACTCTATTCAATCTTGGTAATAAGATATTATGAGTCGTTGAAAAAGGCAATTATGTTTAATCTAATAAACTCATTTGTCTGGTTAGATCAATCCAAATTTTGACTACCAAAATAATCAAACTCTAGATTCGGAATCAATCAATTTAGATCTCAAAGAGAAACTATAAGGTGATGTCGATCACACGCAACTAGAGAATCAAGTCTATCAAAGATAAACACGATTCTACCTGGATCCAAGTCGATCAAGGTTTGTCCACACAATTCAAAATATATATAAACTAATAAGAAAAATCTCGTCGTCTTAAGATCTTCGTTTGTCTTCAATTATAACCTGCACAACCCTACTTGAATCCTCTTATGCTCAATCACACACCAAACGAAGTCTGTTTACAATGGTTTATCACAAGATGTCTTTAGATCCAAAAATGGTTCTAAAGATCCCGTCAATTTGATCAACTTTGAGTGAACCTTATATCGGAAGAGAAGGTTCTCAAGAATAAACAAACTAGGCGCAATCAAAGTTTCAATAACCGCCAGTCAATCAAATCGATAATCAAAAACTTCAATAACAATGAAATTATCTAGTTTCCCACCAACGGTACTCGTAGATCTTCTTGATCCCACAAAAGTCTTTAAGCGAGCGGTCGTAAGAGATTTCGCCTAATTAAGGTACTTTCCTCTCCAGATAGACGGCTCCACCAAAAACAACAAGAATGAAGTTTTCCCGACTCTTAGGATAGTTTGCTAAAAATGCAAACTCAAGTATTTATACACCAAGGTTGTTTGGACAACAAGGAAATCCCAAAACCGAAAATATTCTCAAGATATTTACATTAAAGAACCTACTTTCGGTTTTCCTATTTCCAATTAATTACCAAACCAAATTTGCGAAAACTCTCATAGAAAACTTCCACTATAAGTCTAGCACATTAACTAATAATATTTTCCAGAGGATATGCTTTAGTTGCTGGTAATTAAAACATATATTATGAAAATCATAATTAAATGCTTTTCAATTTTTCGGACCTGGGATCACCTTGAGTATAAAGGAATATTTTTGAACAATTAATGATAAGAGTTATGTACATGTTCAAATACGTCGACATCTAGAAGTTTCTCAGCAAACCTTAATTCCAAGCTTCACACAAAACATAAAGAGATATGTGAATATTGGAAGCTCGGTTTTTCTCCTTGGGATAGATTGTGCCAACTTCACAAATGTAAGTTGTGATCGGTTATACCATATTTCCCAAACCAGGTTGTGACCGGTTACACCTTGCTTCCCAAAGGTAGCTTGTGATCGATTACACCTTACTTCCCAAGTTAGCTTGTGATCGTTTACACCTTGGTTCCCAGAGAAACTTGTGACCGATTACAACTAACTTCCGAAATTAGCTTGTGACCTGTTATTGTAGCTTGTGACCGGTAACACCATGCTACATCATATAGGCTATGACCGGTTATACCTCAAACCTCAACAAGTTAAGATAGGTTCTACCTTGTCATCTTATATTTGCCATCCAAAAGATATTTAATAAAGAACCTGACCAATCATGATTTCCTTTCGATTATGAAACAATTTCATACATGTACTTCCTTTGAACAAATGTTATAAAAACATTGTTTCCTAGGATGAAATCATACCTATATCATACACATAATCAATAGACTATAGACAAAGATTATGTTGATGTCGTATTTACGAAGTTCCAAAAGATAAGCGTTTATACTTCGTAATTCAATCGATTCCTTGACACTTTGATCATAATTTTATGACCAAGTCTAACCACTATAGTATTATTTATATACAGCTTCACATGTTATGTTTTCAATATAATCCGAGTTTAAAGATACGTTAGGAATGGAAAAAAGATCTAGTCAATATTACTAACCTCAAGTGGAAGGATGATGTCTTCGTTGTAGTCGTTATTTATTCACATTCTTCAGGTCTTCAGAGTAATACTTGTACGTCTCAACATTCCTAAACTTTCTAGTCTAACCTAAATGAAGTTGACTATATTATTTAATCAAGCGACTCTAGATGAGTTTTGATACTAAAATATGACAACCAAACTTGACATACCAACGCTTGGTGGGTTCAACCGAGCTATGCTCTAACAAAAGATTTTTGAAAAACTGAGTTAACTCAGTTTTCGCCCGATTTGCAGAACCACATGACCGAAGAAATATATAAACCCAAAAAATAAAAGTCATCTGAAAAATCAGTAACGTCAAGTACCAAAAACACAATAAAAAAATTCAACGAAAATGTTTGTTGAGTTTTCCATCATGTCCAACATTGTGTAAGACTGTCCCTGTAATGAACAGGGAGATAAAAAAAAATTGATTAATATTTTAAATTGATTTAGAACCGAAAATGAATTAGATCAAAACATGAAAACCTAACTAGTTCAAACGAAGAAAAATAAACAGTTAATCAAATTAGCAAATCATAGGATGAGAACTAATTGAATTTATTATTGAGATGATAATTACTTGATATCCATTGATTCAATATCTTGCAATTCTTCAAACCTAACATAAATATAAGATATGGTTTCAGTGAAGATGAAACTTATTCTAAGATGATGAACATGAAAACCGAATTGCGTTAATGACGGAATTGAAAATTTCTTCAAACCCTAAACTCTCTGTGAGTTGTAGAGCAGAGAGAAGAAAGAGATAAAATTAAATGATAAAATATATGTGATAGACGCATTTATGTGTCTAATTTGTCCCAATTGTATATATTGTTAGTGCTCGATTTTGTACTTATTTGGTTATTTTATGTCTTTGTAGGTGTTTTTGGAGAAATAAGCTTTTGCGGCGAAATTGGCTAAAATATGGCGTTTGGAGCTCTGCTGACAGTATGCCGGAAGTACCCCAGAAATACCCCGGAGGAAGCCCGAAAAAGTCCGGAAAACATCCCAGAAAAATTACTAAAGGCACCCAAGATTTGATTATTTCCACCCCAGGAATTATATTTCAGCCCAACTTACTATTCGTACCCCTGAACTGGATAGGGGGAGGTCTTCTTCAAATTTCAAATAATGGTTTTTGGCAGGAAAAATGCATGCAGACACTGTTGATTTTGGATTGAAGATTTGAACGAGTTTCATGGAGATTCAATAGCTAAATTTGGTTGGGCTTGTCTTCTTAGAGCTTAACAGGGTCTATGGGATTGTTTAGATCCAACCAATTGGGCTGGACAAGTCGGAGAAAGCAATCAAAGTCCAAACAGAGGTCGTCCTCTTTCTGTTCATGTTCAAATATTTTGTGAGATTTTTTGGGAGAGTCTCACGCTGGATAGACGTCTATCTAGTATGGTTCAAGTCCTGGGAGAGTTTGGTGACAAGAAAATAGCTAGAAGACGCGTACAAAAATCAACATGAGAGATTTTCTCTCAAACTGCAGGGAAGTTACGTAACTTGGCAGCAAGAAAAAAAAGAGAAGATTTTGCGGGATTTCTTGGGGTTGTGAAGTATATAAGAGGTGTTGAGAATTGAGATAAGGTTTATCAAGTGTTTGGGGTCGAGCAGGGACCAGAGAGAGACCGGAGGAGCGAAGAACAGGAGTTGCAGGAAAAGTTTCCTGCTGTTGCTGCTGCTGCTCGAGGAGGAAGAAGAAGACGAAGAACGGAGCCTCCAGGGCCGTCGTTCTTCAACAGTGCTAGCAGCAGCAGACTTGCGTCGTTATTCAACAACAGCGCTAAAGTATCGTTCTTCTCTGGACGCTTAAAGAGGGTCGTAGTTTCACTGTATTATATTTTTCACTCTTTTAATCATATTTTGAGCATCAAGTATGTATTTTGAGAACATGATTATTATGAGTAGCTAAACCCCAATACTGGGATGATGGAGGAAACCATTCTTTATGCATGAATAATTCTATTTAATTCTTTTATGACTATTTGCACTATTATAAGTTGATTTATGATTTTTCTTGATAATTTGTGATTTTATCTGATGATGTATGCTTAGTCTAGGAACTCTTGATGCATCATGCTTATGATTTACATCTAATACTTTATAAAATCTATTTTTCGCAAAGAAAAGAGTCGATATTTGTTATCATTATAAGCTATAATTGTCTAGAATTAATAGTTGTTTCGCATGAGTATAAGAATTGGTGGAATGCTGAGTCCTAGTATCTCTTGATTATGTGACAAATTTTGTATATATTTTTGTTTTAAAAATCTTTTCAAGTCCGAGCAACGAATCCTTATTTACCGGAATCCAAATACTATAACAATATGTTTATTGAAGTTGTTATTTGAGATGATAATTACCTGATATCTATTAACTAAAGATCTAGATCTTCCAAATCTTCAAATATAACATAAATATACAATCTGGTTTCAGCGAAGATCAAATCCTAAACCTAATCATAGAATACACTTATCTTAAAATGATGAACATCAAAACCGAATCACGCCAATGACGAAATTGAAAATTTCTTCAAACCCTAAAATCTCCAAGAGTTACAGAGCAGAGAGAAGAAAGAGAAATGAAATGAAATAATGTGTGAAAAATTTCTTTATCTGAATATAAATACACGAGGGCAGTTTAGCCATTATAAATGTTGAAACAGAAAATTTTATTGAGAGCCCTGAATTTTAAATTTTGGGGCTTAGAAAAAACAAAATTTTAAAGTTTGGGAGTTGAGAATATATGATACATTATGTTATTTCTGTGGGTTTTTTTTGCCTAGCATTTTTAGGGGCGACCCCAAAAGAATTAGGGGCGATTTTTTTATTCCCAACCCATAGACAAGGTTATGGGATGTCCTAAATGTTAGTAGAATACCTTAATGCCCTTTAATAATCGGAAGTAAAATAATTGTTTTTAGAATCCGATTATTGGTAATACAATCGGTAGTTAAAAAACACACAGAGACTACCGATTGATATGAATTTGTGCTAAATTTGGGGCTACTATTAATCGGGAGTTAATGATAAATTCATTTACTATCGATTATAGGATTGCTCCAAAATTCAAAAAATAGGAATTTTTGCAAAATTTCATTTTGGGGCAACTCTATATCCGGTAGCTATATGAACTATTTTGAATATCGAATATGGTTGGATATTGGCAAAGAGAGCCACTGTATAATCGGAAGTCAGGATAACTTCATTTACTACCGATTGTAGGCTCAACCAAATTCAAAAAATACAAAATCTCATTTTGGGACAACTCCATATTCGGTAGTTATATGAACTATTTTGACTACCGAATATGGTTGGATATTTGCAAGTATAATCGGAAGTCAGGATAACTTAATTTACTATCGATTATAGGCTCAACCAAAATTCAAAAAATAGAGGATTTTGGCAAAATCTCATTTTGAGGCTACTCTATATTCGATAGTTTTATGAACTATCTTGACTGTCGATTATGGTAGGATTTCGGCAAAGAGGTCTACTGTATAATCGGAAGTCAGGCTAACTTCATTTACTATCGATTATAGGCTCAACCAAAATTCAAAAAATAGATAATTTTTGTGAAATATCATTTTGGGGCTACTCTATATTCGGGAGTTAGATAACCTAAATTCACTACCGATTAAGGTAGCATTTTTTCCAAAGGTCTACTTTAATCGGGGATCAAGATAACTTTATTTTTTACTACCGATTATAGGATAATCAAAATTCAAAAGATAGGGGATTTTATTTTGGGGATACTTTATATTCGGAAGTTATGTAAACTAAACTGACTCCCGATTGTGGATTAACTTCCCGATTATAAAGTTATCTACCGATTGTGAAGGGTAGTTTGACCATTAAAAAACGAGAGATAAGAATGGCTACATTTTACTTTTGGGTGACATTTTTTTGCCTTATGTGTCGCCCCTAATTCTTTTGGGGCCGCCTCTAAAAATGCTAGTTTTTTTTGTTTAAGACCCTATAGCAAGGGATTTACAATAGTTTTCACATCCATCATTAGGCCTAGACTGGTTCTGGGCGTAATTAGGTAGCAGTCGATACCCATTGTTTATGGGTGATGGAACTAATATTAGGCCTCGACTGGTTCTGGGTGTAATTGGGAAGCAGTCGATACCCGTTGTTTATGGGTGATGGAACTAATAAATTGTCTTTTGTTTTTGGTTTTTCTTTTGCTTTTAGAAATCCTGGCATTTTTAGGGGCGACCCCAAAAGAACTAGGGGCGACTTTTTTATTCCCACCCCATACACAACGTTAAGGGATGTCCAAAAACGCGGAGAATACGTTAATGCCCTTACACAATCGGAAGCTTTTTTGTGTCTGATTAATATAACGCAATCGAAAGCTTATTAACGTGATTATACTACTGATTAAGTGCGTTTTTGTGCCTAACTCGTATCTGGCTTCTATAACAATCGGTATGACTGAGAACCTCACTAAGCTACCGATTATAGTACCTCCTAAATTCCCAAAATTGGTGACTTCGTCAAAGAAGAAATTTGGGGCAACTTAGAATCGGTAGGCAGGTTAACTACCGATTATTCTAGTTCCCAAATTCGAAAAAAATGAGATTTCTGCAAAAAACAAAATTTGGGGCAACTGTTTAATCGGAAGTCCTATTATCTACCGATTATTTTAGTTCTCAAATTCGAAAAATTTGAGATTTCTACAAAAATCAAATTTGGGGCAACTGTATAATCGGAAGTTACATCACCTTATTTGACTACCGATTATACAGTTTCCCAAACAAAATAGAGCCGTTGGAACTCTAAACTATATATAAGGATTGTATCCTTTTACCCTCTATGGAACCTTTAAACTCTCTCCAACATCATCTTCAACATAATGCCCCAACCATTCATCAATCCAACGGAGTTCACGATTGAAGAAGATTTATCTTTATGTAGGCGCTATGTTTAATTCTATCCGAGACGAGGAGAAGGACGTAGGCAAGGCGGCATAATGAGTATGAGTTATTTGGGGAGAATCAAGAAAAATTCTGCGCCGACACCGGTAACCCAAACAACCGCCACTCCGCTGATCTTTTCTGTCGAATTGGTTCAATAAACGGACACGTCGAAGAATTCGTCCATTTAACTTATCTTGTGAATCAATATCGATTGAGGGATGAAACCAATGATGAGATTATAGAACGATCTCTCAAGGAATGGCGGAGATGGAAAAGATCAAGCTTCCGTTATGAAGCTCATTTTAGAATCCTTAGGGCGATGGAAAGATTTAATCCGTTTAGGACTCGTCCAACACGTCCATGACGCTAATCACAATACCTTGTAATAGAATTGTGGAAGTTCAATGTAAAATTATGATGATATGTAGGTGATATTGTTATGAATTTCAAAATACTTATGAAAATCGGAAGTTTTAATTCTTTATATACCAACCGATTATACTCCAACGGCTATTTCTTTCAAAAGAATCTAGTCGTGCCTCGAAAACCACACACAATCGGTAGTATATAACTATCAATGTCTACCGATTATACTGCTCTAATGAGACTGAGAACTCTGTTGACAAAACAACCTATAATCGGTAGTATATGACTATCAATGTCTACCGATTACGCATAATTGGTTGCTTTGGTTCAACGATTTCCTACCGATTTTATGGAATAATTGTACGTAATTTCAGTACAGTCTTGTAAAAGTACGCATCAACGGACATTTTTTCAAAAAATAGAGACGTTGGGACTCTCATCTATATAAGGAGAGTAAACTCTTCTTATTTGTGCACCAAACAACACATATATAGCATCATGTATTCTACAAATACATTTTCTATCGTCTACTCTTGTGAATTCATTCTATATCTTAACTTACAAGTATGAAAACGTTTTACGCAGCTGAATATTTGGTCATTGTGAAAACATGGTATCATGAAACAAGACGTGAAGATGTCATAGCAGGAAGGTTAACACCCGAAGTATTTTGGGCGAGGGTATATAGCCAATTTATGCGAGAGTATGGAAATCCAAAGCAAAGATCACTCCAAAAGTTCATGATCGTTTCCGACTTGTCCAAAAAGGGGTAATGATTACATAACGATACAAAAGAGGATGTTTAACACTAGCCACTTAAGCTTGTCGATCCAACAATTTGTAAGTATTTGCATACTTTTTTTAAATAACACCGGGTGTCTAATCTTTCTTACTAAAACGAAGTTGACATAATTTTGTGTTTGTTTATGTAGGAGACACTCGCAAAAATACAGTACTTAGTGAAAAAGGGTGAAGAATTCACTTATGATGGGAGTTATGAATTCTTGAAGTCTGTGGCAATAGTATGAAGATTGACCGATGGTTACAATCGGAGGTTATTAAGTTATGTAGTCTACCGATTACAGGAAATCGGAAGTTTATTTCATATGTTGTCTACCGATTCTGGGAAAAAATTTCACTCTTTTTTGTCAGAGTTCGTTGACAATCGGATGTTTATTTAATATGTAATCCACCGATTCAGGGAAAAATTTTCATTTTTTTTGTCAGACTTACAATCGGAAGTAGCATTAGAAAATATGATAACCGATTATAACATTGATTGTTTCTGTTTAAAAAAGCTTGTATAATCGGTTGATATATTAATAATATACCTACCGAGTATAGCTTTATACTTCACAGAAGTTTCCAAAAAGTTCCAAAAAAACACATCTTTCAAAAGTAACGATCAAAATTCACGAGCCACATGGTTATGCCCGGCTCTGTACCCTCTAAACCTATGGATTTTCATCATCTGACGGAACCAATTCGAGTAGGCCTTCCGTAAAGTTGTCCTTCATGACGCGATCCCAATCCAACATGTTGGTCTCATATTGTTTCAACCAATCGTTACAATGATTCGTTGGGAAGTAATCACTCCAACCACCCAACGGAGGTAATGGGCACTCTCTCTTTACTCTTAAACCGATAAAATGCATCTCATTCACAAATGCCATAATAATTCTTCTATCTTTAACCGATTCATCGCAAACCGTCCTTGTAGTGTAAACGTAAAAGAGTGTCCATACTTAGGAGGGACAAAGAAATGTACCACGTAATTCAAAGTGTCCGCTAAGAGATATCCACATTTAGGCATTGTCATCCAATACTTGGATCCGATTGTCTTCAATCCCTTTCGGCACTTTACACGCGCAACTAAGTCTTTGAATTGTAGTTTTTTGTCGTGTCTATATTCTTCCTTCATCATCCCAATATAGAAATCCTTGTTCTTGATTAGTTGTACCGCCATCTTAGTTCTTAAATCTTGCCATTGGGTGACATCTTCATTCACCGCCTCTCCAAAGTAACCAATTTGTTCCGTAGCGACGTGAAACCCACAATTGCCATCCCCATCAACCTCGTCGGTGGACAAAACAAATGGAACAATGAGTGGAGGGAGTTGTTCCATATACTCTTCTATAATCGTATACCTTGATCGTGTTGGTCTTCCATTAAAATCCCTAGGACAACGAAGAGTACCATACTTCTCTCTTATAGTCACCATTTCCGTTGATTGTGTTTGTTGCGAGTCGCTCATTTTATCAATAACTGCGAAGCTAGTTTGGGTCTCCACCAACACAACTTCTTCCACCGCCTCGGCTTGACTTACTTGAGAAGGCTCGGTAGAGACTTTGGCCTCACTTGTCGGACGGTCGGTCCCCTTTGATCTTTTCTTGGACGAACTCTTTTCTTTGGAACTGACTCATCTTCAAATTCGGCTTCCGAACGCTCATGCCTACACAATATTCTTTTATTAGACAAATACTCCTTCAATTCTTTTGTTTCAATGGTCCTCAACACTTTGGTGTTTGGACTACCCGCACTCTTTTGCTTGATAGGTTCATCAACCTCCCTTAAACGAGGGTGAAGAGCTTGCTCCAAATCATGCATCAATATTTTCTTCTTGGCGCCATTTGATGTAGCATAACGCTCGTCTATTCTTGCACACAATTCCGACTCCATGAACGACGGACCATCAACTATGGGGGTGCTTGGAGTGAAAGTTAATTGCTTCCAAAATGGATGAATATCATTGATGTCAATCACATCGACGTACCTACCCATTTTATGACGACATGGGAGACCAATACCTATCATATCCTTGCAAACACAAACCATATTCTCGTCATCATAAGCCTTATATAACTTCAATTGTTCCATCATGTGATTTATTGCCCATTTTGAAACTTTATGAACGATTCCCCTTAGAAGCAATCTTTCCTTTTCATGTTCCGTAGGAAATTTATGCACACTAAATTGCATAGAATCCTTAGTCTTTACGAGATCACGATTGGTGAATTCATGGACTGCTTCTTGGATCGACACAACTCCATTTTGATTACCTAGAAGTATTTTCTTTAATTGTCCATGAGACCCCTCCGCAATGCTCGTCGCCTCGTTCTTGAAGTTACGATATTCATATGTCCATGCGTACACAAACCTCTCCTTAATCGGTAACCATTGTGTTTTACAATACTCAACGGCCTTTGGGTAGTCCGTGCCATATTCATCCTCAAACTTCTTCAAGTTACGTTCGTATCTTTCCTCGGTTATTGACCAAACGATCTTGTCCCATGCTTTCATGAACGCTCTCCAAATCATTCCATCCTCTTCCATTTTTCATCAAATAACCTCTTCTCTTCCTCTCTTTGTTCCACGGTTATTTTACTAATGCGCTCGTCCTCTTCCTTCGACCTCTTGGTACCCTTTCTTGGGTTTTTATCTTGGAAATGGAGATGGAAATTGTGTTTGATGTTGCATTGAATGTGCCACGTACATTGCAAATTTCGGGCTTCAGGAAACACTACCGCTATTGCATGCATTAAGGCTTGATCGTTATCCGTTACAATGACCCTTGGAAAATTATCGCCATTATAAATGGACCTCAACGTCTCCAACATCCAAATGAAACTCACGTTGTTCTCATGATCCATTAAACCCCATGCAATGGTAAACGTGTTTTTGTCCGAAGTGTGACAAGCAATGTTCAACAACGGCATGTTATATATGTTTGTCTTGTATGTGGCATCTATCAACAAAATTTGATGAAAACACTGAGCTAATTTTATCATTTCGGGATGTGCCAAGAAAATACGTACCACTTTACCATCCTTTTCTTCTGTTCTCAACGTGTAGTCGTGTAACTCAGCTAACCACTACGATTGTTGCATGACAGTTATACCATCCCATTCCGTCCTTTTGATCGTAGCTAGGGCCGACTTAATTGTAGACAAAGAAGACAAGTTGTCGGGGTCGTCCGCCTTTATTTTACTTAAGATCGCACTCGCCTTTTGGATACGCATAGACCTCACCGTCTCCATTTCATGTGGTTTTAACTTCGCAACCATTACATGTCCAATAAGAGTATCCGGATCATCGTGGTTGTGACAACCATTAGCAACTTTAGAAATTTTCCACTCTTTACTTTCCTTACCATAGGGCTTATAGAAGACAATCTTAAATGGGCATCCAATCTTCTTTGTATGAGTTCGGTACTTCTTCCTCTGCGTCTTCCTTACATACTTATTATTCTTTCCCTCGTGACTCTTTTTCTTCCCACTTCGCTCACACACCATTTCAAACCTAACGTCCTTCACACAAGGGTTGTGAACTACCACGCACATATTCTCTTTTGCCTTGTTCATAAGGCATACCTTTGCCTCCTTCTTACTTCCAAATATCTAAATGCCCATATAACAAAATAAAATAAAATAAGCATAACCATGTAACATACATGATTGGAAAAATAGAAGATGATTCATGAACATACCAAATCATTCGCATAGCGTAGGGAAGTATCCGGCCTCAAATAATAATCGTCATTAACCGCTACAATCGCCTACGCACCATAAGAACAAGTTGTTGATTAATAATCGGAAGATAGTTTAGAGACAACACACCCGATTATAGATTAATCGGGTACCATTAGGACACATACCGACCAATTATAGATTAATCGGTAGCCTATTACGACCATAAGCTACCGATTAACGAAATAGACAAATGAACAATTTTCCTGTAAAGAAAAATTCAATAATCGGAGGTAAAATTAATTCATAAACAACCGATTATGAAATATCAAGAATCACAAATATTTCATTTTTGGAGAATTTCGTATTTGGGGCGAAGTTTTACAATCGGATGTTTGTGGATGTATAAAACTTGCTATTGTGAGAAATTGAAGCTTTCAATTTGGGGATTTTTTCCATATTCGGAAGATTATTACATCAACAGATATCCGATTTCTAATAATCGGTAGATATGGTACTAAATTAACTACCGAATATATGTCGTTCATGGCATTCAATGCATGCAGAAATCGAATTTTCACGTTCAAAAACACACACAAACGCACATAACATGGATAACTTGGGTATTAGAGTTTGATAACAACATACTTATACGTTTGATGCATCGTTAGCTTCGATCTCGGGTGATTCTCCATATTCTTCCATGAAAGCGTCGTCGTCTAGGGTTTCATCTCCATTAAAGTTTTGATCATTCAACATATACCCCAAATCGTCATCTCTAAACGGTAGTGAACCTTGAACTTCAACAACTTCACGTTCTTCTTCGTACCCATCCATGTTTATGGAAGTTGGAAACAATCGGAAGTTGGCGACATATACCCCTTCTTCTTCTTTTTTTTCTTCTTCTTCTCTCACTCAATCGGAAGATATCTCACAATGACCCAAAAAAATTTTCCAAACACTAATATATAGACCCCAGACTACCGATTATTTGTATAATCGGGAACTTTATAAGTTGTATATCCTACCGATTATAGCAGATTTCAAAATTCACGAACCACATGGTTATGCCTGGCTATGTACCCTCTAAACCTATGGATTTTGGCAAAGGTTGGATTTGGGGCTTCATATAATCGGACGGTAAGAAGTAATATATCCTACCGATTAGGCTAGATTTCAAAATTCATTACATGAAGGATTTTTGAAAAAACTCATTTTGGGGTAACTTATAATCGGAAGGTTGTGGAACATATTAAAATTCCGATTACCGCTGCATCCAAAACACGAACCAAGTGGTTGTGGCTGGCTGTGTACACCCAAAACCTATGAAATATGGCAAGGGTTCGATCTGGGACTCCTTATAATCGGTAGGTTGTTAAGCTGTACAAACTTCCGATTATAACAGGTTTCAAAATTCATTACGTGAAGGATTTTAGAAAAAACTCATTTTGGGGCAACTTATAATCGGTAGGTTTTGTAACCTATTTGGTTTCCGATTATGGCTACATCCACAACTTAAGCCAAGTGGTTATGGTTGGCTCTGCACCCCTCAGAACCTATGGAATTTGCCAAGGTTGAATATGGGGCTCCTTATAATCGGTAGTCTTACAGGTTGGATAACCTAACGATTATACAAGGGATTATTAGCCGAAGTATCTACACTATAATCGGTAGGTATAGTTTCAATTCAACCTACCGATTCACCTCTAACCTACCGATTATGGTGTAGGCTCCCGATTATATGAGGACATATTGGCCATTTCGAAAAATCAAAAATAGGATAGCTTAGAATTACATTTGGGTGACCTTTTTTATCTTGTAGTATCCCCTAATTCTTTTTGGGTCGCCCCTAAAAATGACACCATACAAAAAGTCATACATATAAACATAAAAAAAAAAGAGACAACATCTTAATCGAGAAGGAGTGAATCTTTGTGATGAGCTAGCTCAAGCTTCAAGGTGGGTACTATCTGTAGTTTCAAATGATTTTTTAAGGAGAAAAAGCAATTGCGAGTCTTTCCGCAAGTATTCCAAAATGATTCTTGGTTTGAACGGGTCCTAATAATCTATCTTTTGTTGTTGCATTACTTTGATGAAAATGAACACATACAGAGATCTTTCATCATATTGCTTCCATATGTACAAGAAATGAATTAAAAGCAGTCGACTGCCATGAATAGCAAGAATAAAATTTCCCTTGAGCACATATATGCGACCTAATGATATTTGGAGGCTAGCTAGTGATGAGGTAGCTCAAGCTTAAAAAGTCTTCTCCTAAAGTTTAAAGTCGTCAGCTACTTGAAAACCAAGTTCGAAATAGAATTTATTTCTCAAGAGGACAACTGAGTCGTAGGTATATAAGAAACACTTGTTAACCGTCAAAATAATCTTTGCCATCAGCAAACGAAGAGAAAACCCCACTAGTTGGATGTACCGGTTCCAGAGTCGTTTTTTGTTGTGCACCTATCGATCCCAACAACCATTTGCCAGTAATGTGTTTTTCTTCTGTTTTACAAACAAGACCTATTTTATAT
Source organism: Papaver somniferum (assembly GCF_003573695.1). Classification (NCBI taxonomy): domain Eukaryota; kingdom Viridiplantae; phylum Streptophyta; class Magnoliopsida; order Ranunculales; family Papaveraceae; genus Papaver; species Papaver somniferum. The sequence continues at coordinate 123,715,887 of NC_039358.1, read as the reverse complement.
GCACCATTCGGCTTATTACATCGCTTCACGTAATTAAACAGGTTATTGAAACGCTCAGTCAAAAGAAGTACTCATCATATCTGATAATTTCCATTACTAGTAAAGATTAAACAAAGAAGAAATAATAGTTTGTATCAAAATTGGGCAGGGAGAGATATAGATAGATGTTACAAGTTTATCTGTCTATTAATATGGAGACTGAATTCAGTTTCTCATTCTCTCTTGCTTTCCTATGAAACAATAGTATGAGATGAGATACCTTTAATATTATGATTGATATCCTTTAATAAAACAAGACGATGATCCATTGCACTACTATTACTATTACTATTTCCTATGTTGTTGTTGTTTATCTTGGAGTTGCAAGCAGGTGGGAGTATAGTTGTCGCTGCTGTTGCTGGATCCAAAGTCCCTTCTCTGTAAACATAGAATACTTCGTCATCACTTATCAACCGAAATTTCTTATCAAAAGGCCGGTCATGAACTCGATGCAGTGGCATCCCCCTGTTGTACCATGATAACCCACGTAAACACAACAAAATTATTTAGACTATACAGTCAGAATCCAGAAAATATACTATTATCTTATTAAAAATTTTGAAAACTGAAAAAATCATCACTAGGAGACATTTTTCAACGACAATGTTTGTACTAAACGGCCCTGATTTTATGAATACGAAGCTGTTATTAAAATAAAGCAAGGAGATCAGAAAGGGGAGGCAATTTTATTCATTTTCTGTAAATAGTAAACCCGCTATAGCAGGCGCCTTCTCGTGGATCATTACCAGTAAGTCAGAAAAAACATTAGAGTTAGGGACACTCTTATTTAAATATTCATTCAAGCTGATGTAAAAAAGAGTATCCAAAACCCTCAAACATTGATTTATTTTCTTCTTCTTACCCAAGATCGTGTCACATCCAAGTATAATAATTAATCAAGAATGAATCTTCAACCATAAATACGAAGAATGACATTCTAATTAAATAAGCAAAGTCAAAAGAAATACCGCACTTGTTTTAAGAAAAATAATACTTTCACTTTTCCTGAAAGTGAGAGAGTAACACCTGTGCACGAGAGAGCCTTGGCCCGTTTAAATTCTAGTTCTAGTTAACCAAATTCAAACCTAATCCAAAGCCAAAAATGCGTGAACATGCTACTTCCTAGACTATTTTAGCTTATCATGCTCCTACCTATCTAAACCATCAAGTGTCAAAATCTAAAAGTCTAAAAACAGATAGTATGAGATATCGACGGCTAATATGAAGTTATGTCTAGAGTAAGTAAAAGGCTGTGAGGTGTACCATAATAAGACTTCCCAACTGGAAAATAAAGAAAGTAGAGTCGTAAAAACTAAAAAGAGAAAGAAATAAATACCTGACATGGAAATGATCGGCGAGATTAGATTTTCCGATGTAAAAAGCAACTGCATCACAAAATGCCCCATATGTTTTATGATGAAGACCATCAATTCTTGGATATGGTAATCTAGGACGAGGTAATGGTTCTGTTACCCATGGATTTCTACTTCCTCCTGCTGTAAAGTAATATTCTTTCCAACTAATATTATTATACGAAGAAGAAGGAGAAACAGAAACTGAAGTAGCTACCGGAGACGATGATGCCGAGCTATGCACAGAAAGACCTACAAAACCCAACTTAGCCATGATTGGTTCTAATTCGTCATGGGTCATAATGGGTTTGAATGTTTTAGTATGCCATAGTGCTAGTTTCCTCATATAATCCTCCATTCTTTTGAAACAGAGGAAAAGGACTGGTCCTTTTGGTTTCAAGATTCTCTATTCTTTTCTCTTTTTCTGGCGAAATTTGTAATAAGGAAGAAGAAACAGACGGACAGAACAATAGAGAGAAAGATAGAGAGAGGTAGAGAGATAAAAAAAAGTAGAGAGGAGGAGGGGGTTGAGGATCAGACAGGAGAAGGGGGAAACTGAATCAGGAAAAAGATTTTTCATTCTTGTTTTAAATTACAAAGGCTGTTCGGTTGTCTAAAAGACATTAAACTTGTTATTAATTACAAAATAACCTAAATAAATGAGCAGAATATAAGGAAGGGAATCGGGAGATGCAAAGGACCGAGTCGTGTCTTTCTTTAGTTTTAGTCCAAGTTTACGGACCGTGCGTTTTGTTTGTCCATGGTCCAATCTAGTATAGACGACAAAATCAAAATTGTTATGCAGGTTTTTTTTAGATGTTGAAAACAATGTTCAACAGTCAGGTCTATCCGAATCCGTATAGTTACAAGTTGGTCACATGGCGATTTTGCAGTACCTAGCTCAAAAGCTCTCTGCATATGGGAGATGATTGTGAAAATCATTTGATCGTGTATGATGGTTGATTTTAACTAGAATGCACACACACTTTTAATGCCAAAACAAATCACCAATATATGTGTAGCATGCAATAAGAAAAGAATAATTACATAGAAAGAACATTAAACTATGAGCTTATTAAGGAGGGTAAATTAAAATTACATTTGGCTACATATCACAAGAAAATGCTTAAAATGAGAGTTACACCATTTACTTATTTTTCTACCATCATCATGTTTCAATTTTTCAAATCAAACTAATGATTACACGATCGTTTACAAGAATTTTAAAACATCATCAAAATACAAGTTAATTGAAGTCCTAATACAGATAAAAATATCACTTACAAGTAAATCGCAAAGAAAAAGAATCATAAATCGCAAAGATATCCAATTATTTGTGTAATAGGAAATAATGATGGTATAATCCGGAATCAATTCCGACCATTTAATCTGATTTTCGTCTTTTCGATAAGAGATGATCCTAAAATAAAGGAGAAATTTGTCATAATCTTATAGATCTTAATGAACCCGAATGCTATAATTTTTTTGTATTTAATATGAAATACATCTCAGTCATTTCCAATGACATCATAAATTGTAGCTGGTGGACAACTTACCAACATGCCCCAATCGTCGTTGCACCAAATATGGCTAGGACATCAACACAAGCATTATTTTCCTGATAAATGAACTTCGTCTCTTTCAAATATTGTGGTTGATTCTCCTAATGTGTTAAAAGTCTCCAAGGCACCAAAGATGTGTCTAAAATAGGTAGGATAACATTCATGGAGTCACATCTAAACAATGAGGTGAATGTGACGGGATTTCGCAATTCTAAAAGCATGAATAGCTCCTTGGAAATTGTTGTATCCATAGAGGTATATCAATACCGATGGGTGTTACGAGGATCCTCTAATTATCTCATGAGCGTTAGAGTAGGACTTACGGTAATGAGTTTGGGCCTGCTCATGGGTTAAATGAAGATAAAGATGCAATGGACATTTTTAATTGTTTCACATTGCAAAAGTGTTATGATTTCCATCTATAGGATGTGAGAGATTCGCACTATCAAAAAAATTTGTGGAATAAGAATATCCCTCCAAATGTTAGTTTCATGTTGTGGGCTTACTTTCATAACTTTTCGCCTTCATTAGGCATGCTTAAACACAAATGGGTAAGTTTAGAAAGTGATTTTGTCATTTTGGAAGAGGAGAGAGTACCAAGTACACCACCAATTTTTTCATTAGGAAACATGTATGGACAAATCTGATACAATCACCAAGTAGGTCAACATTAAAATACCCATTTGCAAGATTGTATGCAGAGTTTCTCTATTTTCTCTTTCACAATCAATATGCAGAGACCAAATAGTCTGTATACCTGATTGTGTACAAGAGTTTTTTTACGATCTCAAAACTCAAGACCCAAGATCAACCTAGTATGTGCCCGAATTGCACAAGATATAAAATCCAACAAGTACAAGAATTGTAATATATCTTTCAAGATATGAATTCAACAAGAACAATTCTTATGCGATCTCAACAATTAAGGGCTTGAAGGCTATCTGGTTGATTACGTACTACTTGTGATATTCTTATTATAAAGATTAACAATATAATGCAAAAAGGGAAATAACACGATACACCATAATTTTATTAACGAGAAAACTGCAGATGCAAAAAAAAAACCTGGAACCTAGTACAGTTTGAACGTTGCACTACATTGATCCATTATAGACATTAGCCTACTATTAGACTTCAGACTGAAATGTGGTTGATAAAAAATTCACCCTCCAAGGAACTTAGCTTCAGTCGTGCTCTTGTACCTATCTTGAATATCGCAATATCCTACGCACTTGATTCCTTAGTTGACGTATGTTATAGTCTAAGAGTTTATTCAGCCTCACTGAAGACTTTTGATACTTATCTGCCTCTAACCCTATTCATTTCCATTTAGATGTTTTAATTAAGGTTTGGAAATCTGTTTGTAGTAGAAAAAGTCTAGCAAAACTTAAGGACACTCTTATCAAAGAGAAGCATATATCAATACCACCTCAAATAAAAGAAGAGAAATATAAATATCTATCTTGTGAAATCACAAACTTAGAGAAGTTTTTATCTATCTATTTATCTTATTCCTGATTTATAGTACTCATGAGCTACAATAACCAGTAAAACAAGATCCGAATTCAAGAACTATTAGGTAAATATAGTCTGACCGGGAAGTGTAGTATTAAAAGTCGAAACCCAATACGGTCTCGCAATAGGAAACATAGGTTATAGAGGACGACTCTATATTTGCAACTAGAACATCAGAGTGTCAGGGATTGAGAATTCCAGTTACATAGAGTCCTTTATTCATATAAATTATCAAGGCTTAAGGTATCTTTTAATTCAAGCTAAGGTTGCTTGGAGTTCAAGCTAAATAACTTCTCTAATAAGATGAAATTCCTAGTTTAGGATTCATGCAAACATGAGAAAAATTTGGCTTGAATCACAAAAAACAATATGCACTACGGTCCGTTTGGTTACGGAACTATGCAGAATGATGGTTCGACTTGACTAAGTAAGGCCGTGAATATTTAAGCAATAATATTTTTCAATAATACTCAAGATTAAACAATAATCCACAAGCCCAATAAGATTTCATGAATAAATATGTCTTAGAAGTGTTTGTGAGAGATATAGAAAAGTGCAAGGATACCTCAACAATTAGTGTACAAAAGTACAAGGGATTTCTTTGCAAATAGTATCCTTTTTGTTTTCAAAAAAAAGTGTACAGATTCATGTCTAAATTGATTGTATGCAAACCGGGTTTTCATACCCTTGGACATTATGTGAAATTTTCCCTTTGTCGAAAGATAAGGTACACATACTAGGGTTGCATATTGTTCGTTTACTTTTTCCTCAATAATAAATCCAGACTATGTCTAATATGACATGGTATCCATTCGTGATATACATACTTCTTGTTAGTTCATGTACTTAACCTTTAAAAATAAAGGATACAAAACTATGTCAAATATGACATGGTATGCATATATAGTATACGTGGCCCAACAATACGTGAACTTTTTTCTCTCATATAAAGTTTAGAAACATTCCCAGTAGGCAAGGTATACATATAAAATATGTAAACCCAAAATAGTCCGTGAACTATTTTACTTGGGAAATATTTCAAAGATTAATTCCAACAAAAATAGTTGGTGAACAATAAATTCTACTCGACTAAGATTGTTAAAGATCTATGAACTTCCATTTCTTGAATATTATTTCAAGAGTTTATAAAAGACAAGCTTGAACTCGAAGTTTCTTCGTTGCAATATTGAATCTACTAAAAATCATATAACATAGTCTCATAAGATTAAATGGTAGATACTTTTAGTGATTACGATAAGTCGGTCTTCCCTTTTGTTGGTGAAGTTCTCTCAAATATCTTCGCTTGTGCTTTATTCTTCAATCTTCGAGTGTATTTGTGATATCTGATACTCAACCGCCATGCTCTAATCCTAGTCCGAGACTTGACTCTTGTAGACTATAAATCAAGATTTAGTTTTGTACATCTAACATTGACAAGATTGAGATAACAAAACTTGTGAGTTCGACCGAGCAATGCTCTAATAACTTTTGTAAGAAGGAGGAAGAACTGCATATCATATGCTTTTGAACTGTCAGTTTGCATATGAGGTGCATGGTCTCTGAAAAGGAGAGGGTACCAAGTACACCACCAACATTTTCGTCGGAAACCATATGGAATAACTTGATACAATCAGTAATATAGATAACGGACGATATCTTGTACCTGAGTTGTAAAACAAGTTTACTTGGACGATGTCACAAAGCAATATCCAAGTAACAAACTAGTATGCACCCAAACTGTTAAAGAACTGAGTTCCAACAAGAGAAAGTCTTGTAATCTTTCTTTCAAGATACAAATTCTCAAGAATAAATCTTGTAGGTTCTATACATTCTTTTACGATTTACAACTATTTAGGTTGATTATCGTACTACTTATGATATTTCAATATTAAAGATAAATAATATAATGTGGAAAAGAAATAACACAAGACATTTTGTTAACGAGTAAAACTGCAATGTGCAGAAAAACCCCGGAACCTAATCCAGGATTTGAATGCTATACTGTATTAAGGTGCGGCAGACACTAGCATACTATCATACTTCGGACTGAATGTAATTGAGATCTAATCGACCCTACGAGCAATTCGGCTTCAGTTGTGCTCCTTTATGTCTCATGATTCTCGGAAGACCCTACCAACATGATTACCTTAGCTGACGTCCTTTATATGCCTAAAAGTTTCTTCAATCTCAGTGAATACTTATTGACTATTTTGCATATAACAAAAAAAGCTTTTTGATTTCCTTCTGAAATACATTCAATCAAGGTATTAGAAGTTTATATGTTATGTAGGATCTTTAAGGAAAAGTGAAAAGGAGAGGGTACCAAGTACACCACCAACGTTTTCGTTCGGCAACCTGTATGGATAATACCTAGTACAATTGCAAGGATACCAACTTAATGATCCTTGACAATATGTATATAGAGTTTGTATCTCTATATCTTCTCAATCATAAAGTCTACACAAAAGAATCTGTGAACCTGATTGTTTAGATGAGTACTTGGACGGTCTCAAAAATCAATATCCAAGATCAATTTACTCGTATCCAAATAATTGAATATGAATTCTGCCGAGTAATAAACTTGTTATATATCTTTCAAAATACGAATTCTATAAGAACAAGTCTTGTAATCGATCACAATTAATATGTACTTACCTACTAAAATCGATTACTAACTACTTATGTTATTCCTATTATAAAAATAAAACAATATAATGCGGAAAAAAAGAAAAGGAACACACAACTAGAAACCAGAAGTTTTGTTAACGAAGAAAACTGCACCTGCAGAAAAATCCTGGGACCTCATCCAGATTTGAACACCGAACTGTATTAAGCCGCTACAGACACTAGCTTATTGTCAGACTTCGAACTGGAATGTAGTTTAGACAGAATTCATCCTCCAAAAAATTCAGCTGCAGTCGTGCTCCTTACGTATCTTGAACCTAGCAAGGCTCTATACAATTGATTCTCTTGGCTGACGTCCTTGACAGCCTAAGAGATGCTTCAACCTAAGTGAAGACTTTTGATACCAATCTTTCTCTAAAAGATATGTTAGAGCGCTGCTCGGTTGAACCCACAAGTTTAGCCATCTCAAGATTTTCATCAATGTTAGTTGAACAAAATTATATATTAATTTTTAGTCTACTAAGTCAAGTCTCGGACTAGGTATAAAATTTTTTAGTTGAGTATCAGACATTACCCTCGAAGCCTAAAGATCGATGAAGACATTTGGAGAATTTCATCAACAAGGTTTGTGAAAACTGAACCATTCTATTTCACTCACTATCTTACCATTGTATCTTTATGAGACTATGTGGTATGACTTCTATTTATCGCAAATAAAAAAATTCAAGTCAAGCTTTTCTTATTAAACATTTCGAAATATGATTCAAGCATTGGATGTTCAAAGGTCCTTAACAGTATTAGTTCGAAACAATTTATTGTTCAAGAATTAATTTGTGGATCATTCAAAAATTTCCCAACCAATGATTTTATCATTTGGAAACATCAAAAGAGAGAAATTTGGAACTTCTGTAATTTCGACTTAGGGTAGGTTGGAGAACCAGTTCGCAAACCATAGATATCTGAGTTTCCGGATTATAAGAAGGTTGGCGAACCAAATCGCAAACCTTAAGTTCAGAACGAGACAGTTCACGAACCATGGTGGTCTGAATTTTTAGTATTGGTGAGAAAGGCTAACAGTTGGCGAACTCGGTTCACGAATCGTTGTCATCTGAGTTCTTGAGCGAGTAGGGTTGGCGAACTCGGTTCACGAACCGTTGTAACCTGACTCCTGAACTATGCCTTACGGATCACGAACCGTTTCGCCAACGGTCCCAATAAAACTTTTGCAGATACTTAAAGACTTATTTTTCAAATATGTTTAGTATTGCTATGACTCTCATAAACACCTCTAAGACATCATTGATCACTAATACACTTGTGTATATGCATCATAATTAAATTCTTAAGTGTTTAAATGAACATCAAATTGCTTACTTGTTCATAAGGAATATTTGTTAAAGAACTATCATTATACATGGTTCACGTACCCGGACCACTGTGTATATATTTTTCCATGCAATTTCAAGACTAACTTCTCAGATTCTTACTTGAAACCCTAACTAGAGTTTCATCTAAACAGATAAAGTGTTTGTTGAATCTCAAGTTATCTTAGCTTGAATTCTAAGCAACCCTCAGTCTTGAACATCTATAAATAGAAATGCTCTTTAAACTGGAAAAATCAATCCCTGACACTTTATGTCCTAGTTGATAGCTAGAGTCGTCCTCTATTGATCTAGGTTTTCTCTGAGAAACATAATTAGGTCTATGACTAAAAGACGTCGCTTTGGGATTCGTGAAGCCAGGTTCGGCTATCTTTTACCATGATAGTTCGTGTATCCTGATATTGTTGTCATGTTATTGAGTTTTTCATAATCTCGGACTTTGTGATTTCTCAAGATAGATATCTGAAAACTATTCTTAATTGATAAGTTGAAGACTATGCTTGAAAGGTGGTAAAGAATCCAGGATTCGCAACTAATTGAGTGTATGTGTTCCAGATTTGTGAGGTTTACTAGCTTTGTTTACTGCAAACATATTTCCAAGCCTTGATCTTTGATCTAAAGGGAAATCAAATAAGCTTATCTGTTAGATGCAGATTGGTATCAAAAGTCTTCACTTAGGTTGACTTAGCTCTTAGGCTGTAAAGGACGTCAGCTAAGGGAATCACTTGCGTAGAGCCTTGCGAGGCTCAAGATACGTAAGGAGCGCAACTTAACTGAATCACTTGGATAGTGTATTAGGTCTCAACTACATTCCATTCCGATAGTAGGCTAGTTTTTAATGGCTTAATACAGATTGGTGTTCAAATCTGGACGAGGTCCCGAGGTTTTCTGCAATTGTGGTTTCCTCGTTAACAAAACTTCTGGTGTCTTATGTTTTTCATTTTATGCATTATATTATTTGTAATTATAATAGGATTGAGAAAGTAGTACGTATTCAATCTTAGTAGATATGTCCATCTAATTATGATCAATTAGGAGACTTGTTTCTTAGAGAATTCGTATCTTGAAAGATAAATAACAAGCTTATTACTTGGCAAAATTCCGATTGGATTACCTGGATATGACTAGATTGATCTTGGATATTGATTTTTGAGGTCGTCCAAGTACTCTTCTTAATAATTAATGTTAGAGCATTGCTCGGTCGAACTCGCAAGCGTTGCTATCTCAAGCTTGTTTGTCAAGTTTAGTTGATCAAAACTATAAGTCTTGATTTCTAGTCTACTTATAGCTATGTCTCGGATTAGGATAGAATGTGTAGTTGAGCTTTAGACTTCACGGCGTTCATCGATTGAAGCCGAAGATCTACTGAGGAGATCTTGGAGGAACTTCATCAACAAAAGGTATGTGGAAACTAAAACTTATCTATCACTCAGAAGTCTATTCTATCTCCTAGTGAGACTAAGTCGTATAGCTATGTAGACTTTGACATTATACACATTTGATATTTTGAGTCGAGTTTATATCGCTTATCTATTTCTCTAAATACGAGTTGAAAGCTTTTTGCTTTAGCTACGTTCATCATTATTCTTGACGAGTTTAGTTGGAAACAATTTATTTGTTGGAAACTAAATAATAAGTCAAATGATGATCATGTGAAAATTGCCTTGAAACATCTTACATGATTTGTGTGAGACAATCATTTGATGTCGACTTGGAAAGTTTCGTGTTGACCATTCGATCACTTGAAAATTACTTATAAGCTAATGGTATGTGTGAGACAGCCATTGTCGTCTTCTAAGGATGTTTCAATGATTGAAATGGGAGTTTGGAACAATTAACCTTTGTCTGGATAACAACACAGTATGCATACCGGTATGCAAACTGTTGTGGTATGATTCAGGTCCGGAAACCTTGTTTGCATACCAGTATGCAAAAGGTTTTTAACTGTTAAAGTCCCGGAACCATGTTTGCGTACCAGTATACGGACGATTCTACCTGAGTTAGGTCCGGGACGGCTGTTTGCGCACACGTTGCAAACGGCTAGACAAGACCAAAGTACGGATACTATAGTTTGCATACCAGTTTGCAGACTTAGTTGTTTAAGTTCTAAAATGGGTTAAATATGTTTTCATACTCATGAACAAATACATTAATAAATTAAGGAATGCAATCTTTGCAAACCGTGGCTTAATATTCATGAATTGATCTTGTATAAGTACTTTGTACGATTACGAATCAATCTGATTTTGTTTCAATTGGTTCATATATATTTCTATGAGATAGTGAACAATTGAACAACTCTATTAGTAACACAATTAGATTCATTTGATTATCTTTCATCATTGATTGATCATCATATTTGATCTGGAAGTGTTAAATGAATGTGGCTAAGACTAAAGTATTCACATGGCTAACTTCGGTTAACTGTTATTGAGCCAATTCAATATACACGTATAGGTAAGGTTACCCATATCTAAATGAAGGTAAATTTCTTTTGTGTGTAACAAGATAAGACCATCTAACGGTAGAGAGAAATTGCTTTGATTTTAAGCAAACTTAGCTTGAATCTTAAATCAGGATTTTATCTAACGTTGAATATTGAATGCTTTGTTGCTGAGTAATCTTATCTTCGATTCTAAGCAAACCTTGATTTGAAAGACTATATAAGGGAGAAATCTAGCAACTGGAAAACCTAATCCCGACACTTTCCTATGTCCTAGTTGCGACTAGAGTCGATTCTCCTTTAACCTAGGTTTTTCCAAAACCATTATAGATTAACGACTTGAAGACTTCATTTGGGATTCGTGAAGCCATGCCCAACTATTTTCTCTATAGTTCCCTGTTTTGATCTTACTTGTTCTATCGTATTGAGTACTATCTTCTCTAAGATTTTCTCCAGATTTATCTCCGATAGGTAAGATATAAAAAGTGATCACAAAGCTTTTCCTCTCATTCTTATGATTCCACAATAACTTCTTTTACTACCATATAGTTAAGTTATTGTGAGGTGATTGATATTTCTAGGATGTTCTCCGGGAATATAAGACCGGATTATCAATTGGTTTCTATTCACCTTGATTTTTCAAAAGACGGAACAAAACCTTCATAGGTACTTCTGTGGGAGACAGATTTATCTATCAGAATAGACTTATCTGTGGGAGATATATTTGTTTATAAGTCTTCGACTTTGGGTTGTAGCAAATCTTAGTTGTGGGTGAGATCAGCTATGGGAATCAAGTGCGTAGAGTCCTGTTGGGATTCAGAGGCATAAGGAATGCGAATGTACCTTAACCAATGTGAGACTTGGTTAGGGCTGAACTACATTCCAGTCTGAAGTTAACTTGTAGTAGGCTAATGTCTGTAGGGGCTTAATACAGTGTGGTGTTCAAAACTGGACTAGGTCCCAGGGTTTTTCTGCATTTACGGTTTCCTCGTTAACAAAACTTCTGGTGTCTGTGTTATTTCTTTTCCGCATTATATTTTATATAATTGAAATATCACAGGTTGTGCGCAGATCAATCAATTGGTAAATCCGACCTTGTTTATTGGATAGAAATTGATTGACGCTTGGACATTGGTTTTTGATATCGTCCAAGTTATTCTCATACCAATCAGTTCACGGATTTCATCCTGTTGATTTGCTGATTGAATTGAGAAAGAAATATAACTCTTGGATATATTTCCTTGATTGAGTATGACTGTTTAGTTGATTCTCTTGGAATTTTATTGGAGTTAGTCCATACAGATTGCCGAATGAAATATTGGGTGTGGTTGTTAGACCCCCTCCTTTTCAATTAGGTTCACATACACTTTTATGTAGACTTTCTTATTCAGAAGAGATAGAAATATAAACTCTATATACATATTTTCAAGGATCATTAAGTTGGTCTTCTTGCAATTGTATTAGGTTTTGTCCATACAGGTTGTCAACGAAAAACTTTGTGGTGTATTTGGACCCCCGCTTTTTCAACTTCGTTAAGCATACCTCTACCTTACGAGAAGCATTTTCTGCTAATTCTTAGTTATCAATGACTTTATTTCTTTGGTGTGATTCATTACTTGTTTCATTGAATGACCCGTCATGGTGGGATCTGAACCTGCTCTTGATACCAATTGAACAAGAGATAAAAGAAAACCATATTCACAAACAAACATACTCTACCTCTTTCTCAAAGAAGACAACCTCAACTTTATTTTCTTATTTCGTAGAACAACCAACACAGTACATCATTCATTTTAACTACACAAAACGTTTAACCTACCTCTAGATGGAACAAACTCGTCCACTAATTAACTAATAACTACTTTTCTACTACTAACACCCATAGATAAGGGATGTACATGGATATGACATATTTCCAGCGTCAATTCTGGCTGCTCCAGCACTTGGTTCAAAATAATATTGGAGAGATTTTTCAAGTACAACCTAAATTTAATTATCAGTATGATGTATGACACATTCGAGGATATAATACTCAACAAAAAGTGATTGCAACTCCTATAATTTTATGTTATGGTTGTCTGTTGCATGTCATTGATGATTAAATTCGGATGAGTTCAATAAAAATATTTGCAAATCTCTCAATGTTTTGAAAAACAATAATTAATCATTTTGGTCAATATTATATGAAAACCTGATGGCGAAGATGTAAGAACTATTCTAATGCAAAAAAAAAAAAAAGATTTCCAAGAGTGCTATGTAGTTTTGATTGCATACATTTGATGTGGAAAGGATTCCCTACCGCTTGGGACGATCCCTTTAAGGGCCATTACCCAAAATCAATTGTTATTTTAGAAGTTGTTACTACTTAGTGAAAAGACGAGGATACCCAAATACACCACAATATTTTATTTATCAACCTATAAGTCCTTTACCAAGTGTGATCGTCTATGGACAGTGTCGAGACAATACAACAACCTCGGTACACACTTTGTGTGATCGTCTATGGATACGAGATCGAGACAATACAACAACAAGATCACTTGTGTGATTGACTATGGATTCAAGATCGAGATGATACAACAACGAAGTGATCACTTGATAATAGGTTCAGTAATAAACCGAAACTCTATAAGATCAATATCAAGTGTTACAGATTTAGGTACAAGAAATTTACTTTAATTATAATAAAACAATTGTAATGCGGTATAATAAAGTTAATGACACATCAATATTTTGTTAACGAGGAATGCAGAAAAACCCCGGGACCTAGTCCAGTTTTGAATACTCTCAGAATTAACCCTCTATACAAAATTTAAACCAACTTCGTATAGTTGAGACCAAGTAGACTACCCTTAGCTACTTAGTTTGCTCAGTATCCCCGCGCCTTCGACTTCTAGAATCACGCACGTGAATCACCAATCATTTAGATCGTATTCCAAACAGTAAGGATAACTCTGTTTGGTAACCACTCTATTCAATCTTGGTAATAAGATATTTGAGTCCTTGACAAGACTCTTCTGTTTAATCTAATAAACTCCTTTGTCTGGTTAGATCAATCCAAACTTTGACTAACGAAATAATCAAACTCTAGATTCGCAATCAATCAATATAGATCTCAAAGAGAAACTATAAGGTGATGCCGATCTCACGCAGCTAATCAATCAAGTCTATGAAAGATAAATACGATTCTAGTTGGATCCCAGCCGATCAAGGTTTGTGCACGCGATTCACAAGATACGAAAACTAATAAGAAAAACTTCATCGTCTTCAGATCTTCGTTTATCTTCAATAATAACCTGCACAACACCATTTAAACCTCTTGTGATCAATCACGCACATGTTAAAATGGATTATCACAAGATGTATTTAGATCCGAAAATGGTTCTAAAAATCTCGTCAATACTTTGATCTAGTTTGAGTGATCCTTATATCAGAAGAGAAAGTTTTCAAGAATAAACAAACTAGGTGCAATCAAAGTTTCAACAACCGTTAGTTAATCGAATCAATAATCAAAAACTACAATGACAATGCAATTATCTAGTTTCCCACCAACGGTATTCGTAAAGCTTCTTGATCCCGCAGAAGTCTTTAAACGAGCGGTCGTAAGAGATTTCGCCTAATTAAGGTACTTTCCTCTCCAGATAGACGGCTCCACCAGAAATAACAAGAATGAAATTTTCCTAGCTCTTAGGATAACTTGTAAGAAATGCAAACTCAAGTATTTATACACCAAGGTTTTTTGGAAAACAAGGAAATTCCAAAACCGAAAATATTCTCAAGATATTTTCATTAAAGTACCTAAATTAGGTTCGCCTAATGTGATGTGTTGAATTGCAACGAAGATGATCCCCTGTGTAGACGAGAGAAATCTTCTGAAAGTGTTTGATAACTTGACAGTGATGAGTCTTAGTTGTCAAATCATAGGTTTCAGAATATATTTATTGCAGCATATCAATCTCCTGTAAGTGGTGACAGTTGAAGGAAGTGGAAAGATGTGGAAGTGGGAGATCGTGTCGAAACCACTTCCACGTTGCATGGATGACTTAGTTGATCGACCATCCACTTTATGTTTTCTCCCTTAACTGCCAACACGATTTACCACAACTCTCATCGTGGATGTACCTCACATCGCACGTGTTGCAGTCCGTCATACCAAAACTCTAGTGGTATCCCCCATGTTACATGAGTTGATGTCTCATGTGTGAGTGGCCAGTCTTTGACTTAAGAACGGACGAAGTTCAAGATTGTGATGGATGAAGCATGGAATGTCGAAGCATCAACATGCTCTGCAGACCATGAATGTTGAACTAAGTCTCACGACGTATCATTATGCTAGTTGAAGCAGTAATGATAGTCGAATGACTTAGTGATGGTTTTATAAAATTGTTGGATCGATCATAAACCATTATGTTGCTGAATGAGCACTTGTGAAAATAATAATTGTTGAATGATCATAAAAGATTTTTCTCGATTCTTGTGTCATGAGTCAGAAGAATGACGAGAAGATATTGTAATATTAAAATAATGGTTGACAGACGAACCAAATGTTGGTTGATGAACTAATAAAATACTAATATCTGGATCAGTAATAAATTCTCAAATATTGATAGTTGAATCAACATGAGCAATACTGCAACTCGAATATTTATAGCTGAATCAATATGAGGAATATTTCTCTGAGTAATAAAATATTAATAGTTGAATCAATAGGTTCTGAACCATGTTGGATGTGACTCATTGCTAGCTGAAGCAATTAGGGTATTGCCAGATGGAGCATTGATGACTAGAGCAAGTATTGCTAGTCGGAGCAAATACCGTTAGATCCATGAATAATTGGTAATAAGACCAAATAAAACTAAAAATTTAAAATATAAAGCGTATATTATTTAATTAATTAATTAAAATATTGATTTCCAGATCAATATTAAAGTATTGGTGTTTGAACTTGTTCAGAATTATTCTAGACTGAGCATAAATCCTAATTATGATCAATGGATGATCGACTGAGAATCAATCAATGGTGAGAAAGGGACCGCCTCTATGAGTGATGGACCGACCACATAATATCTGGATGCTAGACTGAGCATTTACCAAATTTCTTTGCAGAGCAGTTGGTGAAAGGATGATTAATTGATGTTTAATCATTACTAAATTTGTGTTTGACTGAGCAATAGGTAGTAGTACCTAACTTTGGAAAGAGGGGACCGACCAAGGGGTGTAGAACCGTCCCTTGGTGGTCGTGGGACCATTCCCAGTTGCAGGAAGGAGTTTGAACCAAATATGGACTCTGGATTATTAATTAGGTCAAAAATCATCAAAAAGGTGGGACCAGCTTTTGCAAGCCAAAGGGCCGACCATGACCGGTCATGGTGGTATGCCCGTGTCGCCATACTTTCCGCGGACCAATCTTGAGAATTTTGGTATTTTCTGGAGTTAATTAGTGTTTGGATCGTAATTTTTGGTATGGTTTAGAGTTTGGGTCCTAAGTTTGTCCAATTTTGAGTTTGTATCGTTGACCGTTAATCACTGGGTATTTATAGTCAATCCGTTAAACCCCATATTATCGGGGAATCCATCGAATTCAGGTAAGAGTTTCTAAGATTGTCATCTCCTTTATTTCAAATTCAAGTTCTCCTCGCTACATAAGGTTCACCAGCGGCTAGTCTTGATATGATGGGTTGCATACAAAGGGATCAGACAAGATTTTACAGGTTGAGAATAATTGAGAAATGTAATTCAAAGTAATAATGGATTTGGACAAACTTATGGTTAGTTGTTGTTGTGTCATTGATATTGAAGATTAATAGTAACCAATTGAGAGCTATTTTAGCATTTTAATAGAATTTAGAAACATGTGTTTGTATTGATTTCCAAATTGCAGGAAAATATTGATCTATAAAAGCAAATTCAAGCTACAAAAATCAGTGATATTGTGAAAAGACGAGGGTAACCAAATACGCCACAATATTTTTGTTTCAACCTATAAGTCCTCTACCGAAAGTGATCGTCTATGGACAAAGTCGAGACAATACAACTATTCGGTTCACACTTCCTGTGATTGTCTACGGATACGAGATCGAGACAATACAACAACAAGACAACTTGTGCGATTGACTATGGATACAAGATCGAGACAATACGACAATGAAGTATGTTACTTGATAATAGGTTCGGACTTAACCAAACTCTATAGGATCACTATCAAGGGCGGAGTTAACGTAAAGTGCAATTTACTTTAATTATAATAAAACAATTATAATGTGGAAAAGTAAAGTAAATGGCAGAACAAGATTTTGTTAACGTGGAAACTGCAAATGCATAAAAACCACGGGACCTAGTCCAGAATTGAATACTTTCAGAATTAAGCCGCTATAAAAAATCGAAACCAACTTCGTATAGTTGAGACCAAGCAGACTACCCCTAGCTACTTAGTTCCCTCAGTATCCCTGTGCTTCCGACTTCAAGATTCACGCACTGGTACAATTCGTTTTGATTGTATTTCAAACAGCAAAGGAACGACGAATCTGTTTGGTAACAACTTCTTAGATTCATTTTAAGATAAAGATATCTTAAGTCATACGCAAAGGCTCTTCCGTTTAATCTAATAAACTCCTTTGCCTGGTTAGATCAATCTAACTTTAACTATCAAAATAGTCAAGTCTAGATTTGCACTCAATCAAAATAAATCTCAAAGAGATATATTGAGAATGCCGATCTCACGCAACTAATCAATTGAATAAATCCGATTCTAGTTGTATCCTAGCCGATCAAGGTTTGTGCACACAACATGGTACGAAAACCAATAAGAAACCTTCTTCGTCTTCAAATCTTCTTTAATCTTCAATAACCTGCACAACACCACTTGAATCTCTTGTGATAAATCATGCACAAAACATGGTCTGTTAACTATGGATTATCACAAAATGTCTTTAGATCTAACAACAGTTCTAAAGCTCCCGTCGATACTTCGATCTAGTTTGAGTGAATTTTATATCAGAAGAGAAGATTCTCAAGAATAAACAAACCAGGTGCAATCAAAGTTTCAACAAAAGTTAGTCAATCAAATCAATTGAAAACTAATAAATTGCAATTATCTAGTTCCCCACCAACGGTACTCGTAGAGCTTCTTGATCCCACAGAAGTCTTTAAACGAGCAGTCGTATGATATTTCACCTAATTAGGATATTTTCCTCTCCGAATAGACGGCTCCACCATAAACAACAAGAAATGAAGTTTCCCTGGTTCTTAGGATAGTTTGCTAGAAATACAAACTTAGGTATTTATAGACCAAGGATGTTTGGACACCAAGGAATTTCCAAAACCGTAAATATTCTCAAGATTTGCAAAGAATGGCAAAATTCGGTTTTCCTAATTCCAATAAATGCTTGTCCAATATTTCCGAAATCTCTCAATAGAAAATCTCCAATTAGTAAATGCGCATTACTACTTTTTATTCTCTAGAGATATGCATTTAATTGATGGTAATTAAAGCGTATAAAACCAAAAATCTTAATTAAAAGATTCTCAATTTATTTCGGCGGGGGATCTCTTTGAGTACTAAGGAATATCTTTGAACAATAAATGATAAGAGTTATTGCTCGTGTTCAAAGTATGTTGACATATTTTCACTGTAAATCCTTATTTCATATTCACATGGATTTACATTCTTGGAATCGGTCATACCACACTTCCAAACAAGTTTAGAATTGGTTTCCCTGTATTCCAAGACAACTATGTGATTGATCAAATACCAAATCACATACATGGGTTCAATCGGTTCTACCAATTACTAGGATCGGTTATACCTCAATATGGAAATACTTGTGATCGGTCACACAAGTTACCAGGACCGGTTACACTAGTTACAAGGATCGGTTCCATCTACACATGGTAATTCTTGTGATCAGTCACACCAGTTACCAGGACCGTTTACCAATTACAAGGATCAATTACACAGCACTCGTGATCGATCACGCTATTACTAGGATCGGTCACACCAATTACAAGGATCGATCATACCAACACATGGTGATTACTTAGGATCAGTTACACTAATTAATAAAAACCAGTCATACCAAATTATAAGTCAGGCATTGTGATTAGTTATACCAAGATACATAACATAGTTATGATCGGTTATACCATCTCACACATATAGGTCATTCATTCCCTTTCGATTCACGAAACAAGTTCATGAATGTACTTCCTTTAAAAAAATGTAAAATATTGTTTCCTAGGATGAAATTTTCACTATAACCCATTCACATAATCATAACAATATATACAAGATTATGTCGATGTCATATCTACGAAGTTCAAAAGATAAGCATTATACTTCGTAGTCTAATTCCCTAATACTATGATCATACTATTATGATCATGTCACATCACTAGAGTATTATACAAGATGTACAATATATACAGCTTCGCAGTTATGTTTTCAATATAGCATGACTTGAAGGATACGTTAGGAATGAAACAGTTCAAGTTAATATTACTAACCTCAAGGGGAAGGATGATGTCGTCATTGTAGTTCGCTACTTCTTCACATTCTTCATGTATTTAGAGTAATACTTGTATGTCTCAACATTCCTAGACTTTCTAGTCTAACGTAAACGAAGTTGACTCTAGTATTTAATCAAGGGACTTTAGATGAGTTTTGACATACTAAAATATGACAACCAGACTTGACATACCAACACTTGGTGAGTTCAACCGAGCTATGCTCTAACAATCTCCCCCTTTGTCAGTTTTAGTGACAAAACTCTTATTACATATGGATAAACAAATTACATATGAACTCATTTTACATACACTTGATTCCAAGTTTCAACAACATAATAACCTGCATATATTCAATCAATAAATGCCACTGTTGACATTTGAATAACAAAAGATTTTACTCCCAGTAAAGGCAAGCTAGTAAATATTCAATCCGAACATCTTTGTTATTCCCCTTTTTGTAGTCAGAATACTACAACAACAATATGATATGTTTCTCCCCCTTAGTCAATGCTTTACTCTTTTGTTAGATATAACGTTTAAGCACAATTGTCATTTCCTTAGTGATTCCAAATCACTTGTTTACTCCATATATTTCTCCCCCTTTTTGGCATAAAATGACAAAGGTTCGAGCAAATAAAGGACAAACCGAAAGGATCTTACACATCTAAAAGACTTGTAAATAACATATAAGAGTTAAGCACGAAGGTTTCACATACCACTCTAGATAACCAATATTAAAACCGAAACTACAAGTAATTTAGTTTTAATATGTTATCAAGAAAACAATTGCCCGAAGCAATTTCCCCTATAATCCAACAATTCGACTAAGATACCCAATTCCCTTGTTGGATCGATTGCGTATGCACAATCGCTTATTTCGAGAAGACCAAAATAAAGATCAGAATTAACTTTATTTCTCTCATCAGGCTCTAATTATTCAAACAATAACTTAGACCTTTCTCTTTAGACAAGACAAACACTAGGTCAGTTAACTAGTTTTTCTTATCAAGGCATTCGATTAGACTTGAATAATCGAATCCTCCAATTTGATAAGTCTAACTAAGATCAGAATTAATTTAGTTTCTCTTATCCGGAATCAATCTGGACTACAAAAATAATCCCGTATTAGTGTAGCACAAATAAGGATATAGCAAACTAGTTGCTAAGGTTGTGAAGATAATTTAAGTTTCGTCAGAAACCTAACTAAAATCTGATTCTAGGATCAAGATTTTAAGGTAATAAGGTTGATAATCAAATTTGATAATAATATTAATAATAAAGATGTGTCTAAACAAGAAGGCAAAGCCTTTAAATAGGTTCTCAAGAACCGATTAAACAGAAAAGAAAAGGAAATCTAAACAAACTAGGAAAGAAAAGGCTTGCAAGGCAAGTAAACTCAAACAAACGGATAGGATCAACTGTTATAGTTGATACGTTGGCAAAGGATCAACAATTATAGTTGATACAGAAGCAAGAGATCAACAACCATTGTTGATACAGACAAAGATGTACTACATCAGTCCCCCATTCTTGAAAATAACTCGCCCTCGAGTTAAAGAGTGGAAAGAACCTCATTCTCTCCATGAAATGTGAATATTTCTTGCACATTGAAGATATTAGAGATGTTCCAATTTGATGGAAGATGAATAACATATGAATTATCACTGATTTTCTTCAAAATATTGAATGGTCCATATTTCTTGATCTTGGTCTTGTTGTAAGTACCAGTAGGTCTTTATTTTCTGAAATGAATCATAACCAATTCTCCTTCATCAAAAGTCTTAAGTCTTCTATGTTGATTTGCATCTTCCTTGAACTTGTTATTAGAATCAGCAAGCTTTGACTTTACTTCTTGATGTATGAGTGAAGCTTTCTCAATAAAGTTATCTTCTTTAGCATTTGATTTACGCAGTTTGGGAAGCACCACCAAATCCAAAATATGATTAGGAACTTTAGAATAAACAATCTCAAAAGGTGTCTTACCTGTGGATCGATTGATTGAAGTGTTATAAGCAAATTCCATATTTGGAAGGAGATTATCCCATTGCTTCTCTTTTCCTCCAATAACCTTGGCTCTAATTAGATTTCCTAAAGATTGATTGACCACTTCAATTTGTCCATTTGTTTGAGGGTGAGTAGTTGTACTATACTGAAGTTTAGTTCCCAAACACATCCATAAAGACTTCCAAAAGTAACTCAAAAACTTAGTGTCTCGATCAGAAGTAATTGTCTTTGGAATTCCATGCAAACGAACTACTTCTTTGAAAAACAAATAAGCAACATTGGAGGCAACTGTTGTTTTCTTGCATGCTATGAAGTGAGCCATTTTTGAGTAACGATCAAAAACCACCATAATAGAATCATTCCTCCTGGAAGTACGTGGTAAGCCAAGCACAAAGTCCATGCTAATATCCACCCAAGGTGCATCAAGAATTGGAAGTGGAGTATACAATCCTGTGTTTTGAATATTCCCTTTAGACTGCTAGCAAACCATGCATTTTTGTATGTACTTCTGAACGTCTCGTTTAATTGAAGTCCAAAAATAACGTTCCTCAACCAAAGCAATGGTTTTATCACGTCCAAAATGTCCTCTCAGGCCACTTCTATGTAATTCTTGGATCAAATGAAGACGTAAAGAACATTGTGGTATACATAAACGATTTCCTTTAAAAAGAAAACCATCTTGAATGAGATAATCATCAACACTGGCTGTTGAAGAACCACACTTTTCCCAGATTTTTTGAATTTTTTTGTTTTCACTATACAAATCTTTTAAGAAATCAAAAGTTAAACTCTCATGTTTAAGAGTAACAAGAAGATGAGCTCTTCTACTCAAAGCATCGACATCTTCATTAATTTTCCACTCTGATGTTTAATAGAAAATGTGTACTGATTGATAGTAGATAACCACCTATCATGCATTCTATTGACTTTTGCTGAAGTTTTCAAAAACTTAAGAGCTTGATTATCAGTATTAAAAAAGCGGGGGTCTAACAACACCACCCAATATTTCGCTTAGCAATCTTTATGGACTAACTCCAAAATACTTTCTAGAGAATCAACTAGACATTCAGACTCAATCTAGGTAAAAGTATCTCAAGGAGTTAATATCTCTCTTGTTTTGATTTACTCAAGCTAATAGAAATCAGCGAGTCCTAATCAAACACAAGGAATAACTTGGGTGGTACCAAAGACCAATGTCCAAGGATCAATCAATATCAATCAACAACCAAAGGTCGGATTTCCAATTGATTGATTCAAACGCACAACCTGTATTATTTCAATTATATAAACAAATATAATGCGGAAATAGAAATAACACAGACATCAGAAATTTTGTTAACGAGGAAACCGCAAATGCAGAAAAACCCTGGGACCTATTCCAGATTGAATACACACTGTATTAAGACGCTAAAAACACTAGCCTACTCCAAGATAACTTCAGACTGGACTATAATTGAACCCCAATCAGTCTCCCACTGATCCAAGGTACAGTTGTACTCCCTACACCTCTGATCCCAGCAGGATACTACACACTTGATTACCTTAGCTGATCTCACCCACAACTAAGAGTTGTTACGCCCCAAAATCGCAGGCTTTAACAATCAACAAAACTGTCTCACACAGACAAGTCTATCAAAGGATCAATCTGTCTCCCACAGAAAAACCCTAAAAAATTTTGTTCCGTCTTTTGATGATAATCAAGGTGAACATGAACCAATTGATAATCCGGTCTTATATTCCCGAAGAACAGTCTAGATTAATCAATCACCTCACAACAATCTTAATCGTATGGTAGCGAAACAAGATGTCGTGGAATCACAAGCAATGAGACGAAGGTGTTTGTGATTACTTTTTATATCTTGCCTATCGGAGAACTCTCACGATCTCAAGCCAATCAATATGATTGTACTGTTACGATAGAAGATGCAAGATCAGATCACACAACTACGATAAAAGTAGTATCGGTCTGGCTTCACAATCCCAATGAAGTCTTTAAGTCGTTAACATGGTTTTAGAAGAAGAAAACCAAAGGTTAAAGGAGAATCGACTCTAGCAGAGAAACTAGTATCACACAGACGTGTGGGGATTAGTTTTATCAATGCTAAATGTCTCCTTAATATATCCTTTCAAATCAGGGTTTTGCCTTAGTTACAAAGCA
The DNA here is from genome assembly GCF_003573695.1 of Papaver somniferum. Lineage (NCBI taxonomy): Eukaryota > Viridiplantae > Streptophyta > Magnoliopsida > Ranunculales > Papaveraceae > Papaver > Papaver somniferum. The sequence continues at coordinate 123,692,302 of NC_039358.1, read as the reverse complement.
ATCAATATTCACCGTTAGATGAAAACCTGATTTAGATTCAAGCTAATATTTCTCAACCGTTAGATCGAAAACTTAGCTTGTCATACACAAATGACTATACGCTTCTAGGTTTGTTAACCGCACCCAAAAGTGTACATTGTTGGTTCAACAATAGTCTACCTAAAGAGATTAACCATATGAGCGTTTCATACCAACCATGTTCTTCTTCACCATAACTAGTTCAATTGACTCAAATGAACTAGTTAATAGAGTTGTTCAATTGCAAGGAAATCTTATGTAACTACACAAGACACAATTGAAGCAAAGATGATTTGATTCACTCGAATCGGTTCATGAACTTGAATAGCCACGGTTTCCAAATGCATTCCTTAGTCTTTTAAGATTAAGTTCAGAAATCATCTTTAGATATATAACCTTCTCAAGTTCGCAGACTAGGTTTGCGTACTTAAGATACCGGATAGAGTTTACAAACTCCAGCAGAAATTCTCGGGTCCGAGAACTACGCCAGTTTGCGGACTGGGTTCGTGGAATTGGCTTACGCAAGTAGTTTGTCAACTCCAGCAGAAATTCTAGGGTTTGAGAACTTCGGAAGTTCGCGGACTAAGTTCGCGGACTTGGCACTTGCCATACTTCCGGTTCTCTTGATCAACAAAGTTCGAAAACTTCGGTTCAAGGAATCCATTGGTTATGTAATCTAAACTCTCATTTCAATCATTGAAACATTCTTAGAGCACGTTATATAGTTGTTACACTATTTCTCGTCAAAGCAATTTTCAAAGTGATTGAAACATCCATGACTTTCATCACTAGGTAAAGATAAACTTGATCGAAGCGAAAAGCTTACCAACACATATTTCGAGATATAGATAGGCTAGGTATACTCGGCTCGAAATACCAAATGTGTATAATCTAGTCTATATATATAGCATACGAATTTTGTCTCAAAGAGTAGGAGATAAAATAGATAGACTTTTGAGTGACAGATAAGTTCAAGTCTCCACATACCTTTTTGTCGAGAAGTTCCACCGGTTCCTTGAGTAGATCTTCTACTTGTATGATGAATCGCCATGAAGTCCTTGAGCTCAACTACATTTACTATCCTAGTCTGAGACTTATCTATAAGAGACTAGAAATCAAGACTTATAGTTTTGATCACTAACATTAACAAACATGCTTGAGATAGCAACGCATGCGAGTTTGACCGAGCAGTGCTCTAACAATCTTCCCCTTTGTCAATTTTAGTAACAAAACTATCAATACATATGGAATACAAAAAAGCTAATGAAACTTTAGTAGATCCTATTTCACATGTCTAATCTTCAACATTCCTAGAAATCTTCGTCAACACCAAGTACTCCAATGATCCCAAAGGTTGTAAGTTTAGCATCACCGTTGTTGAAGATCTGTAGCTATAACAATGAGAAAGCATCAGTCTCGATCATTGTTATACAGTGTCATAGTATTATTATACAGTGTCAAAGTCCAATTGTATCACAACTTCAACAATAATACTATGGTGATATGTATCACTCCCCCTTAGTCAATACTCCATCTCACATGAAAACCCTCCCCCTTACACAATGATCCGAAAACCATATGTATTTGTAGTGTGAACTACATAGTAATTCTCCCCCTTTTTGTCAATAAAATTGGCAAAGGTATAAGAACGGGATCAAAATGAAATTTCCGTAAGAGACATTTCATGACTGAGAGAAAGAAACACACATCATCTTATTTAGATGCAATCATATAGTCGAAGCTAACCGCATTCATCAAGGAGTTTAAAGATACAAGATAACCCCTCTAAAGTTCCACATCCGCACACCCCTCAAGATATGACCATTAAGCACAAGTTCAAAAGAGCTCTCCCCCATTTGATGTCATTCCCAAGGGAACAACAACGAGCGACCTTAATTTCAATAGAAATGAAGGATTTTATTGGACACCAAAACCATGAGAATGATTTTTATATCCATAACTCAATCAAATTAATCATAAGTAAACCCATGATTAATTTAATCGGAATACATAATCAAATTAAACACAAAAGTGATCAATTTAATTCATTGTGCTCAAAATAAGTAAACTTACGGAGCAAAGACTAACATAACCATTAGAAAATGATTAAGATAGCCGTTCATATACTCAACACAATAAAAACTCATGGAATATATGAAAACTCAACTAGACTAATTACAAGATATCCCATAATTAATCTAATTGGAATACACAATCAAACTAATCACAAATGTAATCAATTTAATTGTAATTTGTTTTGCTCGACATAAGAGAACTTACAGAGCAATAACTAAATAACCGAACAAGATGATTAATTTAGTTCACAAATGCTCAACATAAAGTATCTTACGGAACAACCAACCAAGCTAATCAAAAATTAATCAACTTAGTCGTATCGTGCTCAACATAAGACACATTACAGAGCCTCACGCTAATACAAAAAGGATGTATCAATGACTATACCGTGGAATACACAAGGATTCATTATTTTGCACAAGCATATACAATATCAATAAGGGTAATTTTGTTTTTGGTACTCAATTTTTGTCCAATTTTTGAGTTTGGTCTAACATTTGTCCAGCTTGGTGTTTGGTACTTGGAAAAGACGTTGACTATCGATGACTCTTTAAAAACTCGACTTCCGTTTAGTATTTATGAATAAATTTAAATAAAATTTAATTACTATGGGTAATTATTATTATACCCTTATATTTTATTAATATGGACCAAGAAGTATACTCCCATAGATTTCATCGTCCCGTCTCTTTCTTTTAGAAACTGTGAGAAAAATAGATGATTCTCGAAGTGACGGATCTGATGGTTTTAATTTAATCGATAATGAAATCGATAAGAGGGTTAGTGAATGATGGTATTGTTTTAGTTGTTGGTGGTACTGTTTTGATACATATATTATGATTTTAGGGTTTTGTTGGTGAGGAAAAAGAGTTTGGGTTTTCTTAAACTTCGCTGCATGATGAGTTGAAGCAGTGGATGAAGAGATAGTCCACAACAATAGGAAGAAGAAGAAGACATCCAAATCATAAAATGGGTAATTGTAAGAATTGATGATTTCTTTTGATTCAATTTGTGAATATTTTTAAGTTAGGATTCTTCAGTTCCTCATGAGATCAATTGTTTTGATTTTATTTTATTTATTCATTCTGATTTTGAGGTGATTTATTGAATAGAAGAAGAGGTGAATTGGGTTTAATTTGAAATCCACTGGAGCTTCCGAATTCAGTGTATTTAAGTTTCTTTTTCTTTTATCATTTGAATAAATTGACTCAATTCGAGATGTGGGTTTGTGTTAATTTGTGTGTGAATTTTTGTTTTGAACTTGAATCGAATCAATTGATTAATTAGGGTTTGTATGATTTAATCTGGGGATTTCCCTGAATTAGGGTTCTTGAAAAATTAAGGTGGTTTACTGAAATTGAGAATCTGGTGGTGAATCTGAAATCAAGTTTGGGGAAATGGAACTGGGGAAGAACATGATAGATCAGGGTCAACTCAGTGGGTATACTTGTAAACTTAGTAATCTTCTGCATTTGAACTCATCTCTCTAGTTAGTTCAATTAAGAATCATAAAAAGAATCAGAACAATGGGTTTCTGCAGATTTGTGTTGTTTTTTAGAGTACAATGGGTTTTGTTGAGCCTGTGGTTCATGTAAAAAGGGCTAAGACATGAGTTATTGTAGATTGGGATTGAACTGAGTCTTGATGTTATCTGTTACAAGAAAAACTTACATGATTACAAATAATGGGACTATCAACTTCGATCAGTTTCGGAATTCAGGGTTATAAAATGAAGTTGGTTGAATAGTGGTGGTGCAGGTGACGGACAGTGACAGAGATCAAGAGATGGAGAAGAAGGTTTTCCAAACATGATACTTTTTGTCAATATTTGTAAAGTAGAAGGATATAACAGTAAACTTCTATATTAATTAGATTTTATATAATATTTTTAATAATTACTAAACGAAAGTCAAAAATTAACTGAGTCAACGCTAGTCAACGTCTTTTCCAAGTACCAAACACCAAGCTGGACAAATGTTAGACCAAACTCAAAAGTTGGACAAAACCTGAGTAACAAAAACAAAATAACCCTAGCAATAATCCTTGGATATAAAAGATTTTAACCTATCTTCCGTCAAGGGTTGACAAAATAGGCTTAACTTTTGTATATGTCAAAAGTTTATTCATTCTTAAACCAATACATAAATACCGATCATGAACGACTTTACTTTTGACAAAATATGGGACAACAAAATTCACGGACGTAAACACAGATATCCCATAACAAGTTGCAATATAACAAAATCAAAAATATTGCAAACCATCATCCTCCAAATAGTTTTGGAATTTTAAACAAAAAAAAAACCTAAAAACAAGAAGATGAAAATAATAGTTATGTGTAGTCACAATCATCGCTATTCAAAGCACTAGTTATTCTTCCAACTAAGCCAAAAAGAAGAAATACTAGGCAACAATGTCTTTGAGAAATTATTTATCATTCCCGAACTCCTTGTCGTCAACATCCATTGGTACATAAGGTTCGTGAAGATAGGAGTTAATATCAACAAACCTTCTTGGCTGATGATGTCGAACCAGGGATTTCTGAATTTCCAAAGATCTTAAAACGCAAGCTTTTATATCACGAATCTCATTTCTTACCTCCTTCAACTCATCAAGAACATTAGAAAATTTCTGAGAGTTAGAAGGGACAGCCCTTGGCTTTCTTGTATTCCTTTTTCTTTTCAATAACGGAATTACTGGAGATTTTTCTTTTTCCTCGATTGATGACGTAACAATCATCTTGACATCCTTTCCATCCAAAGACATGATGCTTATGAGAACAACTATAACCAACTGATTTTTGTGATTGGAATTCACAATCTCAACAAGCAGCCTTGGAATATAAAGAATATCAAAGAGGAAAAAGGAATGTAGGGTTCGAAACCTTTAAACAGGTTCGTGGATGTCCAACTCTAAGCCCTATAAAGAGTAGAATTGTCAAAAGTAACCCTTCCTTTTATTTGATAGACAAAAAAGAATAAACCTAAGAAAAACTTTTCCTAAAGCCTGTGCATTCACAACCTTGTCTCTTTTGAACAGGCACATGAGACAAGATTTACCAAGCAACACAATTAATTTGTGCTGTGGTGAACAATGATTTGTCCACCATTTTCCTCATGAGAGGAATCCTCTGACTTCTGTCTATCAAAGCGATTTGACCATACGTTCTTCTCAAATGGTCTTGTTTTGTCTTAGGAAACTAACTTCTTAGACGAAGATAAAATCCTACATACCTCAGCGGTCTTCTGAGCAAGTTTAAGCTTCCTTACTAACTGATTTGCTCTTCGTTGAAGTTCGTTGGCGTGCCTCAATTGATGTTTGTACTTGTAACATCTTGATAGTTCATGACCAATCTGAGAACAAAACGAGCACATCAATCTTGATTAATAATCATGCATCTGTGGTGCAACAACAACTAAACACACGGTAGATCCTGAAACATTTCAGATAGGGTTTCCAAAGATTGGGTCAATTGATACTTCCAGCATGATTGGCTTCTTATTTTCATCGAAACCATCAAGATTGATATATGTATTGCTAAAATTACCAAAATCAATGTTTTCACATAGAAGACCGACACTTGATTTCCTATCTTCATCAGAATCATAGATCTCAGACATCTCATTAAGCGTTACAGCAAGACCTTTGTTCCCAGTGTATTTTCTACGATTTGGGCACTCCTTTGCAAAATGACCAAAACCTTTACACTTAAAGCATTGTGGCATATCCTCGTCATCAGCCTCGTCAGCATCCCTGTTTTTAGGAGGAAAACGATTATGAGGTTTATCCGATGACATAGGTTTGTCTCTTGAAAACCGTTTACTTCTCTTCAATAGAAGATCCCTAAACTGTCTTGTGATCAAGGAGACTGATTTGTCAAGATCTTCATCTGAAAAATCACCCTCAGACTGATCATCCTCAGAGACATAAACACTTTTACTCTTTTCAAGTAATTAAGTGTTCTTCTGTGCTTTAAAGGCAACATCCTTTCCGATTTTGGATGTATGCTCATGATCAAAGATCTTTAGCTTTCCAACCAATGTAATTCTGGAAAGATTATCAAGGTTATTTACCTCAACGATGGAATGCTTCTTAGACTCGTATCTAGATGGCAGCGATCTGAGAATTTTCATCACAATGTCTTTTTCAGGAATAGTCTTACCTAATGCAAAAGATGCATTAACAATTTCATACACTTTGTGATTAAACTCATCAAATGTATCTTCATCTGCCATACGAAGGTTCTCCCAATCGGAATTAAGGTTTTGAAGTCTGGCTTCCTTTTCACTAGAGTTACCTTCAATTACGGTTTCTAAGATATCCCAAGCATCTTTAGACCTAGTGCAATTTGACACATGGTGCTGAAGATTTGGGGTAATGGCATGTATGATGGAATTCAAACCGTCGGAGTTTTGCTTTGCAGCAAGTATCTCGGCAGGGCTGTATTCATCAATATTCTTGGGAACGTTTACATCTCCAACTGCCACAACGGGAGCATCATAGCCATTAACAACATATACCCATGATTGAAAATTACGTGCTTGAAGAAAAGCTCGCATAGCAATTTTCCACCATAAGTAATTAGAGCCACCGAAGATGGTGCTACGTTAATCGAGATAACACCTCTGTCCATAGAGTTAGATCGCTACAAACACAGACTTGTAAGGTCTTGAACGTGTTTGCCTGCTCTGATACCAATTGAAAAAGCGGGGGTCTAACAACACCACCCAATATTTCGCTTAGCAATCTATATGGACTAACTCCGAAATACTTTCTAGAGAATCAACTAGATAGTCAGACTCAATCTAGGTAAAAGTATCTCAATGAGTTAATATCTCTCTCTTGTTTTGATTTACTCAAGCTAATAGAAATCAGCGAGTCCTAATCAAACACAAGGAATAACTTGGACGGTACCAAAGAACAATGTCCAAGGATCAATCAATATCAATCAACAACCAAAGGTCGGATTTCCAATTGATTGATTCAAACGCACAACCTGTATTATTTCAATTGTATAAACAAATATAATGCGGAAATAGAAATAACACAGACACCAGAAATTTTGTTAACGATGAAACCGCAAATGCAAAAAAACCCCGGGACCTAGTCCAGATTGAATACACACTGTATTAAGCCGCTACAGACACTAACCTACTCCAAGCTAACTTCGGACTGGACTATAGTTGAACCCCAATCAGTCTCCCACTGATCCAAGGTACAGTTGTACTCCATACGCCTCTGATCCCAGCAGGATACTGCGCACTTGATTACCTTAGATGATCTAACCACAACTAAGAGTTGCTACGACACAAAATCGCAGGCTTTAACAATCAACAAATATGTCTCACACAGACAAGTCTATCAAAGGATCAATCTGTCTCCCACAGAAAAACCCTAAAAGTTTTTGTCCCGTCTTTTGATAATAATCAAGGTGAACAGGAACCAATAAATAATCCGGTATTATATTCCCGAAGAACATCCTAGATTAATCAATCACTTCACAATAATCTTAATCGTATGGTAGCGAAACAAGATATCGTGGAATCACAAACAATGAGACGAAGGTGTTTGTGATTACTTTTTATATCTTGCCTATCGGAGAACTCTCACGATCTCAAGCCAATCAATATGATTGTACCGTTACGATAGAAGATGCAGGTCAGATCACACAACTACGATAAAATCCGTATCGGTCTGGCTTCACAATCCCAATGAAGTCGTTAAGTCGTTAACATGGTTTTAGAAGAAGAAAACCAAAGGTTAAAGGAGAATCGACTCTAGCATAGAAAATAGTATCACATGGACGTGTGGGGATTTGTTTTCTCAATGCTAAATGTCTCCTTTATATAGCCTTTCAAATCAGGGTTTTGCCTTAGTTACAAAGCAATCAATATTCACCGTTAGATGAAAGCCTGATTTAAATTCAAGCTAATATTTCTCAACCGTTAGATCGAAAACTTAGCTTGTCATACACAAATGACTGTACGCTTCTAGGTTTGTTAACCGCACCCAAACGTGTACATTGTTGGTTCAACAATAGTCTACCCAAAGAGGTTAACCATATGAGCGTTTCGTACCAACCATGTTCTTCTTCACCATAACTAGTTCAATTGAATCAAATGAACTAGTTAAGAGAGTTGTTCAATTGCAAGGAAATCTTATGTAACTACACAAGACACAATTTAAGCAAAGATGATTTGATTCACTCGAATCAGTTCATGAACTTTAATATCCACGGTTTGCAAATGCATTCCTTAGTCTTTTAAGATTAAGTTCATAAATCATCTTTAGATATATAACCTTCTCAAGTTCGCAGACTAGGTTCGCAGACTTAAGACACCAGATAGAGTTTACAAACTCCAGCAGAATTTCTCGGGTTCGAGAACTACGCCGATTCGCGGACTGGGTTCGCGGACTTGGCTCACGCAAGTAGTTTGTCAACTCCAGCAGAAATTCTCGGGTTTGAGAACTTCGGCAGTTCGCGGACTGAGTTCGCGGACTTGGCACTTGCCATACTTCCGGTTCTCTTGATCAACAAAGTTCGAAAAATTCGGTTCAAGGAATCCATTGGTTATGTAATCTAAACTCTCATTCCAATCATTGAAACATTCTTAGAGGACGTTATGTAGTTGTTACACTATTGCTCGTCAAAGCAATTTTCAAAGTGATTGAAACATTCATGACTTTCGTCACTAGGTAAAGATAAACTTGATCGAAGCGAAAAGCTTACAAACATATATTTCGAGATATAGATAAGCGAGGTATACTCGGCTCGAAATACAAAATGTGTATGATCTAGTCTATATATATATATAGCATACGACTTTTGTCTCAAAGAGTAGGAGATATAATAGATAGACTTTTGAGTGACAGATAAGTTCAAGTCTCCACATACCTTTTTGTCGAGAAGTTCCACCGATTCCTTGAGTAGATCCTCTACCTGTATGATGAATCGCCATGAAGTCCTTGATCTCAACTACACTTACTATCCTAGTCCGAGACTTAGCTATAAGAGATTATAAATCAAGACTTATAGTTTTGATCACTAACATTAACAAACATGCTTGAGATAGCAACGCATGCGAGTTTGACCGAGAGCAGTGCTCTAACAAGTATTGACAACAAACTCACTGTGAATAAGATAAGGATGCCAGTTCTTAAGAGCTTGAACAAGAGCAATTAATTATAACTCATAAGTAGACCACTTCTCCCTTGTATCTGAATTCTTTTCACTATAGTATGCAATTGGATGTCCTTCCTGAGATAATACATCACCTATACCAACAATAGAGGCATCACAGTGGATCTCAAAAGGTTTATCAAAATTTGGCATGGAAAGAACAGGAGCGCTGGACAATTTTTCTTTGAGTAGATTAAAGCTTTCATCTGCTTCTTCAGTCCATTCAAAAGTATCACGCTTCAAACAATCTGTCAAACTAGCTGCAATAGTGCTAAAATTCCTCAAAAATCTTCTATAGAAAGATGTTAACCCAAACTGCGTACTTCATGTATAGATGTTGGAGTAGGCCAATCAACGATTGCTTTTATCTTATAATCATCCACAGAAATACCAGTATCTGACACAACATGGCCTAAAAAAATGACGTTGTTCGTAAAGAATGTGCACTTATTTAAGTTCACATACAAAACATTGTCTTGGAGTGTCTTAAAAATTTGAGATAAATGTGTAAGATGTTCTTCCTCATTTTTGCTAAAGATTAAGATGTCATCAAAATAAACAATGACAAATTTCCAAGAAAAGGTTGCAAAACTTGGTTCATGAGACGCATAAAAGTGATAGGAGCATTAGATAAACCAAAAGGCATTACTAACTATTCATATAAGCCCTCTTTTGTCTTGAATGTTGTCTTCCACTCATCACCTTCATGGATATGTATTTGATGATATCCACTACGTGAATCAAGATTTGTAAACACTTTAGCACCAGAAAGCATATCAATCATATCATCAATTCTTGGTATGGGAAACTGAAAAAGCGGGGGTCTAACAACACCACCCAATATTTTGCTTAGCAATCTGTATGGACTAACTCCGCAATACCTTGCTAGAGAATCAACTAGACAGTCAGACTCAATCTAGATAAAAGTATCTCAAGGAGTTAATATCTCTCTCATGATTTGATTTTTACTCAATCTAAAAACAATAACGAGTCTTTATCAAATATAAGGAATAACTTGGACGGTACCAAAGACCAATGTCCAAGTGTTAATCAATGAAATCGACAACCACAAGGTCGGATCTCCAATCGATTGACCTTTAACGCACAACCTGTATTATTTCAATTATAAAGATAAACAATATAATGTGGAAAACGAAATAACACAAACACCAGAAATTTTGTTAACGAGGAAACCGCAAATGCAGAAAAACCCCGGGACCTAGTCCAGATTGAATACACATTGTATTAAGCCGCTACAGACACTAGCCTACTCCAATATAACTTCGGACTGGACTATAGTTGAACCCCAATTAGTCTCCAACTGATCCAAGGTACAGTTGTACTCCCTATACCTCTGATCCAAGCAGGATACTACGCACTTGATTCCCTTAGCTGATCTCACCCACAACTAAGAGTTGCTACGACCCAAAATCGCTTGCTTTAACAATCAACAAATCTGTCTCACACAGACAAGTCTATCAAAGGATCAATCTGTCTCCCATAGAAAAACCCTAAAAGTTTTTGTTCCGTATTTTGATAATAATCAAGGTGAACATGAACCAATTGATAATCCGGTCTTATATTCCCGAAGAACATCCTAAATTAATCAATCACCTCACAACAATGTTAATCGTATGGTAGCGAAACAAGATGTCGTGGAATCACAAACAATGAGACGAAGGTGTTTGTGATTACTTTTTATATCTTGCCTATCGGAAAACTCTCACGATCTCAAGCCAATCAATATGATTGTACTGTTACGATAGAAGATGCAAGATCAGATCACACAACTACGATAAAAGTAGTATCAGTCTGGTTTCACAATCCCAATGAAGTCTTTAAGTCGTTAACCTGGTTTTAGAAGAAGAAAACCAAAGGTTAAAGGAGAATAGACTCTAGCAGAGAAACTAGTATCACACGGACATATGGGGATTAGTTTTCTCAATGCTAAATGTCTCCTTTATATAGCCTCTCAAATCAGGGTTTTGCCTTAGTTACAAAGCAATCAATATTCAACCGTTAGATCGAAAACTTAGCTTGTCATACACAAATGATTGTACGCTTCTAGGTTTGTTAAGCGCACCCAAACGTGTACATTGTTGGTTCAACAATAGTCTACCGAAAGAGGTTAACCATATGAGCGTTTCATACCAACCATGTTCTTCTTCACCATAACTAGTTCAATTGACTCAAATGAACTAGTTAAGAGAGTTGTTCAATTGCAAGGAAATCTTATGTAACTACACAAGACACAATTGAAGCAAATATGATTTGATTCACTCGAATCGGTTCATGAACTTTAATAGCCACGGTTTGCAAATGCATTCCTTAGTATTTTAAGATTAAGTTCAGAAATCATCTTTAGATATATAACCTTATCAAGTTCGCAGACTAGGTTCGCGGACTTAAGACACCGGATACAAACTCCTGCAGAAATTCTCGGGTTCGATAACTACGCCGGTTCGTGGACTTGGCTGACGCAAGTAGTTTGTCAACTCCAGTAAAAATTCTCGGTTTTGAGAACTTCAACAGTTCGCGGATTCAGTTCACGGACTTGGCACTTGCCATACTTCCGGTTCTCTTGATCAACAAAGTTCAAAAACTTCGGTTCAAGGAATCCATTGGTTATGTAATCTAAACTCTCATTTCAATCATTGAAACATTCTTAGAGGACGTTATACAGTTATTACACTATTTCTCGTCAAAGCAATTTTCAAAGTGATTGAAACATTCATGACTTTTGTCAGTAGGTAAAGATAAATTTGATCGAAGCGAAAAGCTTACTAACACATATTTCGAGATATAGATAGGAGAGGTATACTCGGCTCGAAATACCAAATGTGTATGATCTAGTTTATATAGATCATACAACTTTTGTCTCAAAGAGTAGGAGATAGAATAAATAGACTTTTGAGTGACAGATAAGTTCAAGTCTCCACATACCTTTTTGTCGAGAAGTTCCACTGGTTCCTTGAGTAGATCTTCTACTTGTATGATGAACCTCCATGAAGTCCTTGAGCTCAACTACACTTACTATCCTAGTCCGAGACTAAGCTAAAAGAGACTAGAAATCAAGACTTATAGTTTTGGTCACTAACATTGACAAACATGCTTGAGATAGCAACACATGCGAGTTTGACCGAGCAGTGCTCTAACAAGTATTGACAACAAACTCACTGTGAATAAGATAAGGATGTCGGTTCTTAAGAGCTTGAACAAGAGCAATTAATTCTAACTCATACGTAGACCACTTCTTCCTTGTATCTGAATTCTTTTTACTATAATATGCAATTGGATGTCCTTCTGGAGATAATACATCACCTATACCAACAATAGAGGCATCACAGTGGATCTCAAAAGGTTTATCAAAATTTGGCATGGCAAGAACAGGAGCGCTGCACAATTTTTCTTTGAGTAGATTAAAGCTTTCATCTGCTTCTTCAGACCATTCAAAAGTATCACGCTTCAAACAATCAGTCAAACTAGCTGCAATAATGCTGAAATTCCTCAAAAATAGTCTATAGAAAGATGCTAACCCATGAAAACTGCGTACTTCATGTATAAATGTTGGAGTATGCCAATCAACGATTGCTTTTATCTTAGAATTATCTACAGAAATACCAGTATCTGACACAACATGACCTAAAAAAATGACGTTGTTTGTAAAGAATGTGCACTTCTTTAAGTTCACATACAAAACATTGTCTTGGAGTGTCTTAAAAACTTGAGATAAATGTGTAAGATGTTATTCCTCATTGTTGCTAAAGATTAAGATGTCATCAGAATAAACAATGACAAATTTCCAAGAAAAGGTTGCAAAGCTTGGTTCATGAGACGCATAAAAGTGATAGGAGCATTAGATGAACCAAAAGGCATTACTAACTATTCATGTAATCCCTCTTTTATCTTGAATGTTGTCTTCCACTCATCACCTTCATGGATTTGATGCTATCCTCTACGTAAATCAATCTTTGTAAACACTTTAGCACCAGAAAGCATATCAATCATATCATCAATTCTTGTTATGGGAAACTGAAAAAGCGGGGGTCTAACAACACCATCCAATATTTCGTTTAGCAATCTGTATGGACTAACTCCGAAATACTTTGCTAGAGAATCAACTAGACAGTCAGACTCAATCTAGATAAAAGTATCTCAAGGAGTTAATATCTCTCTCTTGATTTGATTTTTACTCAAGCTAAAAACAAGATTCTTTATCAAATACAAGGAATAACTTGGACGGTACCAAAGACCAATGTCCAAGTGTTAATCAATGAAAGCGACAACCACAAGGTCGGATCTCCAATCGATTAACCTTTAACGCACAACCTGTATTATTTCAGTTATAAAGATAAACAATATAATGCGGAAAATGAAATAACACAGACACCAGAAATTTTGTTAACGAGGAAACCGCAAATGCAGAAAAACCCCGGGACCTAGTCCAAATTGAATACACACTGTATTAAGACGCTACAGACACTAGCCTACTCCAAGCTAACTTCGGACTGGACTATAGTTGAACCCTAATCAGTCTCCCACTAATTCAAGGTACAGTTGTACTCCTACGCCTCTGATCCCAGTAGGATAAATCGCACTTGATTCCCTTAGCTGATCTCACCCACAACAAGGAGTTGCTGCAACCCAAAATCGCAGACTTGATAATAAACAAATCCGTCTCACACAGAAAAGTCTATCAAAGGATAAATCTGTCTCCCACAGAAAACCCTAGGTTTTTTGTTCCGTCTTAAGATATGAAATCAAGGTGAATATGAACCAATTAATAATCCGGTATTATATTCCCGAAGAACAACCTAGATTAATCAATTATCTCTCAACAGTCTTACTTGAATACACAAGAGGACGTCGTGGAATCACAAAACGTGAGATGAAGATGTTTGTGACTTCTTTATCTTGCCTATTGGACAACTCTCACGATCTCAATCCAATCAATAAGATTGTACTCGTACGATAGAAGATGCAAGATCAGATCACACAACTACGATAAAAGTAGTATCGGTCTGGCTTCACAATCCCAATGAAGTCTTTAAGTCGTTAACCTGGTTTTAAAGAAGAAAACCAAAGGTTAGAGGAGAATCGACTCTAGCGAGCACACTAGTATCACACAGACGTGTGGGGATTAGTTTTTCCCAATGCTACATGTCTCCTATATATAGTCTTCAAATCAGGGTTTTGCCTTAGTTACAAAGCAATCAATATTCACCGTTGGATGAAAACCTGATTTAGATTCAAGCTAATATTTCTCAACCGTTTGATCGAAAACTTAGCTTGTCACACACACTTGAGATATACGTTTACTGGGTCTGTGAAAACCGTGCCCAAACGTTTACGTGTATGTTGGTTCAACATAGTAACCCAAAAGGTCAACCATATGAGCATTTCATATTAACCTTGTTCTTCTTCACCATAACTAGTTCAACTGACTCAAATGAACTAGTTAGAGAGTTGTTCAATTGTTATGAGATATTATGTAACTACACAAGACACAATTGAAACAAAGATGATTCGATTCGATTGAATCGGCTCATGAACTTTATAGCCACGGTTTGCATACTGCATTCCTTAGTAATTTAAGTTTCATGTTCAGAGCACATCTTTAGATCATAACCTACTCAAGTACGCAAACAAGTTCGCGGACTTAAGACCACCGGCAGAGTTTTCCAAACTCAGCAGAAAATCTCGGCAAAGAGACTTCCGTCAGTTCGCGGACTAGGTTCGCGGACTAAACACGCAAACGAGTTTTTGGAAAATCCCAGGAGAAATTCTCGGCAAGAGAACTTCCGTCAGTTCGCGGACTGAGTTCGCAAACTGAGTTCGCGGACTTGGCAAAGCCAATTCCTCCGGTTTCTCTCAATCAACAAAGTTCGCAAATTTCGGATTAAGGAATAAGACTTATGCACATATGTGTTACCACACAATGCTTATATCCATCATTGGTTATATAGACCTAAACTCTCATTCCAACCATTGAAACATTCTTAGAGGACGTATATAGTTGTTACACTATTTCTCGTCAAAGCGATTTTCAAAGTGAATGAAACATTATGACTTTCGTCACTAGGTGAAGATAAAGCCGATCAAAACGAAACGCTTTACCAACACATGATTTCGAGATATAGATAGGCGAGATATACTCGGATTGAAATATCAAATGTGTATGATCCAGTCTATATAACATACGACTTTTGTCTCATAAGAAGTAGGAGATAGAAGAGATAGACTTTTGAGTGATAGATAAGTTCAAGTCTCCACATACGTTTTTGTTGATGAAGTTCCACGGTTCTTTGAGTATATCTTCGTCGTTGTATGATGAATCGCCATGAAGTCGTTGAGCTCAACTACAATTTTCTATCCTAGTCCGAGACTTATCTATGTAGACTGGAAATCAAGACTCAAAGTTTTGATCACTAACATTGACAAACATGCTTGAGATATCAACGCATGCGAGGTCGACCGATCTATGCTCTAACAATCTCCCCCTTTGTCAATTTTAGTGAAAAAATTATTAATACACATGGAATACAAAAAAGATAAACTTTAGTGGCTCCTATTCCATAGTCTAATCTTCAACGTTCCCTAAAATCTTCGTCCTTCCAAGTACTCCAATGATCCCAAAGGTTGTAAGTTTAGCATCACTGTTGTTGAAGATCTGTAGCTATAACAATGAGAAAGCATCAGTCTCGATCATTGTTATACAATGTCATAGTATTATTATACAGTGTCAAAGTCCAATTGTATCACAACTTCAACAATAATACTATGGTGATATGTATCACTCCCCCTTAGTCAATACTCCATCTCACATGGAAACCACTCCCCCTTACACAATGATCCGAAAACCATATGTATATGTAGTAGAACTACACATTAATTCTCCCCCTTTTTGTCAATAAAATTGGCAAAGGTCCCACAACGGGTTCCTAATGAAATTTCCGAGAAGAGACGTTTCATAGACTAAAAGAAGAAATACATACCAACTTAATTTAGATGCAATCATAAAGCCGAAGCTAAATGAATTCATCAAGGAGTTTTAAGATACAAGATAACCCCTATAAAATTCCACAGTCGCACACCCCGTAAGATATTACCATTAAGCACAAGTTCAAAAGAACTCTCCCCCATTTGATGTCATTCCCGAGAGAACAACAAGAGCGATTTTAATTTCGAAAGAAAAGAAGGATTTTTAATTGGAGACAAAAAACCATAGGAAAATGATTTTCTATATCCAAAACTCAATCAAATTAATCACAAGTAAACCCATGATTAATTTAATTGGAATACACAACTAAATCAAACCACAAAAGTGATCAATTTAATTGATTGTGCTCAACATAAGTAAACTTACGGAGCTACGACTAAGGTAATCATACAGAGATGACTAACTTAATCGTTCACATACTCAATATAAGGAAAACCTTACGGAATATACGACTACATCAACCAATAGAACATAGTTAGTATAGCCGTTCACATACTCAACACAAGAACTTGTGGAATATATGAAAACTCAACTAGACTAATTACAAGAGAACCCATAATTAATCTAATTGGAATACAAACAACCAAACTAATCACGAAGGTAATCAGTTTAATTGTCAAAAGTTTTGCTCGACAAAAGAAGACTTTCGGAGCAAATAACTAAATAACCAACCAAGATGATTAATTTAGTTCATAATGCTCAACATATAGCATCTTATGGAACAACCAACAAAGCCAATAAGAATAATTGGCTTAGTTGTATCGTGCTCAACATAAGACACACAATGGATCCTTCACGATAATACAAAAAGAATGGATCAATGAAGATCAATACCGTGGAATGCATACAAGGATCTATTCTATCTTTCCATCACTATATGCATAATGACATAATAGACTTTATCCTTGTCACACAAAAGATTTTATCCTATTTTCCATCAAATAAATGACTGCATAGGCATAACTTTTGTATTTGTCAAAAGTCCAGTCGTCCTTTCATCAATACGAAAACCAATTCATGAATGACTTTACTTTTGACAACATATGGGACCTTCAAGTTCACAGACGCAAACAATCCATATCCCATAAAAATATTGCAATATCACAAAATCATAAAGATTAATACTGCAATAACATCATCCTCCAAATATTTTTAGAATTTAAAACCAATAAACCTAAAAAAAATAAACATAAGAAGATGAAAACAAAATAGCTATGTGTAGTCACAATCTCCGCTATTCAAAACGCTAGTTATTCTTCCAACTAATCCAAAAGAAGACTTACTAGGTATTTATACCTCTTAACAATCATTTCACTTACCTTGAATAATCTTCTCGTATTCCCTATATTCTTCAAGCTCATCTTTGATTAGGTCAATCCTGGATTCAAGACTGTCCATTTTCTCCTCAAGTCTTTTGGAAGAAACTTCAAGTTCATTTTTCAGAGCACGAACTTGTTCCAAGACGAGATTCATGGTTAAAGAGAGCTTATCAAACTGACAGACAGTAGGGTTCTCATCAGAAGAAGAGACATGTTTGTCATAGCACGTCTCATTGTCAGAAGAATCGAAACGAATCTTCTTTGAAGGAAATAGAACTGTCCATACATCAATTTCTTTACTTGAAAGACTAGAGGAGGACATGATAGTGAAGATGAAATGAGAGTGCTGAAGAGATAGAGCTTTTAAAAAGGAATACAGTTGTAGAATTCCCAGAAACACCCTTTTTACCAAACCCTAACAGAAGTTGGTTATCCAAAAAGATGAAACAGAAAATAACAAGATTATATTACAGTCCTCTTGTATATCATGATTCTTGTATAAGAGGAAGAAAATACAAGAATCATTTTTCAACAAGATTACTGAGCATAAGGCCTCCAATCCAAAGTTGGACTGGGATAATCTTTGCAAAGAGAGAAACCACCCATTGCACTAGGTTTCTGCTTATCCATTTGAAAAGGAGAGTTATGAAGAACTTTTTTTATCCATTGTAATCACAGTTTTAAAAAACTTGACTGCAGAACTTTGCAAATCCTGCATCGTTTTTGAAAACAGCTTTTGATGAATGGTAGACTTCCTTTTCTTTTTCTGCATACAATGGTTAGCCGGGCAGGACTGTTTTTGATTTATCGTGCTAAGATGATCCTGAGATGAACTCAAATGAACAGAGAGATTTGGTAGAGCCTTCTCCGAGAAACTTCTGAAAGTCAACACAAAATCAGGAGAGGTTTGCTGACCCCACACTCATGAGACACAGACGGACATGTCATGAAGGAATTATGAGAATGATTTTCAGCAAAAATACTGTTAGAGCAATCATAGATTTTCTCAGGACAATAATCAAGAGTATTCATCCATGCTTTAGTTATCTCTCTTACCTCCATTTCTGGATCTTTCGAAGTGACCTGAACACTTTTATAGCACATGAGATCAGTTTCATTAGTACGGCTTTTCTGGATATTCTTATCATTTACATTGACTAACGGAGTTTCTTATTGAGACTTTCTTTTACTACGTCTGAGTATTTTCTTATGTTTATGTATAGACAGAGACAACGTAGAAATAAAGCAATTCTCACTTTTCTTGTTCGTCAATTTAGGACGACAGGTCTTACAATCAGGAGAAGTGACGTGATTTCTAGACAATTGATTGTCATTTCTTGACATGTAGTCACGATCGAAAATTCTAAGTTTTCCGACAAGTGTGTTTCGCGAAAGAGTATTAAGGTTATTTCCCTCAACGATGATATGTTTTTTGGACTCGTATCTGGATGGCAGCGATCGGAGGATTCTCATCACAATTTCCTTTTCAGGAATGGTCTTACCCAATGCACATGATGCATTAATAATTTCAGACAGTTTGTGATAAAAATTGTCAAACGATTCTTCTTCTGCCATATAAAGGTCTTCCCATTCGGAATTAAGGTTTTAAATCCTAGCTTCCTTTTCACTGGAGTTACCTTCAAATACGCTTTCCAAAGTGTCCCAGCTTCTTTAGATGTCGTGCACAAGGCCACATGATGTCGAAGATTTCGGGTAATAACATGCAGGATGGCGTTCAGCCCGTCGGAGTTTTGCCTTGATGCAATTAACTCGGAAACATTATACATAAGAAATTCTTAAGGTACAAATGTATCTCTTTCCATAACAACGGGAGTTTCATATCCATTCACAACATAGATCCATGATTGGAAGTCACGCGACTGAAGAAATGTGCGCATAGAAACTTTCCACCATAGATAGTTTGAGCCATCGAATATTGGTGGTACGTTTACAGAGATAGCACTTCGGTCCATAGAGTCAGATCGCTACAAACACAGACTTTTAAGGTCTTAAACGTGTTTGCCTGCTCTGATACCAATTGAAAAGCGGGAGTCTAACAACACCACCCAATATTTCGCTTAGCAATCTGTATGGACTAACTCCGAAATACTTTGCTAGAGAATCAACTAGATAGTCGGACTCAATCTAGATAAAAGTATCTCAAGGAGTTAATATCTCTCTCTTGATTTGATTTTTGCTCAAGCTAAAAACAATAGCGAGTCTTTATCAAATACAAGGAATAACTTGGACGGTACCAAAGACCAATGTCCAAGTGTTAATCAATGAAATCGACAACTACAAGGTCGAATCTTCAATCGATTAACCTTTAACGCATAACCTTTATTATTTCAATTATAAAGATAAACAATATAATGTGGAAAATGAAATAACACAGACACCAGAAATTTTGTTAACGAGGAAACCGCAAATGCATAAAACCCCCGGGACTAGTCCAGATTGAATACACACTGTATTAAGTCGCTACAAACACTAGCCTACTCCAAGATAACTTGGGACTGGACTATAGTTGAACCCTAATCAGTTTCCCACTAATTCAAGGTATAGTTGTACTCCTACGCCTATGATCCCAGCAGGATACTGCGCACTTGATTCCCTTAGCTGATCACACCCACAACCAAGAGTTGCTGCAACCCAAAATCGCAGACTTGATAATAAACAAATCTGTCTCACACAGAAAAGTCTATAAAAGGATAAATCTGTCTCCCACAGAAAAACCTTAGGTTTTTTGTTCCATCTTAAAATATGAAATCAAGGTGCACATGAACCAATTGATAATCCGATCTTATATTCCCGAAGAACAGCCTAGATTAATCAATCACCTCTCAACAGTCTTACCTGAATACACAAGAGGACGTCGAGGAATCACAAACAGTGAGACGAAGATGTTTGTGACTTCTTTATCTTGCCTATCGGAGAACTCTCACGATCTCAAGCCAATCAATAAGATTGTACTCGGACGATAGAAGATGCAAGATCAGATCACACAACTACGATAAAAGTAGTATCGGTCTGGCTTCACAATCCCAATGAAGTCTTTAAGTCGTTAACCTGGTTTTAGAGAAGAAAACCAAAGGTTAGAGGAGAATCGACACTAGCGAGCGCACTAGTATCACACAGACGTGTGAGGATTAGTTTTGCCCAATACTAGATGTCTCCTATATATAGTCTTCAAATCAGGGTTTTTCCTTAGTTACAAAGCAATCAATATTCACCGTTGGATGAAAACCTGATTTAGATTCAAGATAATATTTCTCAACTGTTAGATCGAAAACTTATCTTGTCACACATACTTGAGATATACGTTTACTGGGTTTGTGATAACCGTGCCCAAACGTGTACGTGTATGTTGGTTCAACATAGTAACCCAAAAGGTCAACCATATGAGCATTTCATATTAACCTTGTTCTTCTTCACCATAACTAGTTCAATTGACTCAAATGAACTAGTTAGAGAGTTGTTCAATTGCTATGAGATGTTATGTAACTACATAAGAGACAATTCAAACAAAGATGATTCGATTCGATTGAATCATCTCATGAACTTTATAGCCACGGTTTGCATACTGCATTCCTTAGTAATTTAAGTTTCATGTTCAGAAAACATCTTTAGATCATAACCTACTCAAGTACGCAAACAAGTTCGCGGACTTAAGACCACCGGCAGAGTTTTCCAAACTCAGCAGAAAATCTCGGCAAGGAGACTTACGCCAGTTCGCGGACTAGGTTCGCGGACTAAACACGCAAAGAAGTTTTTGGAAAATCCCAGCAGAAATTCTCGGCAAGAGAACTTCCGTCAATTCGCGGACTGAGTTCGCGGACTTGGCAAATCCAATTCCTCCGGTTTGTCTCAATCAACAAAGTTCGCAAACTTCGGATTAAGGAATAGGACTTATGCACATATGTGTTACCACACAATGCTTATATCCATCGTTGGTCATATAGACCTAAACTCTCATTCCAACCATTGAAACATTCTTAGAGGACGTTATATAGTTGTTACACTATTTCTCGTCAAAGCGATTTTCAAAGTGATTGAAACATTATGACTTTCGTCACTAGGTGAAGATAAAGCCGATCAAAGCGAAACGCTTTAACAACACATGATTTCGAGTTATAGATAGGCGAGATATACTCGGCTCGAAATATCAAATGTGTATGATCCAGTCTATATAGCATATGACTTTTGTCTCACAAGAAGTAGGAGATAGAAGAGATATACTTTTGAGTGATAGATAAGTTCAAGTCTCCACATACCTTTTTGTTGATGAAGTTCCACGGTTCCTTGAGTAGATCTTCGTTGTATGATGAATCGCCATGAAGTCCTTGAGATCAACTACACTTTTCTATCCTAGTCCGAGACTTAGCTATGTAGACTAGAAATCAAGACTCATAGTTTTGATCACTAACATTGACAAACATGCTTGAGATAGAAACGCATGCGAGGTCGACCGAGCTATGCTCTAACAGAAACCTATATGGTATAGTAACTCTATTTACAGCTCTACAGTCTATACACATACGATGTCCACCATCTTTCTTGTCTACCAAAAAGGCTGGGCTAGCACATGGACTTTTGCTTAGTCTAATTAAACCTTTTTGTAACAAATCATCAAGCTGACCTTGTAGTATTTCATGCTCCTTAGGACTTAACCAATAATGAGGATGATTAGGAATAGATGCTCTAGGGATAAAATCTATTTGATGCTGTAAATCTCTCAGTGGAGGTAAAGTAGTGGGTAACTCATCAGAAAATAAGTCATCAAAAGAAGATAATAAAGGTTGTGCCTTGTCTGGAATTTCCACCATTGGCTTAGTAACTTCATGAGAACTCGTAGAATGATTGTGCTGTAAAGAATGAACAATGGTAGCAATTAACACATTGGTCTTCTTTTCTGCTAGCTCTTTGAGTGAAATATAAGATTGTAAAGGCCATAACACTTTAGTAAACCCCTCATGAACAAAAGTATAAGTATTCTCACAGCAATTATGAACAACAGGAATCTCATATTGCCATGGTCTTCCCAACAATAAGCTTGTTGCATTCATGTTAATAACATCACATAAAGCATAATCTGAATATCCAGGGAAAGAAAACTTTACTAAACATTGATGAGTGATTTGCTGAGTGGAAGAGTTGTTTATCCAACCAACTAAATACGGTTTTGGATGAAGAGTAACAGGTAAACCAAGTTTCCCAACTAATTTTGCAGTAACATAGTTTTTAGTACTTCCACTGTCAATGATCATGTTGCAAATCTTCTCTTCAATGATACAATGAGACTTGAAAATATGATGTCTTTGTGTAAGACATGGTTCAGTGATTAATACTGGTCCAATTACCCCAAGAAAATCTGCATCATAGGTCTCATGTTCTTGTAAATAAGTAAATTCGTCATCTCCTAATGCATCTTCATCTTATGTTTATCTTGAGTTTCACTAATGTAAGCATGAAACTTACGACAATCACTAGAAGTATGGCCAGTTTGGTTGCACTTGTTACGTTTATCCCCTCGAAACTTTGAATAAGGGTTAAAAGGCTTAGTTAAGGGAGGAAATTGCTGCTGATACTTATTACCTCTAGTATTGTGAGCAACATATCGATGTTGAGTAACCTGAGGTGACTTAGAAGATGGAATATGTATCATCGGATCAGTTTCGGAAGGTAGAGATGGTTGGATGGAATGATTTGGTGCTTGCAGTTGCTGATAAAATGAACCATAACTTCGTTCTTGTGGATCAACAACGACTGTTGATCCCCTGTCGCCTTGGGTACCATAATAAGAATTATATGGTCTGACAGCTTTATAAAAATTTTGATAACGAGCTTGACGTGGAGTTGCTTGTCTGGAAGTACTGAGTACACGCCTTTCAACTTTAATAGCTTGTTGTATCGCTTCAACCATTGTAAACGCTTATTGTGTCATCCCTTGTTGAATCAAGTTGCTCAAACCGTCTACAAAACGTGAAACTAATTGCTCTTCAGTTTCATTCAATTGGTTACGAGCAACTAAACCATAGAACTCAGCTACATATTCTTCAACCAATCGAGCTCCTTGACGACATTTTTGAAGTTTGATAAACAATTGTTGTTTATAATCTCATGGTAAAAACTTATCTTCTAATAAACCTCTCATTCGAGTCCAGGTACGTATAGGAGGTTTGTGATACTTACGTTGATCATCACAGAGTGTTTTCCACCAAGCTACAACTCCACCTTTTAACTTATAAGATACTAGTTTAACCTGAGAAGATTCAGGAACTTCCATGAAGTTGAAAAATGATTCTACTTCATAAACCCAATCGAGTAAGTCTTCAATTTGTAAACCACCGTGAAAGTTAGGTATATCATCCTTCAATTTATATTATGGTAGAGTTCCATAAGGATTCATACTAGACTTTTACTGTTTATCATCTATCCACTGTTGTGCCTTGATTTCTTCTGCCTTGTTTTCTTCATCACTGTTGATAATAACAACAAGTTTTTTAGGAGTGTTAAGAAAACCTTCCACCGGATCTTTGTGTTGATGGATATGCGAAACATTGCCAGGAATAGAAGTATTCTAAACAAAAGAACCAGTTTTGGTTCATCATCTTCCTTTTCTCCCGTCTTCTTTTCTCATTCTTCCTTATCATCGTCTAAAGGAGGCATGTCTGTGTCATCAAGACCAGCGCGTTTCCATAATTTGTCTGTGTACTCACCTTGCGTTGTTAATCTTTTTTCGATACTTTTCAAACCTCCAAGTTTCGTATCAAAATTATCTGTAATAGCTTTGACACTTGCTGCAAATTTGGTTTCAATATCCTTGACAATGGCAGTTGAAAGAGGTTTCAACAGTTCTTTTGCAAGTGCATCAATATTGGCTTGGGAAAACGACTTTTTTCCCATTGAGACAAAAGATATGGCTTGTTGTTGAGTTTACGGAAGCTGTGTAAAGATCTATTTGTAAATAAAAATCTACAAACGATGTATCTGATACCAACTAGTGTAGCACAGATAGGAAGATAGCAAACTAGTTTCTAGGGTTGTGAAGATAATTTAAGTTTCGTCAGAAACTTAACTAAAATCTGATTCTAGGATCAAGATTTTAAGGTAATAAGGTTGATAATCAAATTTGACAATAATATTAATAATAAAGATGTGTCTCAAAACAAGAAGGCAAAGCCTTTAAATAGGTTCTCAAGAACCGATTATACATAAAAGAAAAGGAAATCTAAACAAACTAGGAAAGAAAGGGCTTGCAAGGCAAGTAAACTGAAATAGACGGATAGGATCAACTGTTATAGTTGATACGTTCGCAAAGGTTCAACAATTATAGTTGATATACAGAAGCAAGGTGTTAGAGCATTTCTCGGTCGAACTCGCATGCGTTGCTATCTCAAGCATGTTTGTCAACGTTAGTGATCAAAACTATAAGTCTTGATTTCTAGTCTACTATAGCTAAGGTCTCGGACTAGGATAGAAAGTATAGTTGAGCTCAAGAACTCCATGGAAATCATCATACAAGACGAAGGACTACTCAAGGAACCGGTGGATCTTCATCGACTAAAAGGTATGTGGAGACTTGAACTTATCTATCACTCAAAAGTCTATTTATCTCCTATCTTGAGACTAAAGTCGTTTTGCTATATAGACTTAGATTATACACATTTGCTATTTCGAGTCGAGTTTAACTCGCCTATCTATTTCTCGAAATATGTGTTGGTAAGATTTCGCTTTAACAAAGTTCATCTTTACCTAGTGACGAAAGTCATGAAAAGTTTCAATCACTTTGGAAATTGCTTACTTTGACGAAAAATAGTTTGTGAATAACAACTATAAAATATCAACGTCCTCTAAGAATGTTCCAATGATTGAAATGAGAGTTTATGTTATATAACCATTGGAGGATATAAGCATTGTTGTGGAAACACATATATGTATAAGTCCTTATTCCTTGAACCGAAGTTTGCGAACTTTGCTGATCAAGAAAACCGATATGGTAGCGTGAGCCAAATCCGCGAACTCAATCCGCGAACTGGCGGAAGTTCTCGTCCCGAGAATTTCTGCTGGAGTGTGTGAACTCCGTCCGGGAACTTAAGTCCGCGAACCCAGTCCGCGAACTTGAGTAGGTTATATCTAAAAACGATGTTGTGAACTTATTCTTATATAAACTAAGGAATGCAAATGCAGAACGTGGCTATATAGTTCATGAACCGATTCGAGTGAATCAAATCGTTTTTTCTTCGATTGTGTCTTGTGTAGTTACATAAGATTTCCTTACAATTGAACAACTCTCTAATTAGTTCATTTGAGTCACATGAACTAGTTATGGTGAAGAAGAATATGGTTGATATGAAAGTGATCATATGGCTAACCATTTGGTTAACTATTGTTGAACCAATAAATGTACAAGTTTGGGTACGGTTACACAAGCCTAGAAACGTGCATTTCATTTGTATGTAACAAGCTAGTTTTCGATCTAACGGTTGAAAGATATTAGATTGAATCTAAATCAGTTTTTCATTTAACGATGAATATTGAATGCTTTGTTACCAAGCTAACATTGATTGCAAACCTTGATTTGAAAGACTATATAAGGGAGAACTCTAGCAACTGGGAAACCTAATCCCCACACCTTCTGCGTGATACTAGTTGTGCTAAGCTAGAGTCAATTCTCCTTTAACCTTTGGTTTCTTCTTCTAAACCAGGTTAACGACTTAAAGACTTCATTGGGATTGTGAAGCCAGACCGATACTACTTTCTCGTAGTTGTGTGATCTGATCTTGTTGTTTCTATCGTACGAGTACAATTGTAATAATTGGCTTCAGATTGATATCTCCGATAGGCAAGATATAAAAGAAATCACAAACACTTCGTCTCATCGTTTGTGATTCCACAATATCTTTTTTCGCTGCGTCGATTAAGATTATTGTGAGGTGATTGATAATACTAGACTGTTCTTCGGCAATATAAGTCCGGTTTATCAATTGGTTCATGTTCACCTTGATTTATCAAAAGACGGAACAAAACTCATAGGTATATTCGTGGGAGACGTATTTATCTATCACCGTAGACTTTTCTCTGTGATACAGATTTGTTTATTAAAGTCTTCGACTTTAGGTCGTAGCAACTCTTAGTTGTGGGTGAGATCATCCAAGGGAATCAAGTATGTAGCATCCAGCTGGGATCAGAGGTGTAGGAGCATAACTGTACCTTGGATCAGTGTGAGATTGATTGGGGTTCAACTACGGTCCAGACCGAAGTTAGTTTGGAGTAGGCTAGTGTCTGTAGCGGCTTAATACAGTGTGTGTTCAATCTGGATTAGGTCCCGGGGTTTTTCTGCATTTGCAGTTTCCTCATTAACAAAATTCTGGTGTCTGTGTTATTTCTTTTCCGCATTATATTTTGTTATATAATTGAAATATCACAGGTTGTGCGTTGTTCAATCAATTAGAATATCCGACCTTTTGGTTGTTGATTTAAATTGATTGACACTTGGATATTGGTCTTTGGTACCATCCAAGTTATCTCTCTTTGACAAAGACTCGCGGATTTCTATTTGCTTGAGTATATATCAAATTGAGAGATTGAGATATAAACTCTTTGATATACTTTTTATCTAGATTGAGTCTGACTGTCTAGTTGATTCTCTAGAAAGTATATTGGAGTTTGTCCACACAGATTGCTAAGAAAAATATTGGGTGTAGTTGTTATACCCCCACTTTTCAATTGGTATCAGAGCAGACAAACATGTTCAAGACCTCAGAAGTCTGTGTTTGTAGCAATCTGACTCTATGGAAAGAGGTGTTATCTCAATTAACGTACCACCAGTCTTCGATGGCTCTAATTACTTAT
This sequence comes from Papaver somniferum, assembly GCF_003573695.1. Classification (NCBI taxonomy): domain Eukaryota; kingdom Viridiplantae; phylum Streptophyta; class Magnoliopsida; order Ranunculales; family Papaveraceae; genus Papaver; species Papaver somniferum. Next base: position 123,664,854 of record NC_039358.1, on the reverse strand, counting down.
GGTGGAAAATTGTTATGCGAGCTTTTCTTCAAGCACGTGATTTTCAATCATGGGTATATGTTGTTAATGTCTATAAGGCTCCCGTCGTGGCAGTTGGAGATGTAAACGTTCCCAAGCCTATTGGTGAATACACCCCTGCCGAGATAAATGTTGCAAAGAAAAATTCCGACGGTTTGAATGCCATTATACATGCCACGAAATCTTCAGCACCATTTGTCAAATTGCACTAGGTCTAAAGATGCGTGGGATATCTTAGAAACCGTATTCGAAGGTAACTCCAGTGAAAAGGAAGCTAGGCTTCAAAACCTTAATTCCGATTGGGAAAACCTTCGTATGGCAGATGAAGAAACATTTGATGAGTTTGATCACATAGTGTCTGAAATTGTTAATGCATCTTTTGCATTGGGTAAGACTATTCCTGAAAAGGATATTGTGATGAAAATTCTCAGATCGCTGCCATCTAGATACGACTCTAAGAAGCATGCTATCATTGAGGGAAATAACCTTGATGATCTCTCCAGAAATACGCTGGTTGGGAAGCTTAAGATCTTTGATCACGAACATTCATCCAAAACTAAGGATGTTGCGTTCAAAGCACAAAAGGACACTAAATTATTTGATAATAGTAAAAAAGTGTATATCTCTAAAGATGATCACTCTGAGACAGATTCATTAGATGAAGATCTTGACAAGTCAGTCTCGATGATCACAAGACAGTTTAGGGATCTTCTGTTGAAGAGAAGTAAACGGTTCTACAGAGATAAGCCTAAAGCATCAGTTAAACCTCATAATCGTATTCCTCCTAAAAACAGGGAAACAGATGAAACTAATGATGAGGATATGCCTAAGTGCTTTAAGTGTAAGGGATTTGGTCATTATGCAAACGAGTTCCCAAATCGTAGAAAATACACCAGGAACAAAGGTCTTGATGCAACTCTTGATGAAATGTCTGACAACTATGATTCCAATGAACACGAGAAATCAAGTGTTGCACTTCTTGATGAAAATATTGATTTTGATAACTATAGCAGTACATACATCAATCTCAATATTCTTTAAGAAGAAAACCCAACTAATCTGGAAGAAAAAATTGACCAATTTCTTGGAAACTCTGTTTGTAATGTTTCAGGTTCCACCATGTATCTAGCCGTGTGCACATCTCAGAAGCCTGACTTTTGTCCTAGTTTGACGTGCTCGTATTTTTCTCTAAAGGGTCATGAACTTTCAAGGTGTTAAAAGTACAAACACCAATTGAGGCACGTCAACAAACTTCAACGAAGAGCAAATCAACTAGCAAATAAGCTTAAACTTGCCCAGAAGACCGCTGAGGTATGTAGGATCTTATCTTCATCTAAGAAGTTAGTTTCCAAGGATAAACCAAGAGCATTAGAGAAGAGAGTATGGTCAAATATTTTTGATAGAGAAAGGTATTTGGATTCCTCTCAAGAGGAAAATGGTGGACAAATTGTTGTTCACCGCAATGCAACTTGATTGTGTTGTTTTGAAAATCTTGTCTCATGTGCCTGATCAAAAGAGACAATGATTTTGTACCGCTCAGGCTTTAGGAAAAGTTTTCTTGCTTCTTTTCTTAGTTTTTGTTCTTCCCTGTCTGTCAACAAAGGAGGGTTATTATCGATAATTCTACTCTTTATAGGGTTGTGAGTTGGACGTGTACGAACCTATTTAAAGGTTTCGAAACCCTACATTATTTTTCCTTCCTCAAAACCTCTTTTTTATCTCAAGACTACTCGTTGAGTTCAATTTGTGTCTTCCTCTCACAAACTCATTCGTATGGATACTCCAAGCATGATGTCTTCTGATGGAAAAGATGTTAATATGATTGTTAAGCCATCAATCATGAAGGAAAAAGAGAAATCTCCGTTACCTCCTACCTTGAAAAGAAAAAGAAGGAATGTGAGGAAGCCAAGACCCGTTCCTTCAAACTCTCAGAAGTTTTCTGGTGTTCTTGAAGAGTTGAAGGAGATGCAAAAGAATATTCAACAAATAAAGGCTTTTGTGTATAAGACTCATGAGATTCAAAAGGCCCTAGTTCGACAACATCAGCCGAGAAGGTTTATTGATATAAACTCCTACCTTAATGAACCTTATGTACCAATGGTTGTTGATGACAAGGAGTTCGGGGACGATAAAGAATTCTTCAAAGGTCTTATTTCCTAGTAAATCTTCTATTTTCTTGTCTTTGTTAGAAGCATAACTAGAGTTTGGAATAACCATTATTGTGATTACACATAGCTATGTCCAACGTTTTCATCTTCTTGTTTTTAGATTTATTTTTTTAAATTCTAAACTTGTTTGGAAGATGATTTTTGCAGTATTAATCTTTATGGTTTTATATATTGCAAATTTGTTATGGAATATGTGTGTTTACGTCCGTCAACTATGATTGTCCTATACCTTGTCAAAAGTAAAGTCTTTCGTATGTCGATATGCATGTATTGATAAAAGAATGAATAGAATTTTGACAAATACAAAAGTTAAGCCTATTATGTCAATTATTGATGGAAGATAGGTTAAAATCTTTTGTTTGCAAGTATTATATCTATTGAATGTCGTTATGCGAATAGTGATGGAAAATAGAATGAATCCTTGTGTATTCCGCAGTATTGATCTTCCCTGATCCATATTTTATGTATTACTGTGAGGCTCCGTAAAGTGTCTTATGTTGAGCATAGAACGACCAAGTTGATTATTTTTATGATTATCTATGTTGTTGTTCCATGAGGTACTTTATGTCGAGCATATTCAACTAAATTAATCATCTTGTTTGGTTATTTAGTTGTTGCTCCGTAAGTTTTCTTATGTCGAGCATGACCAATTAAATTGATTACTTTTGTGATTAGTTTAGTTGTGTATTTCCATTATATTAATTATGGGTTATCTTGTGAATAATCTAATTGTATGTTTTTAAGTCTCCATAAGTTCACTTATGTTGAGCATTTGTCGATTAAATTAATCATGGGTTCTCTTGTGGTTAGTTTAATTGAATATTTTTGGATTCAAATTACGTGATTTGTTATGTCCAATGAAATCCTTCTTTTTCTTTTGAAATTAAGGTCGCTCTTGTTGTTCTTTCGGGAATGACATTTTATGGGGGAGAGTTCTTTTTGAACTTGCGCTTAATTGCCAAATCTTTGTGGGGAGTGCGGCTGTGGAATACTATAGGGGTTATCTTGTATCTTTACAAACTCCTTGATGAATGCATTTAGCTTCGGCTTTATGATTGCATCTAAATAAGATGATATATTTTTGCTTTCTTTTGGTCAAGAAATGTCTCTTTCGGAAATTTCATTAGGATCCCGTTCTTGTACCTTTGCCAATTTTATTGACAAAAAGGGAGAGAATTAATATGTAGTTCACACTACAAATACATATGGTTTTCGGATCATTATGTAAGGGGGAGTGGTTTCCATATGAGATGGATTATTGACTAAGGGGGAGTGATACATATCACCATAGTATTGTTGTTGAAGTTGTGATACAATTGAACTTTGACGCCGTGTAATGATACTATGACACTGTATAACAATGATTGAGCACTCTTGTTTTCTCGTTGTTATAGATATGGATTTTCAACAACGATGATGCTGAGATTACAACCTTTGGGATCATTAGAGTACTTGGAAGTGACGAAGATTTCAATTGATGTTGAAGATTAGGCGTATGGAATAGGAGCTACAAAAGTTAATTTATTTACTTTTTGTATTACATATGTATTGATAGTCTTGTCACTAAAATTGACAAAGGGGGAGATTGTTAGAGCATTGGTTCATGTTCACCTTGATTTATCAAAAGACGGAACAAAACTCGTAGGTATATTCGTGGAAGACGGATTTATCTATTACCGTAGACTTTTCTGTGTGATACAGATTTGTTTATTAAAGTCTTCGACTTTGGGTTATAGCAACTCTTAGTTGTGGGTGAGATCAGCTAAGGGAATCAAGTACGTAGCATCCTGCTGGGATCAGAGACGTAGGAGCATAACTGTACCTTGGATCAATGTGAGATTGATTGGGGTTAAACTACAGTCCAGACTGAAGTTAATTTGGAGTAGGCTAGTGTCTGTAGCGGCTTAATTCAGTGTGTGTTCAATCTGGACTATGTCCCGGGGTTTTTCTGAATTTGCGGTTTCCTTGTTAACAAAATTCTGGTGTCTGTGTTATTTCTTTCCGCATTATATTTTGTTATACAATTGAAATATCACAGGTTATGCGTTGTTCAATCAATTAGAATATCCGACCTTTTGGTTGTTGATTTAAATTGATTGACACTTGGATATTGGTCTTTGGTACCATCCAAGTTATCTCTCTAGTATTTGATAAAGACTCGCATATTTCTATTTGCTTTAGTATATATCAAATTGAGAGATTGAGATACAAACTCTTTGATATACTTTTTATCTAGATTGAGTCTAACTGTCTAGTTGATTCTCTAAAAAGTATATTGGAGTTTGTCCATATAGATTTCTAACCGAAATATTGGGTGTGGTTGTTATACCCCCACTTTTTCACAAGGGATCAACAACCATTGTTGATACAGACAAAGATGTACTATATCACGTATTTTTTTAAGCCATAAACAATACATACAAACCAAAATAAATTAACTTGCACAATTATTTTCTTAACCACAAGCAATTGAAACAAACATATACATTATAGCACCGCAATTGCACATAATTTCTATAAGCAAAAACACTTGATACCCAACAATAAAGAAGATACCAAACAATAAGCCAAAAAAATTGACACAATTTTTCTTAACCGGAAACAATTGAATCATACACACACATCCATACATAATATAATGGAACATATCAATTGTGCCGAAATTTTGTTAAGCAAAAGAAAAATATATGCAATATAAACATGCTTTTCTTAAACAGGAAAATGATTAACTAACAAATTTGTTACCTCAAATTCCGCAGCCTCTTCTCCCTAGAAAGATATATCATTAAGCGCAAGTTCAAATAAGAACTCTCCCCTAGTGTGGTGTCATCCTCTCGCAAGAACAAAAGAACAACAACAAAAGCAACCTTTACCAGAGAAAGGTTGAAACGGTTTTAACTAATGCATACCAATAACAAAAGTTGAAAACCCGAAACACATTTATTATGCTAAACACAACTCATGTAAACAGAAATTGATTCAACATATTATGACTTTTCACATATGAGTTTCAATCGGAACACCTTATGATCATTTGATAAAGCTTATCAACATGGGCTAAACTTAATCCCGGTAAATCAAAAAGCCACACAAACCATAAGGGTCACATCATATGAGATCGAATATTTAAGGTTAATGAAAACCGTAATCACACATCTCATAAACTGAATACACATAGCAAAAATATAAACATTCATTCACAGGCTATGTAATCGGTAACTATCACAAGAAAAATTATAAAATAATAATTTTATTCATAAATAATGATAGTTTTATTCAAAATAGACCTTATACAATAATTGAAGCAAATCAAAACATTGATGTCTATTTTTCTCTAAATAAGAAAGTAGACTACTCCTTATTTATCAACTGCTCATCAGATTCTTGTTCAGAGTCTTGGTCCACTTTGCCTTTTAAGAACTCAGCACTCATCTCTAAGATTCCTTGAAGAGATCCTGGATCATTCGAGCAGCGAAGGCTAATTGTTTCTGAATACAGTTTAAATGTCTACCAAGACACAAGATATGGAACAAGAGATCGCCATTGCTATAGATTTGAGCAGTTGAAGCAACAGTTCCTCTTTGTTTTCGAGTTTTACTCATTTGCTTGATAATTTCCTGAGAGACTGTTTTAGTGACTTTCTCATCTCCAAAATTATTCCCCATTATGTTTTCACACATGTTAGTGACGAGACAGGGACATCCAAGATTTCTTTGAGACGTTGTAGGATTGATGGATTCAAAGATACTGATCATTTGATTTATAATCATTCCACATATATCAATTTGCTTATCACCTTCAAAAAGGAAGTATACAAACTCAGCAAATTTCTTGTCCCATTGTGATGTATCTCTTGTGCAAGCAAAGAGAGTTACTATTGAAATTTTATCGAAAACCCTTACGTAGAAGGGTATTTCTTTGGTTAGCATTATTCCATTCTTCCAGACAACATATTTTCCAATGATGCGTTTTGAAATGTTATCGTGCTCAATTTCAAAACCAATAATCAAATGGTTTCCTTTCGCATTGCAATTGATGATCTTTGATATCATATTTCTGTCGACTTGGTAAAAAGTGTATCCCACAAGAGTGCTAAAAGTAAGATTCTCATGATCAATATTATGAATATTAGCATAGCAAATTCTTACTTTATCAGGTGAGTATTTTTCAAACCCAAAACAAATTTCCCCAGTTTCGGTCTTGAACAAACTTCACATATTTGCTTTCTTAAACATCTGAATCGAATCTCTTTTCAGTAGCTTGATATCTCCTCAAAACATGTACTATCCACAAAGTTTGTAAGTTCATGTTTGTCTTTGATCAAGTGAGGATACTTGATTTTCTCAATATCACCAAAAGGAATATATGGATTCAATTCCAGGTTGTCAGTTCCAGGCGTTTTTTCTCTTGATTTTCTCTTTCCCATATTTCTAACAAACGAAGATGTATAGAAAACCATAGTTATAGTTCCAAATGCTTTCTCCCAAGATGTTTGTAAAAACACACAAAATAATCTTCTTTTATAGGGAGTGAAGATAAGAATTTTCGGAAATAACTAGTTTTAGGAAATTCTTTCAAAATTGGAAATCTTAATTTGTGGGGAAACATCCGATTTTGCACTAGGTATTTCTTTTGGAAAACCGGTTTTTCTTGGACCGGATCTATATTATGGATCAATTATATATTTATGTCCAAGTATTTGTTAACTCTGTAATTACTAAAGCTTGATAATTTTTGAAATTCATTTAAGAATTTTCCAATAGAGTATACAAAAACACAATTGAACATAACAAGATTTTTGTAAAAAATATCTTTAGAATCACAAATCCAATAATACTTTAAAACATCACTTGCTTCATTAAAACAGTTGTGGGGTGTATGAAGCAATCCATTGTTAATACAATTATTAACTGAAAAATCGTTCTCTGTAATGTTACAAAGATCCAAAAATTGCATCCTAATCAGCGATACATTGACAGTCTTAGATCTGAAAATGTACACATATATATATATTTGGGTAACCAATCCAAAATATATTTAAGATCCCAGATTTTTCAAGAGAATAGTCATGGTTCATACGTAGATAAATCTTATGTGGAATCTTATGCATTTTCAAGATAAAACATGTCACATAGAATATTGTATCATTGTTACTAAACTTGTTAGTATTCAATACCATGAGAAACAATTCTATGATAACTGATGGATTATGCAAGTCGACCAAGACATACATAGACATAATCCCAATTCATAACAAATTCAGGAACAAGAGTATTATATACTTCATTCATGTCTTCTACCCCGAGTCTTGGAAGTAGTCAAATCTTGCTACTACGTTAACTGAATCATCCATTAGATTTAATTCTTATAGGTTGGATCGCGCCAAACACAGATTGTTAGATATTTTCGTGTTTGCCCACTCTGATACCAATTGAAAAGACGAGGGTACCCAAATACACCATAATATTTTTGTTCCAACCTATAAGTCCTCTACCGAAAGTGATCGTCTATGGACAAAGTCGAGATAATACATCTATTCGGTTCACACTTCGTGTGGTTGTGTATGGATATGAGATCGAGACAATACAACAACAAGATAACTTGTGTGATTGACTATGGATACAAGATCGAGACAATATGACAACGAAGTATGTTACTTGATAATAGGTTCGGACTTAACCAAACTCTAAGGATCACTATCAAGTAATGCAGAGTTAACGTAAAGTGCAATTTACTTTAACTATAATAAAACAATTATAATGCGGAAAAGTAAAGTAAATGGCACAACAAGATTTTGTTAACGAGGAAACTGCAAATGCAAAAAAAACCCGGGACCTAGTCCTGAATTGAATACTCTCAGAATTAAGCCACTATACAAAATCTAAACCA